>NC_052047.1:75813805-76474731 GCF_903992535.2 Arvicola amphibius
ACTCCAGTACTATTCTGTATTGCAGTAGCAATAACGCCATTTTTAGGTCAATGCATTTTACAGGTCTGCATCTGGTTGCTTCTCTCCACTCTACCCTGTCCTGAGTGTTCACCACTAAGTATGCTTGCCTGACTGATCATAGAACATGCTTGGGAAATTACCTCTGTCCTTTAAATGTCTTTGTATGAAGTTCTATGTAGCCTAGTACCTTTAAAACATTTTACAAGGAAATTATTCATTTCAAGTTTTAATTTTATAATTCTTCTACCCTCAAAAACACTCTGACAGATTGAATGGTCAACAACTAGGATAAGGATCGTTATCACTTTTAAAATTGGGAATATTCTATTTGCTTCAGCATCATTATAAGCATTAAATGAGATAACTATAATAAGGAATATGGCATATTTCTGTCACACTAGAGGATCAAAGAAGGGGCTAGAAAGATGGTTCTCTTGTGGAGAGCCCAAGTTTAGAATCCAGCACTCATGCAAGATTGCTCCCAACCATCTGTAACTCCAGCTCCAAGGGATCCAACACCCTTCTCAGCACATTAACAACTCCCTTCAGAATATGTAAATTTAAGTAATTCTCCAGAAGAAAGTAGAATTACCCCATAGCTTTTTAGTCTGGAGGTGAGAAAAATGACTAAACCTATGATTCCACTGTTATAAAGGGTCTAGTTAATTCTTTGTAAAGATGAAAACCAACAGGGGCCACTAAAAGTCAAAGAGAGACCCTGATCTCCACAACACAAAGGGCAATAGGTTTACTGGATAACAGGTATACATCTGGTTTATTGGGTAACGGGTCTACTTCTGGTTTACTGGCCTTTTGGGAGTATCCACTAATTTTCCCTCACATACAAAATCAAAGGATCTTAGAGCTGGGATGTCACCTTTTCAGACATGAATCTAGGTGGAAATGCTTTTCAGATGCTCAGTCTTGAAGAGACAGAGAGCCTTGATCAGAGCTGATAGTCACCAGTCTCCTATGCTCACATAGCACTAGCCATTCTGCTATGACCAATACATGCCCTCAGAACAAAATAGAATGAAACTAAAATTTCCAGCTCACTCATGTATAAACTGCCATCTCATCAGCGGAACACACCCTAAATTCTCCAACCCTACTCCATTGATTTCTGCCAATTTCCCTGAGCTCTAAATCACAGAAAACCAAGATCTATATAAATGGTGTATGTTACTCCAGTCCGTGGTCCACTGGTACACCAAATGCTTGAGCCTGGGATACACATAAACATCTCCTCCCAGACACTAGAGAGAGAAAACAGGCTTCACCCACTGTGCTAGTCTGCCTTCTTCAGAGTTTCCATTAGGACACTAGCGTGTCAATGAAAGGAGAAAAGGCTGGCAGACAGATGTTCTGATGTTTAAGGAAGAGATTTAATGCCTTGCTCCTCTGTCTCTTATAATCTTCCTGCCTCCTCTTTCACAAGGTTCCCTGAGTCTTAGGTGTAGGACTTGCTTCGGGGCTCTCTACAAGTCTGCATTTTGATTCACTGTGGTTTTTCTGTAATTGTCTCTGTCTGTTGCAAAGATAAGCTTCCTTGAGGAGAAGAGAGGAATTCACTTATCTGTGGGTACCAGAACAAATATTTAGAAAGCAGTTGGAGACTGTACGGGTTTACTAAAGTGGTGAATGTAGGTTCTCCTCCAAGATTCCTGACCTCCCCAGCCCCGTGTAGTCAGTTAGCTTTCCAGTAACATACAGGATGTCCCTCTTGTGAAACAGATCTTAAGTCCAATTAGAGAACTGTCGGTTACCAACAGGGTATTTGTGACATGAATGTACTAAGTGTCACCTAGGAGTGTCAGAAGTTACAACCGTAAAGTCTCACCAACATGATCTAAAGATGAGGTGAATGAGGACAATAACAATAGAAATATCAATACAGATATGTGACAGCCCCCAAAGCCTCAAAGCTGCACGAAGAACTTTAGGCAATTAAGGAATGCTGGGAGTGTGAGGAAATAGTCTTCTTCAGGGAAGAACATGCCAACCTGTTAGCCAACACCAAACATCATCCCTGAAAACATACATACAAGTAACAATACATGAACTGAGCATGTTGTACCTATGTATCTAAGAATATACATGTATATATGTTTACATATACATTATGTATATGTAACAACAATTAAGGAAGAAAGAAACCATAAACTAGAAAAAGAGTAAGGCAGAGTTTGTTGGAAGATTTGGAAGGAAGAAAGGGAAGGGGGAAATGATATAATTATATTATAATCTCAAAATATAAAAGACATAATTTAAAGAAGGTAGATTTAAACTTTGCTAATAAGTCAGTGTGTAGTCTTCATGATATCGTATGTTTCATAAAACGATCCAGAAGGAACTAAGCCATTTAAGGTCAATTAGAGCTTACCTACAATAATGTCCAGCAAGTGCTATTATTTCTCTAAGTATATATTACCAGGCTTTAATACAAAATGAAAAACATTCATCCTAGGAAAACTTAAAGAAGTAAAAGCCTAAGCTTTCTCGATTAAGACATGAGCATGGTCATCTCTTCAAAAGCAGGAGCTTTGCTGCAACCAAGATCAAGAACTCACAGCAAGACATGCTGAGGATGCAGCATGACCAACCTCCCACCTGCGCACCAAGACCAGCACCTGCAGGGGCCTCAGGCCATTTTTGTGCTTAGATTCATTAGCAGATTATTTCTTCAGTGATCTGACCTGGCTTTATGCCATGCCTAGCTCAACTAGCTCACGCTCTTAGGGAAAAAATATACTCTAACTAAAAACAAAACAAAACAACCTAATTTTAATTTACATACTCTACAACTTTGCCATAAAGGTTTAGACAGTGTTTGAAAGACCTGCTAATATCTGAAATGGTAAGGCTGCTTTTGTGATATTAATATTCAGGAAGGACTGGCTAGGCACATGGCATGGGCACATTGGACATGACTAGTGCTCTAAGGGAGTCGTGAATTTCAGAAGAAGGAGCCATTTCAGCAGCAAGGCAAACAAAAGCCACTCTCTCTGCTACAGTAGAAAGGTGTTTATATCCACAGGCTGTGTAACACTGCTCTGACTTCTACCTTTCAGATGACCCAGGTATTTGGTACCAATCCGATGGAGTCAGTGGCAAGGTTCACCTTCCACCCTTCCCTCTGGCTTCATGAAAAGCTCCTGCCAGCTGCTCCAGCATTTATCCTTGCAGAGGTCACTGATTCTGTATAGAAAACATCTCTCTCCAACATCTTTTTGAGCACACTTGCCAAACCAAAAGCAAGAAAAAATGGAATAAACTGTGAATTCATATTTTCAAGGTTCCCCAGGTATTTCTTAGTGCTGTCAAATCACTGCTTTAAGCTTTCTCACTTATCTCTGGACTCCTGGACTGTTGTTTTCCGTTGCTAAGGAGAAGCTGGCGAAGGCCAGAAATATTCTGAAATTGAAAGCAGCTTTGTACACAGGCTAATGGATAGCACTAATGAGCTTGGAGACAGCATCTTCTCCCCTCCTGGAATATGGATGCAGGGCAGACCTGGTGGCCTTGAAGAGGCAAAGGATGCAAATGGACTGAGGAGCAATTCTGTTTCTCTAACCTAAAATGGAAATGTTCTGGCTGACCTACCAGGATTCTGCTGCTCAGACCTTCAGCTATGGTTGGACTACAATATTTTTTCAGAATAGACAGGCAGGACCAAGAGAACACAAGATAGAGCCCTCATTCCTTAGGGAGCATACTTTTATATATGCTGAAACCCTTAGGGAGCTACTGTAGTTTTGTGCTCATAATACTAAATCCACACACCCGTAGAATTGACTGTGGATTCTAGTTTTGTCCTCTTCTGTGGGTCCTGGAATATAAGGGCCTTACCAACTGTGAAGCATCTTTAGTTAGACACCCAAGGATAAGTAGTCACATAAAATTGGTCTTTCTCTAAGCAATAGAGGGGAGGGTGCCAGAACTGGCCTTGTCCTGTAGTCAGACTGATGAATATTTTAAATACCATCATAGAACTTTCATCCAGCAACTGATGGAAACAGAGGCAGAGACATGCAGCAGATCACTGGACTGAGCTCCTAAAGTCCATTTGACAAGTGAGAAGAGTGAGAATATGAGCAAAGAGGTCAAGACCATGATGGGTACACCCATGGAAACAGTTTACCTGAGCTAATGGGATCTCACCAACTCCAGCTGGACAGGGAAGGAACCAGCATGGGACCAAACTAGTCCCTCTGAATGTGAGTGACAGTTGTATGGCTGGGGTAGACCGTGGGGCCACTGGCAGTGGGACCAGGATTTATCCCTATTGCTTGTACTGGCTTTTTTGGAACCTGTTCTCTTTGGATGGATTGCTTGCTCAGCTTAGATATAGCAGGGAGGGCCTTGAACCTTCCCCAAAGCAATGTGCCTTACCCTCTCTGAGGAGTGGATGGGGGGTTAGGTGGGGATGGGCAGGTGGAGGGGATGGGAGGGGAGGGAGTGGGGACTGGGATTGGTATGTAAAATGAAAAGGATTGTTTTCTTTTCAAAAAGTAAAATTAAAAAAGAAAAGAAGTGGTCTTTCTTTTGATCTTATATTACTGTGTGCCTTGGTTATATTACTGTTCAATTTGCTTTCTTGCTAGCAATTAAGCATTATCATTAACAGGAGGCTCAGCATATACTTTTTACATACACTAGAGTGAAGGAAAAATCTGAAGGAATTATCTATACTCGGAGACTAAAACACATGTAAACATTATCCCATCCAACTTCTCTGAATAATAATAACTCTTTACTGAGATGCTGCCTGGAACTACATGTTTTTTTAATAAAAAAGATATTGAATATGACTTAGTTTATTGCTGTTCTAACAGCATGTTCAACAAGTTAAAACTGTACAGGAAAATCTTTTCTTCCCACAAAGTAAATTAACAAAGAAGCTGCTAAACTCAAACTACCTTTTCCAGTCTTCCACGTTCTTGTCACGAGGAAAGGAAGGTGAGGGAAGGCAGAGACAGACAGGGGAAGGAGGTCTCAGCAACTTTCGTTCACAGAAGGGTAACAGTGGTTCTGCTAGCTGTGCACCCAACTCCCCTCCCTGCATTTTATTCCAACCTCTGTGCTAAGCCGAATGCTATCATCTTATAGGCTCTCTTGTAACTGTGCACACCTGTGTTCTAGAACTCTCTCCAATAAAACGGACGTGTACTTCATGTTTATCTTCTCCAGGGTAATACCTAACCATAGTCACCAACCACAGTCACCAAACAGAGCCACCCTGGCCCTGTGTTGTGCTAAAAGGCTGCTGCTCCCGTGTCTACCTCCCACAACTTTTCAGGCACGGTGAGAGTGTCAGATCAAAGCCTCTGGATTTTAGAAACTTGCTACAACAGCATATCTTTCTCTACGCACGTGGCCACTATGAGAGGCTGTTTGAATGCCATGGATGTTAGTCTAGAAAAGAAAGCCCGAAGGAGGGCGATGGCACCATTTTAAGTACTTCCCTAAGCAGAAATTTGTTGAGGCTGTCCACTGGATCTGAGAACAGGCCAGCAACTGTTGAGTCACATGGGCCAGACCTCATGGGTAGCAAGCAGGTGAGGCCATGAAGCAGACAGGCTTGAGAGCCGCAGAGAGAAGGTAGCACAGCTGTCATTGCAGTGTGCAGTGGAGGAGGTGATATTTTAATGGGGACAGCAGACCTGGGGGATGGTATTTAAAAAAAATCAATATCCTGGTGATTCAACAAAAACATTAGACTGAAGCTTTCCCCTCCTCTGCTTCTGCCATATAAATTTTCTCCAGGACATGGGGTATCCTTTTCCTCTTGAGAGTCAGCATTCTCAACAATGCAGTGAAGCTGGGGTCATCGGCGACATCTGTGCCTGGTCATCCTGACCTCAATCCCCATGGGCTGGAGATGGCGGATCCTGGAGTGGAATGGGCACTTGTCATTTTCCACAAACGCCCAGTAGTAATTGAGTGTCCTGCTCTCTCCTTTTAAGGAGGGAGCCTTATTCTAGATCTCAGCATTAAAAGCTGCTTTGCAATGGTGACAGAGGTTTTAGCATTAATAAGTTATTTTTTTCATGTGCATCATAGCTTTGCTAAAACACAGTGATCTGCTTTGGTGTAGAATATAAATACTAACAAATTAGAGCAGAAGTCCATTTCGTTGGCTGTACTTTGAATGCGGCATTTTTTACATATAACTAATGGCTCTGCTCTACTTTCCAGCTGCACCGTCTAATGAAACCTGAATTAATAATTATAAGACTAATAAGAAAAAATTAGTAAGTGGTACTTGTCCTTTAGAGTTAAAATCATTTATGTGCTACCAAATAACTCCAGTGTTCAAAAAAAGCAGGCTGCAATTGGTTGTTGAAGTCGGAAGACAACCTCAGACACAAACAGCAGAGGTAGATTTTGACATAGTCAAATCTGTGTAGATGACTGGAAGGAGGAAGTCAGAATCACTGTTTGGCAGTGCCATTAGATATATAATACATAGAAGATAACGTCTTAATAGTAGTGACAATGGCTGTGTACATAGTTTATGGGAGTTCACGGCTTTTTATCTGCATAGTCCAAACTCCCTTCCAAATTAAAAAATAAATACTCGGGGAAGACATCTACAGAGTAGGACATACTAAATATGGTCAATACTAGATTTAATGGAGCATAAGCAGACTACCCCCTTTCTAGTAATATTTAAGTCAGCTATTTGACTTGTTTATATTTTACTTGAGGCTTCTATTCCATGTCCAATTATAAAGATTTCTATGGAAGGCAGCCTAAGTCACTCAGAAATTTTCCAGCATTCAGACTAGCTCATCTGAACATGACTAAAAGGAGTCAAATCACATTAAATAAAGAGAGAGTAAGAATGGGAGGAACCTCACAACTTGCATACACACACACACACACATACACACACACACAGACACACACACTGCTTCTAGCCCATCTAAGACAGAAATCCATTATGCTAAAAGAAAACAAATATCAAAGATAACACTGTTATCTTAGGAATTAAGATTAAATATAATAGTTTTACCTCCAAATACTTAGATTAAAAGCCAAACTACATATATTAACAATAAATAACAACTATTTACAAGTGAGAAAGCCAAACAATTCTTTTCTTACACTTTTAGTTTTCATGTTTTTTTCTTTCTTTCAGGAAAAAAAACTCCCCAAAATATCCATGAAGTGGTTATTGTTCAAATTTACCAAAACTGGTTCAGTGCAAAGTTCAATGAATCCCTGAAAGCTTTCCAGAAAGTTCATCCTGGCTCCACCTCAAAAGAAGACTTCCAGCTCCAGGGAGGCCATGGCAGGAAGCGTCACACAGAAGTGTGCACGTTTATGGGAGGCCACCCTTCAAGGGAGGCATGCTTTCTAATTACAGGTGCTTCGCTTCCCCAATAGCTGGAGGCACTCTTAGCCAATGACTGTGATGACGTGGGATGTCCTTCTGTACATGTGCTGCTTTTATTGGTTGATAAATAAAGCTGTTTCAGCCAATAGCTTAGCAGAGTACAGCTAAGTAGGAAATCCAAACAGAGATATATGGAGAGAGTAGGTGGAGTCAGAGAGACACCATGTAGCCTACCAAGAGAGGCAGATGCCATGTAGCCGCCCAAGAAACAAGAGTTAACAAACCACAAGTCTCATGGTGAAAATACAAAATAATAGATATGGGTTAATTTAAGATATAAGAGCTAGCTAGAAATATGTTTGAGCCATTGGCCAGTGTTGTAATTAATATAGTTTCTGTGTGATTATCTGGGTCTGGGCATCTGGGAAATGAACAAGCAGTTTGCATTGTGTAAATGTAAATATAATTTACTGCTTACATTGTGACATGGAAAGAATTACTTCATCTTTCTCACCACACAGTGGAGGTCATATACGAAGCAATAGGTCCTATGTTCAGCCTATCACTGCATGCATGCTTTCAGTAGGAGCCATTAAAAACCACCATTTATATACATATGTACACTCCAGGTACATGTTCACACATGGGCACACATGTGTATGCCACAGCCAAAGTTAAACACATAGGATGAGCTTGGTAATCACAAAACAAAATGGCTGAAGAACTGGACACTTTACTTCATAGCCTTTCTTCCCCGTTTCCTTTAAACTCTTCTACACTTGAGCTGGAAGCCCAAATGTCCCCTTAAGTTGGAGTTTCCCTCAGGATTCTCATGGAATTTCAGAGACAAGTTGATCTTACGTGTCCAGGCCTTCCTCCTCTCTCACTGGGAGCAAATCATATCAGTAAGGAAGTGGACGGCCAGTATGTAGGATGGGCTTCCATCAGGGTACCATTACCTCAGGCTCACAGCATCAGGACAGGCTCAATCTGTGCCAGTGAGGGTCATGCCTGTGTTCTCAGTGCTGCAGGGGGAGCCTGAATGATTTTTAGCTTCTCACTGTTTATCATTTCCTTCAAAGGTTTTCCCATCCTCCCTACCTCCTGTTCTCCCTCCCTTCTATCCTCCCCCACTATTTCTCCCTTCCTCCCTCATCTTTATCCTCATCAATACTAATTGGTCTTATTCCATGAATCAAGACCTGACATAAACCATTACTTCAGAAGAGCTGATTACTTTACATCACGATGATTATATGTTCTATATGCTGGAAAAGTGCTGATGGAAAATATAAAAGGTCGAACTATGAAAAATACGATGTAGCAGAGATGTTACCTTTATTCATCTATATCATTGGGTGTGTTTGTATGGAAACATTATATTATACAGAAAAAGTTATATAATTTTCATTTATCAGTTAAATAAAGGAGTCCTCATTTGTTAAATTATTAAAAAAAAAAAACTTGTACTGTTTGTGGACACCTGTTCAAGAATAAGTGTTTCAAAAGGGTTCTTACCTTGGGTGGGGAAATGATGCTTCAGAGGGGTCATTACCTCAGGGAGGGGAGCATGAGATGGGCTAGGCTTAGAGGGGCAACGGCATTTGTATTTCCTGTGTTTTTCAGAGATTAAGAGAATATAAACATAATACAATATAATATAAATATAGCTAAACATTAAGCCCTGTGAGCTTTGTATGAAGGATGGGTGGCTTTGTCCTTGGCAGTTCAGTATTAATTGGGGCTAAGAGCATTTCTAAGATGTAGAAGAACCCTCAGGTGCAGAGTGGAGTCCTGAGTGCAGGAACAGGATGCTGAGGACCTTCAAGACTCCCCAGTCATGAGTCCACAGCCATCGTAAGAGACAAGGTCAACAAGAGACTCACTTAAGATAGAAAATCAATAAAACATAATTTAAGCTGGAAGTCACAGCAAAGGCCGGCCAACAGGGAAGGACATGTAAAGCAAATAGAGCAGCAAGGAATTCTGAGTCTTTTCAAGATGCTCCAGGGGTGGAGACAAATATCACAAGATACCTGGTCCAAGGTCCTAAACTAGATGTGATCTCATTCCAGGACTGCAAAAAAGCAGGGGCTAGATGCTCCCAGGGAGCCCGTAACTGCAAGGCCTCACCTGTCTGCTTGGTAGGCCCAGGGAGAAAGTAGACAAGAGAGCTGGCACAAGAGCCAACACCTGACAGCTTCAGGAAGAAATAACTCATTGTAGAAAAAAGCACATGAGATCATAAGTATGTGCAAAGCCCAGCTGGCCATGTGCCCACCGGTCAACATTCTCAGGGTACAAACTGAAAATAAATCCAGGGGGTTACAACAAGGCAGCAAGGGATCTGAGAGAGCACAGTGCTCAGCAATGAGTAGAACAAAGACTCTACAATTATTTGAAAGGACATACCCTGGAGGAAATAACAGTCTAGGAAGCCTGTCTCCACACAGGTCTAGATCAAGGCACAAGCAAAGCTGCACAGGAAGAGATGAGGTTGAAGAAATGAGGAGGGCCCGGGAAGACTCAAACCCTTCCTGGGCAGCCAGACCTCCAGGGCTCCAAGTCAAGGAGGCTGCAGACAGCATCTCTCCAGCTGTTAAAGGGCTGTACCAGGATCACAAACCCCAAATCAGGAGGTGGCTGCACAGACTGTGCTGGGAGTTGGGAACATCAGCCTTGGCAAGATGATGGCACAGAGGTGTGCCACAACGTGCTGTTCTGTGTGCTCCCTGGAGGTAGCAGGTGACCTGATGGTGGGTCACAGGTGGACCAGTAGACAAAGGAGGCAAAGAGCATCCCAGCTCTCTGTTTAGGCATAGAGAACACAGAACTGCCACTTCCTGGATCATGGATTCATTACTCTGCAAGTCGCCCCTCCCTGGCACCTGAAGCAACTTAAGCCAGTCAACATGGAGCCAAATGAGAGTGTACTTTTGTATCTATCTGTTAAAGAATAGGGAGAGAACTAAGGATGTGAGAAACATCAAATCACACTTAGAGGGAACAGAGAGGAAATCAGTGTGTTGAGAGGGACATTTTCTACCCCCAGCATCCCTACAAATATTGTGTTTTCAAGAAGTTTAAAATATGTGCTTCCAAGCCACTGTCATATACAAGTATGGGGTGAAGAGAAGGGAAAGAAAGAGAAAAGCTGAATGATTTGAGTATTACAAGGAAAGGCTGATGTGAAGACTCAAAGGTGAAGAGAACACCTGAGATCATGGTGAAGTCCTGGTCCATGTTGCCACTGGGGGCCATGTCTAGGTCCATGGTCATGAAACAGCAGGGGTTTGTGTTAGTGTCACCATTAAAGGCCATGTGGCTTTCTCTGGTCTAGACTGCCACCTGGGACCATGTTGATATCCAAGAGCTGCATAGAGTTGGCCCCACCCCTTACAGCTGCAGCACTCAGGAGAGTGGGCCCTGTACCTTGCCTGGGCAGAATAGTAGAAGTGGCCCTGGTGGCATGGGTGAGGTGGCCCTGAGGGTTTGAGAACAGGAAAACAGCCCTGCCCCTTGCTGCCTGTGGCACTGAGTGAACTAGCCAGGCCATGCTGGAGAGCTTTCTCTGATGGAGGAGAGTCATCTGTCTATGTGTTACCTTCATTGGTTAATAAAGAAACTGCCTTGGCCCTTTAATAGGACAGAAAATTAGGTAGGCAGAGTAGACAGAACAGAACTGTGGGAGAAAGAAAGCAGATTCAGGCAGACGCTTCAGGCAGTCGCCATAGGCAGTCATGCCTCTCCTCTCCGAGTCAGACACAGGTTAAGATCTCTCCTGGTAAGCCACCACCTCGTGGTGCTACACAGATTACTAAATATGGGTTAAAGCAAGATGTGAGAATTAGCCAATAAGAGGCTGAAACTAATGGGCCAGGCAGTGTTTAAATGAATACAGTTTCCGTGTAATTATTCTGGGTAAAACTAGCCAGGTGGCGGGACGCAGCCCACCATTCCTTCTACATCTCTCTGATGTTGAGGATGAGGGAGAGCTGGCAGGCTGACCAACCCAGCTACCACCCAGGCCTAGAACTAGGGCTGAGTTGGCTCACCCCAACATCTACTTTATCTATGAACTGTTGGAACATGTGAAGGAGTGGTCCTGCAGATCCAAAGTCCTAGGATGTCCATGACACAGGGCAACAAAGGATACCAAAGATGAGTCCCAATGAGGGCCCATTATTGATAGTGTAGCAGAAGCTGAAGGACTCAAACCAGACAAATGACTCATTGCAATGAACACTCGCAGGTAATGACGTGTGGGTATACTGTGTGACTCACTGTATGCTCACTCACTACAGCTTTCATGACGATATTTTTTTCTTTTAAATTTTATTTTGTTTTGTTTCGGAGGGGGGATGTTGCAAAGGCAGAGCGTGGATACAAAGAGATGGGGAGATGAACAGGAACAGGGTGCATGATGAGAAACCCACAAAGACTCAATAAAAAAGAGTTAAGGACTGTCAATCAGCCTTTCAGGTTCTGTTATGTATTTTAAGCTAAGCATCTGCACTTCCTGGATGTGGAGTATGCTTGAGAGTCCATGACTTAGCTCTTAGAACCTAGTAGGAGATGCTGAAACCTTCAAAATGGGGGACTAATGTAAAGATACTGAAGGAACAGCCTTGATAGGGACATCTGAATCTCATCCTCATCTTTCTTAGGTTCCTGACCACGAGATGATCCACCTTCTCTGCCACACACTTCCCTGCAATCTGCTACCTTACCTAAGCCCAAAAGCAACAGGTTAATCAACTACGAATAGAGACCTCCAAAATGTGAGCTAAGATAAACCTTTTTTTTATGTGTGTGGGGGAGTGCAGGGGGAAGACGACAGAGACAGTGAGAGAAAGCATGTGTGTGTGGTGTGTTTGTGGAGATGGCACCCAGGATCATGCACTCAACAGGACAGGCTGGTGCTCTATCATTAAGCTATATTCCAGACTGACTTAGATACTTTTCTTTCTAACCTTACCGTGTAAATGTGCGGGTCTGCATGCAGAAAATACACATGGATGGCAGGCAGGTATCTTCCTCTATTGTTCTCTGCCTTATTTTTTGGGACCTGGTCTCTCACTGAACTTGGAATTCACTGAGTCCCCCATCTTCCTGTCTCTGCCTCTCGGTGCTGGAATTACAGGCACGCATTGTTACACTTTCTCTTTTTCCTTCTTCCTTTCTAAGTGGGTGCTGGCAAGTCTGAACTCAGTTTTTCATGCCCGTGAAACAGATACTTTCCCCTCTAGGCCATTTTCCTAGCCTCATCTTAAGATCCTTTGCGTCGGTAACAGATGCTGATGAACGCAGCATCTCTAATTGGACAATTAGAAATCTAAGAAGCACTGACATTCCAAATGTTTTGGGTGTTGACATGATGCTTATGTTTCCCATTGTGAAGCCTTTCAGATTTTGAACTTTTGAATTAAGGACTATCAGCTGGAAAACCAAACACAAATGCTGCAGATACGTCTTGTGTCAAGTATTTTGGACAAAGGGCACTAATTTGAACTTTCACTGCAAATGCTTCAGGAGAAAAAAAAAACCTCTGAAGCTTGAAGTATGAATGCCTCTCTGGCAGCTCCCCCATTGGCCCTAGGAAGGGCATAATATGACTATTTTATTTTAACATAATTTTCCATTTATCTGTTTCATGGAAGGGGACACAGATGTGGAGGTCAGACAGAGGACAATTTGCAGGAGTTGCTTCTGTGTCTATCATGTAGGTCCCAGGAAATGAACTCAGGTCATCATACTTGACAGAACATGCCTTCCCATGCTGAGTCATCTCATCAACCTAACGTGAACATTTTAATTACTATTTTTTACAAGTACATGAAGAAATAAACATTTGATAGCTACTCTCAATTGCATATTGAGGTCTATATACCTCCAATGTATAGGAGTTTTACAACCGAGTCATGGGAAAAGAAACACAAAACTGAGCTGATTTGCAATGAATTGGTACTTGTTTCTGGCAGGAACAGGAATATGCCCTTCTGGGAATCATCACAGTAACATAGTCTTGTGAAGGCCATAAAGTTCCCATATTCATTGATTCACTAATTCTCCTGCTAGATTCATTAAAACAACAGCTGCCTGGTGGTGGCGCTGGTGCACGCCTTTAATCCCAGTACTTGGGAGGCAGAGATAGGTGGCTCTCTGTGAGATCAAGGCCAGTTTGGTCTATAAGAGCTAGTTCCAGGACAGGCTCCAAAGCTTAAAAAAAAATTCAAAAATAAATAAATAACAAAAATTGCAATAACAAACGTTCCAAATGGAAACAGTTTTGGAGACAATAGTGGCATAGCATGAGTGAGACACTAACAGTAACAAGCGACAGATACTTGAGCTTTATCAAGAAATGACCAAGAGCCTGCACTGCGCTGTTTTCTTAAAGATGCTGGGTGGTGGTGATTTTGAATCTGCTCAACACAGGGAAACACAGGGCTCTATGAGGTCCGAGGACGGTAAGTGCTTAAATCACAATCCAAATTCAAACAGACACAGCCCGGAGTCATTTTCCTTTCTGTGCTGTAGACAGAACCCAGAGCCTGGCGTGCAAGGCAATGACTTCCCATGGAGCTGGACTCCCAGATTCCTCAGAGCCTGGCATGCAAGGCAATGGCTTCCCACGGAGCTGGACTCCCAGCTTCCTCAGAGCCTGGCATGCAAGGCAATGGCTTCCCATGGACCTGGACTCCCAGCTTCCTCTGAGCCTGGCATGCAAGGCAATGGCTTCCCATGGACCTGGACTCCCAAGCTTCCTCTGAGCCTGGCATTGCAAGGCAATGGCTTCCCACGGAGCTGGACTCCCAGCTTCCTTTTAGGGAAGTGCATCTAGCCCTTTTCACTATGAAGATAGCAGAGCAAACATTTAAGTATGTAATTTTAAATAGGGGGAGGGAAGAACAAATCTGCCACTCTCTGTGTGTGTTAAAGTGGCTCTATCAAGAGAGAGGCGCGAGGTGACAGGAAACGTTGGAGACTTGAAGCTTTGATTTGATTCCCAGTCTACTCATGCACATATGAGCAGCATCAACTGGACTCAGTGGATTAAAAAAAAACCAAAGGGGAACATTAAATTGGGAAGAGAGACATAGTGTTGTGATTTTGGAGGAGTGAGAGCAGTGGAAATGATCAGAATATGCTGCATACATGCATGAAATTCCCAAAGAATAAATAAAAATACATTTTTAAATTGCCATCTGCTATTCATTTTACAATATTGAATATATAATGTAAAGATACAGACTATACAAAATTGATTTCTAGCAAAAGTTAGCTCTACCCTAAAAGCACATTGCTCAGCCCTCGGGGTATATTTTCTTATTAGCAATTTGTGAATGTTCCAGAAACAGCCTTCTTGAGCTTTACCAGGCTAGGGCAAGGCTGATTCCTTGTACTTGTGGGAACACTGACACCCTGTGGTAGAGCCAGCACCACACACTTGCTTCTAGCAGCCTCTGGGAGCTCATTGTCTTCACCTAGTCCAGTACCAGATGGGAAGGAAGATAGGCCGCAGAGCATAGGAAACATGACAGGATTTCCTTAAGATGGTATTTCTAGTGTCATTTCCTAAGATGCCCTTGTGTCCATGGGCTTCCTTCCTATTTTCTGGAGTCCTAAATGGCTGGGCTTGTGGGCAAAAACTACAGGGAGTTTATGAGGGCTTTGAATATGGAATCCACTGCCAAGTACAGAAAGAGGTTCCTTCTCTCCAGGGGAGTCAATGCCAGGTACCAGTTTTCCTCACGACCCCTACAGGGCAGGAAAATAAACTGCTTCTAGTTTTAATTTTATATATTTATGTTTTGATCCCTGATTCTTTAAGTCAATCATCAAAAAGTCTTTGACTTCATAGTAGCAAGGCATCAGTATCAATGATACTGAATTTTAGATTGGTGTACTTACAGAAATTTTTTTTTTAACCAAGTGATGGGGCCTATTAAAGGTAGCTTATTTCCCATGGTTAATTCTAGAAAGGTCAGTATGCCTTGCTTGGTGTACCTTAGATAATGACATATCCTCTAAAGCACATTCCCTCCACAAACATAGAAAGAGGAGTTTCCTGGAAAATGTGGGATTCCCAGAAAAGCATTTGAAGCTATTAGAAAAGTACTGGGTATAGTTCATTTGATTCAAATAACAAAAAAGCTAAATCTTGGAATAAGGTAAACTTCTGCCTATGGGAACTGAATTTACCTGAGAAGTAGGTTATCTGGACCATCTAGATAGATTTTTTTTTGTAGTTTGTTTGTCTCATAGATATGATAACCTACTTACAGTTTCTCAAGAAAAAAAGCAGTTATATCTGTAATCCCTCTGATAAGGCTGTACTCAACTGTGTTCAGCATTTCAGAAGGCTTCCTGGCGGTGGTGTTAAGTGAGTCATGCAAGGCTAAACCTTACACAGTACTCTCCTGAAGCATACTGTTGTAGAGTTGAGGAAGTGAACATGGACAGGATCCCCTGCTGGGCTGGAATCTAAAGCTCATTTCCTGACCTTGAGGAACATACCAGTCCTGGGTCTCACAGAGACTTGTCCCAACCCCCTCTGACTCCCACACTTCTGACCTTGAGGTAGGTACTTGTCCTGAGTCTGACAGAGACTGGCACTCCCCCGACCCCCACTTACTCACACACCTCCAAGCAGTCTACTTCCAGGGGCTGGACACATTATATAAAGGCACAGAGCAGCCCGATGGCAGAGGAGTTCTCAAGAGTCACAAAGTCACCACCTCCCAGCCCTTAAAGCAATACTCAGTCCTGTACGGGGCCTCGAAGTAGAAGAAATCAGGAGATGGAGCGCTTGCAATTTATCACCGGGTCTACATACTGGGAGTCTCTCAGTCTAAATAGTTCTACTAGAAGGAGGAATAGCTGCCTTCGATCCTTCAAAACAGAACATACAAAGACAGAAAGAGCTTCTGTGACCCTGACTGCTGATGCAAACCTGATCCTGTCTTCTGGTCAGTTTAAGGGTTGTACCTCCAGGCTAGAAGACAACAGCGAAGTGACAGGAAATGGTAGCACAGTGTTCTTAAGGAATACTGTGTCACCTGGACACTTGGCAAGGCAGAGATCATGCTAAACACCCACAAAGGATTCAACAAGTTCAACGCTGGAAATAGGGTTTCTCTGTGTCTGCAAAAGGAAGAGTAACCTGATCACATCACTAAGCTGACCACTGAGGCCAGGCAGGGCTGCTGTAGGTCACCTGTAGTGACGGTCACCATTTTATTACATGTCACCATGTCCTAGGACTTGAATTATGTTCAAAAAATCAGGGGTTGACCTTGCATATCAAGGCTTTGTGTACAGACATTGCTTTACATTAAAAATAATTATGGCTATTTTTTTCTAGTGGAAAAATAAATATCCCAAAGAACACTCTACATCAGTAGGTCACCACCATTTTCTCACCTGCACAGTTCTGCAGTAACTCATACTGAATCATAGTTGTTTAACCTCTCACTCTGCCACTGAGGAGCCTGTGGGTGTTGTTTAGCTCTCGCTATTACAAATAATGTCCTAAGAAATGGCCTCCTATATCACTGCAGACTCTAACAAAGGAGACTGTATGATAGATTTCTAAAGGTAGAATTTCTGTGGCAATGAATAATAAATCTACTTATAGTTTGGCTAGATGGTATCAAACCCCCACTTGAAATGCTAAAGCATTTTACTTTCTGCTTAGTAACACATTTAAGAGTCCCACAGAGGCCACTGACAGTGGGACCAGGATTTATCCCTAGTGCTTAAACTAGCATCTAGGAGCACATTCTCTTTGGAGGGATTCCTTGCTCAGCCTAGATATAGGGGGGATGGCCTTGGTCTTGCCTCCAAGTGAAGTGTCAGACTTTGTTGACCCCCCCATGGGAAGCTTTACCCTTTCTGAGGAGTGGATGGGGGGTAGGGAAGGGGTGAAGGTAGGGTATGAGGAGGGGAGGGAGTGGGAACAGAGATAGCTACATAAAATGAGAAAAATGTATTAATTCTATTTTAAATAGGATTAAAACAAATGTTATATGATACCCCCCAGAAAAAGGAGTACCCACAGATTAGCCAGCACAAGTGATGGACAAACTTCCAAAATTTTGCCATCTAATAGGTAATGAGAGTTTGCAGTCAGTGTAATCAGTGTTTCTCACGACTAAGCTATGCTCCATCATTTACATACCACATACACCAGCTCTTTCGATATCGTCTATGCATTCCCATTTATGCACCAACTTCAGTCTGCCTTCTCTATTCTAAACGCCCTCTCCCATGCAATATGTGGAGTTTTATAGATTTCTTACTATTCTCATATTCCTATCTTCTCCTCCTCCCCCTCTTCTTTTCCCTGGACTGCTTTCTTAGGTCTTTATTCTCCATCCTGTCATCCAAGATGTTTTCCCCCACAGTCCAATTTATCCAAGTTCTCATTAGCACATCTTGAGCTTGAGCCACACTTAGAAAATCATTCACATGTTTTCTGCTGGTCACATGCCTGGTTTCAATACACTCACTTAGATTTTGATCTTTGGATTTCCTGTGTATACTATAAAACATGCACAATCTTTAATTTTCTTCATGGTCATTTCCACCCGCTCTGCTGTTGAGGGCTGGCTATACTTTATTCCATATTCCCCTGTACAGCTGACTCCTATTGAGTCACTATACTACCTGTTAGAGTTTTCTTCAGAGCTTCAAACTCTACTTGAAAAATCAAAGGGTTTTTCAGGTTTTCTTGGCTATTCCCTTTTTTTTTAAAATTTTTTCCAACTCAACTTTATAATTAACTTAATTAGTTCTAAAACAAAACTTAAGGAAAAACAATGGTACTGAATCAGTCCGTCCACGAATATGGCCCCTGTTTCTAAATAAACAGTTCTATTGTTACATATAATTGTAGGATCTTAAATTTTTTTCAAAACTGCTTTAGATATTTCACATGAAGTTTTTGCTTAGGTTCTGTCGTCTATGAGTCACCCACCCATCCTTTATCCACTTATCCACCTTTCTATCTATTAAACCGGCCAGCTAGCCATGGGCATCATGACTATGCTCTTATGCTCCTAAGCACACAAAATCGCTCACCCAATTTAACAATGCTTACTGCAAAATTAAGCTACCATTCAATGTTGTAGAAAGAGTTTCTATTTGGTTACATAATAGCCTCAAACAAGTGAGATGCCAAGCCCTTGGATATAATAGTTTCCCCACTCATGTATAAGCAGTTTGTTTATTGAATGTGTGAAATATTAGAAGACTTTTTTTCCCAACATCTCCTAGATAAAACAAGCTGATGAAAGACAAGCCCAAAAGACTAGTGAGTTTATAGGCATCAAAAGCCATCCTCTGTTGATTTAAGTCTGTCTAATAGCAAAACAAACATAATGCCTGACTGATTTGATTAGTTCGGATAGGAACTTATTTAAGATTACAACAAAAGAGGGTGCCTTAAAATCATTACAGAATTCTATTCAGGCTGGGCTGCTTTGTATGGGAAAAGGCATGAACAAGTGTGTGTCCCTGTTCACCCAGGCTCAGGGGAGTTTCTGGGATTGTAGTAAATCCTCAAAACTGCAAACATTCTTACTTGCCAAAGAGAAGTGGCTCCGACAAAGGCGGAAGTCTGGTTTCCACAGAGACCATTGAAAGGAGGGAACACTTAGGTTCAGAGCGCTAAACTAGCGTTTTCAAGTGCATGTGGAGAATTAGTGCATCTCAGCACAGCTGTACTTAGAGGCAGACATGACATAATTACCCCGGGCACATATTTATTTATTTCCTTGAATTTAAAAATGTAATCAGGCTTTTGTAACTAAGGTAAATTTGACTTTTTCCTTAGGCCAACAATAAGGGCTTCTTGTACCAATTAATTTAGATAACAGGCATTTCCTACTCTCTTAAAGAGCTAACTTTCACTTACCCCAGTCCTTGACAAAAAGAAAAATAAGCCCAAGGTCATTCTCAAATAAAATCCTACACTCTTAAAAACAAGAAAGGACTTGCATTTCATGAGAATGCAAGTCATTAAGAATCTGTTTGCAAAAGTTAGTAGAAAGCAAGACGATTACAAAGATTTCAAGACTCACAAGCATAATGTTAGAAACTACTCATTGGCAAAAAGTAAAAAAAAAAAAAAGGTGAGTGTGACAAGCACTGGATAAAGACACAGATTTGTCTTCCTTTGCACCTCCCAGAAATCAGAGGTTCCAGAGTGACCACAATTCTGATGGCTCCCAAGTTTTGGCCATGAACAAATTTGGAAGACAATTTGTTTACTTTTGGTCATAGGTCACTGTGCCTTGGGGCGCGTTGTCTGGAAAGACATCAAAGAAGTAAAAGGCGCTGATGTGACAGAATCGCTCTACCCTTACAGACTATTTATAGAAAAAGCTCCACAGTTTGTTTCAGTGAATGTGGAAAGATGTGCTGAATTAATACTGAGGCTTTTCTGGGTAAGTGGAGTAGGTGAAAGACAATTCATCTTTTACTTTATGAAGAAATGTCTTTGCACTGGGTGGTGGTGGCGCACATCATTAATCCCAGCCCTTGGGAGGTAGAGGCAGGTGGATCTCTGTGAGTTTGAGGCCAGCCTGGTCTGCGAGTGAGCGCCAGGACAGTCAGGGCTGTTACATAGAGAAATCCTGTATAAAAAAAAAAAAAAAAGAAAGAAAGAAAGAAAGAAAGAAAAAAGAAAAAGAAAAAGAAGTGTCTTTACAAGAAAAATTTACTTCTCATGTTTAATGATTTCCAAGTTATAAAAACTTAACCTATAAAAAATGTTTTCTAATTTAAAGTTATATAACCCCAGAAATAAAACAAAATCTTAGATGGCTATTTCTCCACTAGACTTTACTTCAAGTTGCTATTAAATTTTGTTTGTTTGTTTGTTTTTCGAGACAGGGTTTCCCTGTAGTTTCTAGAGCCTGTCCTGGAACTAGCTCTTGTAGACCAGGCTGGCCTCGAACTCAGAGATCCGCCTGCCTCTGCCTCCCGAGTGCTGGGATTAAAGGCGTGCGCCACCACCGCCCGGCTATTAAATGTTTCAAAGCATAAAGCACACAATGGATAGAAGATTTCACATAGTGATCGATGCGAAACTAAGAGTGACAGTGGAAAATTATTGCTGATACAGAAAGTTTGTCCAGGTAATTTGTGTGTACATGTATGCATGTGTGTATATGTGTGTTGTGTGCATGTAAGCACGTGCATAGGGGGATAATGAATGTGTTAAGTAGAAGCCGGAGGAGCACACTGGCTGTCCTTCTTTGTCATTGACCATTTTGTTCCTTTGAGACAGTGTCTCTCACTGAACCTGGAAACTTCCATTTCAGCTAGCCTGGCAGGCCAGTGAGCTCCCAGAACCTACTCATTCCTAGCCTCCAATCTGGGGTTACAGGCACACAAAGCAGCCATACTTGGCTTTATGTGTGGGCGCTAGGCGCTGAGCCATCTTCCTATGCCCTATCTAGATACATTTTAGAGGTAAAAACATTCAACATAAAAGCACGTATGTGATGCAATGAATTACACTGTTTCAGGTATTTGAAAATTATAAGAAAATCTTCTAGATGCCAGTTATGAAATGTGGGTAAAATGGAATTTGAGGAGATCCCTTTCTTGGTTCTGGGCCTAAAATGTAGTTACAAAGCTTAATAAATGTTAGCTCTGGGTAGCCAGTGGCTATAAACTACCAGCCTACTCCTGGTAGCATGAGAAAAACTTCAGAAAGTGTAAATTCACCTAATCTAATGCAGGGTTCTCCTGCCCGTGCTTAGCGGAATAGAGAACAGAAGACTAAATACTGAACATTATCCAAATAAGTACAAGCAACCACCGGCAGCCACTACAGAAACCAAGCAGAGGAGCAAACGGAAGCTGATCTTGAGTTTTGTTATCTGCAGCTAGAAGTCCCACCTGGCTAGCAGAAGCACACACTGGATCAAGTACTCACGTTCAAGTCACCTCCAGACGCTGACTTCAAGGGGTCCTCATCACTATCTGCACCAGACAGCCCGAGATGCTCAGCCTAGAACACAGACATGCACCCCACCATCAACTCCAGGGAAAAAAAGCTCCAAGGAGAGCAGGCGTCCTTAGCAGCTATTAAGGCAAAAACACTGGCATGGCAGGGCCAAGCTTCCCAACAATGGGGAGTACAGAGTCCGTAGCCATCCCTTCACCTTATGAAATCGAATGCTGTCTGAAAATAGCTCCCAACCAAAGCACTTTCTCACTCCAAATTCACATTGTAGAGTCCACAACTCATGGGAACAAAGTCACTTTTTCCTTTTTCGCTTTCCTGAATGCATTTCTTCACTTTAATACTTAATTTAAAATACTTAATTTTAATACTTAATTTAAAAATAGTAGGGGCCATGAACTGTCAAGTTAGGCCAGCAAATCAACTGATTAACTAGGTCTTGAAGATTTCCCAGTTTTAATCTCTGCACAGTTAATGAACTGAATGTACACAGAAACCATTTATCAAACAGCTAATTCCCTTTCTATCCATAAAAGGCAAACAATAATACATCACCAGCCACACGATCAGGTAGGGAGAGCTAATTAGAAAACTCAATTTCCTGACTGCCTAATGAGAATCAGGAGACATGACCCAAGAATTCACAATTTCGATTATATCTTAAGAAGACACTTGGGTATGTTTTGAAAACAACTGGTTTAAGAGAATAAATGATGCCAAAGTAGTATAAAATTGGCATGCATTAAATAATTAAAATACAAAACATTGGACCAATGTTATGTCCCTCACTTACTTGGACCAAAATTATGTCCCTTTATTGACATTTTCTGGACTTAACATTCACTCACCAATATACACTTTATTCTTTCTTTCTGAACAGCAACACACTAAAATATAACTTCAGTTTGAATGCTTTTGTAAGTCCCCATTCTCAGATTTTATTCTGTACTGAGACATGTACATGCCTGTCTGTCATCATATCACCGGATTTTAAGAATCATTTTAAGGTTACTTCACATGCTTTTTGTAGATAAGGAAATAGAAAGTTTTGCTAAGCATTATACAACATGAATGCGTTATTAGCATAAAGGACTTCGAAAGGTGTTCATTCTAGCATTTATTAATGCTATAACTGACTGAATTACAAAGGCACAAGTTGCTTGACCATATTGACCTGTATAATGTGATGATAATTCTCCCAGGTCTTTAGGGACACTAGGTAAGGAAGTATTCAGCATGCAAAAACCTCCAACTATAACAAGGAGAGAGTCAAAGTGCTAGGAAGTGTAGGCATCAGACAAACACACATACATACACATATACATACGCAGAGTGGGTAACCCAATAAAGACAGGCTGAGTCAGTGGAGGTCTAGAGCAAAATACATTTAAATAAGGCAGTAATAAATGAAAGATGAGGTATATAGAAAGGGAAAAATGACTTGGAAGTCCAAGACAGAAAAGATGAGGTACTTATATGAACAGAGCAGATTGTACCAGCACTGCCTTTCACTGATAGTCATGGGTTCCTGGTGTCTGCCCCTTTCTAATTTTCAAAAGTTATATGGTTGTCTCTAAACCTCAAGCTTTGGTGGCTGCCTTACTGGCTAAACCAAGTGTATCTTCCGGGGTTTGCCTCACAGAATGAGGGAATTGCAGAATCAGCTAGATCTAAGGGGAGGGATGGGGAATGGTGGTTTCATTATGAACTGGTGACCAAAGGAACAGCAGAAAATGCAGTTCCAGCAAGCTCATCTAAACAATACCAGGGACAAAAACACAATTAAGAGCCCTAAAGAATTTTGATTCTTTAATTTCATTTATACTAGACTTGAGAGGAAAAGAGGCCAAGAAAGGAAGAGGAAGAAAAGGAGGAAGGGAGTGAACTACCCAAGGCTAAAAAGATCTCACTAATGAGACATAGCCTGAGCACAAATTCTCAAATAACACAAAAAAGCATGGTAAGGAGCACAAAAATATACAATTATATACCTCATCATTCACAAATCAGAGTGAGAAAACCAGCCCACGGTTTCAGAGGAAGGAGGAAAAGACTGTGAGATCTCTAAAGACATGAGGGTTTTGCTGTTAGAGTTGGAGTTCTACGCAGCCTATGCTTCGTGGAAGATGCTGGGTGCCTCCACAGCTGGACAGACCCTGGCATCGTTCATGCGCACTGGCAAAGCAGGTTATGTTTCTAAGTTTTAGCACCATCACCAGCAACCACAGGGAGAATCATAATTCCAGGGCTGCAGGTTGAAGAAGGAAAGAGCAGGAAATGTTTCTGTAGCATAGAAGTACAGGTCTGCAAAGTAGAGCTGAACGCCTTCCTCACTCTTAAAAAGCCTGTGCCAACTGAGAAAGTGGTATTAATGTCAGTTACTTACATTGGTCATTTAAGAAAAAAAACCCAACACGGTGTGTGTATGGGGGGGTGGAATATGTGTTTCTTACACACGTGTCTGGTTTTCTAGAAGGAGCTGGGAGCCCAAACTCAAGTCCTCATTCTTGCACAGCAAACAGGCTTACTCACGAAGCCATCACTCTCCCCTCAACTTTGGATTTTTGAGTCATAATTATTGGCAAAGAACAGACATTACATGATAGTAAAACACACTTATTAAAAGAAGAGTGTTAGTGTGTTCTTTGCCAAGTAGCTAGGCAGTATTTACAATTTTGAGGCTCTTCTGAGTAGTGAACAGCAGCAACACAAACAAACAAAAAACCCGTCACTTTAACTCTTTGTAGTATGACTTTAAGTTATTTTACAATATTACATCTATAATGTGCATATATTTATTTATTTAACGAACAATAAGAAGATCAAAAACAATTTACCAGTGTTCAATGATTTCATGTCATGGTAAGAAGGTAGAAAAAAAAATTAAAAGCTATAGAAAACGGGCTGGTTCCAGGCAGATACAAATGGTCTTGAGTGTAGCCCTCCCAGACTTCCTACTTTAAGTTGGAAGGGAGACTGACCAGGTATACATTTAGTAAGGCCAGACTCACTAGTTCATATACTTATGAGCTATGTGCTGAGTCTCGCAGCATGCCATGTGAGTGTGGGCACCCAGCAGGGTGTGGCTCACCTTGATCTGGGGAGTCCAGAGGTTTTACCACTCTACCAATGACTAAACATCTTTATCTTAAATAACTGCCTGGAGCACAGAGTGAAGGGTCAGTATCGCCGAACAGAATTCTTTAGAAAAATCTCCAGCTAGGCTTACACCTTTCACCCCAGAGCCACGCGCCCATGGCATTACCTTACTGCCGCTCCTTTTATTGACTTTGAAAAATCCCAGAAACTTTTTCTTCTCTTTATCTGTCTCATCATTGCCAAGTGATGATTTCCTGAACATTTCTGGAGAAGAAGGAGAAAAAAAAAGTTGTGTTTTTCAGCATTTGAAACATGAGATTAAGTACTTCACTTGTTAAAGCCTAACGGAATCCTTTAATCTCTTAGTTCTAAGGAGAAAGTCATCATGATTTCATTCAAAGCCTTCGGCGCTACCTCAAAGCCCTCTGGCCCACAGGAAATCACATGGAGTTCTTACGCAGGTTTTTAGTGACTAAGGCGGCATTTTCTCTGAGAGTGGCTTGGTCCTTGTGGAAGATGAAAAGAAGTAAATCAATGGAAGCTCAGTGGCGATGCTCTTCAAGAGCAGGCTAATACGAACTGTGCCATTTTACATTTGCTAGCAGCTGCACTAAAAATAAATAACTATAATTTTACCTAATCAAAAATAATCAAAATATTACAATTTTACCACGGTTAATGTGAATGTGACTGATCTTTTACACTTTCTTTGGTACTGAGTCTGCAAATGCAGTGCTCACCCAAGACTGACAGTTATTTTTCTATTTGGACTGACTGCTGAAGTTCTAAGAGCAAGAGACAGCCTGTTGCTGCTCAATCAAATAATACTGCCACAAGATTTGTGACATCTGAAGAAAAAAGTCTGCCTTATAAGCTATAAGCAAGGTTTAAAAATGCTAAATAAAACATGAACCCCCGTTCTTTCCTAGAACATGGAGGAACAGTGAAAGAGATTTGGGAACTATTTAAACCAGATCTCCAGGGGTACTGGTTATCACTCTTTCGCCATAATCTTTCTTCTATATTCAATTAAAATTCAGTTCCTTTTATTTTACATGTACAAATGTTCCCTACAATGTATGCTTGTGTCCTGCATGCAAGTCTGGAGCCCACAAAGGCCCAAAGAGGATGTCAAGTCCCCTGCAACTGGAGTTACAGATAGTTGGGAAAAGCCATATAAATTCTGGGAACCAAACCCAGGTCTTCTGAAAGAGCAGTCAGTGCTCATTACCACTGAGCTGTCTTCTCTCTAGTTGCAAAATATTTCCTTTTTAAAATTACATTCTCCTATTTGCTTATTTAGGGCATTCACCCTGCCCTTATCTTCCAACACAATGACAGAGTTGGGGAACACAAAAAGCAAACAAAACCCAAAACGAAACAGGTAATTTGTAAAGGGTAGAAAGATCAACTTTCTCAGATCCAATTGCAGGCCAGCCAGACCTCGAGACCACTGGTGGAAATGCTTCCTGGTGGGATTAGACAAACTGCCATGAGTATATCAACCCCAAAACATCCATTAATATTTGTATCTAATAATGCGTGGTTTCATTATCTAAGTTAAAGAACATAAAAGTCAATGCATTTTAAAAAAAATTGTAATGAAATAATACTGTCCATTCAACAAAGCTAAACCCAGGCCCAGTGATTCTTAAACCATCCTGCATGATGCAGGGCCTTTGTCCTATTTGGGCAAGCCAGAACTCTTAATGACATGCTTCTAAGGAGATTAGTGGGCTTTGCATCACACAGCAACCAAAGGACTTGCTCACATGATGCAATTGTACAAATACTCATGCACACACATAATTATAAGTTAGTCACATCAAAACCATCACTCAGTGTAGAACTAGGGAGAATAAAGTACCTTATAGCACAAAATAATATCATATTTATGCATTAACATGTACATTTCTAGTTCATACTGGTTTTTACAATTGAACAGTATATGACAAGGATGCATTAAAACTGATAACACTGTAGAACCCCATAGACAAACAAGAAAGAAAATATGTTGCTGTCATATAGGCCAAACTATAATACCCATGAAAATGATAGATTGAAAGCAAGCAGAAGTTTTTGTTTCTTGTCATGAATAGAAAGTGACTGGCCACAGGACTAAGGGCACCTCATGAAGACGGATTATGTATAGTCCTGGCACCAGAACTACAGTGTTTGGAGAGGTGGCATCTTATGCCACCTGCCTAACAACTGTATGGTATAGCAGGGCCTCAAAGTTTACACCCCCAATCTGGGCCTCAAACTGATGGTGTATTTCTAAAGGCTTTCCCTATGGATCGATAAGAGGTTCCTGACACTAGACGAACACCATAGAAAGGCTAGAGCCGAGCATCAGAGATCTCCACATTGGCATCAGGCAAAGTCTCCCTAGACACCTTGCTGTTCTGCCAGGGCACTGAGCTGTGGACAGACAGATTTCCCTGGAGAGATGTAGTCTAAGAACTGAAATCATTTGGATGATCATACATGTGAACATTGTACTTATATTCAAGGCTCACATTTAATCTCCAAGAAAGCAATCCCTATTTGGACACAGTAAAGTGAAGGACACAATAGACACGAGTGAGCTGAGAGGCACAAGAGGAAGAAAAAGTGGAAATGCCCCTGAATCTAATCCAGAGCATCTCTTTGTCTAGATGGGGAAAGTGGAAATGTGGCAGTCATATGACCAGAAAAAGGCCACCAAACAAGTCCGTGGAGGAGAGAACAGGTGGGAGTGCCCACACAGTCCATGTGGGCATTCTCATCATAGCTTGTTCCTAAGGTGCAGACACAAGGCTATAAAGGAGGATGCAGTAAGTTTACCTCTCCCCAGTTCCACTCCACCCAAATCCCCAATCTCCAGAATGGCTAAAGCCTGCACATGTCATGAGCATTCAAAACAATGGTGTTCCTTCAAGAGAATGCTTGTGTACAAAATCCTGTTGTTGATGAGGAAGGTCAGCTATGGGTTGGGAAAAGGATACTCAGCTGCAGCACTCAGATCACCCATCACACCCTTGGGCTCCACGCAAATGTTGCATTTCCTTTCATTAAATGTTTTTAAAATAAATCATTTATTATGTTTTAATAAATATTTTAACAAAAAATGATAAACTTCCTGCCAAATACAGAAACTCATCAGAATATTAAATTTTTAGTATGTATGTTCATATGGGCATGTGTACACTCTAAAAGCCTCATTAAAACCACAATTCATATATGTTTATGTTTGTATATGCTTATGCAAATATTCACAAATACATGCATGTAAATATGTGTACTCTCTTCATATATATGAGAATGTACATGTATATACACAGAGACTTTCTAAACAAGTGCCAAACTTGAACTAACCCTTTGCATACCTATATTCCTATGACACACGGGGTTGAATATCAATCCCATACTGCTGCATACTCTGTAACATGTAGGACAGATCTGGGCAGGAAGCACAAAAGTCAGAACAACAGACAAGCCAAGGCAAAGGAACCTGGTGTCATTTTAGTCCTTGCAGCTGAAGTTCTGAGCCACAGGCTTCAACAGTCTCAGCCATTTCTACGGGTTAAAGCCACACAGCAAATTCTCACATGGGTACATTCTTGTCTCGAACAACTGGGAAACTAAAACCTTAAACCGTAACCTCATGTCAACCCAGCAAGCCTCCATCCCATGCCCGAGGTGCCTCAAGCCAAACTCAGTTCCTCTGGGGTCTGACACACACATCACCTCCGTGCACCCTCCCATCGGCAGCCGTGCAGGGTGCAGCCTGTGAGCTCACTGTACCTTGATAGCTCAGGGAAGGCTCGGACTGTGTTTTGGTCAGAAGAACTGGAAAAGGCAGGTGATAAGAGAATGAGAACAGCCTGGAGGTTGGCAGCAGCCCAGACCAAAACTCTGACGACTCCCTCAGCCTCAAGTGTGGGTTACAACACCCACAAAAGTGACAAAGGCATATTCAGCTGGCCTCTTTCTCCAAGCCTGGACTCCTTGCCCCAGCACAGGCTGCTAGGACTGCTCTGAGCACAGGGGGCAGCAGAGCCTTGGGATTCTTCAAGCATGCATCAGAGTCCAGATGGCTGAGGCATTGGCCAACATCATTTAAGCTCTTGCTGCTGTTTCCCCTTTCTCCAGCAGCTGCAGGACTGGGGAAAAAGAAGGTTACTACCTGCTCCCCACCCTCTTGCAAAGGCATCCCTAGCAGCCCTGCCGATAAGCTTCAAAAGAGAGACGGGTCCTCCACGACACCCTCTGGAAAATGCTCCTTTCTTCTTAGATGTTTGGGGGTTAGCAGGATGAGATGACAGCATGTGGGAGGAGGGTAACCACAGACATCAAAACAGGCATGGTACTGGTGAAAGGCATACGCTTGGCTTTGGGCTGGGAAATGCCCCCCCCCCCCACTAAAGGGTTGGGAGATAGATTGTCATGGCAGAGAGTGGGGTATTCTGGGTCTTTGGAGTTCTGGTCAAGAGAAGAAAGGCTAATTGGGTGTATTTCGTGTTCTGAAGCTCCCCATGGCCCTGCTAGAGCTGTGTTCAGTGTCCTGGCCCTGCTGAAGGTGTCAGCTTCCATGTCTCAGACACCTGTGAGCAGTGGGGCTTCTCCTTAACAGAGAGGCAGACTTAATAGGACTTCGCCAGGAAACAGTTTGGCATCTGCTCTTTAAGCTATGTCCAAGTGAAAGTATGTAACAGACATCTAGGTGTTCAAGCCTTTCACTCTCAAGATTCCTTTTCTTTCTTTTTTTGTTTCTTACTTTCTAAAGGAGAGATTTTCTTTTTCTTTTATATTAGAAGACACCATCCCACTCTAAAACAATCTAAGTTTAAATGTAACCAAATAAACAAACCCTCAGCAACTGGATCTGTGCTGCTGACATTGGGAGCACTACTGTCCGTGTTGTTGACACTCAGAGCACTCCTGTCTGTGCTGCTGACTCTGGGAGCACTACTGCCTGTGCTGCCAACACTGGGAGCACTCCTGTCTGTGCTGCTGACACTGGGAGCACTCCAGTCTGTGCTGCCGACACTGGGAGCATTACTGACTGTGATTTAAAAAGATACTGGTTGGAAGCTGATGTATGAGGTCGGGAGTTCAACCTCAAGTACCACAAACATCTGCACCAATAAACTTGATTGTCTACAATGTTCTAATCTTCAGAGCACCTCTTCCAGGAGTCTAACTACTCCATGTACCTTATACTACCTGGATCTAAAACCCTTTCTTCCACGTCAAATGGGGGGATGACCCTAGAATCCCCAGAGAGAGGGTGGACTGAGATGAGGCAAGGTATGGATTGGACCCAGAGAAGACACTATGACCACTGTTTTCACAACTTATTTGCCAATAAAGGAAAACACATTTTTATTTGAATTTTATCTTAAAAGCTGTATTTGAAAGGCTATAGAAGAACATATAAAAGACCAACTGCCTACTTTTAAAAGTCCAGTCTCTCTGGAGAATAACAAGGGCAGCAGTAGTTCTTCGGACCAGTTTTGTGAGGGTCCCCTGCAGGTAATTGCAGGTGCTCTGACATAATGATAGCGACAGCTAGACCTTGACCAAGGGCAGAGTTCCACAGACAATTGAAAGTCCATCTTAAAACTGTAATGTCAAGGACTATAAATTATGTTTTTGCCTGACAGCCATTTAACTAAAACTTCAAACCATTATATTGGCTGTAAAAATCTGGTTACATATTTCTCTGTGCCAGCATTACATAGCGGCTGCCACTCAACTATGGCGCTGATGATTGTGTTACATCCACACCATAGGTGCAGCATAGGCAATAAACTGTGTAAAATTTGTCTGTAGGACTGATCACGGGAACCAGAATTGGTTGATTTCAGAAGATAGTCAATGTTCTTCGCGCAAGGGATCTTAGATACAAGCAGAGGCTAAAGACTGGGAGCAATGACAAATGGATCAAAACTCAAGCAATGTTGTAAGTGGTCTCTGAGTGGGAAGGTGTACTCTCCCCTCACCATTTCTTTTTATTTGCTATTACTCGTCAGAGTTTGGAGGAAGTCAGAAAGCCAAAGTCATTTGCAGAGGTGTTAACATAGTTAACATCATAGGATATGGCAACAAGCCAAATTCCTCTTTTGCCTACTTCACTATCAGACAAAAACCGAGGTGCCTGGAGCTTCCCATACCCGTTTCTAGGTGTTGCTACTGAGAGCTGCAAGAAGAGAACACAGGGTTTGTGTTCAAACCTCATGTCCGAGGCACTATGCATCAGGGTATGTACATCATGGTGAGACTCACCTCTCCTATTGTCCCACGCGTACAGTTCCTTTATCCCTAATTCATTCAGGGACTTGGACAGCTCTAGCTCCTCCCCAGCGATGTTGTCCCTGAGCAGAACCACGTGGTCTGGGTTGACATCACACTTTGCACAGATGACTGGCAGAATATTCTGCAGTGGCACCTCAGGGCTCACACGCACGACAGCCTTCTGTGTCCTCAGGTAATTCACTACCAGACGCACGGATTTCTGCAAGAACACACCAGACACAAAAATTCTATGATTGCATCTTTCTGTAATTGCTTTAATTTCTGTTTTAATTCTAGAACTGAGTATGGCAGGACTTTCCCAGCCCCTGGCCATTCTTCCACAGAGTTGGTGAGTTTGGGAGAAAAAAATAACATAATGAATACTGAAAAATAAATGTACAGAATATTAGATGTTTGCTAGGATCTCTCTCATACTTAGCAACTACTAAACAACAGGGGAAACTGAACTCAGTGAGGCACTGAAATTCAAATCCTATATGTATACAACCTTTCGCAGATTCTGGTTAGACTTGAGCACATGAAAGAAAACTCTCTGTAAATGGTATGAATAGTCTTAAGACTAAGTCTCACAAAACAAAAATGCTTGCTTAAGAAGACAAAATATCCACATAAACATGTGAATATATGTTTATATAGAAAGTCATTATATATACCATAAGTACATGAGGTATGTACAGATGTGTGTATATTAAGTCAGAAATAGGTTTAGTCTCTTTCAAATACCAGATATAATACTCAGAAAAAAAAAACAATTATAAGAACCTACAGTGGCACTAAGTGTCCCATCAGGAACTTGTAGGAGTCCAAGCTTCATGCGGACTACCTCAGTTCACGCTCACTGCTCTCCACAGGGTGCAAAGACCTTGCAAAGGTCAAGGTAGCTTATGAGAAGAGTGACAGATAAAGGTCGTGGTCCCCTTGAGCTCTGAGTGGCAGGTTTGGTGGACTTAATGAACTGTAAATTAGAGCGAACATGGGGCACTGTTCCAGCCTGGGTTTCTCCAAGAGGAACCACACACAGTATCTGGACTTAACTCTCGGTGGAGTCTAGGCAGTTAGGAAAAGCCACAGGATACGAAGAGGTCCCTTCTCTATGAAGTACTGCTTTTGCTTGAAGTATAATTGAGATTCTCTCACAGATGTAGTGTGGACAGGCACCAATTAAATGTTACTAATCATTAAAAAACTAGAAATTAACAGGAGACAAACTACTGGCCCAGCTGCCAGTTTTGAAAGCAAGAAAGCTGAGTATATATTCCAAGAATCTGATCCAGGTAGTACTGCCTTAACTAGAGCCTAAAGACCGTCCTTAAAATCATATTACAAAGTACTCTAAGAATTTGGGATTAATTTTACTTGATAATTTATGGTTGCAGTAAAATGACAACTAAGATATTCCCTGAACACAACAGTCTAAATATTCCTGAAAACAATAAAACACACTTTAAATAATATATTTTGATCATATTCTTTCTTCTCCCCTAGCTCCTACCAGATCCAATCTACTTCCTTACCCACCCAACTTCCTATGTCCTGCCCTCTCTCTTCTCTCTCAGAACCAAAAATCAAATAGAAAAAAATTAAGAATTAAAATTTTCCAAAGGGCCTATCCTTTCTCTCACTCCCAGACAGTAAACTCTTTTATGGAGCTCTGACTCTTAGGGCTAAAAGACATCTAGAAATATGTGTGCCAAGAAAGTGGCCACCAATTAATTAAGTAAAATTCAGTAAAACTGAGAAATCAATTTCTTGATTATATAGCTACATTTCAAGTGCTCAGGTGTGACATAGGACCTGTTACTATCATGCTGGGAAATGCAGATTTTGGAACACTTCCATCTTCAAGGTAGTTCTGACGGATACCTTGCCCTACAACAATTCCAACTGTATTAGTAAATTTGGACGGTTCTTATTTCCTGTAGCAAATCCAGTCAGTACCTACCTTCACTTGGCATAGAAGAAGAAACCTCAATAAAGCACTGTATGTTAGATACTCAAACAAAGAACAAGCCTGTCCTCACTAGCACTCCTGCACATTCTGCACAAATCTGTACCTCTGACTATCCTCAGACAATACACGTGCACCACTGACCTCAGGTACCTTGGGTTGGCCAGACTTAATTTTGTCTTCAGGGACTTTTTCTTTCAGAAGTACAGTGTGTACATTCAAGGACCCAATCAAAGTATTTGGCTTAAAACTCAAGGGTTGTTGGGTCTCAGAAGACCAGATCTCCAGGACATGATGAGAAGGATTCAGGTGGTTCTGAAGGCAAAGATCAACCAGTAGGTCCATCATTGCATGGCTGAAAAAGAGAAGACAAATCATAGTTATCAAGACTGTTGGAAGCTCCTTTCTGTCTAGTTGAGTAAGTCAGAACAGACAGACAAGTGAACGCATGAGAAAGCCCAGAAAAGAGGAGGAGGAAGAGGAAGAAGACAATGACGGCAACAGCAATTTAAAAACTTTGAGTTCTTATTCATGGTTACGTGATGGCGTGTTAACAGTTTCAATGCTAACAAACATTACTAAAAGAAAAAAAAACATTTTAACAGATCTTCGAAATCATAAGAGATGAAAATAAGAGTTCCATTTCTAGCTAAATCCATGGATCTGCTAGATTAACTATCTAAATTCTAGAAGCAAAAACTATACAAGCTATGGTTCTATGGCACTGATTTTTCAGTTATTTGTAAATATAAAGTATTCAAAGACTAAATTATAAGTTGAAAAATTGATAAGTACTTTGATGAACAATGAGCTAACAAATAGAAACTGATAGAATCTACCAAGATTGAACCAAAGAGAAATGAGAATGTCGAACATACCAATAACAAATAAAGAGATTGAGTCACCTCACCAAATTAAACCTCACCAAAAAGGAAAACTTAAAACTAAAAGGTACAACAGAAAATTAAACAAAATAATCAAATAACACACCAATGTTTCTAAAACTCGTCAAAAATAGTAACAAAAGAATAAACAATCTCTCTACTACAATATCAGCAAACCACAAGTTGCCATCCAAAACATACAGGGATGAAAAAATATCTTCAACAAAATACTAGCAAAAATAATTCAATAGCATAGCAAAAAGATTTTGTCCCATGAACAAATGGGATTTATTTCTAGAATTCAAGTCTGGTTCAATATATAAGGACAAGTCAATAAATAATGTGATATATCATATCAAAATAAAGCACAGAAACATATATACATCTCAATTCATATTAAAAATATCTTACAAAATTCAATATCATGATTTAAAAATCTCTAACTATAATAGATACTAAGAACTTACTTCAAAACAATAGAAATCTCTCTCTCACACACAGAGAGAAGGAGAGAGAGAGAGAGAATTAAGAAAATGAAGGAGAATGCACAAAGTACATGCTTAATTTAGAAAATATTACAGATGACTAGAACAACACTTACTGGTCCTCCTTGGCTCTGAGCAAATCCCATATCAAAAGAGTCTCCTAAATGCCCTATTTCTCATTCATTTATTGTACCTAATAAACATCCAGGATATCTGATTGATCCAAAGAAAGATTCAAGACTGTCTCCAGAGCAACGCTTACCACATCTTCCTTCTAAGAAGACTCTAACAGCACGCGCCAACCAGTAGGACAACAACTCACATGAAGCTGGTACCCTGTGTTCCCTCAGACATTGGGTAGGAGGGACCAGGACACCTTCAGCCTTCACACATACACTAAGGAATGAGCAGGATAAGCCCTGCTGTGAATTCTGATTCTTCCAGTTAGGATACACACTCATTGCTCTCCCTACACAGAACTTAAAGTAAAAGGAAAAAACACACTGCCATGTACCATGTACCATAGCAAAGCCTTCCACAAAAGAAATCTCTTCAAAAAAATACTAAAATAACCCTGTATTATTTTTTTTGCTGGTATTTTTCTGATTTTACTTTTTTTCAGCCCTGTTCATTTGAATGGCAACCTGTGGTGTGCTGATATTGCAATTTGGAGATATTCATTCTTTGTTGCTGTTTTTGAGGTTTTTAAGAAGCATTGGTATGTTATTCTTTGAATGATTTTCTTTTGTATCCTTTGGTGCTAGGTTTTTCTTTTTGGTGGCTCAATAAAATAAAATAAGGTCAGAGGTGAAGCTCACGGGCACAACTCTTGACTACCCTGAAAGAGGCACTGTGGAAAGATAAGCTGAAACGGAACAATACAATGGTGCCATCATCAGGCTGAAGAGGTGGCTCAGTAGTTAGGAGCACTTGCTGCTCTTGTACAGGACCTAGATTTGATTCCCAGCATCCTTGCAGTGACTCACAACCATTTGTAACTCCAGTTCTAGGACACTCTCTTCTGGCCTTAAATAGCACCAGGAACATATGCAATGCATTTAACAGACATGTAAGCAAAATGCTTATATACAAGAAAATGGAAATAAATTTTTAAAATAATACTAATTTCCCATTCGCTGTCTTTCTGGAAGCCTATGGCTACTTACTATAGAGTCACACTTAGTTCTAGTATGAGCAATAGGAAGAGAGTCATTCTGGGGTTTCTACAAACTGGTAGTGCTGGGACTCAATTTATACCTATGCCGAAGGATACTGATTGCAGCTTTGCCTCAGCTAACCACACTGGGGAATCTATTTACACCATATAAACAAATGAACACAAACTATCAAAGAACACAAAAAGCACACAGTCACTAACTACTGCCATCCAGACATTAAGAGTCCTTAGAAACATATCTGAAATGCAAAGTGCCATAAAAGGGAGCATGCAAGGTTTGGGGCTTTCTCCACTGTAGAGAGCACACCTTTTTGCCTTAACAAACACAGGTACATGCTACTCTATGTATTGACAATGTTTATCAATTAGGTTGAAGCAAATCAGTCAGTGTGCAAATCTCAACTTTCTATGACATTCTAAAATCACCTGATCTAATTACTCTGTAATACTGTCTTCTGTCCTCCCAAATCACAAAAAAAAAAATGATGTAGTTTTCCCATAGAGCGCTTCATCCTGAGGAAACTGCAACTACATTTCAACATTTGAGGGTTGGAGCAGTTAACAACAATCAATAATCCACCTACTTCAACCTATCATTAAGTGGAGAGAGAAGGACAAAAAACAAAAAAACAAAAAACAAACCCTAAACCCCCAAAACACAATAAACTAGACATGGCTCACTAGGCATGCTACTCAAAGAAACAGAGTCATTACTAACTCTGTCTTGAAAAGCAAACAGGTTCCCACATCTTCCTGATGGCAATAATGTGTACCCAGCGCAGATCAGTTTTTATAGAAAGGTGTGGAGGTTTCGGGGGCAGATAGGACTGAAGTCTTAGTAGCTGCCCACCCCAGTCAACTCCTATTGTGAGAACCCTGAGGGAGTTTTCTTCTGAGGACTGATTTGGTTGTAATAGGAATCTGGGTGCATATAAGAAAACACAGGATGCTGGGTCAATTTACTATGTGTCATGAGGAGGTTGGCACTTTATTTAAAAAAGGATGCTCACTGACAGGGCTTGTGATTTTACCACTATGTATTTCTCAAAACAGAGTGTGAGTGGTGCCAGGATTCTTCCAGTTTTTAGCACACCTGTTAAACTGCTACTCGGTGGCATTCGAGAGACTCTAAGAAGCTCCTTTGATCCTCCTGGAGAAACCTGTCCAGATAGGGAAAGACAGTTCTCTGCATAGTAGCAATGCCTAAGAGTGAACAGAGGTACTAGCTGCCTACAGTCTCTGTGGGATTTTACTACAGATCCATCAGATCTCAGCTTGCCTCCTGTTGTCCATGAGCCAAGAACTGATGACTTTGTTAACTGAGTGTTCTGTGTATGCCTTCACACGGTCTTAGTGAGTCCTGTATCTGCACCACAGAGAGTTTTCCAAAGACTGGCAAGGCTGCTTGGTCACTCATCATTCTTACAACCTGCTGAGTCTGGCCTCTCCTCCTCCCCATGATCTCCTAGAGAAGTCATGGCACCTGGTCCACAGCTGTCCTGACATCATCCTCTGGTGGGGGACTGGTATCTACCATGGCAACGTTCTTTTTGTGATACTCATATAGTCTGGTTGTGTGGAATCCTAAGATCATTATATGTAGCCTCTCTGACCCAGGGAGACCACCTGCACTTCTTTGTGCCTCAGTTTCCCCACGGGAAGAGCATTACGCAAGAGTCTGCCTTAGATGGTTGCTGGAGACTCCACTGAATTAACACCTTCAAGACACTAAACATTGTCAGCCCAGATGCAGGCGCCATGCCACAGTTTGTTAAGTAAATGACAGCTCACTGTTCTTTACTATGTGAATTGTATACTGCTCTGGCAGACGATTACAGGGTATGTGACTGAGTGCCACTGTGCTCTCAGCAGGTGACATCAGACTCTTGAATTGCAAAACAGTTTCCCCTAACTCCCAAGGAATGAAACTGAGCAATCAGAAAGCCAAAAGACAGAGTCAGGAATGTTAGGAAGTTAAAAAGTGCTAGAGATTTTGCCCAGGTGATGATGTCATAGGAACACTCAGGAATCTGAATAAAACACGCAAATATCCCTCTGTACCATTTCTTCATCTAATCACCCATCTGAAATTAAGGTGAAACCACACATTTAGTAGAAGAGTAAAAGTTCTCGCATAAAGCAGGAGTAACCACCTCCCAAAATCAAGTGAGGTGAGCTGGAGGGCTCACTTGTAACTGTCAATCTCTTAACTTTTCCTCCCACTGATCCTGCATGGCTTTTTTGCTTTTAGCTGCTTTGCTCTCTGCTGCCCCATAATACCTTTTAGCATTCCTAACACAGATGAAACCGTTTCTGAGCACTCTAATTATACATTTGAAAAGTGAATAGAATTTCTACAAACTTCTTTCTCTTAAAAAAAATATTGCTTTCTGCCAGGCAGTGGTGGCTTTTAATTTCAGCACTCAGGAGGCAGAGGTAGGCAGATGTCTGAGAGTTTGAGGTCAGCCTGGCCTTCAAAGTGAGTTCTAGGACAGATAGGAAGCCCTATCTTAGGGGAAAAGAAAAAAATGTTTTCATATGCATATATGAAATATATATTTTTCACACACACGCACATACATATTCTTTTTAAATGTATACAAAGTTCAAAACTTGATTTTTTTTTTCTGAGTCAGTGACTTCAATAAGAAACTGGTCTTCTGCTTTATATGACTGTTTTCAGAGACCTACTAAGGGACTAAAGAAGAAATGAAGGGTCTGTGCCAGCACCACCACTATCCCCATGCTGGTGGGTCACTCAGAGGCCAACAGACCAAAGCCAGAGGGGCCACAAGTAAACTGCCTTCCTGGACTGAAAGGACTTTCTGTCTAGATCGCAGCCTGCTGTTATATCATTCCCTGAGACAGATGGGATAGGTAGAAGGCACTGAAGACACTCTGTCTGGGAGATACAGATGATGAGGCCTCTTTATAGACTATATAGACTCTGGGCTCCTTCCTCATGGCATCAGGCCAGGACGAGCCCAAGCGCACTGTCAGGACACAGTGCCTGACCAAGGGCACGGCCCAGAGCTTGCTGTCAACAGATCTCCCGATGAGGATCCTGTCTGAACCTTTAGGGCTGTGGAGACAAAGTTTGGTGGACCCCACCCATGGCATTCTGATTCAGCCAGGCTTGGGTGAATGTTCCCTAGTGGCGTCAATGCCACAGGTGTAGGGGCTGACCTTTAAAATGTCTTGATACTGAGTATCATGCCATGCACACCAGAAGCCTACGCTGAATGAATGGTAACTGGGTGTTAGGCATGCAAAGTGCTTCCAGGTATATCCTGGCAGTCTTAAAACAAACTGAATTTACAGGCATGGCCAAGTCTCAAACTGTTCCAATGTGCCCTACTTTCTTATATGGACCAAGGCCAGCATGTGGCCCTAAGCTCTGGGCGAGGCATACCACAAGGTCAATAATACAAATCCTGAGATAAAGTCCAGTTTGACAGGCTCATGCGGCATCAAAGAGGCAAGGCAAAATGTAATCAAGGTCCTTGGCTGTAGTGTGAAGCGGCGGGGCTGTGTCCCGCCACCCAGCCGCAGGCTAGCTTTACACCCGAAATAATTACACGGAAACTGTATTTTTTTAAATACTGCCTGGCCCATAGTTTCAGCCTCTTATTGGTTAATTCTCACATCTTCCTTTAACCCATATTTAGTAATCTGGGTAGCACCACGAGGTGTGGCTTACCAGGAGAGATCTTAACCTGCGTCCATCTCGGAGAGGAGAAGCATGGAGACTCACTATGGCGACTGCCTGAAGCATCTCCCCAACTCTACTTCCTTGTTCCCACAATTCTGTTCGGTCTACTTCACCTACCTAATTTTCTGTCTCTTAAAGGGCCAAGGCAGTTTTCTTTATTAATTAACCAATGAAAGAAACATAAACAGATAACTCTCCTCCATCACTTGGCAGACAGTCTGCACTGAAGATTTTCACCAGGACAAGACACAGAAACAGTTAAGAACAAGATAGGAGACCAGAAAGAGGCACATCAATAGGGAGGTAGGAGGGCCAGAGGCAGGATTTCAGATTGGGGCTGGAATCTCTAGCAAGAATCTAGTTTCATGAAAGCCTGGGTCCTGGTTAACAAAGGCTAGAGACAGACAATGGAGTAAAATTCCGGAGACTTTATCTCTTGGGGCCATGCAGCTGTTGCCTGTCCATAAAAAGTCTAATAATTTGGGATTAGAGAGAGGTGCAAGTTGCTATCTGGAGAGAGCCTGTCTTCTTAAGGCACCTGAACTAGAAAACCATCTGAAAGCGCTGTTGGTTGTAATCTTTCATCTGAAGAGAGGAGATAAGATTAAGCTGAGAATCCAGGGAAGCCTGGTGTTTGTCCTGTCCAGAAGCGATCCCTTATGATGTGGGTTATGGGAGCAGGTGTGGACAGGTTCTGCCCCAAAGGTATCCCTTTTCTGACCACAGTAACTCTTGTCCTTTCTTAACTCTGTCCTCACTGTTTTTCACCTGTGTGTTAGAAGTTATCTTTCTTCAGAGCCTAGAGCAGTGATTCTCAACCTTCCTAATGCTGTGATCCTTTAATTAATTTGTGGAGACTTCCAGTGGTTCTTAGCCTTCCTAACACTGTGATCCTTTAATACAGTTCCTTATGTGGTGGTGACCCCCAACCATAAAATTATTTCATTGCTACTTCATAATTGTAATTTTGTGGTTATAAATTGTAATGTTAATATCTGATATGTAGCAGTATATAGATATGAGACCCCTGTGAAAAGGTCATTTCAACCCCAAAGTGACTGGGACCCACAGGTTGAGAAACATTGGTCTTTCGCATTCTGTGTCCAGCTTATAGGAGATGCAGGGTGTCTTCTATATGATCTTCATTCAGAGGATATACTGTGGCAGGCTGGGACACAAACTAATTACCCTAAGAAATAAGGAATTCTGGTTGTCTTAGAAATTCATCTATAGTCTACTTGCCACTCAACATGCTTATTGTTCCTGGGGTTTGAAGAAAATTGGCGCTGCAAAGTCAGATTTCTTACAATCTGTGTAGGCTGCAGAAAAACTGCTGCATGGCCGGGCAGGCAGTTTAGACTCTGTAACATGGACCTTCCTTATGTGGGCTGCTCAGCAAATGTTCCACTTTCCCCTGTGGGTTAAGAAACCCTCTTCTCAGTGACTCGCATGAGTTTGTAATTCCTTATTTATTTTGCTTGATGGATAATTGAACATTTTAATATTTAGTGACCTATCAGGAGCCCACAAAATGATACTTCCCCTCAGGGGCCTGGAATACGACCACCGTCCAAACAAGCCCAGTACCCTCTGCAGACTCTCAAGCTGTGTGTTTGTGAAAACACTCCTTTCCCAGGACAGCACGCTCTTTGCAGTTTAAATGTCAGACCCTCAATCTTGCTACTTCCTCACAAAAAAAGACAGTGTCCTTTATTTAAAAGGAAGGGAAGGCACCAAGGAAGGAGGAGGAGGGGTAAACTGGGTATGGAAACTCCTTTCATAATGATGTTCTTTAATAGCCTCTGTCATAAGCTTAATAACTAGGAAGTGGAAGTCCTTACACCGCTTTACAGGGCTCATGACCTGGAGTTCCCTGCACAGGTATAAACTTGTTTATTCTGTGTTGTTTAGGGGTGGAATCACAGGACTGAACACTGGGAGAGATTCCCTTTGCTCTGGAGAAAGAAACATTGCCTTTCCCTGCCAGAGGTCCCTTAGCTGTGTGAACCAATGTGGATGTGACTAATTTTCTACACAAAAATGACACAGCCCAACACTGTCAACACTAAAGAGCCTTTTATGAAGCTCCCCCGGGGCTGAGGGTACTGTGTCTTCAAAGATATTCTCTTCACTTGTGCTCCCAATTAAAGCAATGGGGCTGCTGGCTCCCTTCCCACCCGCCATGCAGAGAGCTGGCAGCCCCACTCCTAAAGGCCTGCCAGGCCTTCTCCCTTAGTCAGGAACTGTTCCAAACCCCATCCGTATGTCTTAATATTTAAGAACAGATAGGGACTTTTACGTGCGGTTTTAAATTCCAGAGCAGCTCAAAAAAAAAAAAATCGAAAACTATAATTTGCAGAATGGGGTCATAAGCAGTCAGTCACTAGATTGTTTTCTCTAGTAGATTCCTGTCCATCAGGAAATACAAGGTTCAGGGCTGGCTATGTTTTGTAAACTGCTGCTTAGGGCAACATGAGCATGCTCTTTGCTAAAACCATTGCTTAAGCAGACGAGGGGGAAAAAGTAACAAAAAAACCCCAACAAGAGTGAGGAATCTGACATCCAGTGAAGCATGCCTTCACCCGTAGCACCCAGAGGGCAGCCCAGGGACAGAGGCCTCCAGGCTGAGGCTGGCTCCTCCTGACTCTAAGTTTCCCTGGTTAGAGAAGAGAACGTTATCTGAATAATTTATAAGGATCTTCCTAGTCTCCACAGCAATCTTACAAACTGCAATGGTGATAACTGTTGCTCTAAAGGGAAGAAGAAACTGAAGGTACAGGGAGCACAATACATCTACCTGAAAGCGTTTTCAGAAATATTTCTACTCTCTAGAAGAAACCCCACCTTTCCTTGTGTTTGTCAAAGAAGATTCATGTATTACTACCCATATGCCACAAGCTAAGAGAAGAAAAAGCAGTAACTATCAACTTAGACAAAATATAAACGTGGCAAATGTATATTTACTGGTAGAATAGCATGCACTCTAAAATAGTGTTTAAACTATGATATGACGGTATAACAAACTCCTTACTTTGTAGAAGATGTGTGCTGAAGATAACGACCGCTCTACAAAACAACTAAACACACATAGAAACTCTTACAACTCAGTCTCTGAGCTGGGCTGGGGAAATGCCACCAAAGGTGTCAATCTCAAGTCCAAGAACCTTCTTTGAAGCTAATGTGAAGATCTTCCTACACCTGTGACAATGGCTGCAAAGAGAAAGCCTACTGAAAAATATCTTCTTACACTGTGCTGGTGGTAAGAGCTTCAAAAACAATGTGATATTACCTATTACAACTAAAGGCATGTAATCTTAGAACACAAGAATTCCAGCTGTGGAAGTTTACGTTTAATTATCACATAAATAAAATTATCACATAAAATAAATTGTAAAATGTATGTATCGCTACACTTTTCTCTGAGCCCAAACACTACCAGGATGGGCTTTTAGCTCTTCGGCCCCTAAAGATTCCAGAGAGCCTGGCTGGGTCAGTGGGGCCATACTTCCCAATGGGACTTCTGGATCTCTGAGGCTGTGATCTTGGACCAATTCATAGCAGGCATTTTAACCTGAATCAAATTCAACATGGAACTAAATAGGACATGCCCACACCATTCTTCCCTCTCTTCCCACATACGTGAGGTGGCACACAGGAACTCTCACCCAGGTACCAGAATCTTACCTTCCACTGACCACGCTCTGTTTCTCCACTCCACTGGGCAGAACCACAGTGATGTCCAAGGTGCTGTTCTGTAGTGCCTCCTTCATTTGGACCAGGCTGTGCTGGGAACCCAGTGTAGAATCATGAGGCAGTTTCTGGTCACTGTGGACATTCTGGGAAGTAGGCTTTCCAGGAGGTGGTGGAGCACGGGCCTTCATCTTCTTTCTTGAAAATGATAACACAGAAACACTAGATGAGGGCTTTATGCTTGGCTCCAGATGATTCATCCTTAAAAGCATTCATGGCTCGCTTCAGAAACACCTTGAAAGCTATGGAGACGTTTTAAAGCAGTTATGTCAGCGGTCTCCGGTACTAACAGATAGTATCTTCCACAAGCAAGTAAAAACAAAGCACTTTCAAAGAAACAGTATGATAAGCATTTTTGAAAGTGTTTCTGTAAAAGAAACATCCTAAGAATGTGGTACCCATCTGTAAGCAACATGTCTTATTTTCTACCCATCCTGGTCAAGGTATAGGCGTGTGCAGCTGAGTTTGTTGGTCTGATCCTTTCTGAACTATACATGCTGGCTCATCACCAGTAAGTAGGTGGGTCATCCCTAATTTTCTGCAAAGCTCTCGTGTCCTTCCTTTCCAGGTCAGGAACTAGGACGAGCTCTAAGCATGTGGATCTATGAATCTATAATACTGGATGCCCTGAGACCAAATCGAGCCATCTAACATTATTCAGAAAACTCTAGTCCAGTACCACCAAGACAACTGCTGGCATGGATGTGGCTGTGGGTAGCAGAAGGATGTAAGTGGTGGTACCCCAACACACACCCCCATTGCTTTTCTTTTCACATTATTCTGAACTGTGACTGGAATTCTCACTTAACCTCGGAGGAAACTCCCAGTCCCTCTCAACAAGACATCTGCCTGATGGACACTCCAGATAGTGAGGAAGGCTCCTAGCAATGTGCTTCACATATTGAATATATGATAATGTATATACATCATGTGTACATGCATATACGTTTATATAAAAATGTGTTTAGAATTGAAGATCCAGATATTAATCGACACACACCTATGAACACCTGATGTTTGACAAAGAAGCAAAAAATAAAAAATGGAAAAAAGAAAGCACATTTAACAAAGGGTGCTGGCATAACTGGATATCAACATGTAGAAGAATGAAAATAGACCCATCATCTATCACCATGTACAAAACTCAAGTCCAAATGGATCAAAAACCTCAACATAAAGCCAACCACACTGAACCGCATAGAAGAGAAAGTGGGAAGTACACTTGAATGCATTGGCAAAGGAGATTACTTCCTAAATATAACCCCAGTAGCACAGACACTGAGAGAAACAATAAATGGGGCCTCCTGAAACTGAAAACCTTATTTAAAGGAAAGACACTGTCAACAAGACAAAACGACAGCCTACAGAATGGGAAAAGATCTTCACTAACCCCAAAGCAGACAGAGGACTGACTGATCTCTAAAATATACAAAGAACTCAAGAAATTGGTCATCAAAAGAACAAATAATTTAATAAAAAATGGAGTATGGACCTAAACAGAGAACTCTCAACAGAGGAATGGCTAAAAGACACTTAAGGAAATGCTCAACATCCTTAGCCATAAGAGAAATGCAAATCCAAACAGCTCTGAGATTCCTTCTTAAACCTGTAAGAATTGTCAAGATCGAAAACACTAATAACAACTTATGCTGAAGAAGATGTGGGATAAAGGGCACACTCCTCCATTGCTGGTGGGATTGAAAACCGGTACAACTGCTTTGGATATCAGTATGGCGATTTCTCAAAAAATTAGGAAACAACCTTCCTCAAGACCCAGTAATACCACTTCTGGTTATATATCCAAAGGATGCTCAATTGTACCACAAGGACATGTGCTCAATTATGTTCAGAGCAGCATTGTTTATCACATCTAGAATCTGGAAACAACCTGAATGCCCCTCGGCTGAAGAATGAATAAGGAAAATGTGGTACACTGACACAATGAAGTACTACACAGCAGGAAAAAAAATAATGACATCTTGAAATTTGCAGGCAAATAGATGGATCTAGAAAACATCATACTGAGTGAGGTAACCCAGACCCAGAAAGACAAATATCATATGTACTCACTCATAAGTGGCTTTCAGACATAAAACAAAGAAAACCAGCATACAATTCACAATCCTAGAGAACCTAGACAACAATGAGACCCCTAAGAGAGACATACATGGATCTAATCTACATGGGAAGTAGAAAAAGACAAGATTTCCTGAGTAAATTGGGAGCATGGGGACCATGGGAGAGGGTTGAAGGGGAGGGAAGAGAAAGAGAGGGGGAGCAGAGAAAATATATAATCAATAAAATATATATAATCAATAAAAATGTGTTTATAAGCATATATAAAACTATGTACATATTTATGCAAATGCACGGGCATTAATTCATATATAGGAGCCTTAATTTATAAAGACCCTGTGTATTTTATAATAACTGTAGCCACATTTACTCAGCACTTCTCATTTGGGGGATGATTTATAATAACCTTCACAATTTACTTAATAACTATCTATTTATTCAAAAATCACTTTCCATATTCAAAATATTTTGCATCCCAGATTGATTTGGAGCTCACTTGAAGGCTCACAATCACTCAGTACCAGGCAGAGGCAGGAACCCCAGTGCTTCTACTGCTTGCCTCTTCCCTACCCTGCACAGCCCTAACCAGAAAATCCATACAGAGGCCATGAGAACCCTCCACCCACCCTGAGGTCTATTACCCAAATGACCTTTCTAGGCATTTTGGCATGAGGTTTCAAAGATAGCAGATAGGCTTCTAGAAATTCTTTCTCAAAAAGCTCGTGAGACTATCCTATGCGATATGCTGACATGATTTCTAATGGTGGACAAACAATCTAACCACATACCAACCAATAAATTAAATAACTAATAGAACATATTAACAAAAATTAATAAGTCATTTTATAAAAGTATAATGGCACCAGCATTTAAAAATCTAAAACTCAATGAACAATCACATCTTAAAGTAATTTTTAAAAAATTAAAAATTTCAAAATATTTGTTTAGGAGAACATTTTTAGAGAGGGCTACATTATAGTAATAGCGTCTATGGCAGTCTAGAAAGACACAGTGCACAATTACCAGTGGAGGCGTCTGGGCGATGCCAGATATGACATGTGCTTTGCTACTGCAATGTGTGTTACTTGTAAAACATGAGCCATCATTTAGAAATGTGAACATGCAGTAAATGGGATCCAGAAGCGGCTGTAAGCTTCCAGATGTCCCCACCCGAGTTAACACACACTGAGGAATGGCACTCTCTGCTATGGTATATAAGTAGTTATAAGTTTTCTTAAAAAATAAAAACATAAGATTTATATAATATTCGTATGGTATGCTCTATTTTAATTGCTGTTGCTTATCTCTTTTCATCCATAGGCATACAAGTAAAAAACATTCAGAAAAAAGTGGCACATTCATATAACCTCAACAATCAAGAGGCTAAGGTAGGAAGGTAGCAAGTTCCAGGCCAGCCTGAGCTACACAGTGAGTCTCATGCCAAATCTGGGCTATATAAAACAATGAAAAAACAATTTAAAATAAAAAAATAAAGTAAAGTAAAATCATGAATATCAGAGAGCCCAATATTTCTTAACACATATTTCTATCTGTGCTGCTTTTAAGGGAAAAACTTTTCCTATGGTATAGACAACAAAGGGGCACATTTCCCCAATGTTACATAGACATAGAGCTATGTAAATAAAACCCACATAATTTTCACAGTGTCCGAAATTTTAACCACTATATTATTGAGTCTCTTTGAAGGACAGCTGTTAATCCCATCTTGGAGATTAAAAAGATGAGCACAAAGAAGCATTCACCAATTAGCCAACTCCAAGACAGAAGACCGGCCAATGAATTTCCTCCCACAGGGGCTTACACAAATACAATTTTGTTTATTTTGTAACTTTCAGAAAAGAAATACCTTTTCCAGTTTAGCAGAGCCGAGTCAAGCAGGAAGCACCGCAGTGTTCTGTGTTATCACAGGAGCACAGTCCCACAGTGAGGTAATGGGTTTCAACCGTTCCTCTACTCATCGCAAAAGCAATCCGCCACCATCGTCTAGATACCCGTGATGCTGCTGTATCCACCCGATAGCGCCCATGAGCCCAGTCTCTCAGAGCCTCACGACCTCCAGTCACATAACCAGCTTCCCTCCCAGTCAGTCACACTGCCCTAAGATTCCTTCCACAGCATTTAGGGAACATGATCTGAGAGGGTTGTTCCTCACAGCTTACCCCACAAACTACCTGGTAGAGCCCACTCACTACAGTCTGATACAACTTGGAAGGCTGTAAGTACTCAGTAGAGCTATTTGCTCAGGGCAGTGGTGTGTGTGTGTGTGTGTGTGTGTGTGTGTGTGTGTGTGTGTATACAACATGTATGCACATGTAATAGAACATTTCAAAAGCCACAATATCATTTCCAGTTATTTCTGTTAAAGAAGAAACATCACAATGCACTGAACACACTCCCAGCAAAGGCAGCTGTGTCCATTCAAGCGACTGAGGGAGTTCCCATCTCAGTGACGTCATCCATCCTTGCCCCAGCAGACTATACTGCTGACCACACCTCTGGAGTCTTGGTCTTCAGCCTCTCTCCTGGCTCTCCCAGGGTCAGCAGTTTGTCAAACAGCTAGTCGGCAGTTTGGAGCCGCCCCATCTGTATGAACCTCACAGCACTCTGCCCTCGCCCTTCTCTTTGTCCTGTTCAGGTCTCTTGAAGACCACAGTTTCCGAGTGCTCCTCTCGGTGAGACAGGCCTGGAGTAAGACCCACGACCTACATGAAGAGTCTCCACATCTCTAGACTCGACCTGAAACTCCATAGGGAGCTGAAAATGCACTATGCCTGTTACTGGCCAGTTAAGTCCTAACAGCTGAAGTGTATGGATTGTAATCAAGTGTTGAAATAGCATTTTTACAGCAACAACTTTTATTTCATTTGGCAAGAGCAATTAGTATACTATAGAGATGGAATACCTGCTCACTGCTACTGGGGTTATGACAGCACAGACACTACAAGAGACAGGAAAGTAACTCCTTAAAATTAGATGCAATTATCACATGACTAGCAAGTCCTTCTAGATATAGATGACAAAGAACTGATAAAAGAGGACTGACTAGGTATATTTGTTCATCTTTCTTCATAGCAGGTTTGATGAGCAGCCTATCTGATGAAGCAAGGGTGCTAGGCCTGAAGAGGAAGAGGGGGGAGATTTTAAACTCTTATGAGGTCAGAGGTAGCATGATGAGTTCCCCAGGAGGGATCCTGACAGAAGGGGTGGGATGTGCATGGAATATGATCAAGTCTCAACCCTGGCTCCCTCCTGATCCATCTTCCACCAAGGGACAATGTACTGGTGCAGACATTTTGTAGTCAGGCTTGTCAAGGATGTATGCATTAGGGAGAAGATATTTCTAGTGTGGGTGAAGTATACAGCCTTAGGACAAATTTGACTTTCTTTCCCTTCTCCATGTTTGCAGGCATGGCTTCTCTGAATGGCCTCCATAGCACATAGTCCTAGCTTGGCGTGGTGGCCACTACTTTAATCCCAGCAGTCAGAAGACAGAGGCAGGTGAATCTCTGCGTTCAAGGTTTGCCTGGTCTACAGATGGAGTTCCAGGACAGCCAGGGCTATACAGAGAAACCCTGTCTCAAAAAGCAAGCAAACAAACAAAAAAGCACACAGTCACAATGATAAAGAGCCTCCTTCACCTTTGAATGGCACAGGGAGAACCACTGCAGTTCAGACAGATAGCTGTGAACAACTATGCTCTCCACCAAGTAGATGGCTCTTTAAGATCTATGCAAACCATCCATGTGCTGAAGCTAAGATTCAAGGGTGTGGGGCACAGGAGAGGGCCAAGTTCTGCCCAAGTGCCACCAAGTCCTAAGGGTTAGGGACTTGCCTGGTTCCTCCTGGGCACACCCAGAACAGGTGCTGATCAGCTGTCACCAGGTAGGTCCCGCCAGGGCTCTTCAAGGGATGAATCACTAGCACACAACTCAACTCCTTCCCAGTTCTCCAAGTTAGAACGGTGGGTGTGCCTGGCAGGAACTGTTTACAAAGTGGAAAGTATATTACATAAAACAACATTTCTGTCATTTCCAAGTCATCGACTGTGGCTCCATATGATGAGGGACCATTATACAACCCAGCTCCTGAGTACTGACTAATTTTCCCATCAGTCCACGGCTCCCAGCTGGGTTTTACTTCTTTTCACTGTAGAGAAGAGTGCTTGGAAACTGTTCCCTGAGAGCTGGAGGACCTACCTAGGGAGACATGGGCTAAATGGTCCAGAAGCTGCAAATTTCAGGATCTCTGTAGACAGATGAGCTAAACCCAAATTTCACAGGAGATGAAAGGCCTTCGCTCATACTACAGGAGGCCCAGGATGAGGGAGTTCAGGATCTGTAGACTTAACATGGAAAATTGATGCCTCTCTGTAGCCCCAAGGCCAGCATCTAAAGGGTATCTACTTTTGTATTTCTCCTGTCTCTCCATCAGAGCCACCAACGGAAGACACAGAGTCATCATAAAATTTTTTGAGCCACCCAGGATCTGTGGACATAGAAGTTAAAGGTTTGCTGACACCAATTCCCCCGAAAAAAACACCAAATATGTGATTCCTGCAGTTTACCAAGCCAGATATCCTGCCTAGGTGATGCTAAATAGCACATGTTCATAGAACATTTTAGTGGAACCTGGTAGAGCTGCCTGCCTGCCAATCACATCATGAAGCAAATCAGCATCTGTTCATGGTGCAGCCACAGGGGAGCTTCCATTCTCTCCTGAAGGTGTCTGAATTCCTGTCTTTGCTTCCTCCTGGAGGGGAGCCTTTGAGTGCAAAATGAGCTGTCTCTGTTCTGTTTGGGTGTCAGTTACTGGCCACAGCTCTAGATAGCAATTCCAAGAAAATAAAGACTTCAACATTCTGGTTTCTCACTGACAAGCAAAGTGCTAAGCCCAGGGAAGACTGCTCAGAATCCATTGGTCCCAAGAGTGGCTATAGGAGTAAATTCCCTGTTATCAGCCGTCTTGTGCTCAACTTTACACATAGGGTTTCACGAACCCCACTCTCACCCCAGTACAGTCAGGAGCCAAGAAGTTAAGAGGCATCCTCATGTCTGGCACCAACTCCTGCGTCTATAATCCATTAACAGCCTGTTTTCTAGCTACCATTTCCCTGAAATTTATGAATTCATCATCAAGCTGAACATTGTTTGTTTGTTTGGTTTTTTTTTTTTTTTTTTTTTTTTTTTTGGTTTCTCAAGACACAGTTTCTCAGTAGCTTTGGGAACCTGTCCTGGAACTAGCTCTATAGACCAGGCTGGCCTTGAGATCTCCCCTGCCTCTGCCTCTGAATGCTGGGATTAAAGGCATGCACCACCACTGCTCGGCTAAACATTGTATGTTTCCAGTCCTCACAGCAATTTTATGTGACAAGTTCCCTCTCTCCAATCTGAGGCCCTTAAGGACCCAATAGATTAATCAATGTTCTGACAAGCACACAGCTAGAATAACAGAATTCTAGTGGCAGTGTTTCTGAACCTTGGGTGGTGCCCTTTTGTGTTTGTGTTGCTTTCATTAGTTATTAAAGAAACTGCCTTGGCCTAGTTGATAGGGTGGGACTTAGGTAGGCGGGGAAGACAGAACAGAATTCTGGGAGGCAGAAAGCGGAGACAGGCAGACACCATGAATCTCCGGCCTGAGACAAATGTAGGTTAGAAACTTGCCTGTAAGCCACAGTCATGTGGTGATACACAGATTTAATAGAAATGGGTTAAAGATATGAGAGTGAGCCAATAAGAGGCTAGAGCTAATGGGCCAAGCAGTAATTTAATTAATACAATTTCTGTGTGATTATTTCAGGTGTAAGCTAGCTGGGTGGGATGGAACAAAGGGGACCCACGCTCTTCACAACACTTGGGCATTGCACTAGCTGCTATGTACACCACACTGCCTCAAATACTTTTTGAAACCAAACAATCCTAAGTTAATGTAGAAATGCAGGCCCTCTGCTTTGTCTTAAGTTACTGGGACCCTGCAGGGACAGCTGCAGGGAAAGGGACTGGATTAGGGCCACCCTTTGACAAGGTTTCCAGCATACAATTAGATACATCCTCTTTAATGAGGGCTATGGCTAAACATTGTGAACAGAACTGGGGTCCCCTGAGAAGTGTACCCACTGTGAAGGCTCCATGTGGCTCAGACATAATGTCAGGATCTTGTGTCTCCTCACGTAGGAGAAATAAATGGACTTGCACAGATGGAGATACATGCCCAGCCTGATGAGAGGCAATTGAGCTGAGGCAGGCCCCATTTAGTCCCGAGGGTTCCTCAATGCCTCTATGGACAAAACCTTTATTGAATATATAACCAAAGCCATGAAACTTCTTGAAAACAAGATGTACCAAATATTCTTCCTGTAAACATGGTTTTTATAAAAACAGGTTGTCTCTCAGTGACCTCCAAATAAGAAATCCTGTAAGACCTTCTCTTGGGGCTCAGAAATCCCAAAATACAAGGCATTGCTCCTATGACAGGATTGTCTTTTAATGCTAGAAAAGACAAATCAGAAAACTACTGCCAAAGCTTTTACGACTGTCCTTGCCTTTCAAAACAGAACCTAAGTCTAAGAAGACATCCAAGATCCAGATAAACAAAGCCTAGATTGTGTCTGTATGGAACAGACAGGTTAAGAGACCACATTTAAACTACAGCTTGCAAAGGAGCTGTTTAGAGGTGCTGTCTACCTCACCGCTCATTGAATGCAGGGATCAAAGTATACCCATAGAAACACCTCATCTCAGAAGGCAACAGAAGGGGACTGTCTTTTGGAAGTCAGCCCCAGGATACCCTCTTGTAAGTGCAAATCAAGTACTGGGCATGGCTCCCTGCTCAGGAGGGATCAGACCCAGCAAGTCTCTGATGTATTGTGCATCCTCCAGCAGGTGGCTGTATTTGGACAAACCATTGTAATGTGTAGGCCTCGGTTTCCCTAAGAGCTGAACAGAGAACATGGAGGTTTACCAGGTAGTGTTTGCATGAGGATTATATGAGATGACTCCTATGGGAACCCAGGTAATGATCAATGACCACTACTTGACCACAAGTATTTTTACTCTTTGGGATGGAAGGAAAAACCTTTTATCTGTGTAAGAGTAGAACATTCGCCCATTCTTCCAGACACACAATGAAAAGCTCACTTACACAGTAAACACACTGAAAACTAAGAAATGCTATTCACAATAAAATTTTAGTTTTGACCTAGGGTGGAGGAAGCTTTCAGTAACTCACCATAAAAAGATGGACTCTCCTGATAGGATTCTCTGCAACACAGTAACAAAAGCTTGGAGCCCCTACCAGCCTCTGAGCTCCGGGACCAGTATATACGGGAATGCTGGTATCTTACCAGATATCAGGTACGTATTCACAGAGGAACATTTGAGAGCTGGCTCTCATAGCTATTATTGAACTCTCTAGCAAGTTAAGAAAGCCGGTAGTGTGCATGACTGAGCTATTGGCAAACTCCCCACCCTGGGGCTGAGGATCAAATAGAAACAAGAGTTGCTGTATTGTTTGAGTGTTACAGAAAAGGAGTTACTACTTTCCAAAACTGCTCAATACTAGTTTACAGAGGTTTGAACATCGTTAGCAAATGAAATGAAGTAAACTGGAAGAAAACTCATCAACTCCCAAACCATTAGCCTATACATGCATACATCTCAGGCTGTCCCTTGCCCAGGCCCGGCGACTTGCTCATCTTACTTACAAGTGAGCATGTGCTTTCGTTGGTAGTCCGTGCAGTCACAGGAACTAAAGGAAAGACTCCACTGGGCCCAATCAGGCCTGGTGGAAGAGCACAGTGACATTTTTATGAGTTCCACACCTGATGTGGTACTTCACAGGCGGGAAGGCTGCTGCTGCCTGTGTTCCCAGCAAAAAGCTAACAAGGCCTTTTGCAGAATGACATCAATGGAATTGTGTCCCATCCCCACTCCTCCGACACCCTGTTTAGACCTGTAAAAGCATGAAGGAGAACACAGGAGTTATGCAGGAGAAAGGGAAGAGTCTCTGTGGGATAAGGATGCCTGGTAGCACCTGCTTCTTCCTCCCAAAGCATGTGCAAACCTCTGGGAGTTGGCAGTGTGGGCTCATAGGTGTTCCCATGGGGAATATTCCTAAGTATTCTTAGAGAGATGACTCAGCTCTCCTAACACTGCCAGCAGGACTCATGTGCTTAAGCTTTGTTGAATTTGAATAGAGTAATTCTTCCCATCATCTTCTCAGCTGTGATGTAGAACCGTCTCCTGAAGGAGTTTTGGCTTTTCTTCTTTCTAAAGCTATACAACCAGAAGCTCAGTATTTCTTTGTAGTCTGTCCTTAAGGGACGGTGTATTTGTTCTACGCACAGTCCTGTCCCAGAATCACAGAGACTGCTGCTGATCCAAAGGACACATGCAAGCAGGTATGCCTGTGAGCCTGGTGGACTCTCAGCTCTCCTGTAGTCAAGGGTTCAAGGACCCCAATGAATGCACAGCAGGTTTCTGGGCATGATGGAAGAGGGTCATCTGTCTATGTGTTACTTTCATTGGTTAATAAAGAAACTGCCTTGGCCCTTTAATAGGACAGATAATTAGGTAGGCGGAGTAGACAGAACAGAATTATGGGAGAAAGAAAGCAAAGTCAGGCAGATGACTCAGGCAGATGCCATAGCTCTCCTCTCCAAGATGGACGCAGGCTAAAATCCTTCCCGGTAAGACATCACCTCGTGGTGCTACACAGATTACTAAATAGGGGTAACGCAAGATATGAGAATTAGCCAATAAGATGCTAAAACTAATGGGCCAGGCAGTGTTTAAATGAATACAATTTGTGTGTTGTTATTTCGGGTGTAAAGCCAGGCATGTGGGAGCCGGGTGGGAATGTAGCCCACCGCTCCTTCTACATGGGCATCTGCCCATCCTCTCCAGCGTTCCTCCACCTCTGATTGTCACCTCATCTCTTTGTCTAGTGCTGTGTAACCAGAATCAATGGCATACCTGGCTGACAACCTTCACAGTTGTCATCAGCCTCTCTCATCCCCTAGGGACAAAGGTCACTTTCAAAACAGACCTAGGAAAGTACAGAGTAGGCCTCTAGCATCTCCTCTAATCCCCCCCCATAACAAACACCCAGGACACTGAAGCACCCCCTGGACCTGCATATACGTGCACCATGAGGATCAAAGTCTGTAGCACCCTAGCCCCCATTGATATCCAGACAAGGACTTCCTTTTTGTCCCGCCTCTTGTCTCTTCATTATCTGCTCAGGGTTCAACTTCACACTCTCCTCCATTTTCCCGTTATATCCCCTAACACCCTTCCATTCTTTTCCTTGGGTCCAAATTGACTTCAACTCTGCCAAGGAACTTTCCCTGTCTTTAGAGTCACAGATGCTCTGGCTGTGCTTTTTACCTTCAGACTCTAAGGTAGACCCTACAAAATCTCCACCGTCTGCCTCACCAACTCCCGAGTCCCATCTCAAGCCAAAGATGGATCTTCTCTAGAAAAACTTTGTCCATCTATTCTCCATGATACAAATGTCTCAGTCTCTACTCCCTGCGTGGTTCAGATGGGTCTGTCTTCTCTTCTAAGATTCCAACATTATATCCACCATTCTCTGCATCATCCATGACAAGAACCTTGGTGGTTCTATACACAGAGGGGTTTGGGGATTCAAGATCTGTCAATCTTTGCCAATCCCTTCAAGCCTCCACTGAGTCATTGGATAACAGAGTCACAGGATGGACTGTAAAAGTATCCCACAGTGAGAGATGAAAAGGGAAATCAGACCCCGAGGAAGTGACAGGGGAAAGGTTAACATGGATTGGGCTCTAATCTCAGCACCAGGAAATGCATGGTCTAACACTATATCCTATGATGGTCTCTCTTTCCCCTCTGTATGATAGGGATGATGGCCACCCCTTCACCCTGGGATCAAATAGTGACTCAAAAGTTTAATCTTCAAAGTCTATGGCCAAAGTCCAGGTCCTGATGCCTAAACTTTAAGAAATGACCATGCAACACAGTGCAAAAGTGAAGAAGCAGTCTGTGTTACACACCTGCTGAAACCTACAAGCTAACTCATAATCCCATAATCAGACACTAGAAATATGCTTGCATGGGGAGCCCTGGAAAGCAGCAGCAAGCAGACCGTTCTTTTCTAGCATACTACAGAGAAGATAGGACACCAGACCGCCCTTCTCACTTGGTGCTTATCCAGTTAACCCACAAACAAGTGGGATTTCTGGTGACCTAGGTAGGGCTGGGCAGGAAGGGGCCAGCAGACAGGACACCTTTCGGCTTGGAGCATCACCTCGGTGACAAAGGCCTCTGGGATTCAGAAGTGCAAACAATACACAAACATGACACATTATTTTCAAAAACCATTCTACAACATCCCTTCTCCCTCTCTCTTCCTTCTCTATTGTAACAAGCCTGGGAAGCCTGGTGCATCTCACAGAACCATGCCTAGTGCTCAATGAAACGATCAGTCAATCCCGATGATGTAAGTACTGTCTCATTGGGCAATCACCACACTGTTTTCAAGGTTTGTTTTTGCTTTGGCTGTTCTTAGTGGTCTTTGCTTAGACTTCTTGTTGCAGATGTTATCTGGGAAGTGGGTGAGGAGAGCTGGAGCCCAAGGTCTGGTATCTCCCAGAGCCCTGGGGGTGGGTTGCAGGAATTCTGAGGTGGTGGACAAAGAGCCAGAGAGGCTGTGTTGCCTGTTCCCGCAGAGCCTGTTGGGTCACTGAGCTCAGGTTTCACCAGCCCAGACATCTGCTGTGAGGCCCAGTCTCTATTTTGAGAAACAGCCACAGTGAGGTTATCAAGTGTCATATTTTGAACAGAGAATTAAAAGGCACCCAGAGTTTGGCTCTTGGTTCAGAAAATGTGCACATGGAATCAGAGTGACTCTGGGTTGCTGTGTTTTCACACTGTCTTTCCCTCTGCTCTGATGTTTTTGCCGGAGGTATCTTGGATTATAGCATGTCCCCGCCCCCCCCCCCCCCCCATGCTGTGTCTATTTTAGGTAGTGGAAGCACTGTTTAAAACAACAGCAAAAATAAGACTGGGCGGTGATTTGATTAAATCGCAGGTACCTTTATACACAAGTCTAGCCGTCTTCGGACTAAATACATAAAAGCTAGCACATGGCAATGTATGTAAGAGTGCTGGTCTAGAAACAAGGACGGTCCGTAAGACACGGATGCGGACCACGTGGACACTTGTTTCTTTGACCCAGGCTATTACATGAGTCTCTAACCCCAGGCGCAGGGAGCTGGCTTCATTTTCCTGAGAATGTCTCTGAGCTCTACTCAGTTCCCATCAGTTACTAGTTGTGTGGAAAGCTGTGTAGTCAGATTTCCCAGCTTTTCAGTTATTTACAAAAGTAAACAGAAAAAGATCTGGCTTATCAGTGGGGAGCCATAATATGTTTCAGAGCATATGGCTTCCTATTTAACTCTCGGCTCTGACATCTTTATCTTAATATTCCCACTCCACTTAGTTCTTTCCTTTCATGCTTTGTTAGAAGGAATTTAATACAGCTCTGTTATTTTTTCCCCACTGATGGGGGGGATTTGGATCTACACCGTGTGGCTTACTGAAAGCAAATGACTATTTTTAATATATTCCTGATGTCTGGGCGTGGCAATCTGTTCTTTCTGAGACAGGAGACGTACTGACTTTTGCCCTCACTAGCTCTATGAATGGATATACATGAAAACTGTTGATTTTACTGTAGAATTTTAGTTCTAAAATGAGTGCCAATTCAGCCCGCATATCTCCTCTGGGGCCAATGTGATGATAAGAAGTAATTAGAAATTGGCTATGCTTCCCAAATTTGATGAATTTTATTTTAGTTAGGTTTGTAAACATTCGTTCTGGTACATTCAATAACTTAATTGCTGTTTATTTTTGCCAATCTCTCTTGTGGCTTGTTTTCCATTTTTATAGTTATATGTTGTACAGTTTGCTTCTGGAGGTTTCCTAATTACCTACTATTTAACACTACAATGCCTTGGTGGTTCCAGAGGATGCAGCTGGCAGTGGTCAAAGTAGCCTGGGAGGAAACTGGTTAAGTGTTCAGGAGGACATCACTTCAAACTGGCTTGTTCGTTCAGCATTCCTTGCTACTCAGCCTTCAGCTCTGGGGCAGTGGGTTCATATTTGGAAACTGGAGGAGGGCACCCTGCTGCATTATGGAGTGCTGGACTACAGGACTAACGGTCATGTCTGTCATTCTTCTCTCCTGGAAGATGTCTGGGAAGGTTCTGTGTATTACCTAAATGGCCCCATTGCTCAGAAGGTGAACATGCAGCCTGGGCTGCTCCCACCATAAACTCCACAGTTGCAGCTCCTGCTCTTGGCCTCCTCCCCTCGGAGTTCTATCTCCATGGCCCAGGGGGGGACGTGGAACAGGGGGTATCCTTGGCTGATGGTCTCTGTGCTTCCCTTGCTGGTAGTCCGGCTGGTGCCCTGCCATGTGGGAACACCAGGAGCTTTTTTAATAGAGCTTCCCGCCAGCCATTTCCTGCAGGATGTTTGTAAACCTATGATTTGATGTTGCTACCTTTCAGCTATTATTTGTTATTTTACTTGGAAGTTCTATCTCTCTGCTTTGTCTGGGTGTCTGCCAGTAACTATAAATGGCAGCCTCAACAGGCCTTCCCCAAATGATTTTTGCTGGATATTTCAAATATGATTTGATGATTGTTTGCCATCTCTTACCATATATTCTTATACTTGGACTTGTTTATGTCCTTAATAAATTCACTCACTTAAAGGCCAAACTATGAGCACCATGGATCATTCTCTAGACCTTACCAAACACTCAGTTCTCCCTCACCCTCCACATGCATGCTTCCCAGAGCTTTCTGTTAATTAAAAAGGGCAGCTTTCTCCAATGCAGCAGAACTACTTTCAGGTCAGGGGTATAGGAAGAGCTGCACTCCCCAGCTAGAACCTCCAAACCAGCTACCATGTGAGAAGATGAGCCATGTGAGTCTTCTCGGTTCAACAGCGAGATGGGGAAGAGTTGGCTTTTTTTTGTACCAGTAAAAGTGCATACTCTTCTTACCCAGCTCCCTCCACTTTCCCCCAGCACAGTTCTAGTAATGGCCCTCACCCAGCCCCAATCCAGTCTTTTACTCTCTCTCTACTCTTCCAATAGACAGAACACTTCAGTATGCTGTGCCAAAATCCCACCCACTACCTTTCTTATATAGGAAAAGCAGAAACTGTTATGTTTTCAAATGTGTTATCTCCCTTATATAAGTAGAGGGTTAGCTGTACCTTACTTGGTCCTCTAAGACTTCAGAAAACTAGCATTTCAGTGAACTAGCATTCCAGTCCTCTGTGGCAACCCACACGGGAACTGTCACCTTACTTAACAGATAGAAAAACAGAGGTTTTCTGTTTTCACAGGGATGGTGGGAAGCTCTAAAAATAGGGAAATCTAGTTCCTGTCTGCAAGTGACTTAAAATAGATTGGGGATTCAGACCTGGAGCAATTATGGTATAGAACAGTAGATACCGGACAAAACACGTGCCATCTTTCAAGAAACAAGAGACAAACCGAATGCTCTCTCCGGAATTAACAGAAGCATGAAGGATTTATCATACAGCCTTCGGGGTGGTTGAGGGGATAATTCTGGGAGATCATTCCAGATAAACAGAAAACTCATTATAAGGCCCTTACATCTGAGCAGTGATGGAACCCTACAGCTACAAAAGACTATTTTTCAGGGAGAAAATCACTAAAACCTCATACCAGAGACTGAGGGCTTATAAGTTTCGCTGGAAGAACGACCCTTAGAACCAATGGCTTGATCCCAATGAAAAAGAGAAGATAAGATCCTATCCCGGGAAAGACTATTGGTTATATTTCACCAGCAAGTCCAAGAGTTCCTTTCAGTGTGGTTAGATACGTTCACCAATCAGGTGGGGGCCTTCCCCTCAGGACAGGGAAGGCCTCTGAGGTGATTCAAACTGTAATTCATGAAACATCTCAAGATCTGGACAGCTACAGAGTATTTTACAATCGTCCATGCCAGTCAAACTGACACAGAAGTATAATTATCATGGTCTGTGGCACCAGGACTGTGTTATGGATGATGAGAAATGAAGCTCATGGATGCAAGAGATTATGATTACTAGAGGAAAAAAAAGAAACTTCATAAGCAGGAGAAATGGCAAGAAAGGACACTGCTAAGTGGCAGGGGCTGTATATTTGGAAATAAGCACAGGACTGAGAGCATACTGCAACGGTGGGTAAAATAGTGACGTCTTCTCCAGGCGTACAGGATGACTAATTTCTTACTAGCAAACCGAGTGCTCCCTTTCACAAGCAATAGGTCAGGTCTCATGGGGCCTAGCCTCTGTTAAAGCCACTTGCTTCTGTTCCCCGTGTGGCATAGTGCCAAACCCTGCATTCCCTTTGCTTTCTCCCTGGCTCTCTGCAGGGCACTGTGGGAAGAAATAGGATCTCCTTCCAAATGCACACTTAATGACTTCCAAAGACATGCGAGGTCCCCCGACTGCTCCTTCATTTTGCTGCCAAACCTCTTACTGACCACTAAAGCTCTGCCAAGATCCTCTCCTGAGCTCTAACCCCCACGCTCTCATCAACAGAGCTTAGCAGTTTCATGTAGGGAGTGCAGAGCCCATGAAGGAAAAAGAAAAAAGCCCCTTACTTGTTCAGCATCTCTACAAGTCAGACTTCTCTCCCCACCTTGACTGGTTGGATAGCTGACCATGGCCAATCTGTAGGAAGTGGTCATGGTTACATACATTGTCCCCTCCCTAGATGGCCTTTCTTCCCCATTCCTCCTGAGAGTCTGTCTCTCACATCTCTTACAGAGTACAACAAAACAGTAGCTAGCCCTAAAACACCACCTCATATTTTTTAACCCTCACCTCCTCTTCATTTCCACCCACTCCTGTGAGAACGAGAAGCCATTTCTGCAACTTCCCAATTAGAATACCAGTTCCGAGCTTCTCACCACTTTCCTCAGAACTCTGCACCATGTGCTCTGACCAACTCAGTCCCAGGTGGCATAAGCTTTGCCTTCTCACCAAGTTCTGCACCAATCAGAAGAGACAAGAGTAGCTAGCTGAAAATATAAGCTCAGGGCAGAACTGCCAAGTGAATTAATTACACCCATAGAAATGGCATGCAAAGAGCAGAAAATTCATAAACATGGAAAGCTGGCTTTCTGAATATGGGTGCGTGACATCCATGAGTTTAATCAAATACAGAGTGAAAACATTTTCTTTTTTTAAAATTATAGCTGGGTGTGATGGTGCCTGACCAGAACCAATCACATCACTTAGTAGGAAGAGGCATGAGGACTCAAGTTCAAGTCCACCTGGACTACATAAACAGACCCTTTCTCAAAATATAAATAGTATCTGAACGGAACAACAGGCATTTCCCTTATAACAATTATCCAAACAATGAACACCTACATACATAGAATTTCCACTGTCATAGGCATTACAAGTCATACAGAGGTTACTTAAACTTTATAGGAGCACTGCACAGGTTCTGTTCAAAGACTGTCTCATTGCATGTAAGGACCTGGGCATCTGTAAACTGGTATTTTGGGGGGTCCTGAAACCAATGCCTTATGAATGTGGAGGGATGACTATTTAGGACTTTATTATTTATGGACAGCCTGTGATGCATGTTGTATGGTTACAGATGTTTTGGAAGCCAACAGTCTATTGGAGATGACAAGAAAACACACTTTAGTTTTAAACTGGAAGAAAGCATGCAATTAAGTGATAGGAAGTAAAGAAGGCAGCTAGTAAGCCTTATGGCAGGATTCAAATGTGAACATTTAAAAGAAATTATTAATGGTATTAAATTATACAAAAGAAATTTAGATGAAAAAACAAAGCTTGCCTGCAGACTAACTTACAATTTTGCAAGATAATTATTTTGACACAAAAGACACATTATCCAGAGGGTTAATTCTCAATATAACAAATATCACTGCAAATGTAAAATAAGGTATCTGTCAGTTATATCACATAGTAGCATGTGCTACTATGAAAATATTTAAATGAAAATATTTAGTAGCACTTAAAGAAAAACTCTATCATTCCATGAATTTGAAAATAGAAAATAAAACTCAAATACCCTATCCTCACAAAGAATAATCTAATTTATCTAAATTCTCTATTTGAAACGAAGGGGCTATATTCAGAAAAAAAAGCATTTCATTGCATAATCTGGATGAAAGTGATAGGTAATCTATACTCTGTTCAGGCAGGAGCTACAACAGTAATGATGGCTCTTCTCTGCCAGCTTGGGGTCTCATGGTAACTGTGGCTACAGGGCACCAAATAACTTCACTCCTCCATGCTTCCTGACAGCCGTCACTGCTCATCTTCCATCATGAGTCACTGCACAAAGCTACGTGAGTGAACTGAGTCCCTGGCACACATCTCAGGCATTATCTCGGCCCCACCCTTGCATACTTTGGCCCAGCTCTCAGTTCTAGCAATGATAGGGACAGGCTGCTATCTGTACATAGCACAGCCCAGCACAAGGTGTGGCACTGGATCCAATAAAACACACTGAATGCTGATTAATACATCATTAAAGTGTTTATGATATAAAAGTTATCATGGTTGTTATTCTAGATCGTCCTTGACTAGGTCAGATATCCCAATGGACACTTAGCCATACCTGCTGACTTCTTCCCAGGTAGGACATGAACAGATGAACTTTTGGCGTAGATAACTAGAATATATTTTAATTATTCTTTTTGAACAACATGATAAATATTGGAGAATATTAAAAGAAAAATTCTAGGGTTTTCACAAAATGATCTAGATGGATCCCTGTACCTACTTTGTGTCAGCACCATTAGGGTCCAGTCAATCACAAAAGTTCATCATAGCTAACTCAGACAGGCATCTCTACAAACCAGAAACACATCAGGTCTTTAAGCCTTAGTGTCTTATAAGATCAGTGGACACCTTTGAGTATCATCTAAACATTGCCCTCTGTTATTAAATTAGGACCACCACATTCTTTCTTGTCTACCTTACAAATATCACAGGATTTGAGACTTCAACACCACCAGCCAACAGGTCTTTTAAATTACTTCCCAACTGGAATTGACTATAGAAATACAGTGAACTTGGGATTCAGTTCCTACAGAGCCATTTGCCTTCTTGCTAGCATTGAATTATCCTGATACTTGCAGGCTGTGAGGATCATGAACTCTTCTTTCTCTCAAAGACCCCCCACCCCCACACACACACTGGACTTTGGTATGAGACTGCTTGAGGCTCTTGATCTCTGGGTATAAAGGGTAAATAAAGCTATTCCTTTTTTAGGAGAGCTGCTATAGAGAAGTGAAGATTCATTTTTGTCAGTTTTAAACGAGACAATACTAGACAGCTAGATGGAAGATGGTATGTGTGTGTGTGTGTGTGTGTGTGTGCATGCATGTGTGTGTGTCTATGTGTGTGTGCCTGTGTGACTGTGTGTATATATGTATGCTGAAATGTATATGTGTGTGTTGAAAGAAATGCATACATATTATATGTGTGTGTATTTATGTTGAAGGAAAGGTATGTTTTTTTCTTGCCGAAGTTAAAGAGATCTTATACAAGAAAGTTCAATTAAAAGAATAGCTCAACTTTGACCAAGTTGATTAGGAAGACGCTCAATGGCCTGAGTTTTCTAATATACAGTAGAATACTGGATTGATTATGATTTCTAAATATGCCCTTTGCTAAAGTTGGCTGCCTATTTATCTAAGTTCACCTTTATCCTCACCCAGTAAATTTAAATGAGGCAACTCTCCAACCAAGTTGTATGCCTCTCATTTGTCTTGGGCTCTTTGTGACCCACAGGATTAAGAGTATGTTGAGAGAAAGGCTCTATTTCTAGAAGACAACCAAACAAAAGCATGAGCACTGTATCCTGGAATGGAATCAGTGATAGAGAAAAGAATACATGAAAACCACAAACTAGCACAGGAAAAGCTTAAGCCTGCACAGGGCCTTCCTGAACACATATTCTCATCATGTGCTCCACAGAACAAAACCCTAAAAAGAAAGCATAACATGAGTCCATTTTTATATAATAAATTATACTTTCAATAAGGGCAGAACACAGAATCCAGAAAAGACTTTCTTAAATTCTTCGAGAGTAGATCATCTGAATTCTATAAAGATAACAATGTTACTCCCTTTACATTTTTCTTAATGAAATACATTTTGCAATGTCATTTCTTCAAGCAAGATACATCCACATTTCTGTCACAGCTTTTATTATTACTTGATATTTTCCTCTCCTCTAACTTTTGCTTCTCAGTGAAGACTCTTGTTTCAGGGGCCACTTATTTGGTTCCCAACCCACCTGGCTAGCTTACACCCAAAGTAATCACACAGAAACTCTATTAATTAAAACATTGCTTGGCCCATAAGCTCTAACTTCTTATTGACTGACTCTTACATCTTAGTTTAACCCTTTTCTAGTAATTGTGGCTTACCAGCAAAGTTTCAGCACATCTATCTCTGGAAGCAGCACCATGGCATTGTCTCTAACTCTGCTTTCTTCCTCCCAGAATTCAGATCTATCCTTACCACCTACCTAAGTTCTGCCCTATCAATAGGCCAGGGCAGTTTCTTTATTCATTAACCAGTGAAAGCTGCACATAGACAGAAGGACTTCCCACACCAGACTCTGATTTCTTTTTGCACCTTTGACATCCTGCAAGTTTTCATTCATCAGAGTAGTGGAACCAGCAAACCGAGCCCTAAGAGGAATCCCATGCTCTCTGCACAGGGTTGGGTCTGGCTGTGAACTCCAGCTCAATCGAATGAAGTGCAGAATGGGCATTCTCTTGACCAAAGTCCACATGCAGCAGGTCTACAAGCATGGCTTCTTGTCTCTGGTGAGCAAAACCAAAGTCCCTTCAATCCATCACACCCAATATAATAGCTGACTATTATAATTGATAAAACAGAACAGGCTGTGTGTACAAGTTTACCATCAGCTGTCCATGTGAGCAATTATGTAATTTAATTAAATATCAGGTAAAGTAATGAGATTTAAGTTTAACAACTCTGTTAATTGACTTTTCCATCACATGGGTAAAATAATACACACACACACACACACACACACACACACACACACACACACACACACACTAGTTTTCCTAGCTGGTTTTCCATTGCTGTGATAAACATGACCCAAAGCAACTTGGGGGAAGAAAGATTTTTTTGGCTTACTCTTTGACATTACAGTTTAACACTAAGGGAAGTCAGGATAGGAATTCAAGCAGAAACCTGGAGACATAATCTTGAAGCAGAGACCATGAAGGAATAATCCTTACTGATTTGCTCCTTCTGGCTTACTCAGATTCCTTTCTTAAAATAACCCAAGCCCCACCTAGGGATGGGACCACCCACAGTAGTCTGGACCCTTCTACATAAATAGCAATTAAGAAAAAGCCCCTATAGATCTGCCCTCAGACCAGTGCCATGGAGGTAATTTCTCAGCTGACCCTCCCTCTTCCCAGCTATGTTGACAACCGAAACTGTGACAGCAAGGCAATGAATGACAGGGTTTATCTATTTCACAGTCCCAGAGGTTTCACCTTGTGGCTGCAGGGCTCTGTTGCTTTGAGCCTATGATGGAACAGTTCTTAATGATGGAAGCTGGTGATTGAGGACCTCATGATAGTCAGGAAGCAAGAGGAAAACCACAGGGTATGGAGTCTTCATAGCCACTTGCAAGGTGTACCTTTAACAGCATACCTTCCTTCCACTGGATTCTACCTCCTTACAACACCACTCTGAGGACCAAGTCTTTAACCATGGGTCTGGGGGACATTCCAGACCCAATCTATAGCAACAACAAAACTGATGTCTGTCTGTAAGATACTGTGGACAAATCTGATGATCATTATCTTTATCTTTAAAATATTCTTCCTAGAACTCATCAAGATAACTATAAAAGAATGAGAATTACTGAAGTAAAAAAGAATCCCTGCTGATTCTGTCCAAATGCCTTTTACTGTCCATGTCTCTTGTGAAACTCAAAAGACAATCTCAAGTTCTTGCATTAACAAAGTTGCTTAAAAGATGGTCTTGAACCTTAAAAAGTAAATTCCATGACAACTAAAGGGGACTTGATGTAATACAGAAGAAGGCAGTCATTCTCCATGCTAACACCACGGGCATACGCAACCGTAAGCAGAGACACCCTGCCCTAGTAGCTAGGCGCCCTGAGAATTCTGAGGATGAGAGCCATTAAAAATTCCATGTACACTTAAAGAAAGGGCCTTACTTCTGCTGTGGTTTGAAGATTGTTTGTCCCCTCCAAAATGCATGTTAAATTCCTGCCTTTAAGAACTCGTAAGAAGTTAACAGGCCATCAGGATGGATGCAGTGTTTTCAGGAGGGATTAGTCACCACAAGGACTAATGATTAGTGAATGCTGGTAAGAGCAAGGCTATGCTAGCACTGTGTTTCATTCCACATGCTCACATGTCTTAGTTTTCTACTGTGTTATGATGCAGTATGAGATCACCATCAGGTACAGATGCTGATTTTGGACTTCCATACTCCAGAGTTGTGAGCCAAAATAAACCTCATTTTTTTGAGACAGGGTTTCTCTGTGTAACAACTCTAGCTGTCCTGAGACTCACTTTGTAGACCAGGCTGGTCTCCAACTCACAGAGATCTGCCTGCCTCTGCCTCTTGAATGCTTGGAATAAAGATGAGCACTACCACTGCCCACCCCCTCTATTCTTTATAAATCAACAATCCTCATGAATTCTGTTACAACAACTGAAAGACAATCCTATCCTGAAGAATTTACCAATAGATGTATTCTACATATTTTGTTAAGATAAAGATACATATGTGTTGTATTTCTTCCTTTAAATGACTTTTTGAAGCAGCTGGCCAAGTATTGGCATTACTGAAGATGATTTTTTGAGCACTGTTAAATCTCTTCAATGGCAATGATAGGATTGCAGTATATGTTCTAAATTTTAAAAGATTAACAATTGCTTAAGTAGTAATCACCCTATAAATGGCACGTAAGTAGTACAGGACCAGAGATAAACATGCAAATTAAGGCAAATGCCATAAATGAAAGAATAGGCAGCCCCAAGAAAACGTATTAGACACATCAGATATCTTATTTTCCTGTGTGCTTCATACCTCTGTTCTCTAGGAATTTCAAGCACACAATACATTCAACAGTTCTGAATCTCACGCCATTGCAGGGCTAAGAGTAGAATGTTAACATGGGAAACTGCTGGAGATGAGTGGCTCTGCATCCCTACTTCAGGATGCTACCAACTATGTGAAGGAGCACATAAATCAGTTATATGCAATCTTTCTCGAAGCAAGCATCTCTCAGGCATGGAGAAGAACCCTAGTCAATTCCATGACCCTTTCAGACCTAAGCAAACAATACTACTACTCAATTTAAACTCAAGATTCTCAGTTGTGCCCAAGCAATTCTTTGGGGATATTTTTTCAGTCTAAAGCACAGTCAAGTTTCAGGCACTGTGTTTTATTGCTAGACCCTATTTAAATTAGAACATTCTCCCCTCTGTCTTTATTTTGTACTGTAGTTCTAGCACTGAAGTTTTAAAAGCAGCTTTATTGATATATACATATGATATGATTTTCCCACTGACATTGTACCAATTCAATGTTTCATAAATTCACAGCAAACAATTTTAAATTTTTATCAACCCCAAAGAAACCTATATGTCTTAGTAACCAATCCCCTTGCTCCTTCCAATTCCATAGATCTAAGCAACCATTGATTTTTTTCTGGATTTGTCTGTTATGGGCATTTTATATAGATAAATCCATATGCCTCATGGTCTTTGTGGCTAGCTTCTATCATATAGCATATATTTTCAAATTGTCTGATCATTGCTGCACCATGTGTCAGTGCTTGGTCATTTTGAATGCTGCAATATATCCCATTGTATGAACAGGTCACACTATATTTATGAATTCAGTAGTTAGTAGACATTTCAGTTGCTTCCATTTTTTTTAGTTGTGGTAAACAATGCTGCCATTAACATCTGTGAACAAGTTTTTGTGTGGACAGGCATTTTCAGGTTTCTGTTTAGGTATAAAATTGCTGTGCCATGTGGCCAACCCATGTTTAATAATTAGAGGAATTGACAAACCATTTTCAAAGTCAATGCACATTCCTACAAGCAATGCATGAGGATTCTAGCTGCTCCACATTCCTGGTGGCATCTGTTACTGACTTTCCTATTACAGCCATTTAAATGGGTTTTCAGGGGCAGTTCACATGCTTTCATTTGCGTGGACCCAATCACTAACAGAAACAGGCATGTTTCATGTGTGTATTGATGATCTGGACATTTCCTTTGGAGAAATATCTGCTGAAACCTTTTGGTTTCAGGTTTCTAACTAGGTTGCTATTTTACAACAGAGATGCAAAGAGTTCTTTACATATCCCAGAAACAAGCACTTGTAAAGAATTGGGCAAATATTTTAATGCATTCCATAGATTATATTTGTACTTTCTTTATGAAATTCTAAGAAGCACAAATGTTTGTATATCTAACTTAACCATGTTTGCTTTGGCCTACAGTGTACTTGCTGTTGGATTTAAAAATCCTTTCCTAATTCAATATCTCAAAAATTTACTCTTGCTTTCTTCTAAGAATTTTCTCATTTTTAACTTTTAGATAATGATCTGTGATCTTGGGCCAGCAACATGGTAAAGGTGCTCGTTTCAAAAGCCTAGCAACCCAAGTTCAATTCTTGGAATCCATGTAAAGGTGGAAGAAGAGAACTGGCTCCACAAAGTAGTTCCAACCTCCACCATATCACCCGTATCCTTACTCAATTACATATGTGCATGCATAATACTAATAAATTTAAATCAAAGTGTATGATCCACTGCACGTCTGCATAATACAAATACTGACTCCAACTTCATTCTTTTCATGTGGGTCTACAGCTGTCCTGGCAGCACTGCTTCCCTGGCAATACTGCTTGACTGGCAGCACTGGTGGGAAAGCTCTTCTTGATTGCACTGAAATCAGGTATGACAAGTCTTGGCATGCTGTCCGCTGCTCTTTCTCAGGCTTGCTTTGGCTGTTCTTGGTCTCCTGCATCTTCACAGGACTTAGGATCACGACTCCGAGTATTATGAAAGGGCTTCACTGCAGCTCTGTTGAACAGTCGCAACTGTGTTATAAGTTTCATACATTCAGACTGCAGTTTTGACTTTTCAACCTCATGATTCACTCCAACTTTGGCACTGTCTTGTTTTCTGAATATGTAAAACACCTTATATCTCAAAATCAAAATTATATAAAGAGGAGTGTTTGAGGAACTCTCACTTCTATTTTCATCAGACATTCTTTTCCAACAGACATCTACATTTCTCTTTATATGTTTTTCTCCAAAGAAAAATATGTTTATTCCATTTTCCCCTCAATTCCTGCTCCAAAGACATGCAAGCAGCAGCTTCTGAATGCTCTTTTCTCTGACAGTGACTATTAGAAATCACTCTGTGTTAACGGGCAATGATTTTTGTCTTTATTTTTGCAACTTCTACAAAGTCCTTTAGAAAATGAGCTAAGACTTGGTATGAAAGAACAGAAAAAGCAGCATCTGCACTTTGATAATTAAACGTGGCACTGTCACTGTGGAATGAGGTGTTATTTGTATTTAATTGGATCCTAAATTCAAAGCAAATAGGAAAATGCATTATCTATTTACAAGTAGACAAAGACATGTTTTCAACATTGAACTGTGAACTTGAACCAAATCATAGAAAAACAACCAAATCCTATCATCCACACAGAGGTCCGTATTCACCTTCTTGTGTTCATTTTGAATTCCTCTTTCATTCACCTCCATTAGGGTAGTCAAGTGGCCTATTAAACGCTTTCCAAGAATCCTCCAGATCAAATATTAGAGCTGTGAGTAAATAGAATTCTCTAGACACGGGTCTACTAGTTCTTGCGTTTATTGCGAAGGCATGGTCTTGTATCCCATGGGACCTGCTTTATTTTATGCTTCTTGTAGTCTTGCTCAGACCTCAGCACAGTGCTAGATGAGCGTTTGTTTCAGCGGTATCTTATTCCTTAGTGAAAATATAGAGGTCCCACCTACATTGAAAAAGTATTGACATGTCCTTTCATGGACTTAAATATCTATGGATTCTTACTCACTTAACTAAAAGTACTTTGTCACGCTGTCAGCCAAACATTTATTTCCCCAAATTACTAATAAGAAACTCAACCACAGGATTTCTGTAAAGCCTGAATTAATCTGAATATCTTACGCTATTTCTGAGCCTGCTGTTTAGAATATGCCATATTCCTTTGTCTAAAAATAAGGATTTTAAATGCACATTCTAATTGAAAGAGGGCTCATCCCAGCTATCTCACATTGCTGCCACTGTGAGAAAAAAGTGAGGAAATGTCTTTAAGAGTGTCTGGGGTACTGCTGGGTGCACAGTGACATTCAGCCCGTCTATGAGAGCTTTTCTTCGTCTTTCTCCGGGAAAAGAGCCAAGCAGTCACACTGCAGCCTTTGCCAAGTCTCCTCTGAACAAACTTATTGATGGCCAAACCTCAGACACTATAGGAAATGGCATCATCTGGGCCTTAATTATTGGCTGGTAGACCAGTTGCCTTGTCCTTGTGGCATGTGCATTCATATGAGGTTCACAATGAATCATGACCAGAGCTCTGTTGTCTCATATCATAAAAGACTACAGTTAAAGGAGAACTGTCCAGCTACCAACACAAGGGCAATTCAGTCTCTAGAGGTGGCCTTACCCTTCACAGTCGCTCAGCTGACCCACAGGAAATCTAGCCCTACTCTGTTTTATTCCCTAAGCTCCTGCACAGCCGGATGCTCGCCTCCTATCAGCAAGTCTACAATCCCTGACAATGGCCTCAGACCCAGGGCCAGCATGTAGCTACCTCTCTATGACAGGGCTAAAAGCTAGTTTTATCCACTACACTAACATTATTATTCTTGGTTAGGATTTCTGAAATGTACTCTGGAAAGCCACGAGCAGGATTTTGATGTCAAGTCGGTTTCCAGGACAAAGGCAGTGTTCCTATGCAGTAACAGAGCTACCTGGAATTTAAACTGGCCCTGTATCATCCTGCTTTGGGTACTTCATCTTAAAAGAACAAATTAGTATTCTCCCTTGATACATACTTGAGAAGTGAGCTAAATAAAAGGCGAAGACAAAGGTACAAAGATTCAGTCACAAAATTCGTACAGGGGCCACTCCAACTGCTCTTCCCCAGGATCCTTTGAAATCAAGCTTGAAGGGATACAAGCAAGCCTTTGTGCAGCAGAAAAGCCCACTGTTGGCACACATCGTCACTGGGAGGCAGAACCCAATCTTAGAACATGACGGAGATTTAAGAACTGCATCAACATTGTTTTGAGTTGGAATCCAGAAGCCAAAATCTCTGGGGGGAAGTATCATGGGAACTGCCTGCCAGTGGTGTCATTGTTGGAGGACATAGCTCTCCCCTGGCCAGCCTACTTTTATGTATTCCTTCTAGTACATAGACAGTTCGAGGTACAGTCTACTCAAAATGAGCCCACAAGGAGGCAGAGCTAACGTAACTATTATTACCATTAACAGGAAATACAAGCCTAGATGAAGAAGTTAGGAGGCTTGATTAAAGTGGCCAACTAGTTCACAGATGAGAGATACAACTCGAGAGAAGTTTTATTACCTCATAATTGTTTGGCTTAAAATTATTTCCTGCCTGACATCCCACTTCCCTGAGTTACTGTTGTAGGTAAAGAAGTCGCATGTTTCCTGGACTGGGATTTTACCATTACTATCTCCAGCATTATTTATCCATTATGTTATACATAAAACAGACAAGGGTGTGAAAGGCCCCACAATGCCACAAATTCTTCAGTCTCTACAGAAGTAGACAGGACTCCGAGCTTCCTAAGCAGTCACAACAAAAACATCACAGCCAGAGTCAAGATGGAATATCCAGTGCCCTGAAGAAGCATACTGCAGAAGGCCCTTGTAAGAGGGAAGACATGGTGAGATAGAGAGAATTCCAACCCCAGTAGCATGCCAGACAGAGAAGATACCTAACTCCACAAGAGCTCAAGATGACAGTGTGAACATTTGCTGCCTAAGGAAGAGAATGTGGTCCCTGGCAAAAATCTGGAGATGCTGGTTAAGCACCTGGGGAGAAGGGTATGAAAAGAGGGAAAGATGGGAAACATAGCTAGACATATAAACAACTGAACTTACATGTATGGCTTCAACTTAGAATGCAGAGTCAACAGCCAGCCTACTAGGGAAGAGACTCTAGAAGCAGAAACATAGTTAGGAGGTTAACCTAGAGGTTGTGGAAAACCCTTGGAGGACAACAGTCAGACTGTATTAGCATTTAGTGCTGACTTCCCTGGAGGATGTCTCTGGAGGGTTCAGAGCGCATTGTACACTTTTCCTCAGACTCTCCTGGAGGTATCTCCTAAGCTTTAGAAACTATCTACACCTATTCCTACACCATTTCTCCCCTTTCCTACCTCAACTTCCATTATTTCTACTGTGGCTCAATTCTGCATCCAAGCTGCTGACTTTCCTACTCTTAAAAAGACCTACCAAACTCAACTGCACCCCAGAACATTGACTACTCTGCACACAATAACGGCTCTTGGAAAATCTCTGTAGACAGTCTACTCAAATAACAACCCTGCAACCTCTCAACCTCTTTTCCATCTGCTTTCATATTTTGCATCAGTATATTTTAATACCTGTTCCCCCACTAGAATAGATGGAGATGTCAGGTTTAAAAGAGACTTTGACATAGTATCTATGGTGGTCTTCCCAGGTGTTAAGTATGTCTGAGCAATGGATCCACAATGACTATCTACTAGATGAACGAACAACACAAGTGTGAAAGGCCAAGGCACACACAGTGATTTTGAGCATGCACAAGTGTGCTGACTGAATAAAAGAGTGAAACCTAAGTCAATACAGAAATCCAAAATGACTCTGGCACCTCTTCTTGCCTGAAGAGAAAGGAGAGGGACTCTCATTATGCCAGGGATAGAGATGGAGTAAGAATTCCAGACTTAATGTAACTGAGTTTGGTTCTTGTGTGGCCCCATCTGGGAACATATAGAAAGCAAGTCTGCTTAGAAAACAGCTGAAAAGGGGAATGAGAGATGAGAGGGGGGAGCTGGGGAAGCCAAGTGGCTGTGCTTATAGACTACAATGTATGTGCTGTGACTTATCTCAAGGTGTCTAATTGAGAGGTGTACAAGGCTTTTTCTTTGGGGCCACCAAACAGCTGTCAAAATCACAACATGGAAACTTCTTATTAGTTATAAGTGGTTGGCCCAGCTTAGCCTTGTTTCTGTCTGGCTTTCTTAAATCACCTGTTTCTCTTTATCTGCCTTTTGTTTCAGGGCTTTTTACTTTTCTTTCCTTCTGTATATCTTACTTTCACTGCTTCTTGTGTCTGCTAGTTGGGATCTGCCTGGCTTCTGGCCCTGGGCATCTCCCTCATTCTCTCCTCTCTTCTTCTCTTGTTCCTCTCTCAAGCCTAGAGTTCTCCCATTTATTCTCTGCCCACAAGTCCCACCCATCCCATCCCTCTTCTGCCTAGCTATTGGCTGTTCAGCTCTTTATTAGACCAATCAAATACCTTAAGCAGACAAGGCGAAACAACTGCAATACATCTTTGCATAATTAAACACACATCTTAATGTTGTTAAACAAATGCAGCATAAACAAACGTAACACATCTTTATGCAGCTGAAGTAATATTCCACAGCATAAACAAACGGAACACATCTTTTCCCAGTTACAATAATATTCCACAACAGAGAGGCCTTGTCCCAGAAACAGCAGGAAGAGCTACCAGAACATTGACCTTTGTGCCCTCAGAAGGTCACATCCCAGGGAACGATTGTAAGACAGAAAAACTGTGTTTTCTTTTTTCAAGAGTTTTGAGAAAAGAATGAAGAAGGTGTTACCCTATAGAGTGAGGCCACAAACATGGAAAATCCCAGCAGAAAGTTATACAGGACAGAACACTGAAAAGTCCTCCAAGAAGATGGGGGGAAGGGTCTCAGATGAAAGAGTCCCAGGCCATGTGTATACATATCAACTCAGCACTGCCCTGAGCAAAACAAGATGAAGGCAGCAACAGGAGGGGCTCAGGGATCACATCAGTGGCAATGATTAAGATAATAAATAGCAGTAGGGTGAGAGCATATGAAGTGATTACTAATTCACTGGGACGCTTCCCAAACCCGGAGAGTGGCCCTGGGATGGAGTCCTATTTGAGAAATCATTTGTCACTTTCATCCCCACTGGGGCAAGGGAAGAGAAGCATGCTCCCCCTCAGGCCCTGGTGAGCATGGACCACACAACATGAGACGATCTGAACTGGACCCTAGGACCCTTCTCAGATATTCCTGGGCTGCTACATTTGAGTGGAGCGCTTACACTGTTGAAAGGGAAAGGAGATGAGAAGGGTGTGCTTTAAGAACTCTTCTAGCAAATAGAAAATGGGTGAGAAAGTTGGAGCGTGAAGCAAGAAAGTCTCAGAAACCCAAGGAGGAACTGAGAACCAGGGCTGCAGAAACCTTACAGAGAGAACAAGGTCATGGAACAGGGAAATGCTGGGGGAGACTACAATGAAAGGCATGGGTGGATGAGCAGCGGGGCTGAGCGTTAAGGAGGCCATGACCACTATCAGCATTTTCTTCTCCCTATATTATCTGGGTCACAACAACCATGGCAACCCCACACACTGCCCCACATTCACTATGTCAGTTCCCTACCTGGGCAGAGTAGATTTCCACGGTCCCTCCAAATCCAGGCTTGGATCCTCACCTGATGCAGATTCCGAACATGACTTAGGATCCACACCCTGTGTGGAGCCAGGGCTTCTTGAGAGACAGACCAAGGTCAGCCACCCCAACTAGGGTCTGAAATTAGTCAGCACTCCACAGACTACTCAGGGACAAATTCTGCCAGGGGGGAAAAGTTCACAGCTGGATCTATAACTTCTTCCTGAACAAAAAGGCACATACACGCGCGCGCGCGCGCGCGTGTGTATGTGTGTGTGTGTGTGTGTGTGTGTGTGTGTGTGTGTGTGTTTGTGTGTGTAACTAGCAGGCAACCTGCTCATACAGCAGGCAGAAGGCTCTGCTTTAGGGTAAATTGCAAAAGGCGCAATTACTAATTCACTCTTAGATGAATTTTAACCATCCTTTAAGCAGAAATTTCAAAAGCCACGAGGATAAGAATGCCCAGATATGGCTGTGAGGCTCAGGCTTCAGTTCTGCTAGCCTGTCTCTAAGATCAAGGACTCTGGTTGAAGCCTGGGAGAGAGAACCAGCCAGACTGGTCTTGTTAGATTGTCCCTCTGATGGTGACACAAGACTAATGTCACTGAACACCTTTTTGGCGACTTCCGAACATTTCATAATCATTTCTATGCCAAAGTATCTGGCATTGTAGAGTTACCCCTTTTCAAAAGAGGGAGAGGAGATAACTAATACGGATGGAATGCTCACGCTCACTCTGATAGTGCTGAGATAGGCGCCCAGACACACAGTCTCCTTGGGTTTTCACGCCAACCCATAAGGGAGGGGTCACTTCCCATTTTTTATAGATGAAACCGAGACTGGGATTAAGTAACTGTCAAAACACAAGATAGCTAGCAAGGGATGGAGCCATAACTCCAGCTCAGGTCTATCTCAGCTCAGTCATCGGGGGATGCTCGCTGCCAAACAATGGCATATGATAAGCGTAATCCTAACATCTGAGGCAAGAGGAAGCAGACACCTTCACTTTCCTTAAGCTGGTGGCATCAAAACACACTAGCTGGGGTGGGATAAATGTGGATGAAGTCAAACACACTTGTTAAAGGAGGCACAACAGGTTGATCACATCTGCGCGCGCGCACACACGTATGTGTACACACATACATGAAACTAAATCATATAGCTGTAGCAAATGTGCCATAAATTATCTGAAGCAATCCAGAGTGTTCGGGAAACCTGTCTTATATCAATCATACTCTCGCATCTCTAGTGTCCCTCCTAAAGGGTTACATGATAATGGCCTTAAATCTTCTACATAAAAGTCTCCCAAATAACCTGCTCAAGAGAAGTCACAAGGCAGAACCTCAGAGGTAGGGGCATTCTTACTCTTCCGTCACGTTCTCAGCATCCTGTCTCAGAATCCCTTGGTTGCTCAAGGCTAGGGGCATTTGTATCCTGCACCCTCTAGAGTTCAGGATACAGAGTCAGTGCAGAACTTCAGAGAGGATGGTCCCCATCCACCGACTCCTACCCATTTCTGCCCCACAGATGACCACTACCAACATTAGGGCAGAATGCTCATCAGCTAGTGGCTGGAGGGCACAGCTGTCATCCGGCTCTAGCAAGGACATAGGTGAGGAAGATGGAAGAGGAAACTGCAACCCAGCCAGGCCCAGCTCTGGATGGAATCCTGCTCTCTTAGCAGTCTAGTGGAGGCTCCTGCTGCTCCGGGCAGGAGGACAGAAATGAAGGCTAGCACCTACAGCTGAGGGGGCACAGCTTTGTTTTTTTTTTTTTTTTTTTTGTTGTTGTTGTTGTAAGTTCCCTTCCTGCTATGGCTCTCAATGAGCTCAAAAATTTATTAGTAGAGTCTATTTGGACTAACAGATTTTTCTTTACCATATGTTAAAATGTACATCCACTAATACAACCTCAGCATCTCTATACCTATAATTAAAAACTAGGTCTACACGGGATTCAGTCTATATTATCCATTATCCCGTCTATATTTTGACTCGTGGTTTCTTTCACAGTAATTTATAATCCTGCAAGCCGTCTTGAGTTAATATAATACTTAGTATTTGATATTCACCAGACACCAGGACAAACTGTAGCATTTCAAGCACCTAATGACACATGCTGTGGAAATACTTTAATTTGGTTCTTAACAACCTTGTATATGAACAAATTAATTGCAAAATGATAATTATCATTTTCTGCAAATGTATAGTAAGTACATTTTGATATTTAAGTTTTCAAAAGCTTTGGGCTTTTGTTTGTTTGTTTTAAAGGTCAACTAGCTATGACTTTACAGGACAAAGTCAGAAGAGGTTTTTCTACTGGCTGCTTGCCAATCCTTTTGCACATGTGACTCCAGAACAACGATACCTCCATTCTCCCAAATACAAGTGGATGGACTGCCGGGCAAAGCGCGAATATATACCCGTTTTATGACTTGCTTCTGGGTGCTGTGGAGTGTACACTATGGAGAAATATGGTTTTATTTAGAAAAAAGTAACTCACTTACCTTGGGAGGTATATGGAAAGGGAAATTTGCAAACAGAGTACCATTTTAATCTGCCCTATTCACACCATTGTAACTTGCATTCATTCGTCTTTTCAGTTTCAACCAGGGATTTATTACACAGCTAAATTAAGTAACAGTAACTGCAAAAGCAAAACCATTTCAACCTGGGTCGTGGTTAAGTTTCCTAATGGGTTTGGGATAAACCTCAAAGGAGTCAAAGATGTCATCTCAATTTATCAATCTTCCTTCTAGCACACTGACTCTTCACATAAACAGGGGTGTGTTAGTAGGAAAACCAATAAAAAAAAATTATCCCAAGCTGGGCAAAGTGGTGCACACTTTTGATGCCAGTTCTAAAGACACAAAAGCAGGAGGATCTCTGTGAACTCAAGGCAAAACTGGTCTACATGATGAGTACCAAGCCAGATGGGATTACAATGTGAGAGTCTCAAAGAATAACAATGATAATCGTTATCCTCATCATCCTTTTATTTCTTTAAATTTGACTTTTCATGCCAATTCTGATACAGTAAATAGCCTGTCTACTTAGGTAAGTTCTCTGAACTGAAGGGTTGTTGGCCATTTTCCACATACTAGCTGGAGACAAAATAACCCCAGGGGTCCAATCCAAGGACAAAATCCATTCCTTCTGGTCACCAAGCAAGGTCCACATTATGACTGCATTTGAAAAGGCTTTATGCCACTACCCCCATTTCTGTACATTTGATTACTTATAAACCATAGGCACATTATTAGTATACTGTGAGCATTACAAAAATTATACAAAATAGATCTTTGGAAAAATAAGATAAATACTTTGTGAACAAAACCCAGTTAGATCACAAGGTACAGGCAAGGAGGCCATACTACCACTCGGGAGAACACAATTCTAACAAATAAACCAATGCTTGGGTCTTATGGTGGAGTGATAAGGAGCTTTCTTCTCCCTCCTTGCCAAGGACAGAAAATGAGTGTTCCAGAGCTAGGAGTTCAAGAAGCAGCAGCCCGAAAGGCAAATGAATCCCTTCAAGCATGTTCCAGAAAGCTGCTGGGTCTCTAGGCAACCCACAGCTGGAGGGCTGCTCTAAGGTCATATATTCAGTGGCTGCAGGAAAGGAGAGTACTGTGTGGTACTACAAGGACCTGCTTGTTACAGTTCTGTAAGTAACAGAAGGAACGGGATGCAGCCACCACCCAGGGCCCCTGGCTGGCCCAGTTCGCAGGAATGTGAGGCATGTATTCAAGTCTGGGTGTTGCCTTACCACTCAGGGTGGGGAAGCACTCAGGAAAGAGCCCCATGTCCGTCTCACCCCACTCCTTCAGCTTAGCTCTTCCATGGAGGATTCCAAGTAAGCAGACAAAACCTGCTCAGTTTAAGGCAAGGAACAATAAATGCAGGCTTCTTGGTCTCATCATAATTCTTTCTTCTGAGACAGCCAGAGGCAGAAAAGGGAAACCACTTTTCTGTGGGTTCTTTATCAACCTTTTCTATGTCTGTGCATCTTTTCAATTAGAAAAATCAATGTTCACTTATATCAACACTCGCCATTGAACAGACAAGGTGTCTGTCCTGCCTTCAGGGGAAAACACAACAAAACAAAGAAAATCCCAAGATAGTTGAAGGCTGTCCTGAAAAAGGGTAGAGAACACCCATGGGCAGCTTCTTCTCCCTTAGGGCTAAGCTTCAGTTAGCAGAATGAAAATATGCTGGTGCACAAGCCTTTCTGAAGCACAGGGTTCTGTCTGGAGTCTACTGACACAGCCAGCTTCCAACATGGGGCATGGACATTGCCTTGTATGAATGCACCTGTGTACACGCAAATGTTTCTACCAAGCAGAACCTGCCATGGAAGAATATTTGGAGCACCTCACAAAGCACACAGGGTTCAGTTGAAACAAGATGAAAGGCATCCTTTTCAGAAGGGAGGTGAAATTTGAAGTTTCTTTCTTCAGCTGAAAGACAGCAAAGCTCTGAGCCAGGACCAGTTCCGAGGTGGTGAGAAGCAGCAGGCCCATTCAGAACAACTTCAAAATGGGGCTCCTTCCAAACTCAGATTCTCGAATTTAGTTCCAAATTTCCTCAATATGCTCATTCATTCCCATTTAATATGTGCTTACTGGGTGCCAAGCACGGCTTTCAGGAGACGTGTGGCGAAGTGAGGGTAAGAAAGCAAAGCCTGAATTCTGGCAGAGGGCAAACACATCTGGCTTGCTTACACTTTGGATACTATTAAAGGAGACAGTGCCTTTTGCTGGACAAACTTAATCATGCAAACACAAACATACATAGGAGACATGGCACACAAACATAAATGTAATAACCCACTGTCAGATTTTAATCTTTAGAATGGATTTTAATAGACTATTTCTATACAATATGGGAGTGTGAACAGGACAGAGAATAAATATGAAGACTAAGGTTTCATAAAAGGTGAGAGGAAGGATTCAAAAACCCATTTACCTCAATGCTGTCTTAATTAAAAGTAGTTTACTAGAGAATTCTAAGCATACAAAACACACCTAACTATTAAGACAAGACTGTAAGATTTTAGAAATGTTAAACAGGCAAGGAAGATAGCTCAGCCAGGAAAGTGCCTCCTGCAGAAGCAAGGGCATCTAAATTTAACCTCTGCAACCTGTGAAAAAAGCCAGGCATGGTGGTACACCTCACAATCCCAAAACCCGGGAGCAGAGACAAGGAGATCTCTGGGGCTGGCTAGCCAGCTAACCTAGTCCACTTGGTAAACTCCAGGCTAATGAAAGACTCTAAGGTGTGTGTGTGTGGGAACACCTCCAGAGGAATGAGACCCAAGGTTGACCTCTGCCTTCCACACACACACATGCATATATGTCCACATGCACCCACACGGATATGCACGCACACATATACACATAGAGAAGTAAATCTGCTCCCAGCACACAGGGCTGAAATCTTAGTAATTTGTTAAATGTATACATGTGTACACGACATGTGGGAAGGCATTAGCTGGGTAGCGTGAACAGGCTGGCCATCCTCTGCAGCAACAACAGGACTCCCATGCATCCTTCTCAGTCAAAGACCTGCTGCTGCCAGGCCTCAGCGCAGGCACGAACACCTCGACCAGCAGGGCTGGCACACGGGCTCACAAACTTTGGTTCGTTCCCTGTTGTAGCTGCAGACCTTACAAAAAGCAGGTTTGCCAGCACATTGGACTCCAAATGTCTAAAGAGCACCTTGTTAATGCAGTGCCTGCTTGAGAACCACTAGGAAGCAGGTTTGAAGGACTGAACAGACTATCTCTATATCATAGGTCTAACCTCAACCTTCCTTCTCTAACACTTAACAGACATTTCCCTAAAGAAGATAAAAGGGTGTCTTAGATGGCGAGGCGAGGAAAGGTCTTTGCGATCTGAGCTCCATTCCTGGGACCCATGTAAAAGTGGAAGAGAACCAGCTTCAGAAAGACGTCCTCTTATTTTCACATGGACAACATAGCACCCCCCCCCAACACACACACATCTTACACACATGCACACAGAATAAAGAAAATTTTAAAGAAAGAAGATATACACGACAGATGTATAAAAGACATCCAAGACATTTCCCACTCACCAACATGAAACTAACCTAAAAAATGACTCGGGCATTTTTAAAATGGGTTGGTGAGAAAACAAGAGAACAATATTTCCTGTTACTCATTTCAAGAAATTCAAGTTCCTCTACCGATCAACCAATCATCCCTGGAACCCGGCCATATCTCATTTATGAACTGCTCAGCAGCCATGGATGTCATGGCAGAGCCAAGGAGTCCTGCAGAGACAGATGGCCCAGAGAGCTGGAAACATTTACCACCTGACCCTCTGCCAAAGCGCTTGCTGACTCCTGCCCTGCTGTGTAGAGCATGCGAGGCTTTCCAAGACATGGACTGTCCCTCTTCCTGCCACTCTCGTGAACCACTTCCTCAGCTCTGTGAAAGAGCTCCTACCAGGCTCCTTCAGCGGCAAGACTGTGAGGTGGGGACATTACCACTAAAAGCCAACTCTGACATTCCCACACTGCTCAGTCCAGCAATGGAATAGCTAGTCACACGATTTAAATAATTTTTGCAGTAGATAATACCTGTAAAGAGGCAGTAGAAGTATTTGTTTTACAAAAGTTCCATTTTAATGTTTAAGGAAAACCTCGGTGAGCTGCTAAAATGAAAAACAAGTAAACAGATGTTTACCAAGGTCGCAGAGAAGGAACTGAAAGACTGAGGGCCGAATCTCACTTTGCCACGTGGCTTGCCGTTCTTAGGTGACATCAGAAACCCACAGCTATATATGCTGAGCATGGCCCTCTATCATAGGACCGCCACATCCACTGTAAATTAGCTCATTTAAGTGAGTTCTTGCTAGCACAGAGAGGGCCTAAGCTCCCTACTGTTTCAGGTGTGCATGGCTCATTCAAGCTGGGACTTCTTCCACTGGGGTAGATTTTCTTCTTTTTTTGCGCCTTGATTATGGGTTTAGCCTGACACAGTCTCACAGCTCGGAGGCAGCACATTTAATCCCAGGCAACCTGATCCGATACAGCATCCTTTTCTTCAAGTCTCTATTACTTTCACGCTGAAGAAACCAAAATCACATTTTTGTACAGATAAGAAGTAGAAATATTTAGCCCGTTGAGCTCTCTACCACAGGTAAAACAAAAACTTGCTTTAATTTGAAAATTTGAAAAGAAAATTCAGATTGCTAAGAACAAATTAATTCAGGAGAAGACTAACTCAAGGGTCACTTAGTTCTAGTCTACATCCTAAAATATCAGTGAATATTTCTTCAGTCATCTAAAACATTCAAATATGCACACACTGTACAAGCTGCCAGATCGAGGGGAGCCCAGTACGCACATGAATGCTGTCCAGGGCAGCAGCAGCTGTCCCTGGAGTCCCAAGATGTCCGAACAAAAGGCCACAGCAGGCATGTGAGCTCAGAAAGCTATTCATAATCCACTACCTACAGGAAAGAGGAGATGTCACAGGACAGACCCCTTTCTTCAATGTGTGCCTCCATTAAGGAATGTCACACAAGCAACAACAGAAACAACAGCCCACGCAGTGCCTTTTCCTGTTTTAAAATAAATCCAATGAAAAACCAATCGAAAAGCCATCTCAAAACACAAACCTATCTCCAGTTTATCATGAAGGCGTTGGAAAGGTGTTTGCGGCAACGCAAGAAATGGCCCTACGATTCTCGTTAAATTTATCATAAAGGCAGCTGGTACCTACAGTGACATTTCTGAGGAAATTCTTGCAGATGTCAGATCATGACAAACTGGATCAGGCTTACTTCCTGCCACAGTCCTCCACTTTAGACAGAAAACTGTCCCTCCATCCTCAGCTCGTCCTGTCTGAGGGCTGGGCAGCTCATCTGCTGCATATTTATAGCGGCCTGATGGAGCTGGCATTTAACAGTCAAGATTCTAAATCAGAATGTCAGGCTTCGCCAGAGAGACAAACTAATTTTACCGCTTTGAAAATAGTTAACTTGCCTAAATTGTTTGATAATCGAAACCAATTCCTAAAATACTTGATCACTTCAGCGGCCTTGGAATCCCAACATCTCATAAAACCTATTTTAGATGTTTATTTTGAAGTGTCACCGAACCCATCCCAGCTCCAGCATCCAGCAGTACTTTCTCTGGCGACAGCAGCTCCACCTATTTGTGATTGGGATTTGTGCCAGTCAGCTGTTTTGTTTCATTTTATAGTCATCTGGCAAGAAAAAGAAAATAAAACAACAACAACAAAAAAAACACCAGTTAAAGAATTGCCTATTAACAGTCAATGTGGGAGAACCCATACCACTGTCAGTGGTGACACCCCTGGGCCTGGGGTCCTTTATGGCCTCTTTCGGTTCCTGCCCCCACATTCATGCTTTCCTTTCCCTCAACTATAACCTGCAAACTAAAACCCTTTACTCCCCAAAAGTTTTTCTTGGTCATGGTGTTTATCAGAGCAACAGGAAAGCAAGCAAAAGCCAGGACATGCCTGTGTTCCTTGGGAAAATACCGTCCTCCTCTGCCACTTGTTCACAGTTCTCGTCCTTTTCCTTGTATCACAGGACACAGTGGCCTCCTTCACAGTGGCATCTTTACTACGCTGTGAGCTGGCCTTCCTCTTTTCTCCAGGAAGGCCCTCATTTTGCCTGAAATTCACTGTCATGTTCTGCCTCGCACTCAATTGCCCCTCCAATATAAACAGATTTCTAATTCATACCCAACCTTATTTTAGTGCCTTCCCTACCAAATAAATACACTCCTCAACTCCATCACTGTGCCTCAGATAAAGAACACCCTTGATCAATTACCCTGGCTCACCCTCATATCTAAGTCCCTGAGGACGGCATAGGCTGCATGACTTATAACATGCTCTTTTCAGCCCATGCAAGAGCTTCCACGCCCTCAAATTCTATGCCCTTTTTATCTGCTTGCTTTACTGTAATGGTGGGCTCCAAACTGCCTTCCACTTCTTACTTCCTTGCTTTCAAACAAAGGAACCAAGTTGAGACCATTAATTATCTGGGAAAGAAGGACAGAAATAAGCCACAAAGAGGGGGTGTCTGGTGCCAAGTACACTTACATGTGAGGGCTCTTACATCTGCATGGTGACTTACTCTGGAAAACTCAACCTAGAAAGCCCTACTGAAATCTGTCCCTTGGCATGCTTCTCTGCACAGGCTCAACACGATCTCTGTCTTGCACAGCAGAGGAGGACCAGTAAAAGTAAATAACATTCCTGTAAGAATTCGAAGTTCAGGGACTCCCTGCCTCCAACATCAGAGTCATTTTAGAAAACACTAGTTTAAATCTCTGTTATTTAGTCATATGTTGAAATGCAAGGCAGTGTTTTGACACGTTGTTAAAGAAAAGAATTCTTCTCTGACACCAATAATTCGATTTGATTTGAAGGTCTGCATGCTCATTATGAGACTCTGAAAGGAGAAACACCCATGGCGACAACAACTTAAAATATAAACAATCCGGCTTGAGCTCTTGGCTGCCTCAGAGTCCATCTCATCAGGGACTGAACCATGAGAAGAGATGTGCACAGGGCTGAAGAGAGAGAATGGCAGAGACTAGACAAGACAGGGTTGACAAGACAGGTAAACAGCTGGAATAGTTACAGAGCTGACTACACCCTGCCAGACACTTGAGAGCAACAGCAGAGGCAGCTCACAAAGAGAGGGGGCATGAGGGCTGCTTCAGGAAGGGCCAGGCAGTTCCCCTGGGGAGTTCCCTTCCGTGCCCGAAGGGTAGACTCCCTGGGACATTATGTATTATATGTAAAAGTGAAGCAACAAACATTTCACCCTCTAGCTTTCTTTCTTTTCCTTTTTTCACATTTAGCACACTCCTGCTTCCAGATGTGGCGGGGCCGCCCACACAGACACATCATATGGAGGGTTCTGGCCCTGCTCTCCAACTAGAGAGACCATGTACTGTACAAGGATTCTGGCATCTGCAGATCAAAGGCCAGAATCCTTTATAGAGCACATTGGCCAGGAAAGAGAGGCTGAGGATAAGACCCCACCACAACAAGAGTTACCTTCAAGAATGGAGAAAAGACTTTATGGAAGAAACACACAAAGAAAAAGATATCCAAGCATGCCTGCCACACAATGCAGACTGGGTCAAGGGCCACTATGAGATAGAAACAAGTGTCCTCAGCCTCGGCGTCTATTAGAGTCACAGAGAAACTTTCCAAAGTTACAGATTCCCAGGGCACCAGGCAGCCACAGACACGAACCCCATGGTCAGTGACTAGTGCTCAGAAGAAACCGTACCATTCCACCTGGCTGTGCAAGGGCACAAATGCAATTACCCATGGCTCCTGAGATTGCTAGCAACCGCAGCTTTCGCCTCTCAGTGGGAACCCAAACCTGTTCTCAAAGCCTAACAAACGCTGCAGCCCTGTTCTTCACCTCTTTCCCTCTTCCTGTAATCTTCCAGGTGAGATCGGAAGTGTCTACTTTAATATAGAAGAAATTATCCTCGTTTTTACTCCCTCTTGGGTAACAATCAGCCCCCATTCATTTCTCTCCAAATAAAAAGTACACTTTGGAGAGTCTACTATGAAGACAGGCTGCAAGGCCACTCAGTAACTTTTCATTAGAGTAAGAGAGGAAGTATAAGGAATCTCTTTCCATCTCACTGGTACTCAGACATGATTGGATGACCCCTGCACATGCAAGAAGGTCTCTGACCCCATCAAGTCTTTGTTTTGGAGAACATGAGGAATGGGACTCCTTGACTAACTACAACTTCTAGACAACTCTGGGCTCTGAAGCCTATGGGAATGGCGAGGATGACCCAAACTTCTGGGAAAGGAGGCACTACCCATGGTAGCTGCTGGGTCAGGGTGGCCCCTGCCTGGTGATGTCATACACTCAGCCACAGATAGTCTGGCTTGACTTCAGGAATAGTCCATGCTGGACTTTCTCAGCAACCTTGCCAGCAGTGACTCTTCTTGTTTTGTCAGAATACTTCAAAGAAGACTACCAGAAAGCCAGAGATCACACAGGGCAAGGAGGCCCCAGGAGTATATACTGTCCTAAAGGCTGTGGTGGAGCCTGAGAATGAACATAGAGGCTAGGGGTCAAGTGGGCTGAGCAAGGGCGTAGGTAAGTGGGAAGGAAGATGCCTCCAGAGCAGGGAGGGAAACTTCAGGTCACTGTTGGCAAACAGGAGGGGAAGGCTGGACACATGTCAGCAAGCCTAAGTGCACCTGGGCCAAATGCCAAAGGAAGAACTTGGATTGCACCACAGCGGGGAGAGGAGTCATCTGAAGCCATTGCTTATACATAAGCCAATAGGAATTGACCAGTGAGAGTTATGAGATACAGCATAGGAAACCAAAGGGAAGGAATGACCTGAACCTCCAATGAGCATACCTGGAGACCCTGAGGTTGATATTGTTCATGCCCTCCTGGTTCTGGCCTGTCACCAGCCTGTACAAAGGCAGCAGCCAGGCAACAGGACCCTAAGCACCGACTCCCTCTCAATGCAGGGTGAGATGCTACTGGCAAGGCCCAGGAATACAAGCCTACTGCTTCTACGAAGGCTGCAGATGCTCTGGAGTCCAAGTCCATGTCATGCTGAATCCAAAAGTGCCAGTTGTGCTCTTAAAAAGATGGGATCAGTCAGCCAAGAACAGACCCTACCCCTCACTTTCCCACTGTATGAAGGATGCAATGATATTTAACTTGGCAGCCCGGATTTGTCTATCTGTGGGTAAGCCAGCAGGTATCTGCACACAGGCACTCCCATCCTGCAGCTCTATGGGGGCACAAGGATCTGCCTTCTCTACATATTCTACAGACAACATCAAGAGCAAGAATTCTTTAAGAGGTTTTCTGCCCTGGGGAAGCTGCTGATGAGAGGGGGTGAGTAATTGATAATGATGTGTCTCTGGCCTCTACTTATCCAGATGTTTTTATATCTTAAATATTCGGAATATATGTATGGGTTGCATGGCAATGTAAGGTACAGAGATCAACAAAATCATCAATGTTTTAATTATGAAAAACACAATATAAGATTTCTACCCATCAAAAGCCCAATATCCCAAAGCACATTTTCAAAACTCTGTAGAACTTTCACATATCAGTACAATCACTGTTTGCGGGAAGAAAGCAGCCTTCTCCTAGAGGAACCTCCTCCCTTCATACCTCTGTTCTCCTTTCTTTGAGGAGCATTGGTTTAACGGTTAAAGGGAAGGTAGGTCTGGCTAAGGGGCTAAACACGTACAGAGACTGAGAAAACTACGTAATTATATGGAAAGGACTAGGAGCCAGTCCTCTCAGTGCCAAGGAATGAGTTATAAATATAGAGTGTGGGAAGGCTGAGAGGGACAGTGTTAGACTGAGACATAAGGGTGAGCTCTTGAATTAGTATATTATGCTCTGAGATAAAAGTGAGTATTGTGCATGTGTTACACACGTGAACCGATTCATGTGCAATGAGGAGAAGAAGAGAGAGGAACAGAGAACATTATAGCCATATGAACAGCAGGAATATGTGTAGGGAGAGTGCATCAAGATTCTCTCTCTCTCTCTCTCTCTCTCTCTCTCTCTCTCTCTCTCTCTCTGTTTTTTTGTTTGTTTTGTTTTTTTGATAAAGGGTTTCTCTGCATATCCCTGGCTATCCTAGAACTCATTCTATAGACCAGGCTGGCCTTGATCAGAGATCTGCCTGTCTCTGTCTCCTGAGTGCTGGAATTAAAGGTATGTGCCACCACTGCCTGGCTCTGTTTAAGATTCTTGAATCACACAACTTCCCATAAATTTGATATTATTCTAAAAATATAAAGCAAGAAAAGGGAAATTAGATTGTTGATCCACAAATATAATTTCTGTTTATCAACATACACATGTGCACAAGAACCTTGTTAACCTCTCCCTTCAGACCACATTTTAGCACTTCCGTTAGTGCTCCATACCAGCTTTGGCCTCAATCCTCTCTGCCATCTGTTTAAATTATGCTTGATTTGAAGCAATTTAATTATCTTCCAAAGAAGAAGTTTTAATCACATTTTAAAATTTTAACTGTATGGTGAGTATGTTGTTTTTTCTCACTTTTCTCTGGATAAAATAATAATTGTTCATATATATATATGTATGTGTGCATGTATGCATGCATGTGTGCATGCATGCATGTGTGCGTGTGTGTGTGTGTGTGTGTGTGTGTGTGTGTTTTATTCCCATGAGTTGGTCCTCCTTAATTACAATGAGATTCTGTAGTCATGGCTAATATTCCTCAGAGGCCTACTGTATCTAATCACTGATAATCAGCACAGTAGAGGGGAAACAAAGCTGATGGATCAGAACATCCTATCTTCTGCAAAGTTCTGAAGGCCAAATGCAGGTGGGAAGATCATAATCTAAGTGTACACAGGCTTGCACCATAACCAAGAAGCTATGTGCAACTGGTACCCATTTGCAAAGGAAAACTTAGTCTTATCCAATAGAGTCTCACTGAATATATTCACAACACTTCAGGGAAGGGCCCATGCCCAGAAGTATATGGCCAACACACAGTAGATTGTCTTAGTTAGGGTTTTCATTGCTGTGAAGAGACACCATGACCAAGGCAACTCTTATAAAGGAAAACATTTGAGTGACTTACGGTTTCAAGGTTTAGTCCATTATCATCATGGTGGAACATGGTGGGATGCAGGCAGATTTGGTGCTTAAGAAGGAGCCGAAGAGTCTTGATCCATAGGCCACAGGAAGTAAACTGAGTCACTGGGCATAGCTTGAGCATAGGAGACCTCAAAGCCCACCCCACAGTGACACACTTCCTCCAACAAGACCACACACACACCTACTCCAACAGAGCCATACCTCCTAATAGTGCAACTCATTTTGGGGGAGCCATTTTTTCAAACCACCACACTCTATCTCAAATAGCTTTGTTAGGGTTTTTTTTTGTCTTATTGGTCTATTGTTTGTATATTCTGGTTTCTGATTGTGTATGTGTGTATGTTGTTTGTTCTTTAAAGAGAGAGAGAAAGTGAGTAGAACTGGGCACATAGGGAGGCAGGGAGAATCTGGGAGGAGATGAGAGAGGAAAAGTGCATGATCTGAATATATTGTATGAAAAAAAAATTTCAACAAAAAGGGGAGGCTGTTGCAGAAAGTTGCACTCAGCCACTAAGGAGGCAGCACTCAGAGAATGATTAATACTAACTTCAGATGGGGAGACAGGGAATCCAGCCCAGCATGGGCTCTCAAATGCATCCTGAAGTCCCAACAATATTCTAGGGTCCCCTCTTAGCATGCAGGAAGTGAATGAGCTGTGTCTGTGATGCAGGCAGTTCAGTTCGGCACACATCTCTGAACTGCACCAGACGAAGAACATGTCTGATAATCCTAACTGTACTAAAACAGCAGCATCCTAAAGTATTCAAATACAAGAACACAAATTTCTTATCGAATGATAAGGAAATATAGGAATTCCACAGGTACAGACTCATAAACGCCCACCAAAAGGGCCATATCTGATCAGATGAGTAGAACCAGGAAACAGGCCAGGCGAGGGAGGGAGGGTGGGCCTCCTCCCAGGCCAGGGGACAGAGCACCCCGTGTAAGTCACTCCATGGCCCCTTCTCTGGCACTAGAGACAGCAGGGTTATATTTAGACAAGTCCCTGACTCTCACCTCCCAAGTCAGTGGGTTACAGCCTCTTCATGATTCATCTTTTCCAAAAGCAAAAAAAAAAAAAAAAAAAAAAAAAACAGAAAAAACCCAACCCACAAACCAACAACAAAACTATAATAACAATGTGGAAATGACAATAGAGAACAGGGATGGGAATGGCGAGCCTGTCTCTTAATGTGCACTGTCTGGTTTTGTTTAGTTTTTCTATTTGGTTTTTTGTTTTGGTTTTGTTTGTTTGTTTTTTTTTTGAGATTTCAATTTGGAAAGAAGTGGTCATTACAGGCTCTCCACGGCTACTGCACGCCTTGCCTGTGACTGTCCCAGGGCTGTGTGTGATGACTAATTGCAGCACCCACGCAGCCTCAGGGCAGGCGACAGGGAAATGCTCTCCAGAGACACTTGTGTCCTATAAGGAACGGTACAGCTGTTATCATTCTCAAATTACTACCAAGCCCCACCCTGTGTGCCAGCCCAGCAGTCAGAGATGAATACACTGTCTTAGCTCTTAAAACCCAGTGATTCACCAGGGCAGCATGTGGCAAAGTTCTGAAAAAAGGCATTGTACACAATTTTCAATTTATCAGGAAGATCTAGCATGTTCAAAATTATCTGTTAGATTCTGGTAATTCCAATAAGACACATAAAAGCAGCCCACAGTCATATCGCGGCACCTGAAGAGGAAAGGGGACAGGCTACATTATACTTCCAAAAGCACATACTTTTTTTTGATAAATTTAAGGTGCTTTAAAGCAAATGAACTGAAGATTTCAACTACAATTCCTAGGCATTCCAATTGTTTTACTATGCAGTCTTTGACGTACATATTAATTTTAAATAAACGTAAATGGTTTCGTAGTTTTAGGTTTGCAATGAATTTGGGAAGGAGGTGCAGAGGTCAGATATACTTGCTTCCCTCACACACGCACAGCCGTTCAGACCATCGACACTCTCCTTCATAGTCCCGCGTTGTTAAAACTGGTATACTATAACATCACTATTACCAACAACTATGGGAACACTACATTTCACTCTCGGTGCTGGACATACAGTAGGCTGTACAGCAAATAAAGGGGCAAAGGCACAAATCACCATTAGTGTCCTATGAGTGATTTTACTGTCCTATAAATCCTTTGTAAGGTGCAAACTTGTCCACTTTCCATCTCCTTAATCCTGGGACCCCCGCCCGCCCCCCCCCGATCTTTTTTACTTTCTCCATTATCTTCTCCTTTCTAGAAGTCAGTTGGAAGGATACAGTCTGTAGCTTTTTGAGACTGATGTCTTTAGTTTAGTAATACACACAGTTAACAGCCCCTCATGTTTTATCCTAGCTTGATTCATTATTTCCTCTTAGTGATGAATAAAGTTTCATTGTCTGGAAATGAATGGCACATGAATTTCCAAAGAAAAAGAAGAGTGAGTGGCTCAAATAAAAGGAATGTACTACTTGTTCAGTGCAGCTATAGAAGCCACTCAGGGTACACAGCCACTACATGAGTTGGGGAGAATGAACAATGGTAGATGAACTGAGAACAAAATCCAGAATTCAAAGTACCACCAGCTGAGTTTGCCACTTCTTTTCCCAGTCCTGGACTCAGCACAGCATGAAACCTGGGGCAGGCAAGGCTGGAACAAGGATATCTGGAGAAGTACCATTCACCTACCACCTGCCCTCCCCCAGACCTGGCAGAAAAAGAAGAAAAGGAGAGATGAGAACATTCAATCAGTGAAATACACAACTCAATGGGACAGGTCCTCGGCAGAATCACCAAACCCAAGTATATGTCGGTGGAATTATCTGATCTGAGTGTCACAGAAATGTCAGTCAAAAGTGAAGGCCTGGGAACCTACTGAATGGTACCAAGAGATCTAAGCTTCATTTCAAGTAAAGAGAAAGTGAATATTTCAAGAGTTAATGGCAGAAAACTTCCGAAAGTTGGTAAAAGACACAAGCCTACATATTCATGGAACTCAGCAAACCCCTTGCAGAGTGAAGACACCACACGCTCTTGGACATCACAATCTAAGTTAGCTTAAAACCGAAGACAAAGAAAGGCATCCCGAGAGCAAACAGAACAACAGAAACAATGCCTAGGAAGAGATGAAGTCGTGCAAGAGAATTTGTACATACGGTGAATACATCTGGACTGTGATTTAAAATGAATATGTGATCGCCCCCATAGGTTCCCATGTTAAATACTTGGACCTCAGCTCACTTCATGACTTTGGAAAGGTTCTGGAAACTTAAGGAGGTGAGGCCTGCCTGAACCAAGGAGATTACTGGGGCCAGTCTTTGGGGATCTCCTGTTTTGGGCTCTTTCATGTCTCTGCTGCTTCCTGTCTATAACCAGGTGAAAAAGCTCTTGTTGACACCATGTTCTACCAAAACACACGGCCAGTCACAGACTGACTCCTCTGAAACCATAGCTAAAGTAAAACCCTCCTTAAGCTGCTTATAAGAGCAATTTTGGTCACAGCAATGAAAAGTGAAGCAATACATTCCTTACATGTTTTTTCCCAACATACAAATTAGGGGAAAAATGACATTCTCAAATGAAAGCAGATGAAAGCAATTTATTGCCAATAAAACTGTTCTAGAATTGCTACATCAAGCTCTTCGGATATGACAGAAACATGGCAATGAATGTGGCTCATAAAGAAGGAAAGAGACCTGGTAACATATTTAATCCCACAGACAATGCGTATTCTTGATGTCAGTTCTTGATAACGCGCATAGAGCACAAGATTCAGACAACACTACGTGAGTAGACCCAGCTGAGCACTCCTTATATAAATGATTGCCATCAGCAGGGCTTTGGATTGCTGAGCTTTTGGGGATTCTGAAATATTTACACATTCTTAGAATACTGTTTAGCTCAAAGTATTTTATATCTTACAGAATTTCAGATTTCAGGGTTTGGGATTAGAAATGCTTGACCTGTATGTTATATTCCATACAAATGGTAAAATACTAATCCAAGTAAAAAAGCTTATATATTTTCCATATTAGTAAATTCACAGAATTTTAAGGTTTCCTAAATAAAAGAGAAAGTTGGAGATAGATAACCTAAAGATATCTACCTAAAACTTTGGTTTTTCTATGGCGAAAGCTGTTCAGTGGCGAGTCACATGCTCAACATGCATAAGGCCCTGAGTTCAAACCCTGCCAACAGTCACAAGCAACTATGAATTGGTAGTTAGGAACACCATGGAATAGGCTGGATCAATATTTGAGACTTGATTAATGTAACTGATTGTACATCAGTTGAAGAAAAACCAAACTAAAACAAAACAATAATATATTTCAATGTCAACAAATAAATAAGAAAATAGAACACCCTTAGTCTTTAAAAAGACATCTATAGTGGGCTGAAGAGACGGCTCAATGGTGAAAAGCTCTGACCGCTCTTCCAGAGGACCGGGGTTCAATTCCCATCACTCACATGGCAGGTCACAGCTGTCTGTGAAGTCAGTTCCAGGGAACCCCAATATACCAATGGCAAAACACCAATGCACATAAGATAAAAATAAATTAAAAAATTTAAAAAGACATCTATAAAGCATCTACAGCTGATTCCTTTTTTTTTTGTTAAAAGACTGAATGTATTCCCACTAAGATTAGGAACAAGATAAAGATGACACTGTCAATAGTCTTACTCAACCTAAACACTGGGCAATAGGAAGCAGAAAGGTTTAAAAGCAATAAAGCTTAGACCAGGGGTGTTTTCTAGTCAGTCATATAAATTACAAAGAACCTTAAAATAATATAAGCCCACAGAATTAATAAATTTAGTAAAGGAACAGAACAAGGTTCACATGCAAAATCAATTAAATTCCTAGACTTTCAATCAACAATTTGAAACTCGAATTTTAAAATATCACATATACTTTCAGTTCCTAAAGAAAATATGTTTAGGTACAACCCTCCTGAGCACTGATAAAATTTACAGACCATGCCGGTGGGAGAAAGGGAGGGGACTTAGAAAAATTGTGGCAGATATTCATGGACTGGGAGACTGAAATTGCTTTAGAGAGTTGGCATATTTGCAGAAATTGTCAATTTGATGATTTTGTTGCTATGGATAAACTTCTTTAATAATCTGTATGAAGGAGCAAAGGAAAAACAGTCGAAATGGTTTTGAAAAAACCAAGGCTGCTCATGGTATTAGCCTACACCATTTTAATCACTACTATGAAGTTGTAACATTCAAGCTGTGCAGCACTTGTGAGGAGCAGCTATGAGTCATTAAACAAATTAATCAAGAAATAGATCCACACAAATATGGACAGGTGATTTTTGACAAAAGTATGAAGGAATTATGTAAAACAATCAATCAAACAAACAAAAATGGTCTTTTTAATCAGTGGTGATAGAATGACTGGACCCTCTGTTAAAAGGGAAGAGGAGAAAGTGGAGAAGGAAGAGAACTTTGACCCAAATCCCACATCTTATTTAAAAAAAAGATTACAAAATGAAATGCATATAAGGAAGCATAAAACAAAAGATTCCTGTTTAGGAGTAGGCAAGAGTTCTTAGGCATGGCACCTACATATGGCAAAGACATACGGTTCAAAGGAAACAAATGTCTTCAGTTCAAACTTCTTTGGAAAACAATGATTTTAAATAATGAAAATACAAGCTATATACTAGGAAAGCAAATCACGTACAGGGCCTAGGAATGACTCACATTATATAAAGAAACCTCAAAAGCCATACTTTCAAAAAAAAACAGGCAAAAGACTTAGACATTCTTTTACTAAGTAGATGCATGGATGGCAAAGAAATGAAACTATGAGTCATCAGGTAAATGCAAGAGTAAACACATTCACCCTAGCAACACAACACTAGACAGTGCACACAAACACATACCTGCAAGAATGCTGGCAACAGCTCTACAGCACAGGCACAACACTAGACCAATGAGTGATGGGTAAACAGATTGATGGACCCACATGATATATGACTGCTGAGCAATAGAGAAGAAAAAACTGACACACACAATCACAAAACGGTAAGGAAAGGCTCAAAGAAATACACTGTGGTGCCTCTCTTTCTATCAACTAGAAATAAGATAGAGTCATCTAAGAGGAGGGAGCCTCAAATGAGAAAACTGGCTGTAGGCTGTAGGCAAGTCTGTAGAAAATTCTTAATTAGCAGTGAACATGGCTGGTTGGAGGGGGAAGAGGCTTAGGATCCCCTTAAACCCAGTTGAGGAGCTACCGACAACTGATGACCGCCCAGAAAGAGCTAGTTTTCTTTAAGAATATAGCCCCTGGTAAGTCTACCATTCTCCAATGGATGGCCCAATGGAGTATACTGATACCACAAACTGGACTCAGTTGGGGTAATTTTTAAAACTGTGGGAGGTGCATGAAATTTTAAGGGGATTTAGGGGCAGAGGTAAACTTGGAAGGAAATGGAGGTAGGGAGTGTGCATACATCATAGGAGTGTTTGATAGAAAAGGGCACGTAACAGTCACTGCATCTCTTCTAAGTGTGCCAACTGCATCTGGGATTCAGAACTGGATGAACCATGAACAGACACCACGATAGTGCTTTTTCTTTTAGCTGTCTAGAGTTTGGGGCCATCCATCTGGGAACAGTGCTTCTAAGACTACACCTGTTCCTCCTCTGTCCTCACTTCACACACATTTCCTCAGAGACTTTACAGCTAGTTGAAGAACACCATGTTCCATCTCGGAAAAGAAAGACAGATTTCACAGACTGCAGTAACAGCACTGTAACCTGAACTATGAAAAGTTAATGTTTGTGTTCCCCTCAAAGTCCTCTGTTGAAACCTAATGCCCAAGATGAAGATATTTGGAGGTAGGGCCTAAAGGAGGAGCATAGGCCATGGGTGGAGAGTCTACAAAGTGTGATCAGTACACTGTAAGAACAGACACCAGAGGGGTGGTTCTTTCTCTGGCTCATTTTGTCTCTGTCTCTCTTTGCCTGTGTTCCCATCTCTCTCACTTCATTAAGAAGGATGCCATCTGTAAGCATTATTGAGGTGGTTTGAATGAAAAAGGCCCCCATAAGTTCGCAGGGAGTGGCACTATTAGGGGGTGTGTTCTTGTTGGGGTAGATGTGGCCTTTTTGGAAGAAGTATGCCACTGGGGGTTTGCTTTGAGGTTTTAGAAGCTCAAGCCAGGCTTAGTGGCTCACTGTCTCTTCTTGCTGCCTGTGGATCCAGATGGAGAATTCCCAGCTACCTCTTCAGCACCGTGTCTGCCTGTATGCTGCCTTGCTTCCCACCATGACAATAATCCACTAAAATCTCTGAACTGTAAGCCAGCCCCAATTAAACGTTTTCCTGTATGAGTCACCATGGTCGTGATGTCTCTTCACAGCAACAAAACCCTAAGACAGGAAGAAAGCTCTCACCAGAAATCAGAGCCAACCACGCTGGCACTGTGATGTGGGGTTCCATGGTATCCAGAAATTGTGAGAATAAATGTTTGTTGTTTAAGGTGTTTAGTCTATGATATTCTTAGCTTAGACTGGCAGAAAACTGAGTCAAATACATGATAGAACATAAAGCAAAAATTCAAGATGCCTCATTCAATGTGGACTTCAGATAAACAATGAACAGTTAGGATATGTTTTTAATTTTGAGTCATGCTTTTCACCTCAAATTCTTACTTACCTGGGCTTCCTGAAAGTTGACAAGCCCAGAATATGGATGTGGGGTGTGTGTGTGTGTGTGTGTGTGTGTGTGTGTGTGTGTGTGTGTGTGTGTGTGTGTAACTTGTGTGGGCTGCAAATGTAGGTGTATGTGCATGTGTGTGGAGGTCAGAACTTGATATCAGGTATCTCTCTCTATCCCTCTCCCCTTTCTTTTTTCAGACAGGATCTCTCACTGAACATGAAACTCACTGATTATGCCTGACTGGCTAACCAACTAGCTCCTGAGGTTCTCCTCTCTGCATTCTGCCTTCCCTACCAGCAAATGGGTCACAGGTGCACACACTTATGACCAGTTTACTACGTGGGTACTGGAGATCCAACCTCAAGTCTTCACATTTGTGTAGCAGCCCTTTACCTACTGTGCGATTGCCTTAGCTTCCAGGCCCTGGGAAAATTCTTAATCCTCCATGTCACAGTATCCTTAGGGAAGAGGAAGGTGAGACCTACCAGATAGACAGGCGATAAAAACGAGACAGACAGTGTCAGTTTCCACTGTGGCTTTAGCAACCTTTAATCAGAGTTAGTCTCTGGCCCACTAGGCGATCTCCAAGGTCCTTCAGGAGTATGAGCTCCCTGTAGACACCCAGTCGCTGCTGAGCACTCCAGACAAGCCCTGCTCCCCAGCAATGCATTCTCAGTCCACATGAAAGCTGGTACTTTGATCCTTACCCCAAAACTGATGGCTGAAATTACAGACCTGCTTTGACAACCACCATGGCCCAGGGTGTTGGCAGCTCTGGCTCTAGGCCGGCCTCCACCACTATGGCATTGTGACTCAGCATGAGTCTCGAGGAAGTGAGGTTGAACTGGACCTGCCCTATCCTCTGAAGAAGATCAAGCATATATGGTGATACTATCACACTTGCAAAAGCATTTACAAAGAGGCCTTAAAACTACTCTCATGGGCTCATGACCAACCAAGTCATATCATGCAGAACTCAAAAGTCCTTTTCCTTCCCCAATTTGCACCTGCAGTGGGTCTCTGCTCTATCAATGACAGGCATCCTGAATCTCCTCACAATTCAAACCTCCTTCCTGAGGCAGCTCAGAACCTCTTTATCCTCCCTCTAGGCTGCCACTGCCATAGCCCAATTTCGTGTTTCCTAGCACCCCTGACTGCTACCAGAGCTAGCTTTCTAAGATGGAATCCAATGATCCCTCAGGTTCTTCCAATGCCTCTGGCCAAGGCTGCTGATGGGTTACATGGCTGTGTGGCCTCAATGAGAGATTCTGCCCAAATATTCTTTCTGCTGGCCTCCCTTCATGCAATGCCAACTTTCTTGCCAATCTCATCAGATGCCTCTTTCTCTTGCTCCAGTTACGTTACTGTGCCTTTTCTATTGGAAGTTTCACCATGACAGCCACTGAGCTCAGAAAAGGCAGCCTCACGCTCCTGACTCTGATACTCAATGGAGCCCTGTGCCCATAGCAGTTTGATTCCACAAACACTTACCCTGCACCATCAATTACTTATCGCACTCCACACAGAGTAGGTGTACTTACAGTGTCTGGAAATCCTGAGTAAACCTTTCCAGCAAGCCACAGAATGGATGGGAGTACAGTGACCTAAACAAACAACTGCAAATAATTGCCTTTTAGTGCCAGGAAAAGTTATGTCCTACTTTCAATAATTGGAATAATGGCAATTATTGTTTCCCTTATGCTCAGCTTGTCAGAAATACCAAGACAAAACTGACGCTCAGTCAGGGCACATTGCTTTGTGTTCAGAGTTGAAGGCTCTCTTCACTGTTTGTTTGTTGTTTGTTTGACTTGATCTGCTATTTCTATTTCTATTACCATCCTTGCATATGGACCCTATTCAAGCCGTGGTGAAACAGATGGGGTATAGAAGAAAATAGCAGCACAGAACAAAGAGCATGGCATTGGGAGGCACCCATTCAGAAGGGGCTGGGAAGTAGGATGCTAACTTGAGCAGCATCGGCCTCACCTCAGGGTGGCTGGATTTCCATCTCAAGTGGAGGAGCAATGTTTGCTCAAAGCACACCCTTACATTGAAAAAACACAGTCAAACACAAACAGCAACACGAGAAATGGCCAAGTCACAATGTCGTTACATATGTCATGTGCTATTGACTACCAGAAGACAAAGGACCATTTCTTTTCCTTGGAAATCTGGTTATGATCTCTGGGACACATTGGTTCCAAGGGACTAAGCAGACTAGAAAACACCTACCCCAACCCCCATCACTAGGATCTTCCCAGCAGAGATTCTGTAAATTATAAAATGTCACAGTTCAAGAAGCCTGTTTTAGAATAAAATAAAAACCTGTCAACGTCATTGAAAGACTTCTGTTCAGTCTTGCTTTGAATCTTGTTTTAAGCAAAAAGCTGAACTGTTCCTTCACCCACAGAGATAAGGATAAATCCAAAGAGAAAGGGCACTGAGGAGTGTGCATGCCGGCTGTCTTCCTGAAGCTAAACTAAAGCTCGTCCTCAGCCAGCCTGATCCTCTGGGGCTCCCCTACCATTCTAGACTACTCCCCAGTAACACTCCTCACCATCAGACTTTTCTTCTCTTTTTACATTTCAGGAGGACTGAATTACCAAAATAATAACACTAACCATTAATATGCGAATGGCACTTCCCTATAGCTACTGCCCTGACTGTCTGCTAACAGGCACATGTCACCCCCTATCCCCGTATGTGTACACTACCCTTCTGAAGAAGCCCTGGGACACTTCCCCTAGCAGAGGCCTTCCCTGAGGTTTGACTATCTGTCCCTCTTGACACATCTCACCAGTGTCAACAGCATATAACCTGAATGACTACAACCATGTCTTTCTCCTAAAGAGCCAAGGCACCAACATCTAATACTGAATCCAGGCAGAGCAAAGGCTAGGCTAATGTCAAGTGTGTGTGAATCATCAGCTAGATGACCAGCACAAGGAAACTGGAAAGAAGAAACCTTGGCTCAAGGAATTGAGCCCCTTGAGAATTAAGAGCCACAAAATAAGACTGATACTTGACTATATGTGGAAGGAGAGAGCTAAGTCTCACACACTTGCCACACCGCCCATGCTTAGGAACGAGGTGCCCTTATAAGAAAGGCTGCTGTCTTTCAAAAGAAAGCTACCAAACATACATCACATCTCAAATCAAAACACATGTAAAATGAAATAGGTTTCATATACATTGAAATGGGGGGGGGGGAATTGCTGAGCAAATATAATTCCTGCGCATGGTTGTGGACTGTACAACAACCTAGTAGTTCCTTAAAACATTAAAAGCACATCAACCATGTGCTCTAGCCCTTGCTCTCCCAAGTATTCACCCAAAAGGAAGGAATATGTGTCAAATGAAGCCTGTTTGTGAATGGTCACAGTAGCTTTACCTATAATACGAAATCTGGAAATCATCCAAACGTCTGTCAACTGAAGAATGGTTGAATAAACTGTTATAAGTTCGTGCATGGATGAGTGCCTGTCAATGAAGAGTGCGAAGCCAAGAAGTACCACATGAGAGTGCATATCAAAACCATTGTGCTCAGTAAAAGGGCATAACAAAAACAGAGTCCTGTTACACACAATGCTACATACATACACCCACATATGAATTGGCAAGAGCACCAGACAGAGGAACGGAGGAGGAGGGAGAACAGAGGTGCATACCAGAATTTCTGGCTGCAAGATAAACACTTTTCATGGTGACTATGAAGATGAAACACACATCAAATCTTCTGAGCTGGCCTTTCACAAAACTAAACTGGATGAATCTGGGTCCTACACTTCAAGCAGAACTGGTCCTGTAACCATGAGTGCTCCTGAAGCCCTTTGTACTCACTCAGATCACAGTCCTGGTCTTAACAGCCATGCATACACCTCAGTGACCTTTCTCTTTGAATTTATGCTTATCTTTGTGGGTGAGGGAGCAGTTTAACTTTTTGTAAAGGAAGACTGAGCAAAAATATTTCAGTGACATTGGAGATTCTCTCTCACTTCTACATTTTGGGCTTAGTCAGGATAGGAACATCCAAAGTGCAACATATATATCCAAAGCTACAACCACTTTACAAATAATCATGTTCCAATTATTAAGTAGTTTTTAAAATCATAAACATTAGTTAAAATGGATCATTTCTGTGTTAAGCCTTTATAATATTCAAAGAAACCTGACCAAACAAAACCAAAACCGACTAAAACAGAGACAATCAAACAAACATGACTGAAACTTAAAATTCATCTTAAGATGTTAAGAGGACTGATCAAATATGGCAATCCAAACAAATTTAGAGATTCTATTGCTGTGATAAATCACCATGACCAAAACCAACTCAAGTAAAGAGGGTTTATTTCATCAATTTGTGTTTCATTATCCAGAGCGGTAAGGGGTAGGAACTTGAGACAGGAACTGATGCAAAAGCCCAGGGAAAAGCACTGATCACTGGTTCCTTGTGGCTTGTTCATTTGGCTTTCTTAGACCACCTGCCTAGGAATGGCACCATTTATAGTGGGCAAGGCCCTCTCATGTCAATCATCACCCAAGAAAATGTCCTACCGCCTACAGGCAAGCTTCCACTTCAAAGATATCTCTAGCTAGTGTCATGTTGACCAAAAATCAACCAGTGCGGGGATATGGCTCCATAAGAACATTGGCTCTTGTCACATGTGAGGTCTTGGGTTCCATCCCCAACACTACTGACCCAAAGATTTTAAAGATTGTCTTTACTTCCTTTGTCTTTTTTTCTTGTTTGTATTTATCTGAATTTTATTCTATTTTGTTTTGCTTTTTAACTGAAATATTATTTTATACAAATCACTTATCCCATGACATTTTTTGACGTAGAAAAACTTTGTTTACAGAAAAACAATTCTACAGGAAAAGAATTACCTAATTGCCATGAAAGTATTTTTACACAATTCTTGTTTCATGCTGGCCACACAAAACAGAGCTGCAAAGGCTTTATACCTATTTTCATATTGTTGATTATCCAGAGAGTGTTGACCCTATCAAAAGCTTGCCAGCAATCTGGGTTCAACTGCCTTTTCTCCAAGCAACAGGAATGAAGCATGTGAAATGCATTAAAAATTATAGCAAAATGAACACTATTCGGAATAACATGCAGGTAACAAGCATAAATGGACTGTCCCAAACTGATATACTTGGTCAGTTTTCAATATCTGAGGGTTCTGTTGTCCTTTGTTATTAACAGTAGCAAGCTTTCACCATTTTGAGAATGTTTATGTCAAAAACAACATATACTCATGTAAAGAATATCACCATACGCAGTTCTCTGTACACACACAAAAAAACCAACTATCAGAATGTCTTGTGCCAATCCCATCACAAGTGAGATTTGGTTATAAAAGTCTCCTCTTTGGATCCCTGATGGAAGTTATTAATGGATTATCAATAGGCTCTTGACAGAGTTGCTTTGGAGAAAGGCAATCCAGCTGATTGCCGCATGAAATTCCAAAACAGGTGTTCTACAGTAACTGCCCCAAGAAACATCCCCTGGCCTGGTTTGGACTTTCAGAGGCGAGGTCACAAAAGGCCTTACACCTTCCTCCTTCATTCCCTCAAGTCTTTCTTCATCTGCAGGTGTCAGGAACCAGGTGAGAGGACATCAAAGCATATGGAGAAAGACGACCACATGGCAAAGAGCTCAGGCATTCCAGTGAAAGTTAGCAAAGATGGAGCCATCTCCTAGATATTTTATATGAATGAGTACATGTAGCTGCTACAATATGGGAACTTATATAACATTTAGAAAAGCTGTTTCTGGTGCCAGCTGCACAGTTGTAGGACACAGATATGAAATAATGGGTCACTACTATCTGTAGTCTTAAACAAAGTCACTTTTCTTTGTGATTAGATGTGGTTTCATCACAGCAAGCAGCAACCATCTACACATACAGGCTACCTCCCTAGAGCCACCCCAAGGTGCTCCACAACCCAGCACAAAGACAGATAACTCAGCAAGGTGATTACTTCATCACTCTTGATCCATCTGATGTTGATTTGTTTGGAGATGGGATCTTCCTCTGTAATCCAGACTGCCCTGGAAACTCACTATGTAGGACAGTCTGGCCTTGAACCCAGCCCTTCTGCCTCAGCTTTCCCAGTGCTATAAAAAAAACAGATGTGAATCATAATGGCTGGCCTCCTTTGCTGTCATTAGTCAGTACATTGGCCATTCTCCATCTGGAAAGTAGAGAATGAAATGCCTTTCTGAAGAGTCATGAGCTTCATGAAAGTCAAGTGAAATGTATCAAGTACCATTAAATAGACCCCCGTAGTAACAATAAGAATCTGAATAACTAGGACAGAGAGCACCCTGTACAGTAGTCAAGACCCCAGACAATCCATACCTATAAGCAAGCTTGGCATGGATTGAGTGTGTAGAATCCAGTAGACTCTAGTGCTCCAGTCCAGTCAACTCATCCCAGCATAATGACTCATTTCTGTCATTTCAGATCTCCTACACTTACCCCTAAAGACCCCCCCTCCAAGACTCTCCCCAGCACACTCAGAATTCCTGTAGTTGGGAAGAATCACCTGAATAGAGTCCCTTATGGTACAAAGGGTGTGGCCAAGAAAAGACAGCAAGAGGCAGGCACTGCTGAAGAGCATGTTGTCTTATTCTGCTCTTTCCTAAGGCCACAAACTTATATAACACAACCCCTCAAAGACCAGTTACTGTGTGCTGCAGTAGGAGGAGGTAAACAGGATAGAAACCTTCTCAGAGGAATGAAAGAGTAAACTAATAAACTCCAAGACAACCATGCAAGGACCAAGAACTGCCTAATTAAACCCAGCCTTCCTCCCAGGTCATCTGCCTTCCAAGGACTTAAGTGAGCTGTCACTTCCCACATCTCCCACTTTCACCTCAGACTCCAGACTTTCCTCAGGGCCTCCAGCACGTTATCCATGAACATCTGAGCAGGGCAAAAGATTACGTCAACATAATTAATAGGTGAATGTATCAAATTAGCTATCCTTGGTCATGATAGTTAATTCTCTGTGTTCTGCAGTCCTCAATTTTAATATAGGATTAGTACCTATCCCACAAGGTGTTTATGAGGGGTAAAGGTGAGAACACGCACAAAGTCCAACTACACTCCCTCCACCATGGCTGTGGAACAGGGCAACATCCTACCACCCATGACTCATCAGACTAGGGCCACTTCAGGATACCAACCCTATTATTAATGAGACAGCAGGATCAAACCATTGTCACCACAACTCAGCCAACTCCACCTTTATTCTTCTCTCTCTCTCCTCCTCCTCCTCTCTCTCTCTCTCTCTCTCTCTCTCTCTCTATCTCTCTTCTCTCTTTCTCTCTCTGGAATCATGAAATATTCTAAGAACATCCTTTGTCCATTACTATCCTGTTGTACTCAAAATGCTGGCCCAATTCCCAGCTCATTAAGATAAAGCCACGCTCTGCATCGCCCACCTGCTGACACCCCACAATGCATTCCTGATGCAGGCATCTAAGTCATGGTCTCTGCAGCACACTACCGACCTATGCACTCATGGTGGTGACTATAGCCCACGCTTTCATCTGCCCTGTGGCTGCTATTCATGCCAGTTAGTACCCTTCTGCAATCCCTCTAGCTGTACTATATCCAATTTTTGCGCCAGCTCAAACCCTTACAAGCTCTAACACCCCTCCTAGCTCCACAGAGGCATCATTTCTTAGTAACAATAACCAGGACTTGCCTTTGATGGCCTCCACTGCTCTTAACTGCCTACACCTCCCCTCACTAATATTCCACTCCATTCCTATGTTCTCTCTGAGGACACTGACTGTGCCTTGTGCTAAAAAGGCCCCTACAAAAGAACTTTAGAACATGGGTAAAGGCCTGACCTCATTCTCTGCAGAGGAAGTTTGGAAGAAACCAGCGAAGAAAGCAGGAACGTCCTTCCTAGTGCTGAACCCTGACAAGAAACTCGGCCCTCAGACAGTGTTATTGTAGTAACCAAATGCCACAGATTAGGAAATTTACAAAGAATAGAGATTTCTTAACCCCATGGTCCTGGAGACAGAGAAGTCCAGAGCATGGCACCCACATTCGCTTAGCATCTGATACAGCTGTGTCCTGCTTTATTGTGAAATAAAGCAAAGCTTGTGGGCCAACTGGGTTCTTGCTACCTTTTCTGAAAAGCCACTGATGCCAGCATGGAGTCCCCACCCCCATGATGTTAATCCACATTACCTCCCAAACACCTCTCCACTAAGCTAAGAATTTGATACTTTTAAATTTTCAACCTATAATGATTGCTGGACACTTTCAAGTCATAGCCACATTCTACTGCTATATAAATTGATAAAGGCATTTCTCCCCCTAAAGTATCAGAAATGTGTTGATAATCATGCTTTCAAACTATATATAGGGCCCTAATGTGGGCTCATTCCACCTCTTAATGATTAATTTCTACTGATAGTTTGCATCTATTTTTAAAAGGAGCATCACATACAACACCAAGCAGGATTATTAGAGTTGACACAGACACCTGAAAGGCAGCAGGGGAACCAGGGTTTAGCACATATAAAATCACTACTTCAGTAGTTCCAATGTAATGCTAAAACCATGATAACACATACCATTCACAGACCTGCATTTTCAAAATGAGCTATTGCTTCCATCACTGCCATTAACCTACACTTTATAAAATAGGATGGTTAAAATACTATAACAGACTGATGTTTTTCTAAGCCTCCTTACAGAGTTAATGCAAAACACTGTAATTTCAGAGTCAGGCTCTGATATTCATTTGCAGAGGGCAAAGATATGGATAAATGCTTTTTACCCTCTATAAAATCTGAGGACATCAAACCTAATTGATGAAAAGAAAAGTTCCCTATCTAAAACTATACAATCAAGTCACTGTGCTGTACCAAGGTGGCACCATCCCTGGTGGGAGAGGACACCCTGTCCCATCTGGACAGTGTGGAGCCTTAGAAAGAAAAAGGAAAGGGCAACTTATTGATGACTCTTAGATGTTCTACGTGACAAGAACAGATACAGAAATACTGTTCACAGTTTAGCTTAATTATTGGTCCAACTCCCAACAAGACATGTGCAAATATTCTCTGGAAACACCTATACTCATGTCCAGCATTTTACCTAATACTTGCACACTGATGTCTAGGTAAACCATCCTGATCCTTGGTGCTTCTTTTCAGAACATTACTGCAGACACTACACAAACACCAACCTCAGAGATGCTCTTTCAAACTCACTTTAATTGGAAATAGAATGGCATGCGACTTGTTAAGGGCAGGCATCACTTCATTCCAGACGAGACAAGGCCTCATCTTCACAGAATGAGACAACTGCTAGGAGAACATAAGTCAAAGAAACACAGAGCAAATACTTCTGTTTAGGAGCACAACACTGAGCCCCCAGTCAGGGTGATCAAGCTGATAAAAGGTGAAGCCCACACTCAAAAATGATGACAAAACTCCTCAAGAGAGATAAACGGTTCTGTAGAGTTTCTCCATCAGCCATAAGTCTTTCCTGTCCTGTCCACCCCAATACTTCCCCAGTAGCTCAGCCCAGCTGACCCACGTACAATGCTGTGTGCATAACATCTGCACAAGAGCAATTTATGAGCACAAGATATGATCTTGATCGTGTTCCTACTGCTGTTTTCCTGTGTTAAAGTAGCAGACCATCTATTCTATTCTATAGTATTCTAAGTTCTCGGTTTCCTATGACAGTAGCATTGGCTCTGTCTCTCCTGTGTGCAAACAATGGGAACTGTAGAGGATGTCTCCTTACAGACATGATCAGGGACAGTGTGCCATATTAGTGCCTAGAGTCTGTTCCTTTGTTTGGCCTGATGGCTCTCTGGTAGAAAAGAACAACAGAGGGAAAAAAAGGAACCACCATATGGCAGGCACTCCACGGGATCCTTTTACTCCTTGTCAAATTATCTCATGAATTCTACAACTCGGGGCCAGCAAGATGGCTCAGGGATAAAGCACTTACCATGTAAACCTGATGGCCTATGTCTGAGTGCCCAGTCTCACAGTAGAAGGAAAAAAACAACTCTGGAGAATCATTTTCTTACTTCCACATGCACTGGAGTACGCGTGCGTGTGCGTGCATGCGTGCGCGCGCGCACACACACACACACACACACACACACACACACACACCTGCACATACCTGCACACATGCACACTAATAATAATAAATAAAAATTTTAAACTTTAAAAAAATCTATAATCTACATAATTCCCAAAAAATCAAGAGGACCTGTGAGCCAAGGAAACTAGCCAACTGGTTCAGGTTACACACATCTCAGTGGCAGAGGATGGTTTGGAAGATCTTCCTTTTCCACTCCACAAGCTCTGTAGTTTGACATGCTCAGCATGAAAGAGATCAAAACTGCAAACCACAGCCACAGTCCTGCAGCAACATACCCTACCCTCCCAATGCCAGAAAGCACCCACAGAGCAAGGCTTTATCCCTTCCATCACTAACAAAAGAAAGAGGGACTGGCGGGAAAAATCTTTCAGAAAAGTCATATAACACTTAGACATTTTTAAAACAAATAAACAGAAAACAGATGTTTTCAAGCCAATAATTTTTTTTATTACAGATACACTGCCTTTCCTAAATAAAAATGTTATGCAAATGAGTGTATAGCCCTCCCCTCAGGGCACAGGAGTTTATCATGAAGGCTAGCTTCATTTAAAGGCAAACAATCCATCACTTCACACTAAGCTTTATGATAAATGGACATGATTGCCCTAAGATACCTACATAGTTTTGAAAATTCAGCACCAAGAAAACATCTCAAGCATACAATTTTCCTCCGAGGTTGCTGCTCAAATGTCCTGTCTAAGGAGAAGGGTTTCCCACAAGCCAACAGTTAAAACAGAGTCAGGGGTACACTCTTCCTTCTTCACCTGTTTCTCTATAGCAACTGGTTAACACAGAAACAAGGATTCTGCTCATGCTTATTGATCCAATATCACCACAATAAACAATTCTGCTTAAAAAAATAGGATGAGGCATGTTCCATGTGCACAGACCCGCACGGAGCTAGGCATGTAATCTGAAAAAGAGATTCAACACAAAAACAACTCAGGCTAGGTGCCGAATGCATTAACCATGAATAAGGCATGGTTTTCCACTTTTGTGTCTCTTAGTGGGCAATGTAATGTTTGGATATGGAGAGTCTCAAAGTCTGGCATTTTAATGGCTTGGTCTTGAACCTGGTGTTACTGGGGCAATGTCATAATTTTAAGGAGATGAGCCTAGATGGCGAAAGTTATATCACTGGCAACCTGCCCTTTCGGTCTTTGCTACCCACCCAGGATGATCTGAGTAGCTTCCTCCACTGTACTGCCACTGGTCCAAAGGCAACAGAAGCAAAAGACCATGGACTAAAGCCACTGAAAACCATAGCCACAAGAAATCTTTCCTCCTGTTAAGTTAATTGTCTTAGGTAATTGTTACATTAATAAGAAACTGACTAATAAAATAAGAACCAGGGAACTGTAGGAATGTACACAATTCCAGGCACAACCCAGTAAGAGCCACACCAAAAAGCCACAGACTCTCCTTCCCTGTCTGGTATGTCCCTGAAGGACACCAGCCCTTAGAAGCCCTAATAAGTGCCAAGTAAACTCTATCAGTGAAATCCACTTACCAACAACAAAGGGGTCATTAAGAATCGCCCAGCTCTCACCTAAGGTTACCTAAAGTTATACACAAGAAAACACAACTAACAAATTTACAAGTTTAGATTCTCTAAGCTTCTACATTGAAGGAAGTACATTTACTGAATAAAGCAGAATTCTGTACCTTTATCAAATGTATCAGAACAAGACACAGAGAGCCAAGTCATATCAGTACAAAGGAAGGCTTTTCATGTTAATTAATTCATTAGGAAGGATCAAGGCAGAAGCACTTGCTAGATGGGAGGAAGACACTGGGCCCAACTTATATTAATTCAGCCATGTTGCGACTGCATCCACCAACTTCTGAGTGAGGTCCTCTCCCACCACACATGCATACTTCTTTCAAAATATTAAGTCCCATCAAAGAGTCTCAGGAGGCGTGCTTACTGGAAATGCAGCAGGACAGATGCATCCACCAGGTGACAGATTTTAAGAGGCTTCATGCAGATGCCTATGGTAGACTGTTTCTTTAGCAAAGGCTGCTAAGAAGCTATAGCACACCACAGATACCATATCATCCTGCAGGATGCAGAAGAGGCCCCAGCAGAGGGGACTTCAGAACCTCAGTTCTGTGTTTCCAGATGGTGCAGCAGTGTAACCAAAAGATAAGGAGTAGGCTGGGAAGTCACAGGGCAGGGGAAAATCACTAATGTCTTTCTGATTGGGGTTAGCCTGAAGAGTCAAGCCTCACAGAGCATCCAAAGACTCAACATGACCTAGAGCACATGGCCAATATGGTAACACCAAACTGATAGCCTGTGAACACTTCTGTTTCCCTCTCAAAACAAAAACAAAACCAAAAAAAAAAAAACCTCTCATTCCAAAAAATGTAAAATTCTAGGTAAACTGAAAAATAATAAGAAAGTTTCTCAAATTGAAGTGTCGCTTTCAAATCAGTCTACTTTACAAACTAGACTTCATTACCCCCATCTCATGTGTGTGTGTGTGTGTGTGTGTGTGTGTGTGTGTGTGTATGCACGTGTGTGCGTATGTGTGCATGTGTGTGTGTATATGTGGGGGGGAATACTGTCATCTGTGTGAGTGCCAGTCTGTGTATGTAGAAGCCAACAATCCATGTGAGGTGTCCTCCTTTACCACTTCCCACCATCTTACTTGGTTTAGGGTGTCTCACTGAACCCTCAGCTCAATATTTCAGTTTAAGTCTAGCCGCTAGACTGACAGAGCATCAAACCCCAGGGATCAGCCTGTCTCTGTCCCTGACACTGTAGTTTACAGATCCATGGCCACCATACCCAGCTTTTACTTGAGTACTGGGAATTGTGAACTCAGGTTCCCATTGTCTCCATAGCAAGCACTTTACCCAGGGAACCATCATTCCAGCCTCTCATTATGGTTCTTGATGTTGTGAAATTTGCACATGATCTTCATTTGGAGCATTTTCTTTGAAAATGAATCACTCTGTGAACACCAGTCAAAAACATCTCAGAGGTAGCTAAGGATAGGAATTCAGAGGGCTGGCGTAGCATGAGAAACACTGAGCTTTCCATAGCCCAAATAACACTCTTGAAAAGATGCCATGCGATATGGTAAGGACCAAAAGAGATCTCTAATTCATTCTCCATACAAACAATGCCGTTAGAGCTTAAGTGACCACTACAACATAATAAGTGACACAGGGTAGGACTGAGTAGGACCCACAAGGTTTTACTTCTACCTTAAAACTGAGTCAACACAAAACTATAGGCAAGAAGATGGGTGATCAGACATATGGGGACCTTGACAAGGAACTATTTGCTGTGTCTAGATTCTGCCTACAACACACCAGCCTTTTTCAAACTAACCGTTTGTTTAATGAATATTAGCGAGTTTTGTTCTTAATTATTAAGGCTCTAGTCACTGGAAAAAAAAATGTTCACGTCTCTGAATTATCACTCCCACCCAAGTCTATTCTTAAACAACTCCCAAACTATTAAGTTGGGGAGACCCTGTAAGGACTGATTGAGAAAGCTATTAAAGTATTTAATAATTGCTAAGATTATATACTCAAAACTGCAAAATCATTTCACTGGGTACGACTCAGTTTCAGTTCTCTGACATTTCCAGCCACTCACAGTATTTAAGATAATGAACTTTGTAGACAACGCCCATCACTGGAGAACAGGTACTCTCTGCTCATCCTGCCTTCTCTCAGGAGCAAGGCAAGAGGCTCCCCAACTTTCTCAGACACAGCTAGCCTATGGCTGTGGCTAGAAAATTCTCTTTCAAATCTGCTCAGTTTTAGACTGCTGCACACCATGAACAAAAAGAAGTTGGAGTTGGGCAGTAGTGGTGTATGCCTTTAATCCCAGCACTCAGGAGCCAGAGGCAGGCGGATCTCTGTGAGTTTGAGGCCAGATGGGTCTACAAGAGCTAGTCCAGGACAGCCAGAACTATTACATAGAGAAACCCTCTCTCAAAAAAAAAGGAAGGAGGAAGAGGAGGAGTTGGTATGACAGGAATAAGGGAGATGAGAATCATAAAAGTTAAAGCATGCCAGTGCCCCTGACATCTGACAGCCGGAAAGGCCTGGTTGCTTCTTTCCTTTTGGGTGACTGTCTAAATGTCAGTTCCACCTGAGGATGGACATAGAACTCCTGTGCTCTGGGTCTGTAAGGTCCTGGAGAGATGGCAGGGTGAAGAGTCTGCATTTCTTCCACACCCAGGACTTATGTGGAGACTAGAATCAGAAGCATCAGCTGCAAGAGGCCTGAATTGGGCTGATATATAACCAGTCAGTGAAGCTCAGGCCCACTTCCCGCCAATTATAAGCTGAGCAAAATAAGGATACATTTCCCAGCACAGCCTAGAAACCATCGCCACACTCCCTGACAGTTGACTTCTAAAGCCCCTACTAGGAGGCAGAAGAGTCACATGGGCATTAAGATCACCTGCTCCCATCAGTTTAATGTATCAAGCTCCTCCTATCCCTTGCAGACCATGGTCAGGAACTGTGTCCCACTATGTCATGTCTCCCCTTAATGACTGTATGATGGGACTTGGGCCAAGACCACATGTATAAGAGGACACATGTACAACTTTTGTCACAAAGGAAAGGGCAGGTGATTCTCCTGTGTTCTGCTAGAACATGGGGAAGCCACATATTGGCCACTACAAAAGCAGCAAGGCAGGGAAGGAGCTTTGTTATAAGCTGGGACCATAACCCCAGCCCAACCCACTGGAGAGTCAGTTAAAAAAGGACACATTGTCCCAAAGCCACCATTTCTCCTTGTTCCTCAGTAAGGCATTTGACACCTCTCAAGTCACTGAAGAACAGGGGACACATGGCTGGCAAGTTTTTCCAGAGCAGAGAACCTTCAGTACCAGCTGGTCTGTCTTTTCACACACAGTCTAGCAGAAGCAAAGGTATGAGAAAATTTAAGAAAATGTTATTTATTTTTTGGAGAGAGGGGGGGCATCCAGCACATTCTGGATCACTGACTCATATAACACTAGGCCCCTTTGAGTTCTAAGGCTATCTGACCCAGCCACAAATGGTAAGGGGAGCTGGTTTACTGGGTGACAGCTGTCTCCTGTGCTACAGGCAGATGATATGAACACAGAGGAGGGTGTTTACCTCTGGGGAGCGCTGACTTCATGGGAAAGAGATTAGCAAACTAAAATCACAGTTCCTACAAGGGTTCTGACAGGGGAAAGTGTGGAGATGCGAGAGGATATGCCAGTCAACTGACCTCTGTAAAGTCACTGGAGGCCTTGGATGGAAAGCCCACATGGCCTACGGGCTGCCAGGAACTATCATGGGATAGAAGACAAGGCTTCCGGGGCCAGGAGATGGGGAAAGAGTGCAACAGTGGCAGCGTTACAGGGAAGATGCTGCAGTGGTCACCAGAGAGTGAGAAACCACAGTCAGAATCCTGGCCAGTTTCCTGAGACTTCCAAGCCACACAGAGTAGCATTTAGAAAGAACTGGAAAAACAGGTGAAGAACTCTGTCATTCAGGTGCACTGGCGGCTTACACACAGCAGCCTTGCTGGAGTGCAGTCACTCTCTCAATTCATACAGAGCCGCATCAGGAGGGCTGCAGACCATGCTATCAAAGGTGCACGTTACCACCGGCATCCAAATCTCATTCCAGTCTTCTCTCTGCTTCCCACAAGAGAATAGAAGTAAGAAGCAAAAGTCCTAGTCACCTCAATGGCATCCACTAACCCCACCTTCTCTTAATACAGAAAAGGGAATGGGTACCTTTGCTGCCTTTTGTCTGGAGCAACATGGGGCTTTCCCTAGAATAATGGCTCCTTCACTGGGTTCTAGAACAGCAGACTGGGTAAGAACGATGTTGGGAATAAGGTAAGGCAGAGGAGTAGGACTTCTGAGTTCAGTGACTTATAGTTGGAAAATTTCAAAGGGATAAAGATTTATCCCTTTAAAATTGGATGCTCTAAATCAATTCAAGGTAGTCTTTTGTCGTTGTTGTGTGCCGGGTTTGTTTGTTTGATTGGTTTTAGGTTCTGGATGGCCGGGGTGAGGAGTTACATCACTGAGTAAGGATCCTAAGAGATCATCTTAGGCCACATTTCCACCCTTCCTTTTCACTTCGAGGAAGAGTCTAAGTTGCCAAGCTGGCCTTGAAGTCACTCTGGAACCCAAGAAGACACTGGACTAAGTCTGTAGCTCAGACTGGCCTAGAACTTGGGATCCTCCAACCACAGTTTCCTAAGTAGCTGATATTGCAGGCTGTACCACCATGCCCAGCTTCAGCTGCAGTCTATAAAATGTATCACTTGGTTTGGTGTGGGTGGCAACTGGATCTCCAAGCGCATTTATGTGAAAGCACCTGTGACCTGGGGATGCATCTCATCAAATGAGCCTAGGTACAATATATTTTGACATTGATCTTAAAGCTTCTTCTTTGGTTGTTTTCTTTTTCTTTTTTTAAATAGAAATATGTTTGACAAAGGAATTTATTTTAATTATTTTAATTGGACTTGGCCTCTGGAAGACATGGTCCTAGCCAAGAGCAATTTACCTCCTGTTGAGGGGGGACTAGACAGATGAATTTAAAATCCTAAATCACCACAGGGTGCTGTTGGCTGGGGAAAAAGATTATCTTATAAAGGGACTTGCTGAGAACCATGGGAAAGGTCCTGGGGCTGGCCTATGGGGAGCACACACACTCTTGGAGAAACACTGTCATTTGCCACTGGGCCGTGCATACCCATGTGGGTCTGGAGTGACGGGGACAGTCTTGAAAGGAACCACCATTCTTCTTTTTTCTTTTCTTTTCTTTTTTTTTTTTTTTTGGTTTTTCGAGACAGGGTTTCTCTGCAGCTTTTTTAGAGCCTGTCCTGGAACTAGCTCTTGTAGACCAGGCTGGCCTCGAACTCACAGAGATCTGCCTGCCTATGCCTCCCGAGTGCTGGGATTAAAGGCGTGCACCACCACCGCCCGGCAGGAACCACCATTCTTAGCTTTATAAAAGGCAACTGACATCTTGTCAAGCATACATAATGTCCGCCTAGCAAGAGAAAAGTTGAAAATGTAGAACAGTGGAAGCAGGGAAGGCAAAAGGAAACCCGGTAAGAAGCCCTTTAACCATACAGTGGCAAGACAGAAGGAAGGCATCACACACACACACTGATCACGGGAAGGGTAAAGGCTGAAATCGACAACACACTTGAATAAATGAAAAATCATTTTAGAAGATACATTATCTATATCAACAATATAAGTCAATATTAAGTAGATTAAGCACAGGAAAGTATATATAGGAGAAGAGATCTACGTTCTCAGTGGGTTGTGCAATATGAGAGCTGTGCTGTGTTGCAGCACAGATGAAAACACATCACTAAACTTAGATGATAGATAAAATCTACAAACCCCAGAGTTCAGTGTGGATGGGGCCAAAAGGACACATAATAAATACACTGTCTGTTTAATGTGTTTACTTAGTTCAAGTCTAAATAAAGCCATGTTTGTGTATTTCAAATCTGACTTGACAGTAAATATTTCTGATCAGCTTTTAAAACTTTTGATGAGTTGCAAAAGCAAATATAATTGTAAACCCAATCACAAAGTTCAGAAGGCCTAGTATCTTAAGCCAGTTATTATGGGATACAGATACATCCTATAATCACTGTTTTCTTAATAATTATAGGCATATCATTGGGTGCACACAAGTCACGACCTCATTTTTGCAAGTCGCAAATTAAAGAGGCCACAGAATTCAAGCCTGCATAAATGGGGATTGTTACATTTCCAGGTCACAGTGCCACCCAATAATAATCTAATATGCCCCTGCATGGAAGATCATGAGAAAAAAACAAAACAAAACAAAAAAGGACGGCCCACATTCTAGAATCCCAGAGATAGAGTGATTCAACAGTTTGCAAATATCTTTAAAGCAATGTTCACGACCATTCAGATCCATCATCTGAACACAGCTATTCAGACACAAGAGAAAAGACTTGTGATTATTTGACACTTCAAAAAGTAAAATCCCTAGGAGTAATCTCCATATCCAGAAATTTAACATTATTTAAGTGAGTTGATGGAATAAAGAAGAGCTCAGAGTAATATCTTTAAGAATGTAGCTCGTTTAGTGTTGAGGTTTTGTATCCTTATTCTCTCATTCTTAAGGATCTAGACACTCTCCAACACATTATCTAAAAGCAAATCTAAATGTCTTATGATATGTATTTCCTTATGATCAAAACACTTATGGTCTGGAACAAAACATGAGTATGGCTGGTCATATTCCCATCAAAAGGGATAGGCACTCTTTTGTGATACTGTGTTGGCTGCTGACAGATAAGAGGGTCTCACACTGCCAACTTTGAGCTGGGCATAGTGGTACATGCCTGTCACCCTAGAGGTCTGAGGCAGGAAGATCACAAGTTCAAGGCCAGTCTGGGCTACACAGAACTGTAGCCTGGTTGCAATGGGCAAGGGGTTGAACGTTATAAAGTGTGGATTAGTGAAGGGAGAGATGGGTTCTGTAGTTCTGTGTTTGGCCCAAAGCAACAACAACAAGACACCCACTTAATTTTTTTCAAATTGTTTCTTGTTTTAGTAAGTCATTAAAATAAATATACACATACAAGTAAGCAAAGCTACATCCTTGTGAAGTCCACTGATTTGTATTAGTGACTCAGCCTTTGCTCAGGTGTACCCAGCTTTGAAAGTTCATGTCAATGGATTCTTTCTAATTCCACACAATTATGCATACTCTCAATAGAAAAAAAAAACCCTCAATACCCACCATCCTGCCAAATGCCAAACACTCTCTCCCTTATGCCCATGGTGTTCAGTACAGAATTCAGTCTATAACAACCAACTTCTAAGATGGATCCCATATACTCAAACAGATACACGAAAATACATTAAGTATGGGCTTAACTATATTTTAAAACTTTACCAAAAGGCAATTTGCCTAAATCTGTATTCTAAAATACTCCACCAGCTATCAGTTCTGACTAGCCAAAACCTGAGGCAAGAACTGACTTCCAGGTTGTCTTCCTAGTCTCCACATATGCGCCACAGCATGTGTGTGCAGCCAGCCACATGTACCAATGCGCATGCATGCATACACACACACACACACACACACACACACACACACACACACACACACACACATTTAAAAAATGAGTTCTGGAATTACCTAAGCAACACAACAAATCTACACACAATCTCCTTCCTAAAAGAAGGCCTTCCCCAGACAGACACTCGTCACAGTCGCTGCTTTAATGGATTTACTAAGAAAAATATGACTTCAAGTAAAATTTGCATCTGTGTTTTTAACAAAGATAACACTCTTAGCAGATGATTTTCCATTCACCAGCCCATCTGTGCCTTTACTAATCCATGCTTTATAAGGTTCAACCTCTTGCCCATTGCAGCCAGGTTACACAGCACAAGGATGACTGAGGAGTTTTTAATCAATACTAACAAACTCATGCCACCAGTTGACTGCTGTCACGTGGGAAAATGATAGTTTACACAAAGTTTAATTTTATAACTAGCCTCTTTGGTATCAGATAGAAAGCAAACTTGACTAGAGCACACCACAAACAGCAACTATTCTCAAGAGATAAAGAAACAGTAATTTCAAAGACAAGCCAAGAAAACCTAATTGCCGCCGATAACACTGTGAAGCCCAACAATGTCACAATCCTTTGTGAGAAGCAACCAATACAGCTAAACAAAATAAAATATCCAAAATCAAAGTGCCATTTGCTTCTTCAAATTCAAAAAATACCCTGAACACCAAATAGTTAACACTGAACTTGTAATTTTTGTTGAAAACTAAAGCCTATTTATTCTTTCTTGGTGTTTCTTTACTCAAAGTATAAACAAGTGACAAATGGCAATAATAGACATTACAAAAGTAGATTTACATGTCTTGGACAGAGAGGTGGAAGCAGGCAATATATTCTGAGGGTAGAGGGGCATCAAGCCTCCTAAACTCTGCTAGCATACCTATGGTGCAAGTCCTTGGTTTTCCTTTGTGACCAGCAGTGAGGAAGGCAGATCTGGGTTGGCTGAAGAAGGTGGTTTCACTATTACCAGACTCCTTCACTGGTGTCTTCAGAGACTCTAGGAAATTTTGCAGGCCTCCTAAATAGTCCCTGCATATCTATTTATATGAAAATGTGATAAAAATGATTCAATTCCCTTTAATAGACTTATGAAATAATCAAGAAAAGCCTCGCATTTAAAAAGCAATTCTGTTTATAACTCCTGGGTCACTTTGGGCTTTCAGGTTACCGAGAAAAAAAAAAGTATTCCCGTATTTATTTTCTTTAAGGAGAATCTATTTGTTCAAAGGAATTATATAACCACACCTAAGTGTAGTGGGGTTAAAGTCTTTTTTTTTTTTTTAAACATTCCTTGGCTGAGTTATGAGTTACTGATGTAGCTTACTTTTTGGAAACCTCCAGGGGAGATGTTAAGAAATAATAAAGAGCCACTTTAGAAGGGTTTTATAAACACTTGGGCAGCAACATCTATGGGCAAAGGCCAGGGTGAGTCAGTAGGACATAACTGCAAAAGAAAAGAGATTTGTTGTCCCCAATGCTGCCTCCGAAAACCCAGTTGCTCAAGTGGAAAGTGGGCCATTCCCGGAGCAGGTGCCGGCCCAGCCCACCTCATTCCATTCGCTACACTCATGACAAATTTGCTCCAGAGAGCAGAGGTCAAAGGTCGGTCCCATGGCACTCTCTAAAATCTACCTAGTCCACAAAGGTTGCCAAGTGTCCGGACAGGGATGGACACGGATGAGCACGATTCTGGGGGAGGGGGTTAAAGGAAAAGATTGTTTGACCCTGACCCGTGTTAGGCAAGTTTCTCTGTCCGCAAGTAAAATCTTCAATGTGACAAGAAATCTCTGCCGACAAGGTGTGGGAACAGCAAAAAGAAACTAAAAAGGTTGGGGAATTAAAGGATACTAGAAGACAGGGGTGACAGCTCTGTTTTCTTGGTCCAATGAAGGTGTCTTCTTCACCTTTTTTGGGTCCCGATACAGCCAAGGGAGGCCCCAGCAGGAAGAACAGTGTTCATGAAGTCCCTTCCACATGTTCATAAAGTCCCTCCCAAGATTGCCTGGCCACATGGGCCTCCCGAGTCCCAGTGCCCTCCTGTCACAAGGCAGGGAGCAAGTCGGCCACAGGGCCTGCCAGAGGGTAGCTGGAGGAACCCTCACATGGGACCAGATGGGAACGCTGGAGTCCGAGGCCCGGAGTTCTGTTGTCCCCTCAACTTGCAGCGGCCACCATGGCAAGGGACAGGAGGCAGCGCCAAGTTGAGGTTCTGCACGGAGGGACCCCCTCCCCACGCCCCGGACACGGACACACACACACACACACACACACACACACACACACCAGCACCGCCCGCGGAGAGTGCTCCCGGGTCAGGCCTGCCACGGTTACCGGTGCAATCACCCTGGCGCCCCAAGTCCTCAGCACCTCACGGAGACCCGTGCCCGCCCTTCAGCAGCACACGCTTACCCGCTGGGGGGCTTGGCCGCCAGTGCGCGCGGCGCGTCCATGGAGCCGGCTGGCTACGCGCGGGGCTCTGCCGGCCGAGTGAGGCGCTGGCTGGCGGCGTCGCCGTCCTCATTCACTTTTTCCGCGCTGACCCATCGTCCTCCCACGCGGGCCTGGCGAGGACAGCGACCGTGCCGAGAGAAGACGGAAGCGACCGGAGGCGTCCGGCCGGGCGGGGGCGCGGGGAGGGACCGACGCGGCCGGCCTGGGCGCGGGGAGCAAGGTGCGCCGCGCCCCCGCCGAGCTGGCTCAGCCGCGCCCACCGCGGCGCCGCCCCGCGCCCGCGCGTCGCTCCCCAGCGCCCGCCTCCCCGCGCGCCCCCCGCCGCCGGAGCGCACCTGGGCGGGGCGCGCACCCGGCGGTGGGCACCGGGTCGCCTGCCGGGACGGGCTGTCAGACCTGGGCAGGGGAACACCTTGCCACCTGTGGCTGTGTGGGGCGAGGCAGGAGGACTAGCTGGCGAGAATTTAGTTGAAGAAACGGAGAGGGGAGTGCCTGGGGTCCCCATTTCTGCCCCGGAACCTAAAAGAACCTTTGTTAGTGCCACACAGCTACTGCCTGGGGCGGGAAGAGTGATCCCTGAGGTTCTTGGTGTGTGCAGAACCGGTGACTGGAGAGGGATGCAGTTTGGGGTACAGGTACACGTTTCTGAGAAGTCAGAAAAGAGTGGGGCTGGCTCCTTGCCAGCCTGGTTGGCTGGATAGGAATGGACATTATTGTGGCGATTCCCATGCGGACTGTGTGGACTGGTGGCCAAAAAAACCCAGCGGAGGCAGCAGGTGCTGAGGCCTCGGGGCAAGTCAACCTGAAAGCCAGGATCCACCAAGCCTCACCGCTCCACTCTGATAATTGACCTCAGAGGAACAGGAAAAGAACCTGGTTGCTGTGAAGTTCAGCCCTACAAATACAAATACAGTGCTAGGTTCTTAGGGTTGGAATAAAAGACTAGTAACAAAATTTTGTGACTGAAGTTGCTATCCAGAAGCCAGCCTAAGCCTTTCTTTCTATGAGCCCAAACTTTTTGTTTAATGAAAGAGGAAAGATCAGACTTTGTGCAAAATCTAAGTCCTGCAGTGGCTGCCAGGACTCCGGGCCCCAGCCCCTGTGCCTACTCAGAACAGGTGAACCCCTTCATGCTTCCAGCAGAGTCGGGCCTTGTTCTGAATGCAAATACTCAGAGCACTTTCCCACCCGAAGGCGAGCCTCGAGGCTCTGTATGTATCCTCTTGGATCTGCTCAGATACCTCCTCATCTGGGGGGGGAGGGGGCTTTTCTGATCCAAGGTGTTAAAGCACACTCCCATTGTCAATTCCCATCGCTTCTTGTCCAGTGTCTTGAATTTTGCTTGGCATTCTTGCTCACTGTCTTGATAGATGTTTATCATTTTAGAGTGTGTGTGTGTGTGTGTGTGTGTGTATGTCTGTGTGTGTATGTGTGTATGCTTTATGTGTCTGTTTATAAAGTGCTTCCTTGTATATGCATATAAATTTTATCTTTATATAAATATAGGCATATGAATCATATATACATGGAATATAAATATATGCATATGTCCATACCATATTGGATATGGTTTTTGTTAGTTTCTATGTGTTTGACATGAGTCTCCTTCCCGAGCATGTGACTCAATGAAGAGTGGATCTTGTTGATTATTTTCATTACTCTCAAAATTTGGGACAGGCAGTGAGGGTGGATTAGGGCTCACTGTAAAAAGAGAACATTGAGTGAATGAGTTTCTAGGCCTCTTTCCAGGCCTGGGGGTGGCTATCAGAAGTTCTGTCCTAGAATCTCTGAGATCTCTCCATGCTCTGGACACTATTATGGGAAAGGGTAGCCTGGAAGAGACCAGTAGGTCAGGAACTAGGAACCTAAGCCCCAGGGAATATCCCAAGAAACAGCAGGGGCTCCGATGGTGGGCAGAGATAGCAGCTAGACATCATGAGCACTGATTGCAGTTGGTTCTCAGAGAGAGAGAATACCAAACAGAAAGATGTAGAGGAAGGCAGGCACTGTCCACTTCAAGACTGACCTTCCTATTTTTATACTAGGAAAAAAGCCCTGGGAGTGTTAGACTTGGACAACCTCCAGCTCTAGGGAAGCCACTAAACCTCACAGTCTGAGAAACCAAAAAGGGAAATGGAGTGGGTGGAAGAAACTGGGAAGACTTATCAAAATGAAGCAAAAGGCAAGGTTGGGGCTTAACACCCGTAGGAGGGTCTAAGCTCCTGACGCCTCTGCTTGGAGCGTAAATAGGCCAGCCCTGACAATCAGGAACTGCTTCCCTTATGGAAAGCATCCCAACAGATCCATCTACGTACAGTTGTTTCCAAAAGCAGAGCATCCCCCATATATATGAAGAACTAGACAGGGAAAACAAAAATAACAGGCAGAAGGTGTAGCTCTTCCAGACAAAGGCTGTGAAACGAAGGTCTCAGGGGGACTATGCACAGGATCACTTGCCAAGATCACTTGACCTTTGTGGTCACTGGATACTTTCATGTACTCCTTGGTCTGAGTAGAACAAATAATATCATGGCATGTAAGGACACTGATTCCAGGAAGAGGATGATTCCCTCTTCATACACTTTAAAATGTCTGTCAGCAAGCGAGCATTCTCTCAAATATTGACCATCACAAAATATTCTATAGAAATCCCAGATGTTCTGATAGATATTTGTAACTGCTGGGGGTGAGGATGTGGCGTTTGTCAGTTTGCATGATGTGACTACTTCAGAGGGACTGATGATGGCAGGCTCCCATCAAGGTGTCACTGAATGTGCCACCTCTCGGAGCTCACGGTCCCATATGCCACACAAAGGCTGTACCTCTGTCCCGTTCATCAATGAGCACAACTAAGCACCTGCTGTGCATCTCATGGCTGTCACTGGTGACCCTGGCTACCTCACTGCACTCTTGCCTCGGGGGAAAGAGCTAGTACTAGAGTGCAGATCACTTGAGGGACTTTCTTGTCATTGTCTTCTGTTCCAATCCTTGCTTTTCCTTCTAACTCTTCTATCACGTCTTACCTTTCCTCTGGTAGGGATGCCTGGGACCTCAGAGACCCTACTAGTGTACACCCAGACCATATACAAGGTGCCCAGAGCCACATCAAGGACACATAAAGATGGGTAGAGGAGAATCTGGCTGTGTCAGTGCCACCTGAATTTGAATGTGTAAAGGATGTCGAGTCTGATCCAGTGAGTGGTGCACTTTGAGAACTCAGGGCTGCAAAATTTGCTGGCCCAGGACTGAAGGTCACACATAGTAACTTCTGGATTGATCTTGCACTGACTGGTAGTGTTGCCAGCAGCAAATCCCTTCTCTCTAAACATTCATTTCCTTCTGTGCAATGTCAGAGCAATCTAAACAGATCCAGGTTTTGTGGAGTCTATCTTTTTACAAATAATAACATGATTGATATAAACTGTGATTATAAGGTGGTTATTTATTGCATGGATTGAATTTTGGTGCCTTCTAAAAATAATAAAGTCCCAGTTTATAATGCACAATATTTGGAGAAAGGCTCTAGGGACGTAAAATAAAATGATAGCATACCGTTGAATCTCTAATCCCATATGGTAGTGTCCTATAGAAAAAGGAGAAATACCAGCATTCTTTGAGTACGTACAACAAAGGCCACCTGAGGACTCAGAGAGCAGGTGGAGGTATGCAACCCAGGGAGGAAGCCCTCACCAGAACACAAGCCTAGCAGCATATCAATCATGTCTGTTTCAGCCTTCAGAGCCATAAGAAAATTAATTTCTGCTTTTTAAGCTACCTGTTCCATGGCATTTTTGTTATGACAGTCTGAAGTGACTGACAAAGATTTAGAAAATAAACCATTAAAATAATTATTCAAAGTCAACACAGCATACAGGCATTTAGGTTGGTAGCATATCAATAAGTCAGTCCTCAGGGGTAAGGATAAAGAGTAATATTTATCTCACAGGTTTGGGTAAGCATTAAAGAAGATATCACATATCAACTGCTTAAGGTAGCACCTGGCACTTGTAAAAAGTCAATCCACTTTAATTCTGATTGGACCGATATGATATTTATTTTCTTCAGGTACATAGTTCCCTTAAAAAATGTGAGACCAGACTTCTAGCCCCTTGAACCATTGCTAGGACAGAAACAAAAGTCACACCCCAGTCATTTGGCTTTGGTAGGTGGCCAGAACTGGGCGGTGACCAAAAGGTTATTGGCAGTAAACATTGCCAGAGTGGGCATGCCTTTCTCCTTATGTGAACGAAGGTGAAAGAAGTAACTCCGGCCCGAAGTCTCTTCTTCAGTCCTCTTGCTTGGGTGCTTGAAGTCCCAGAAACCACTTTCCTGGGGAAAGTGTGAGTTCTACAGCGGAAACTGCTTGGTATTTCTGTTCAGCTTATGGTACCCAGAGGGAGGGGGGATTCTTCAACAAGGAGTCCTATATTTAGGCCCAAGGTCTCTTGAGAAAAGACCTGATGACCCACGTCCTGACATCCACTTTGCTATTGCGTTCTCAACTCTGCTTCAAGTAGAGGGTTGAGTTGCTTGCTCTTTGGGATGGCATCTTCGATGATAAATTTTGTATGTCAATTTGATTGGATTGGAAAATGCTTAGGGGATCAGTAAAATACCTCTCTGGGTGTTTCTGTGTGGACATTACCAGAGAAGATAAGTTAACTGAGTGGGAAAGACCTACTTTGAATTCACCGTCTTTATGAATTAAATAAATTGTGAAAAGGAGAAAGTCAGCCAAGGCTGATGACATTCTGTCTCTATAGTTGCTACAGTGGTGTTTGTTCTGTTCATTGCATCCTCTCCACCACAGGGAATGGCGCATCAGAGATTAGGAGCAAAAGAAATATTCCTTCCCTTAAATTACATCATGCACTCTGTCACAGCAACTCAAACACCAGCTAGCACAGGGTGTCTTGGCTGGTTTTGTGTGTCCTATAACAATACTTGATACTAAGTAATGTATAAAAAACAGAGGTTTGTTTATCTCATAACTTTGGAAGCTAAAATTCCAGAATTGTGTTGCCTAATCCCAGTAGGCTGGCTATGTCATAATGGATGGCATTACAGAGGAGCAGAGAGATGGAGGTGAGGAATGAAGAAAAAGAGGGACCAGACTTACACTTTTATAACAATGTACTCTAAGTAGGATAAACCTGGTCATCCTAAAGGAACTACATAACTCCCTTCTGAAGGTGGTATTCCATGAGCTAATTAACTTTTAACGGTTCCAGTATGTCACCAACATTGTACTAGGGACAAAGCGTCCACCATGTTAATTTTTGGTGGCAAATCATATCCAAAGTATAGCAGAATCAAGTTATTTAAATGAGATATTTTACATGCTATCATTAGTTAAGGATGGCTTAAATATGTATATAGATTGCTTTACTAGGATGGAGAATATAGTTTATATTCCTTGAAAGGCATCCCTTTTGATGTATACAGTTTGGGACTGGTGCAACAGGTCAGTTGGTGATGTGTTTGCCAGACATACATGAGAAACTGGGCTTGATCCCCAGAACCTAGGCAAAAAAAAAAAAAATCCAGCATGGATAGGCACGCTCATAATCCCATCACTGGAGAACAGAAATGAACAAATATATGAGGGTTGTTGACCAGCCAGTATAGCCGAATTGGTGAGTTCCAAGCCAGGTGAAAAGTCTTGCCTCAAGAAAACAGCGGAGTGCAACTGAGGAGTAACATTCAAGGCAGACCTCTAGCCTCCAGATGTACAGACACACACACACACACACACACACACACACACGCACGCACGGAAAAGAAATAAAGAATATAGTTTAGCAGGTATGTGCACATACATAGGCCTTCATAACAACCATCACTATCTAACCTCAGAACATTATATTCACCTCCCCAAATAATCCCAGTATCTACTGGCATTCATCCTTGGGACCACTAATCTCCCTTATTAATTTGCTTACACTGGAAATTTTTTTGTTTCCAGTTTATTTATTTTTTATTAAAAATTGCCATCTCCTCCCCTCCTCCTCCCCTTTCCCTCCCCTCCCCTCCACCCATACCCCCACTCCCTCCCTCTCCAGGCCAAAGAGCCATCAGGGTTCTCTACACTATGTTGAGTCCAAGGAATTTTATATAAATGATACTTACACCACATGGTTTTTAATGACTAGATTATTTTACTTAGGATAATATCCTCAAGGTATATACCACATTGTAGCATTGTGTTAATCTACCTTTTAATACTCAAATACAACTCTATTGCACAGACAAACTACATTAAGTTTAACTGTTGATCAGTTGATAAATATTGATTGCATTTCTACTTTGGGCATTGTACATGCTGCTGTCATGCTGTTATACATTTCGAAAATTTTGTGTGGATGTATATTTTGGGTTGTCTTTGGGTATATGCTTAAGAGGCATAGGTAACTTCATGCTTTTTCCTTCCAGGGTTCCCTTGAGGAAGGGCAAAGCTGTTTTCCAAAATGGCTGCACTATTTTACAAACCCTTCAGCAATGGATGAGGCTTACGGGAAGAGTTCCTAACTTACTCTACTTCAAAATCAGTATGTGAGCTGAATCCATGTCTCCACTTTGCCTTATTTATTTCCTTTGAACCGCCCCCAGCAATTAAACAGACACTCATTTGTCTCTTCCTTTCCTTGAGAAATAATTATAATAACTTCATGTACCGAGTGAAAAATACCCAATGTTTCTTGAACCGTAGCAAACATTAACATTTAGAAACAGTGGCTCTAGGGGCTGGTGGTGAACATTGTGAGGTCCAGCATGTGAGTGAGATTCAGCATCCAACCCTGCAAAAAGTAAAACAAAATCAAGTTATATGTTAACTTGTTAACAAATCCTAATCACTTAATGTTTAAATTGACCCCAAGGAGCTTGAATATAGCTCAGTGATGAGGTGCTCATCAGGGTTCTATCCCCAGCATTGCCCCCTAAGGAAATTCACCACAAAGCATAGGTCCTATTGTGTCACCCTTTTACAGTTGGGAAGAATCAAGAGTTGGGGAGCCTCACAAAGTTCCTCATGTTTGCACACAGCACGGACTTGATCCCCCGGAATCTTACCCTGCACACAAGGCTCTTCACCAGCCCCAAACCATGCTTGCCCTCATGTATACCGGCTGCCCAGCTCTTCTGATGATGATTCAACACACAAGTAGCGCCAACACTTCAAGTTTGTCGGAAAGTGTGTGCTGCACTTGCTGCCAAACAGCAAACGGAGAGAATGTGTAGGTGTGGCTCTCCTGCCACGTTGTCGTCACGAAGCTTTATTTAAGCCACCAGCTGTCATCATTTTTCTACTGATGAGATCATTCCGGGAGCCCTGCTTCTCGTTGAGGGAAGCATCGCCGGGCGGCTCTGCCTTAATGCGCAGTCGGGGTGAACTTATATAACATCGCACCTCCACCCTCAGCCCACACGAGGATTATGCAACTGCGTGTAGGATTCCTTGCAGGGTTTTCCGGAAATATGAGCTCACGCAGAAAAGCCATCAAGCAGTTCTGACTAAAAAGGATTTTCCGACCTGGGCCTGTGTGTGTTCTGTCTCTGTGAAGTATTTTGCTTCAGAGAACTTGCCCGGTTAAAAGTCAGTGGAAAGCAAATATCAGTAGTCAACAGATAAGTATGTCCTCCGTGATAGCTTTGTTCTCTTCCACTTTAATGCTACTCTGAAAACCAAGGCTGGATTTATCAATGTTCCCTCTTATACACCTCCTTCATTGCCACAAAGTCTCCTATTTCCCAACCCCTTCATTCTTGATCAAGTTAGGAAAGGAACTACATTCTAAATGTTATGGATAGTTTTTGAATATTGGTGGTGTTTTGTACCAAACCATGAGATTCTAACCTGAATGAAAAATGCCATCTTTCTAGTAAGCCGAAACTCTACATTCACACAAAGAAGAAAGAAGGGGGAGTTGTGTCTGACTTCCTGCATTCTTGAGTATTTAATATTTAACAGGGCTCCCAGACAGCATCTCTACTTTGGCCTCAGGCTGGACCAGGCATACCAAACAAAAGAAGGAGTTGGGTAGTCGAGACACACATGTCGTCAGGAGAAGCTGAGGAATCTTCTCGAAGGAGCTTAAGCCCAGGGTTGACGGAGGAGGAGGACAGGATAAGTTCATGGACAGTTGGTGCTCTCAGCATCAAGGGTGGGGATGTGAAAGCTCAGACCGTGTCAAACACATTGTTATTTGCTCCAGTTTTTCCTAGTTCCAGCAGGGGTGGCGTAGATCAACATCCGGGCATCATCATCTTATGGTGCAGCTGTGGAGGAAATCCCTAGCATAGGGTTTCATCAGAGGCACCAGCATCAAGGACGGCCTTTGACTAAATAAGAGGCTCCTGGCAAGCCACCACTTGTGGCAGGAACACTGGTCTGTGAAGTATGGAGAAAGCACCTTGGGGGAGTTTTGGAGATGTGGGTGCTTTGGATTTTCTTAAGGAGACTAGGAGAGAGGCAGAGACATTCCCCTATGGTATGCTAGTTGGGCAACATTTTCACTCATTGCCTAGGGCAACCAAGAGAACCTCAGTTGTGAAATGAACAGTTTCTCCAGGAATATTTTTTAAAGGCCTTCAAGACGCTGCAGATTCATAATGAGATGGAGGGTCCCAGCCTCCTTCAGAACAACACTGCAAGGGAAGAGGGCTCTCTAACTGTGTGCATGCCTTCCCCCAAAATGTCTACTGTGGAGTTGGCAAGCCTTCAAGCCCAAACAACAGGCAGAACTGAAAGTGTTTTTTTTTTTTTTTTTTTTCATGACTGAACTCCTGGAGATGATGGTGTGTGTCAACAGTTAAGGGCTTCCCCTGGTGTCCATCTCATCCCTGCCTGGGTGGAATCACACTTTCCATCTTAACTAGATCTTCTGGGATTTTTCAAAAATGAAAATGCAGGCTTTGGAATCTCGGTTCGGGAAATGTCACAACCTTTTATGCTCGGCTTCTCATCCAGTGTTTTCCTTTGTTTCACTCATTAAAAGACAGAGAGTTCTCATGGAGGGCATGCCAACATCACCATGCTAGACTGCAGAAATAGCTGCTTCCCACACTTCCAGATGAAAAAGTATCCCAAGAGAAGAGATCTTAAATGCATGCAGCTCTCCGTTATTTACTCTTCAAACGGTATTACTTTTATTTTTCCAACTAATCACATGAACATCACAGGCCCCTTTGGCCAAAGTCAAGTTTCTTGTTGTGAGGGTCCAGCCCCTGTTGAATGTTCCAAGCACCCTGATACACAAGACCTTGCTTAGTTAGCATCAGCCTCTGAGGGAGCTGCAGATCAGTGATGAAGTGATATATCCCCATCAAGCCATGCAGGGATGGGTGCTGGGGATCCTGTGCATCTGGGTCTTCAAAAGCCGGCTGTTGACTGATGGTACCAGGACTTCTCCGGCAGACTCATGAAGATGCTGATGTTTATACTTCTAGGTGAACAGTTAATGTTAAAGATGTTTCCAGGGTACATATTTAGCCTTCCAAAGCCAGAAGGGAAAATGAAGGGATGGGATCAATTCTTGAATTCTGGAATGGAAAGACCTAAGATCATTTCTCTGTCCATCCTCATATCTCCTCCAGCCAGGGTGTCATAAGGATTACAGCTGCTCAAAAGCACAGTCCTGATAGTGCTGTTTCTCTGAGGTCAAAGGTACCTGATGTCCTACATCTGCACAACTAATGAAGCCATTGAAATAATGGTGAGAAGAATGAGACAGCTAATTCTCAGTGACTCCATAGCTCCATTTGGGTCTTACTGCAGCCGCCACCCTTTAAAGAGCATATGGTAACAAAGCTGCTTATGGCCACCCAAGGGATAGTGATTGATTTTGTTGTCACTAGTATAAAAGTGGGATCATGACTTTATCATTGTTGTCTAGGAACTGGGGAAGCAAGGCAATGACAGGGGTTCTGGATCAGATGCTCAGGGTCTTGAATCTGCAGTGTAAGTGCTAGAAGCTAGGGTACTAGAAGTAGATGCTAACATGGAAAGGCAACAATAGCAAGGATTTACTGACTACATGTCAGTCAGCTTTCCATATTGTGACAAAATAAATAAAATAATCAACTCATGAAGTAGAACTTTTACCTGGGATTTCAGTTTCAGTCCATGGTTATGAGGACCTTTTGTCTTGGGCATATGGCAACACAGTGTATTGCGAGAGCAAATGGCATAGGAGGCTACTCACATCATGGCGACTGGAAAGCAAAGACAGACAAAAAGAAGCCAGAATCTCAATGATCCCTTTAAAAGCACGCCTTGAAGGATTTACCTTCCTTCTGCTAGTCCTGAGCTCCTAAATGTTTTACCATTTTGCACAAGGGACATGTGTTATGAGCCAAAATTTCAATACATGGCTTTTGTGGACTTTTTCACAAAATGTTACCTTAAAATTTCATACTTCATTTATTTTTAAATTGTGGTTTTTTTTTTTTAAAAAAGACAACAGATGATAGGTATCTTCATTTATTGATTGATTTTCTTATTTTACATTATGGATATGGATGTTTTACCTGTGTGTATGTTTGGGTACCATGTGCCTGCAGTGCCCACAGAGCCCAGAGAGGGCATCAGATCCCCTGGGACTGGAATTCCAGCCATATGTGAGCAGCCATGCGGACCTCTGGAACAGTCAGTGCTCAGATCACTGAGCCGTCTCTTCAGCCTCTGAGGCTGAAATGGTCACAATTTATTTGTACTTTTGTTTCACACTGGTGATTGCCAGTGACACACCTTTGTAGGAACCTCACCTCTTCTTCAGGGTCACCAGATATCATCATCCAATTTCAGGGAGGCCTGGAGTAGGGCCTCCCTAAAGCTTAGCACAAAATGAAACATGGCTCATTCCCAATATTTGAACAGGAACATTTAAGGTTCTGAAAGTAAAGCTTTTTCTTTTCTTTTTTCCTCTGTATGATTTTTCTGAACTTGTCATAATGATTTCTACTTGTTCATTGTCATCCCCAGTGAAGAACATTCTGAAACTTTAAATCCTGACCATGAATTTTTCTTTTGATCTTTCTATTGCATAATGGCACTATCAAATGAAAAGAAAGACAGGGGCAGGAGAGATGGCTCAGCAGTTAAGAGCACTGACTGCTCTTGCAGAGGCTCCACGTTCAGTTCCTAGTACCCACATGGTGGCTCTTGATTATCTGTCACCCCAGCTTCAGGGTTTTCTATGCCTCTTATGCCCTTTTTAGACTCCTACATGCACATGGGACACGTAAATGCACATAGGCATGAACACACAAATAAAAAAATTAAAAGACAAATTGTCTTTAATTTATATTGGACCCATCAAAATGACACAGCATATATTTTGTAGCTTTCATGTTTCTTGTTCATACCAGAACTTTCTAAAACTTCAGAAAACTAACTGAACTGCTTTTATTTAATTTCTGTCAATGATTATATGAGGGAAGACATAATGGAAAGGAAGCTATGAGTTGTCTTTATTTTCCCCTTTCTTTTTTTGGCAATATCTTGAGCTTTGAGTGGCATACGTACTCCAGCAAATGCAATAAGCAGAAGTTCCAGAAAAGAGAAAAATCTTATGATTTCAACACTGCTCAGCATGGGTTAGATAGTCTCAACTAATCTAGTTACTGTGCTAGCCAAAGAAATGTGTGTGTGTGTGTGTGTGTGTGTGTGTGTGTGTGTGCATGTGTGTGGGGGGGTGTTTATGTGTGTGTGTGCTTGTGTGAATGTGTGTATTTGAGAATGTGTGTGTGTATGCGGGTATGTATATTTGTGTGTATATGTATGTGTGTATACATGTGTAAATGTGTTTCTGTGTGTGACTGTACTTCCCACCACACTCACCCAGAAATGGAAGAGGGTATGATAGTTCCTAGTTTGTTCAGGGACATAGAATTGTTCTGATACCAAAACTATAGAGAGATATAACTCAGAGACAGACAATAACCAATAATATCATGAATAAACTATGCAACCATAGATGTACAATCAGTAACTGAAAATTCTCATGAAAAACGAGAATCAATAAAAAAGAGAGAGGGGGGAGATTTAAAATAATTGGTTGGCTTACATGATTACGGAGTCATGAGATGATCATGTACCATCTGCAAGTTGGAGGGCAGGGAAAGTCACTAACACAGTTTCAGTGCAAACCTCAACATGTGGAAACCAGAGGAGTCAATAATGTAAGTCGTTGTCTTGATCCAAAGGTTCCCTAAATCAGAAACAGAATAATGGATTCTTCAGAATAAACAAAGGAAGGGATTTGTCTTTCTCCTCCTGTTTCTAGCCAAAGCCTCAGTGGATTGAATGATACACACGTGCATTAAGGAGAGAAATCTTCTTTACTTTGTCATCTCATTTCAGTGTTAATTTCTTTCCCAAGCTCTCTCCCAGACTCTCTAAGAACACATCTTTTGGATGAAGGGATGGCTCAGCAGTTAAGAGCACTTATTGTACCCATTAAAGCGCAATTCCTCAAGCTTTTTCTTTCCCTTGAGGTCTGGCAGCTACCATCCCACTTTCCATGAATTTGACGATGGAGTGAAAGTTAAATCATCTAGCGCTGCTCTTTTTGTGAGTGGGGCATTGCACATAGCCTAGCATCCTCCGTTTACGTGTATTGCAGCATGTGTCAGCATACCCTATTTTAAGCTGAACAAGACTCCATTGTGGATATCTGCTGCATGGATTACTGCCGTTACTTTGCTATTGTGCATAATCTTGTCAACACAGGTATAGTTCTCCCTTTAAGATCTTACTTTTAGGAACCGCCAAGCCTCATTACCTGAATTCAATCCCCACAGGGTGAAAAGGGAGAACCCATTCCTGTAAACGATTTTCTCACTTCCACTCAACCACTATGGTGCACAACTCAACCCACAAAATAAATAAATAAATTTTTAAAAGGCTAGTTCAGCTACAATTAGTAATCTGGGGGTGGGGAAACAGAGAGGAACACCTGATGCTCTTCCATAGGACCACAGTTCAGGACCCTGCACACATTGTACAATTCATTGTCACCTGTTACTCCAGCTCTAGGGAGTCTGATGGCCTCTTCTGACCTCCATGGCCACTAGCACACATATGTGCATGCATGTACACTTGCATGCACAGCATACATATACATACACATAGAAGTAAAACAACCAAAACCTATCATTGTCTGCCAGATATAAAGACAAACACCTTACTGAAATAGTCACATAAAAGAAATGATGTAAAGCTTACCTCTTATGAACTTGGAACATATTCACATCACTTTAATTCAAGTTAAACCTCCAAATAAAGACAATTATAAAGTTATAGTTAGACCTAACACAACCCAACTGTCCCATATCCAATCAAAACTGACTAATCCCTTCCCAGAATCAACAGTAAAGACCTTGAGTAATGTTTACTCTTCCCCTAGCAGTCTATAACATTAGTGCCATGATGGAAAACTGACAAAACTTAAATATTGACTTATATAAAATAAGTATATTTCCCCTTCATGTTACTGGAATAAGACGGGAGCAAAACCAAAGATGCTTGCTAACTATATGTACATAAGCATGTTCTCAAAAAAGTAAGGCTATTAGAATCCTCATTTCTATAACTAGTCACATGGTCACAGCTGACATTTTTACTCTTCTATCAGCAAGTAACTTTTTTCTTTACCTGGTGGAGTAGCTCAGAGTTGCATTCTTGAAGGGAGGTCAGATATCCTGCTGCCTACATTGAGCAGTCGCAGTTTTCCATTGACCTTAATCACAGGGCATTGTAATTCTGAGCAATGTTCTCAGAAATGGCCTGTGCTTCAGAAACATGTCTTCCACACCTCCACTGTGAAATCCCCACTGTTGCCCCCTTGGCAGTCCAGATCAATCACCCTAGCCAACATAGTAACTCCCTTCTCAGTCTGTTGACTCAGAGACACAATGGGCCCAAAGCGGCCAGGTGGCAGTGTCAACTCTGAGTTCAATGGACTCATTGTTTTGTTACCTGGTGGAATAATTCTTTGATCTGGAACTAAGAACCTTAGGCCAACAGAGCATAAGTCTGTGGGAACAGGAAACAAACTTTTGCTAGCAGGTTAATAGAGGTGATGGTGTGCGGTGCCACGCCCAGTCCCACCCCTTCATCTCCGGCTCCATGAGTGTCAGCTATGAGAAAAACAACACCATAAAATAGGATGTGATTCAGAACATAAGCAGCCTTCTAAAGAACTGTGTCCAGTTTGCAAGACATGCTACAGAGCAAGTGTTATTATCCTCGGAAGCCATCCACTGTTCCGCAGATTAGCTGCTTCAGGGTGCTAAAGTTCTTATTAAAATTCCATGAGTATGACACTGATGCCATACTTTTATGGCTGCGAAAGGAGATTTATGATCAGAGGTAATACTGTGCAGCACATCGTGTTTGATAAGGCTTTCTATAACTCTAAGGATGGCAGTTGAAAAAAAAAGGCAACATAGGCAGAAGTCAAATCCAGTTTTTAGTAAGTATTTAGTGAGAATGAAATGATATCTCTCCCACTAAGGAAGTGATATAGTATCTTCAAACACTGTCAGACAACCCAACTGAAGCATTGGTGGAAGATCTGAAATGCCTGTTGCATGTCACAAAGAAAGATGCACACACAGGTTTATAATAAAATATTAAAGATGCTCCAAAACCTGTTAGCCACAGAAGACTCAACAAAACAATACAACATGGGGGTTTGAAATAGCAAAAGAAAAGGGATTGATTTTACTGGTAGTACTGGGATAATAATGAACTGGCACTCTCATTGACTTCTAGGAGTGTGGAATGATGCCAACTTAATACAAACCTAGGGCCACCAGGGAAGAGGGAAGTTCGGTTGAGGAATTGCCTCTATCAATCAGCCTGTGGGAAAGTTTGTGGTGAGTTTTATTAGTTGTTCATTAATGTAAGAGGGCTCCAACCACAGTGGGCAGTGTCATCTCTGTGCTGTATAAGTAAGGTAGCTGAACTTGTGCCTGGGAGCAAACCAGGAAGCAGCATTTCTCTGTGGCCTCTGCTTCTGTTCCTGCCTCCAGATTCCTATCCTAAATTCCTGCCCTCACTTCCCTTGATAATGGAATATAACCTTAATTTTGATCTGTGTTTTGTCACAGAAACAGAAAGCAAGTTAGAGTAGATTCTACCTGGAAGGCAATCGAGAAGTGGCATATGTTTACCACGTGATCTAGCCATTCTGCTTTTAGGTATTTGCCCAAAATAGATGGAAACATATCTATATTATATATAGACCAGGGTTCTAAGTTTTATTTGTCATACTCTCAAGCTGGGAACAGCTTATGTATAGAACAGGCAAATGGAAAAACTCATAATGGTCTACACAATATTATGTTACTTGTCAATCAAAACAGTCTGAGGACTAAACCTAACATACTTTCTAACCAAATATATAACAAGCTGCTAACTTCAGTCTCTGAGAAAAAGGAATGATGGAGGTAGCAGTTTTCCATGTTCGAGGTTATTACTCTTCTCAGTATTAGCCCAACCATATCACCCTCAAATATAAGGCCTGGCTGGAAGTCTGAATCTAATCAAAGTGTATGATGTGGTGTGGTGGTGATGGTGGTGATTGTGTGGGTGTGTTTGTGTGTGCGCACGCGCGTGCATGAGTGTGCAAATATAATCTCCTTCTGACTCCCTGCCATGTTTCTTGGACTTGCTCCCACAATTATCTCTGATAAAGGAAGAACTGATACCGTTGATACAAATACATATTAAGTTTAACCTATATCCTGTTTTTTGAAGAAGGTAAAAGGAGGTCTCTTAACCAAGTCCAGGCATGTCTCCTCCATGGTCCATTCCTTATCTCAGTTGGCACCAAACTCATGCTTCCTTGGATTTTTCATGTATATTTCACTCAGCATGTATCATGATAGCCTTCCCATGCTGTGTACTAAGAACACATACATCTACAATTAGATCTGAGGAAGCTTGTTAGTGGCCCTGGGTACAGCATCCTCAGGCATAAAGGGAACACCGTATCTCTGGATCACATACAATCAAGCAAAGAAAGAAAGAGAGAGAGAGAGAGAGAGAGAGAGAGAGAGAGAGAGAGAGAGAGAGAGAGAGAGAGAGAGAGGGAGGGAGGAAAAGAGGGAGGGAGAGAGGGAGGGAAGAAGGAAGGAAGGAAAGAAGGAAAAGGTGGGAAAGGAGTTAATTCCCACTGTACAGGAATTAACACTTTTTAGCAATTCACTGAGTAATTGGGATGCCTACTGGTTTTCCAGTCATGATAAGTTTGAACTTTTGTATAAATTTAAAGGAGAAATGAAAACTCGTTCCATGTGTAATTGTTCAGAAGAAGTGAATTCAGGGATTACAAGACTAGTAAAAGGGCCCAGCTAAGGCTCACACTATTTTCTGGCCAACTTTGCTGATCTATTTTGCCAGAGCTCCATGTTTAAACTACCACAGAATCCAATACCTCAGGATTTATGCCCTCTGCTAAGGCATATCTATTTAATTATACATTGGAAATATGTATCAAAAGGTTGCATTATGCCCTGTAAATTTGTAGAAATGTTGTCCTAGTCCACTAAAATACAAAATAAAATGAAGAAGTAATTGGAAGACAATATCATAATTTTAAAAAAAACAGGAGGATTTATGATTCAGTAAATTCTTGGTGGAGATGTCAAAATTTAATTATGTCCGCTTAGAATAGAACATGGAAGGAAACACACTACCTACTGAAAGTGGAATTTACTGAGGAAGGGAATGCAGTGAACAGAGCCTGGGTGACAGGGTAAGTCAGTGCAACCTTCAGCCTTTCCCATCCTTCCCTGTGTGCGTGTGCAGAGATGTCACTGATTACAGGCTATGGCATCTGATTTGCACGGTTGTTAAGACATGGGAGGGAGTGGTGTTTTAACTAAACAAACAAACTGGAAGCAATCAAGCTTTTTCTCTTGAGACACACCAGTTATATTAAATTATGTTATATGAAATTCTCAGCTGACTTCATGGTCCACTGTGGGAGCCATTCCTATGTGTCCCCATCCTTTCTCGTCTTTCCCACCTGCTTCTCACCGCAGCAAAAGTGCAGTTCTGTGCTTTGTTCAAAGAAATCGGATGTGGTGGCCGTAAAACACACTGTAAGGGAGAATGAAGTCATTTAAGCCCGTGGCCTCTCATGTCAAAGGAACCCAGGAACTGCTCTGTGATTGCATCTCCCCGGTGCTGTCATTGGTCCACCTTCCATGACACCATCTGATGTCCTTTGAAATTTCCTATGACCTCTGTGCCTCTTCTCTGACTCTTATTGTTCATTGCTCTGATAATTAGCTATATGTTTTGACATGACTAAGGGATATCCAGATATTATGTATTTGCCTATATAGTTAATATGGACAGAACAGTTTTTCCTCATATTTTAAAAATATTACTTTGTTTTTATTGTATGTATATGGGCGGTTTGTCTGCATCTAAAGTCTGTGCACCCTGTGCAAATCTGGCCCCGTTGGAGGCCAGAAGATGGCTTTGATCTTCTGCAAATGGAGTTTCAGACCATTATGAGCTGCTTGTGTATGCTAAGAACTAAACCGAGTCCTCTGTAGCAGCAGCAAATGCTCTAAACCACTGAGGCATCTCTCAAGCCTCCGTTTTCTCTACTTTTGACCAAATGAGTTGAGTTCGTGGATGCAGAACCTGAAGATGTAGAGACCTAAATGGACTAAATGGACACATGTATCTGCCTCTTTCTGTTCTAGCTCTATGAAAGTTCTGACTAATAGAGCTAGCTACCTTGGTGATTACAACATACAAAGTACAGTTACTCCTAGCTGGGGATGAGTTATGTATTGACAAGCCTATCATTACCTTTAAGATACTATAATCAGAAAACGCATTTACTATATCTGATGCTGCACATCCTTGCTTAACACCAGGGAAGAACAGAGTTTTGGTTAATTAGCCACACTCTGGAGAAGCTGTCTGAAGTTATGGATCTCTGCCTTACTCTGCACCCTGAGGGAGTATAAGCCAAACAAATCATCATGTTGAAAAATGTCAACAACCAACCTCAAAGAACCATCTCTGTTGCATGTATGCTGTCTTCGTAACATCATGGAGTCAGGCTACCAGGAGACAAGGAATGCCTGCTATCAGGAAAGTCTTCTTGTATTCTCTTCCCAACCTCATGGTGACTTGCCTAAGCACCTATCTACCGGTCTCTCACCTTGTGAATGGCCTCAAAGTCCTAACTCCTAAGGCTACCTCTCTTCAACCTAGGGCTTTGCTCCCCCAACCTTTACAAACCCCACACTCACTTTTTTTTTTTTCTTTTTGGATCACTCCTGTCACCAGGCCCATGTTTCAGCAGAGTCCATTTTAAATATCCACAGCTGCTGGTGTTTTGGTTCCCCTTTCCTTGCGGGCTTTCAAAATCAATTCCTCTGAGAGTACTTTCTATGCTTACCACTGCTTGCTTCCATCCATCTCCTCTTCAGGCCTGTGTGAACCAGTTTCCCTGCCATAATTATGGGTCCTGCATCCTGCATGTCCCCAAAGCCAATGGCCAGTGTTTGGTCTTTTCCTTTCATGCTACTTTATTTAAATTGCACCTGTTTACAGTCATAAACATACAAAAGAAGACTTCAAGAGACAACAGGAAATTTAAAAATTGTTTTTAAAACATGCAGAATTTTTAAAGAACTGAATTGAAATGCATGAGTTTTTAACATTAAAAATAACTTTTCAAATGTTTCTAAATAATCTTAGACTCACTAACAAATCTCAAAACAGTACATAAAGTCCACAGGTGCCCTCAATCAATTTTCCTAGTTAATATCTTATATAACAATGGCAGCATTCTCCAAACCAGGAAATTGACATTGGTGTGAGGTTATTTATTAACATACAGCAGTTATTTAAAAGTTGTCAGTCTCTCTGTTATTCTTTTTCTATCCCCAGATCTACTCTGGAGTCCCAGACAGTATTTAGTTGTCAATTTGCCAGAGCCCTCTACACTTTAAGACAGGTCTTTAGTTCAACTTTGATGTTTTCTGACTAATGCAGTATTTTTGTCTTTGTTTAAAACAAAACTTTTTATTGATTCTTGGGAAATTTCACATCATGTACCCCAATCCTGCTCGTTTCCCAGTTTCTCCATATCTGTCCCTCACCCCTGTGGGGTTCCCTCCCCAAAAAACTTAAAAAGATATGAATTGAAAACACAACAAAAAAATGAAAAAACAAAACAAACCGCTTTGTTCCTGTCTTTTCCACCTCTTCTATACCCTTTTGTCCACTCAGCTTTACTTGCAAATGTTCATTTGTTCATTTGTTATAGTTCTGGTTCTGGTTCAAGGCTTCTGGCTTCTGGTTATCCATCAATACTGGACCCTCACCAAAACTTCTCTCAGATAGTCTGCTGTTGCCCTGAGTCAAGGAGATACTGTCATTGTGGGTTTTCAGGACCAGCCCCTTCACCTTCTCGGGCAGGTCATGGGTGGGGTAGATGTTGGGGTGGGCCAACACAAAGCCCTTGATGGCTGATTTAGTCAATTCTGGCCATCGGGACTGTCCCCCTCGGTATGGGGCAAGGCTAGCTCTTCTATGCTCACGTCATGGGGGTTAGCTCTCTCATGTCTGTGGTGAGGCATGGGACCATCTCTTCTGAGTGTGTGTGGGGCATCTCTCCCGTGAGGGTTGGGGCCTGATCTTCTTCTTCAGTGGCCAGGAAGGAGCAGGGCCAGCTCTCCCAGGATCAGCAAAGGGCAATGCCAGCTCATCGTGGCCCTTTTAGATTCAATATGTGTGGTTCCTATGGTCCTCTGTGGTAACATGGGCCATGTAGATCAACACAGACCCCAGCTGCAGCAGGACCACCGATCCAGACATGGCCCTTGGCAAGCCCATGGTCCTGATGTCACCATGGCCCCAGTAAAAAGCATATAGGTTGAGCAAACCTAATCTGAAAATCTGAAATCTGAAACTTTGAGTAACAATATGACCTCAGAAGCCATAAATTGTGCCCCTTGAAGTTTTAACATGCAAAATTACTTAAAATATTATCTAGGCTTACCTTTGGGTTGTATAAATAAAATGTAGTATTCATATATAAATTATAAATATGAATAAATATTCATATATTTATTAATAAATTTACCATCCATAAATTAATTCTACAGTTAGATACTCCTAAGTATCTCAGTATGTATATGATAATAATACTCTAAATTTTTTTCTTAAATCCTGAAGAAATACTTCTGGTCTCAACCATTTTAGATAAGACACACTCACCCTGTAGATAAATAGATTTGCTTTTAAGGTGACTGACAATATCCTTAGTGGTTTCAAAAATATATTAATCAGCTGGGCGATGGACACCTTTAGTCCCAGCACTCAGGAGGCAGAGGTAGCCTGATCTAGAGAGCAAGTTCCAGGTCAGCCAGGGCTACACAGAGAAACCCTGTCTTGAAAAAACAACAACAAAAAATTAAGGTACTTAAAATCCTCAAATTGTTGTTTTTCATTTAGTTTTACAAATGAAAAGAAACCATGAAATTAAACAGCTGCCCAATCACTACATAGCACATTTATTAATGACAATGTGGGGGCGTATGCCCCTGCTATGTTCCAGTTGCCTGTGTATGTCTTACCGATGACTGGTTACACAGGTGAATGGGAATCCAGTAATTCAGTGTTGAACAAGAGAAGGAAGAAACTGCTTTACAACGCTTTTTTTTTCTTCTTCTTCTGTGTGCGCGTTGGCGATAGTAGCTGTACTTTTGACACCAAGTTTCACTAGGCAGCTCTGGCTGACTGAACTGGCTGTGTAAACTGGCTAGCCTGGTCCTTCTGTTTCTGCCTCCCTAGTGCTGGGACTGAACTTGTGCACCAACACCCACAGTCAATCTAGAGAGGAGAAACTTCTAACACCATCACTAAAGGCGGGGCCAAGACATCTGTAAAGTCCGTGAAAGCCCTGGAAGGGAAGGCCTTCAAAACATCACTTGACATGTCGAGTTCAGTCAACTGTGTGAATTGATGAGCAAGGAAAATGAAACTCCGTGCTTTTTCTGTTTTCTCTTTTTCCTTTCAAGATTGCAGGCTACGCGCAGACACAGCCTCGGAGACTCTCCAGGGAATAATCATGTGAAGGCTGAAAACCAGTTATCAGAGAAGCAGCAAACACTTTCAACAGATGGGGGGAAAAAGAGGTCACATCCAGTGCAGCAGGCGTTAATAGAAAAGACACCAGGAAAAGCCTTCTCCCACAGAGCAGAGGCAGGATGCCATTTTAAAAACACTTCTGCAGCAGTGGCTCTTGACAGCCCAAGACTCTCTGTGAACTATACTCCCAGGAAGTGTTTTAGGACTGTTGCTGGAACCTGAGCAAGAAAATACAGAGCAACCAAGGGAAGGAGGAAGGGGAGGAGAGAGAACAGGTCTGTACTGCATTCAGTGAAGTTAAAATCTGGTGGTAGCCAAACTTTGCAGGGTCATTCATACAGACAAGCAGTGCACAGGCCATTGGTAAGAGCTGCACAGGGGCAAAGCCAATGTGCCCTAAGGAACTTGCAGAGGCACATCACTATCTGAGACTCCACCTGTGAGCACTGCCCATGGATCATGTGACAACATCAGGACTCCCACCATCCAGAGGAAGATTAAAGTGCCAAGGGAACCACTTTATCAAAGAGGAGCTTCCAGACATGAGACCGGCTTCTAGGAGCCAGGGAAGGAATCTGCTAGACTCCAGAAGGAATTCAGCTACCAGGCCAATGAGTTTCAGTTCCTACATCCTCACCTGGCTCTCTTTCTGTCTACACGTTTCATCTTTGTTTAATAACCAACATTTATCTAGCAGGCCAGCTCTGCTCTTGCCTTATATGGCTCTTTTCCCTCCTTATATTTTCCTTTTACTTTTTCCTCGCCTAGTTTTCAGTGTCTCAGTGGCTTAGCTTCCAAGAAAGGAGATTATTCTATGCCATATAAAAAAAAAAGAGATTTCATCTCTTTCTCAGTCTTTCCTTTAGCCAGACTTCACTTCATATCTTGCAGCTTGTGCATGTGTGTGTGTGTGCCCCTGATCTGACGGTTCCCCATTTCATTTGTGTTCCCTTTTCTACTAGCCTAACACTAATCACTAGTCTTGCCGTGCTTTGCTTCCTTTCTTCTCCTTCTCGTCTATAACTAAGACACTGGCACACGCAGTACACGTGGTGAACTTTTACTCTATAAAATTGGTGATGCTTTAGGAGAAGTTGTTTTGCAGTTGATTATTACTCTGGTTTCTAAGTGGAACCCTCCCTGCTGAGTAACAGCTATTACAGAGCACAGTCTATGATCAGTGAAGGATGAGGGCCAGAGCCTAGTGCCCTGGATAACAGCTTAGTAGAGGAAATGACACTTCAACCCTACTACAAATTAATCCCCCTTGAAAACGGCAAGTGTTTTCACTGAGAGAAGAAAAATGACTTAAATAAAAGAACTCAACCAACAATCTAACTCCTGGTGTGCAAGCCCTTATGTAAAAACACAAGTAATATGAAAAACCAAGACTACAGGACTCAACAAAAGCCCACAAATCCCAGCACAAAGGCTGCCAATGCAAATGAATTTGATGAAATTATGGACAATGAATTCAAAGGAGTGATTATAATATTTTCAAAGAAATAAAAGAGGGTATGAATGGACTCATGAATAAAGTATAATGAAACAAATAGCTAAATGAGATAAGAAACTCAACATAGGATACCTAAAAAGTATTCAGTAAAAGATTTAAGTACTGAAAAATAAACCAAGTAGAAATTATGAAAGTGAGAAATTCAGTAGATAAAATACAAAACTTCAAGATAAAATAGACCAGTTGAAAGATTCAGTCAAAGACAATAAATGTATGAGTGGAATGTGCAGGATCTTTAGTGCACCATAAAAAGACTGCATCTATGAACGGTTTTTATAGAAGAATTCCTATCAAAGGCATATAAAACATTTTTCAGTAAAACCATTACAGTAACTTTCTAAAATGCAGGAAAAGGCTCATGCAGGTATAATTATCATACAGAGCACCAAACAGACATAATGAGAACAAAGTTTCATGTGCTGTATTATAGTTAAAACTAGACACACAGAACAAAGGCAACACATTGAAATCTGCAAAAGAGAAATATTGCGTTGCACACAAAGGCCAAGTCCGTCATAATAGCAGATGAGTTCTTAAGCAAACTTTGAAAGATAAGAAGTCTTTGGATGATGTTATTTCAGTTCTAAAAGCTCACAGCTTCTGTGGTGGTTTGAATGAGAAAGGTCTCCATAGGATCATAAGTTTGCAAATGCAGTCCCAACCTGTTGAAACTATTTGGAAAGGATTAGGAGATGTGACCATGTTAAAGGAGGTGTGTCATTGGGGAGGGAGTTTGGGGGTTTACAAAGACTCATGTCATTCTAGTGTGCCCTCTCTGCCTTCTACTTGTGGTTCAAAATGTGATTTCTCAGCTGTTCCTGCCACCATGCCTTTGCTCTTCCATCATGGACTCTTGTGCCCTGAAACTATCAGCCTAACTGAACACTTTCTTTTATTATTTGCATTCATCATGGTGTTTTATCACAATAATGGGAACCATAACTAACCAGGAGCTGGTACTAGGATACCAGAAGGCAACTATTGCTGTGACAGACTTGACTTTTTTTAACTTTAGTGCTGTAAGTGAAGCCTCTCAGTAGTTGCCTGGAAAACATCTCAGTAAAGCCATGAAGACTGTGGAGGCCAAGTTGAAGAGGTTTCAGAGGGAAACCCTATTAGCAAGTGTGCTAGAGACTATTCTTGTGAAATCTTGGCAAAGAATGTGACTGTCTTCTGCCTTTGTCCTAAGGATTTTCTTAAGGTTAAATTGAAAAGTACTGTGCTAATTTCTTTGGTAGAAGAGATTTTGGGACAGCCTAGAATTAGTTCTTTTTGCATTGTTACCAAAATAAGGCTTGTGTAAGTCTACAATGAAAAAGTATAAGTGGGACAAAAGGAAATACAAAATATATTATTTAAAAAAAAGAGCATCAGGAAATTTGATGTTGGAGTCAAGCTTGTTCTGGAAATGATAGATTAAAGAGAGACCTGATTCTCAATCGGTTAGAGAGGAGTGCCCTTGGAGAAGACCCCACCTAGTTAATCTTCCACCTTGTGAAAGGAAAAAGTCTAGAAATTTTATGCTCTTAAAACACCATAACAAATAAAAGTGCTACAAATGTGATCTGGGGAGGGGAGAGGTTCCATCACAATCAAGTAACTGAATTTGTGATCTTGTCTTTGTCTATGTGGTTCCGGCTTTATTGTCATGAAAGATGCATGACTGAAGGAGCGGTGGAATCTTCCTTCATGTTAAGAACTGGTAAAGTCTGGCAATGTATGACAAGACAGTCACTATATGAAGGCACCGAAAGATCATTGCATGAGGCTGCAAAAGTGAAGCAAGGATTGCACTGGAAACACTAAGATATTCAAAGTGCCAGAGTCACGAGGTAACTGCCAAAGATTACTGCATACGGGTGGAACCAGCCCAAGGGATGTCTGTAGGAAGCATTGAAGCAGGAAGAACAGAACCATCTAATTTCTTTAAATCAGATACAGAGCTAAAGATTATGAGTTTTCTCTGCCAGATTTTTGTCTTGCCTTTGTTCAGTATTTTTTTCTCTGTGCCCTAATTCTTCCCTTTTGTATTGGTAATTTATATTTAGTGCCATTGTGTGTTGGAAGTATATAATATGGTTTTTATAGGGGATTATGATGTGGGATTCACCTCTGTATGCTGTGAATACCATTGGTTAATAAAGAAACAGGCTTGGCCTGATAGGGTAGAGTAGAGCTAGGTGGGGAAAACTAAACTGAATGCTGAGAGAAGGAAGGCAGAGTCAGTGAGAAGACATCTGAAGCCTCTCTGGAGACAGATGTTGCAAGTTTACCGGGTAAGCCATAGCCGGTAGTGATACACAGATTAATATAGATGGGTTAATTTAAGATATGAGTTAGCCAGAAATATGCTTAAGCTATTGGCCAAGCAGTATTGCAAATAATATGGTTTCTGTGTGATTATTTCGGGGCTGAGAAAATGGGAACAAACAAGAGGTCTTCCTACAACAGAATTATAATTAAAAGAGTTTGTCAATTCTCGGAGCAAACTTTGAACTTTGGACTTTTAAATTGTTGATATTGAAATACTATGGGGACTTTTGAAATTGGACTAAATGCATTTTGCATTATGATATGGATATGAGCTTATAGGAGGCAGAGAGTGGAATGTTGCAGTTTGGATGAGAATGGCCCCTATAGGTTCATTTTGAACACTGGAACTTTAGTTGATCAAATTATTTAGGAAGGATTAGGAGATGTGCCTTTGTTGAAAGAGGTTTATCAATGCGGGTGGGCTTTGAGATTTAAAAAGTTCATGTCATTCCCAGTGTGCCTGCCTGCCTCCTACTTGTGGTTCAAGATATGAGTTCTTAGCTATGTTCTTGACAAGCCTTCATCATGGACTACAACTGTCTAAAACCATAAACCCAATTAAATGCTCTCTTTCTTTTCTTTTTTGCAGTGAATATTTATTTATTTATTTATTTTTACATTTTTTATTGTCTTTATTGAGCTATACAGTCTTCTCTGCTCCCCTCTCTTCCTCTCCCTTCCCTTCAGCCCTCTCCCATGGTACCCATGCTCCCAATTTACTCAGGAGATCTTGTCTTTTTCTATTTCCATGTAGATTTTATTCATGTATATTTTTTAAAGGTCCTTATTGTTGTCTAAATTCTCTTGGATTGTGAACTGTAAGCTAGTTTTCTTTGCTTCATGTCTAAAAGCCACTTGTGAGTGAGTACATATGATATTTATTTTTCTGGGTCTGAATTGCCTCAGTCAATATTATGCTTTTCAGATTCATCCACTTGCCTGCAAATTTCAAGATCCCATTATTTTTCTCTGCTGTGTAGTACTCTGTTGTGTAAACGTACCACATTTTCCTTATCCATTCTTTGGTTGAGGGACATTTATATTGTTTCTAGGTTCTGGCTATGAAAAACAATGCTGCTATGAATATAGCTGACCACATGTCCTTGTGGCATGATTGATTATCCTTTGGATATATACCCAAAAGTTGCTGGGTTTTGAGGTAGGTTGTTTCCTAATTTTCTGAGATCCAAAGTGGCTGTACTAGCTTGCAATCCCACTAGCAATGCAGGAGTGTTCCCTTTATCCCACAACCTCTCCAGCATAAGTTGCCATCAGGGTTTTTTTATCTTGGCCATTCTTACAGGTATAAGACGGAATCTCAGAGTTATTTTGGTATGCATTTTTCCTATGACTAAGGATGTTGAGCATTTCCTTAAGTGTCTTTAGCCATTTTAGATTCCTCTGTTGAGAGTTCTTGTTTAGGTCTGTACTCCATTTTTTATTGGATTATTTGTTCTTTTGATGACCAATTTCTTGAGTTCTTTGTATATTTTGGAGATTAATCCTCTGTCTGATGTGGGGTTGGTGAAGATCTTTTCCCATTCTGTATGCTGTTTTGTCTTGTTGACAGTGTTCTTTGCTTTACAGAAGCTTTTCAGTTTCAGGAGGTCCCATTTAGTAATTGTTTCTCTCAGTGTCTGTGCTGCAGGCACTATATTTAGAAAGTGATCTCCTGTGCCAATGCGTTCAAGTGTACTTCCCACTTTCTCTTCTATGAGGTTCAGTATAGTTAGCTTTATGTTGAGGTCTTTGATCCATTTGGACTTGAGTTTTGTGCATGGTGATAGATATGGATCTATGTTCATTCTTATACATGTTGATATCCAGTTATGCCAGCATCATTTATTAAATATGCTTTCTTTTTTCCATTTGATATTTTTTACTTCTTTGTCAAAAATCAGGTGTTCAGAGGTGTATGGATTGATATACAGGTCTTTTATTTTCATTCCATTGGTCCTCCTGTCTGTTCTTATGCCAGTACCAGGCTGTTTTCAGTAGTAGCTCTGTAGTAGTTTTTGAAGTCAGGGATTGTGATGCCTCAAGAAGATCCTTTATTTACAGGATTGTTTTGGCTATCCTGGGCTTTTTGCTTTTCCATATAAAGTTGAGTAATTTTCTTTCAATGTCTGAGAAGAATTTTGCTGGGCATTGAATTGAACCTGTAGATTGCTTTTGGTAAGATTGCCATTTTTACTATGTTAATTCTACATACTCAAGAACATGGGAGATCTTTTCATTTTCTGGTGTCTTCTTCAATTTCTTTCTTCAAAGATTTAAAGGTCTTGTCATACAGGTCTTCACTTGTTTGGTTAGAGTTACTCCAAGATATTTTATGCTATTTGTGGCTATTGTGAAGGGATATGTTTCTCTGATTTCTTTCTCAGTCATTTATCATCTGTGTACAGGAGGGTTACTGATTTTTTTTTTTTAGTTAGTCTTGTATCCTGCTACACTACTGAAAGTGTTTATGAGTTGTAGAAGTTCCTTGGTAGAATTTTTGGGGTCTTTTATGTAAACTATTGTATTATTAGCAAATAGAGGTTCACGTCTTCTTTTCTTATTTGTATCCCCTTGATCTTCTTTTGTTGTCTTATTGCTCTAGCTAGGACCTCAAGAACTATACTGAATAGATATAGAGAGAGCAGACAACCTTGTCTTGTTTCTTATTTCAGTGGAATCACTGGGAGTTTATTTTCATTTAGTTTTTTTGTTGGCTCATGGCTCTCTGTATATTGCCTTTGTTATGTTTAGGTATGTTCCTTGTATCCTTGGTCTCTCCAAGACCTTATCATGAAGGGATGGTGCATTTTGTCAAAGGCTTTTTCAGTATCTAATGAGATGATCATGTGGTTTTTATTTTTCACTTTGTTTATATGGTGGATCACATTGACAGATTTTCAAATGTTGAATCATCCCTGCATCTCTGGGATGAAGCCATCTTGATCACAGCGGATGATGTTTCTGATGTATTATTGAATTTGATTTGCCAGTATTTTATTGAGTATTTTTACACCAACATTCATGAATGAGATTGGTCTGTAATTTTCTTTTGTAGTAATGTCTTTATGTGATTTGAGTATCAGGGTAATTGTAGCCTCATAAAAAGAGTTTGACAATATTCCTTCTTTTTTATTGTGAGGAACAATTTGAGGAGTATTGGTGTTAGATCTTTAAAACTTTGTAGAATTCTGAGCTGAAATCATCTGGTCCTGGGCTTTTTTGTTAGGAGACTTTTGATGACTGTTTCTATTTCTTTAACAGTCATAAATCTATTTAATTTACTTATCTTGTCTTGATTTAATTTTGGTAAGTGATATTTATCTAGAAAGTTGTCCATTTCGTTTAAGTTTTCCAATTTTATGGAATACAGATTTTTGAAATATGACCTAATGATTCTCTGTATTTCTTTTGTGTCTGTTGTTATGTCTCCCTTTCCATTTCTTATTTTGTTAATTTGGATATTCTCTCTCTGCCTTTTGATTTGTTTGTATAAAAGTTTGTTTTTTTGTTGATTTTCTCTAAGAACTAACTCTTTGTCTCGTTGATTCTTTATATTGCTTTCTTTGTTTCTATTTTGTTGATTTCAGCTCTCAATTTGATTATTTCCTGCTATCTAGTTCTCCTGGGTGACTTTGTTTCTTTTTGTTCTAGAGTTTTTAAATGTTCTACTAATTAATTCACTATTGTGGGATTTTCCCAGCTTCTTTATGTAGGCATGTAGTATTACAAACTTTTCTCTTAACACTGCTTTCATTGTGTCCCATAAATTTGGGTATGTTATGTGGTCATTTTCATTGAATTTTAGGAAGTCTTTAATTCCTTCCTTAAAATCTTGATGTTTCAGGAGAGAATTTTTAAATTTCCATGTGTTTGTGGACTTTCTGGAATTAGTGTTGCTGTTGAATTCTAATTTTAAGCCATGGTGAATTGGTAAGACACATGGGGTATTGCGATTTTTTTTGTATCTGTTGGTCACTCCCTGTTCCTGGAGGTCATTTGGTACTCCCAGTGTTTGCTCTGCAATACCAGGAGTCATTTGTGCCTTCTTGCACACAGATTGCTTGCTTGGGTCTCTTTTTGCTGAGGTTACTGCCTTGGGCCTTCTCTGTCAGAGGTTCTGGCTCAGGCCTACTCCCTCTTGAGTTTCTGGATTCATGCCCCAGACCCACTGGGGTCTCTGGTTCCAGTCTATTCCTAGGTACGATTGCTATGGCCTACATAGCAAAAGGAGAGAACCATCTCTAACAAATAGTACTCTAATTTCTACTCACGTGCTCTGGAAAGAGCATTCCTTCCTCCAGCCCCAATCCACACCACATAAATATGTGTAATAATTTCTAAAAGCCATAGACTGGGGTTGCCTTTAAAAGCAAGATTCATGTATTTTTCCACCTCTAAGAAACACACTTTGCCATCAAAGATAGACACTACCTGTGATAGTTAATCTTGCCAACGTGACAAGATACAGGGTTACCCTTCCTTCCTTAAGATGCTTTTGCCATCTATTTTGTCAAATCAATGAACAATCAACTAATATGCTTCCCTGTGGTGGAAGGATGGGAAAATATCCCAGGCAAACGGAACCAGGAATCAGGTAGGAATCAAAGTTCTAATACTCCAAAAAATAGGCTTTGAGCACAATCTATCAGGAGAGAAAAAGAAGATCACTTCAGATAGATTAAAGGACAAACCTAAAAAATACTTATATTCCAAAAAGTGGAAATCCTAAAAGAAATAGAAGGATTTCAGGTCAACACCAAATTGCATAAATAATTGAAAAGACTTAGAACAAGCAATTAGATTAAAAGAGTAATAATAATATAAAAACTCTCCGAAAGTGTTCTGGTCCACAACAGATTCACTGCAGACTTTTACCAGATCATTTTAAAAGAGCTAACATCAATACTTCTCAAATTATTTTATGCACTAAGGAATTAATGCTTACAAACTGTTTTTATGAAGCCAGTATCACTGTGATATCAAATCATATCAAAAAACAAAATTACAGATTAATGTCTCTAATGAACCTAGATGCAAGACTTCTCAATAAAATACTGAAAAACTGAATTCAAGAATAAATCTAAGATATCATTCACCATGATCAGGTTGACTTAATATTAGAGATACAGAGATGGTTCAACATATACAAATGAATAAATGCAATATGTCACATAAATGGACTGATAGACAGAAAATCACACAATCATTTTCCTTCAGAAAAGGCCATTGACAAAATTTAGAATGAAATTCTGAAGAGACAAGAAATGAGGGGAATGATGGGACCATATTTTAACACAGTAATGACTTTATGAAACAAGCTTAGAGCCGGCATCATGCTACATTGAGGAGGAAAGCAAATATTTAAATTAAAATGAGGAGTGCTGTGGGACAATGGTCTTTTATCCTGTCACTTGTATTATTTTTAATAAAATGCTGATTGGCCAGTAGCTAGGCAGGAAGTATAGGTGGGGCAATGGCAACCAGGCAGTAAATAGAGGTGTGGCAATGAGAATTATGGGAAGAAGAAAGTTTCAGTCTGCAACCATCACCCAGACAGAGAGGAATCCAGACATAGAGCAAGGAAGATGTGACTGCCTCACCGTAAAAGGTTCCACATAATGTGGTTAACACAGACAAGAATTATGGGCTAATATAAGTTATAGGAGTTAATAAGAAGCCGGAGGTACTAGGCCAATCAGTTTGTAATTAATGTAGACCTCTGCATGATTTCTTTGGGGCTTAACGACTGTGGGACTTCATGGAACAGAAACCTTGGACAATATAGGAACAAGATGAGGGCATCTATTCTCTCTACTCACCTATCCATGATGGTGATTAAAGTCTTAGCTAGAGCAACAATGACCATGAAACAATAGAAGGAAATGAAAGGGCTAAAAACAAGAAAGGAAAAAGTCAGTTTCTTTACTATATGTGATGCTCAGCTCCTTCGAAAGAGTCCACTAGAAACTCCATGTCCAACTTAACATCCCTATGACTATTGGGTCAATCCTTTGAAATGTAGAAACAAACTACTAGGTTCTATCAACCAACAGTCTGAAAATGACTTGAGACAGCATCTAGGTCAAATATCTGAGTTTCTCCCATTTTTCTGTAACCTGCTCATCTGACATTTCTACCAATGTGTGTGAAAAGCATTATGATTTATGACTTTCTTTATTCTGTTATTACAAAATCTCCATGAAACTATTTCTATATGTGAGCATAGAATTTGGGGTAACTTGAATCTCTCTTCTCAGGCCATCATTATTCATATTTGTTTGCAGAATAAATTGACTTTTACTCACTTGGAGGTAAGAGTTGTGCTTTTTGTGTTGTTAATAGTCTTGCTCAGCTGTGCACTTTGCTGTAACACTACTTACTTGTCAGTAAGATATAGCCACTGTTCAGTAGCTATATGTCTATTATGGGGATAACTAGCTACTTTCAGATTGGATATGAGTTCTATTGCATGGGAAGGAATTTATATTTGGTACAGTAAACTCAATCAGAAGTCTGTGGGTCCAGAAGGCACAGGCCCTAGTCGGGAACCTAGTAGTCTAATTTTCTACATAGATGTGATCTTACAATCAAACTGCATTTTAAATAATTGCATTTATAGCAACAGATTAGTGGAGGCGTAGCTTTGGTCAAGGAAGCTTCCTTTTTCAGAGCATAGCAGTTGACATGATATCAACCAGTTAACATAACCAGTGACAGTTGAATACTCAGTCGTAAATAGGGCATCTATATTATCCAATGTAAGACTCAGGAAACATGCAGAAAGGGGCAGAAAGAAAGTCGGAGCTGGGGAAGGAGTAGTGTTGTGACTGTTGTCGTCTATGCTCAATGTAAACATTCCACTAATGAGTTCATGGCACCTGTGATTTACCTGCACAAGAACTCCATGAGATGGCGACTGTTGCTATTCTGTCATAGAGGAGAGAAGAACCTGCGAGGCTCCACTCTCATGGTTATACACAGTTAATGGTTCGCTAGAACCAGAGACTTCTTCAGTGGTATAACCACTAGTAAAGTGCATTATTATATGTAATTAATATGTATTAAGAAAAATCATCTAAGCCCAAATAACTTAATTCAATATATTGTTAAAATTTTCTGTTCATTATTATTATATTTTTCTACATTTAGTTAATATTCATTCCGTCTTATGCCTACACATTAAACCATAATGAGTAAATAAATATCTTATTTTTAAGGAATCTTCAGATAAAATTGTCTAAGGTTTAGTCCTTCTTGGGTTCTAACTCTTTAAGGTGTGCTTCTCTTACATCCTTCTTTTATCTTAAGATATAGTTATGACCTCGTATGATTTCACTGAGTCACAAGCTTCTAGATAAGAAAACAAAGGCTGGAGATATGGTGTAACTGTTGAGAGTGTGTGCTGCTCTTGCAGAAGACCTGAGTGCAGCTCCCAGCACGTATGCTGAGCAGTTCACATGTACTGTGACTCCAACCCTGGGACTACTCGATGTCCCTGGACCACTCAGGGACACCTGCATTCAAGTGCACATATCTACACACAGATATACAAATACTCCTAACCAAAGGTAATACAAACAAATCTTAATAAAATGAAGAATATTCTTTCTAAGGGGAATAATACAACTAAGGCGAGACTGTTATAAAACCCATCAACCCTGTGCCATTCCTGAAGGTTAATCAGAATGTACTTGTTAGAGATATTCTGCCAACGGTTCCCGGAGCTTGTTCTCCAGCACAGAGCAAAGGCTACTTACTCAACAGTGCCCCCTTATGAAACCGTTAGTTGTTTTACTTTCTTTTACATAGAAGACACATTAATAAATACTCTTTACACAGCAAATGATTAATTATCATATTAAATATTAATATACAATGATAATTGTGCATGGATATTGGCCACTGAGCAGCCTGGAGCAGATCACTGTTTCCAGATCGCAAAAGTCACCAGGAGAAAAATGCACCAGGAGGTTGACTGGTCAGGGGTCAGTACTGGGAGTGGCTATCACCTATCAGTGATACCTAGAACTAGAGAGCAGGTGTTTGCCCAGCCTGGGTTCAGCATTCCTTAACAGCTTTATCAATGACATGGTGAGATGTCATGGGAATCAGGACTTCCTATATTTGCAGCAGGTGCAGAGCCACATGGGGACAAAGAGGGCTCTGGAAGGGATGGCTGTAATTCATATTGGCCCTGGCAAAAATAACTCCCACTATTCACTGCAGCAGTGAGTGTGGTACAACTGCTAAGAAAGAAAGGCAAAGACACAGGCAGGCAACACTCCCCAAAAGCAAGCTGTATACCTGTAAGTATACAGCGGACAGTATCTCTTCATATCTTTCCAGTGGATAGGTGAAGTGGCTGAGTTGCGCAGGAGGATTGGGCAAGGTGTGAGGGACTTGACAGGCAAATAAGAACTCAAGGATATCTGTGAGAAGGTGGCCCACTCCAGAGGGCCATGGCTTGATTTAAAGTAAATCAGGAAAAAAGAGAAAAATCCAAGCTGTGTGCGAGTAAGTGTTAAAAGCTTACAGTAGGAAATGTGACTTGTGAGAGCACTGGAAATCTTGCGGCTGGGAAAGGCAGAGCGGCAAACATTCTATTTAGCTGTGAGTTGGTCTTTATGTTATACACACTGTGACTCCTATGAAAGCTCAGCAAGCAAGAAAACACACAAAAACTTTCAAGAATGCTTTCATAAGTAAGGTTACACAGAGTGGGATTCCCTTTGGTACTTGTCCATTGAAATATAATTTGTATATCTTAAAGTTTACTCCCTTTAATGTCTCTTTGTGTGCATGTGTGTGTGCATGTGTGTGTGTGTGTGTGTGTGTGTATACACACAGAGAGAGAGAGATTGGAGTGCACTACCTAAGATGATAAACCCAATTTGTTTAGCAGGAAAACTATAACTCTACACCTTATGAAGAAGGTGTGATTTGGAACAACACACTTCTTAACAGAGGCCATGAAAGTACCCTTTCATGGGTGTCATTTGGTTCTCTTAAGTCAGTTCTCTGTGTTGTGCTGAGATGGGTAACTTAGAGATAGTCCATAAATAGGAAAATCAGCAGTCATTAGCCATGTGGGCTACTGTGTACTGTAAATGTTTTCTCTGATTGTACAAAATAACAAAATGAGCAGCTGCAGCCTTTCCTGTTCATCAATGGACAGCGATGCTCCAGGGTGGAGTTTTCTTCCGCTGTCACAATGAAACCAGATGGCATACACCAGTGCAAGCCAAATACCAACTCTTTTGCCAGTGGACTGAGAAGTGAGCTGCTGTCAATCTCTAATAACCAGAGGGATAATGAGTATCTTCCCATCACGGTCCTCACTCACTGCAATGGGCTCCTAGCCCTGGTGTCATGCCCTGCATTCTGACTACACAGAGGCTACCCTTCCACCCTGAAAAGAAACCTCTATGTTGCATGAGAACCATTTGAGAATTTTTCTATTTTTCTATAGTTCTGGTATTTTTTGAAGTCATGAATACAAGTCAATCATGCTTATTGGACATTTCTAAAGGATAGTGGGCTATTTCCTTTCAATTTAACAATTGCTCCTTGATTAGCCTTTAATATCTGATGTATCTAATCAAATTATTTCAAAGAACTGCAGACTGCAGGTGGTTATAATAAGTTATTAAGGCCCCAGTAATACATTTCGATGAGTCTTTGCATATGCCACTAGATGAAATATGATGTTAATATTAAAATATTATTATTGCCCAGGTATCTTAACTATGCAGTTTTTGCACGTAAAGTTTTTATAAATGTGCTTTAAAGAAATGATGCTCATTATCTCTTTTTATAGCTCAGACACTCTCACGTTTGTGTGCCCACAAATACTTGAAGTGCCATGAACATTAAGAATGCTTATTTCTGTTGGAATCTGTTGTGATTTTATGCCTATACAAATGTGTAATTCCATGTATATGGTATATGTGAATTCTTATAAAATTAATTTAAAATAGAACTTAAAAGTATTAACTAAGATTCAGGCCCATTTTAAATGTAGAGCAGTAAGGAAATCTCTCAGTATTCACATCCTGGTAGCCATGCCAACATAAAAGCATGCTTTTTCAGAAATATTTAAATTCTTCAGTTCTTCCTAGTGCTGGAGATTGAACTCAGGTCTCCTTACATGCTAGGCAAGTGCTCTACAACTTTTGTTGTACCTTTGTCTTAATTTGGCTTTCATTTTACATCTGCATTTGTGAATGGGCACATTACCAATTCCCTTCCCCTGGATTGAAGGGAACTGGAGCAGATAAGAGGACATGAGATCTCTGGCTTCTCTGGTCCAAGATATAGTAATTAAATTCCATTTCACTTTCTCATGTAGATTCAGGAATATCTCCAAAGAAAAGAAGAATTGAGTTGATTGGACAGAAGCAGTTCTTGATTGAAGAATCTGTTTATATTGATGGATCATAAAAGAGAGAGTCGTTACGGTTTCCCACTGTTTCAGCTGTGGCCACAATTACAGTTTGCTGGTATCAGAGCGTCAGCCTGTACACTGAAACATACTCAGTCCACTGCTATCTATGCCAGAGACTCCGGAGCAGAGTCTCCCAGAATGAATGCAGGAGCACCTAGCGCGCCTGGGCCCCGACGTTCCCAGGACATACAATACAGCCTGTCCAGCAGCCGGGCTGCTTGGGTTTCAAGTTAGTGTGGTGAGAGTCCCTTCCAAATAGGGAAGAGGATAGGTTGGCAATGTGCTGTGAAGGCAGGCATTGGGTTTCAGTCCAGGAGGAAGAGCGTATGGGATCCCTGGTGTCAGGTTGACCCTGGCATCTTTCCCTTCTTTGCTTTCCGGAAACTTCAGACACTCAGGGCAGTGCCTATATTTTCAGAATCATTAGCCAATGTTTCCCTGGTGTGCAGAACTCATATTTCTGGGATACAATGGTGGAGCATATTCAAAGTTCTGTTTTAGGCTTGTGTGTGTGTGTGTGTGTGTGTGTGTGTGTGTGTGTGTGTGTGTGTGTGTGTGTTTGTGTGTGTGTGTGTGTGTGTGTGTGTTTATCTAGATTGCTATCCTTCCTGACTGTGTCAGCCAAAAGCAAAGTGTTACAAGAATTGGGCTAAGATTGTCTATAACTGTGAAGAGACTAGTTTAACAAATTTGAACTTAGAATCCCCATGATTCTAACACACGACACAGCTTGTAATTGTCAGGAATGGAAAGCAAGGACATATCGCTTCAAACTTCTGAACTGATATTTAATCTATAAAAAAAGAGTAATACTGTTAAGTAGAAGTTTGTTAAGATTTGTTAAGAAGGTTGTTAAGATTTGACAAAGTCCTGCTCTTGCTTCATGTTTCCAGTTTGCTGGCCTCTAACCACTGGCTCAGATAGTGAAACCACCCTTAGGCCACTGGTTTTCAAGCCCAACCGATCTAAGAAACCACTGTTTGACAAGTGGAATATATGATATTCAGTGTAGCTGATGGCTAAGAGAGAGTCTCAACAGAAGACTCTAAGGAATCTTGCAAGAAGAGATGAGCCATGTCTTTACATTCAGTGGTGTCTGTACATACCCTTGCTCTGCTTTTATGGGAATATGTAAATTTTAAGCTTTTTTTCTTCTTGAAATCATAAACTTCAGGTTGAAAGAATTCTCATGTAGACATCTTTTCTAGTCTTTCCTATGTGCTTAAAATGTACAGAATCCATAGCTTGCTTGGAAAAGGTCAATTGCTTAGCTTGAGACCAAGAGCTATTTAGGGTCGGAATAAAGGGACAATTGTGGGCAGTGTACATGGTATTGTTTAGTGAGGCACTCTTAAGAACTTGGACATCACACCCTGAGAGTCCAGCAGATAGTATTGGTGAATAATTGATGAGCCTCAGAGCTTATAGAAACTGCCACAAAGGATGTACAGGTCTGAAGGTGTAAAACTCTGTCTTGTGTAATTGTTTTCTGTGCAGACTTTCCCACAGAAGCATGAAGCCCTCTGAGAGTAATTACTATCACTTCTTAAGATCGATATGTCTCGTCACAATTTGTCAAGTGGTGTCCTATCCCTCTATTGTTCTCTTGTGTATTTGGTTAATGGGATTCTTTTTTCCCTGAAACAAATTGGTATTAAGTTCACATATACACGAAAATTTTCCCCTTGAAGGCTATAGATTCTTAAGATCCTGAATTTCAATGATTTGGCAATGCTGAAGAACCATAAGATGTCAATCACGCACCGTCTTCACATTCACCGTCCTGTAACTTCGTCAGAACCACACTACCAAATCCTAATGTAGGATCCAAATCTTGGCATTCCAAGAAGAGCTGTGGTAGCACCATATCTTCTCCTTTCTCCCATTTCTCTTCCGGTAACTCTAACTCCTTCTGCTGTGTGTTTCCCTGAGCCTAGGGGTGGCCTGTCAGGTAGAAGCTGCCAGACTGTGAAGTCGGCATGAAAAACAAATCATAGCCACACAAATGCACTCAGAGGTGGCTGATCAGCCTGAAGGCACAGGCCTTGGAGTTTCCATACCTTGAGACTGAGTGAGAGTTTCGAGAACCTGTTGCCAGCCCTATTCTCTCTGTACATGACAGTCGCCCTGACATTCTTTGGATGATCATATAGATGTGGTTGCTGGTGTTTTATGATTTGACTGCTGCAGCCCAAGAAAACAGACATATGTGCTTGTTTTGGTTTGTAGCTTTGGTTTGTAGCGTGTGTTTATAGCTTATAATAGTCTGTGAAGACAAGTCTCTCAGTCCATTGGATGACAGTGTTCTTGAATGGGATGTCATTTCTCGGAGCAGCAGTATATGGGAAAACTTCACTGGGGTTCATTCTACCTGTTCTGTGTTACGTGGGTCTTTTTTTAACAATAGATTGAAACTGGCAGACCATGAGGTCACTCTCCTGTTTCTACACTTTCCCTGCAAGGCAGGTTTCACTGGGATGGAGAACTTTGACAAAGGCAGCTTTTATTATCTTCTGTGGGAGTTTCAGGTTACTGTTGTTTCTTTGGGGACTCCTGAAACTTTGGACCCAATCCAGAATTTCTTAATTGAATTCATACCAAGTTTAGAAGGCTTCCCAAATGTATCAGATTTATACAAATTGGAACAAATTGCAATGGAGCCTTGGTTGTACCTCAAATATAAACTCCTTGAAAATTAAAGAAATATTTGTCATGAGAGAACATGCTGATAAAGCATCATTTTGCTGTTTCATCTGTTGGTTTAAACTAATATTTTAATCTCCACCTACTTACCTTTTATGTTATTGGATCAATGCTTGCTTATTAATCCTATTTTTAATTACCAATGTATTTATTGAATGCCTACTATTTTCCAGTGTCTAAGCCAAGGGTTAGACTGCTGCATTAGATTTGAAATAGTTTTTTCTTTCTTTTTTTTTCCTGAGAGATTGGGCGTCTTCTCTTTAAGAAACTTTTATGATTCATCTCTTTAAGGTCTGATATCCTGTTTTCAAAGGAAATGGGTCCTATCTGTGTGATAACATTTTAATTTTCCTTGCCAAACTCCACTCAACATTCACTTAAATTCTTTCAGTTTTGCTGTTTGTTATATGCCATGCTTGCTGTCAAGGCTCTGTTGTTGTAGGTGTATAGTTCCCTAATCTTCCAAAGTATATGTTTCTGTGTTATCACCCTGGAAGGCAGGATAGAGAACAAAAAATATTTTTAGGATGCCTGATTTCCTTTCCTGTGTGCGCAGCCAAAGGAAAGGCTATGTGTTCTTGTGTGGCTTTTTCTGACCATGAACTTTGTCTATGGAACTGCATGGTTAGCTGTTTGCTCTGTATGTTCCATTGCATGACAACATTCTAATTCATTTGTCAAGCATAGTAGTAATTCACATATGAGTTGCCTGATTTTTTTGCTACTATATGATTCTACGTCCATTCTAGTGCACGTGCTTGTATGGAATTGTGTAACTGCTCCCCATAGTGTCTTGTCTAGGAAATGGATTGTTGAATCATGGGGAAGGCACCTGCTCAACTTTAGATGCTACTTTTAGGTTCCCACGGTGGACATGCCAATTTAAAGTCTCACCAATGAATTGTGAACTAGCTTATTCCTGAAGAAGCAGTATAAAAATACAGGGCAAAGTAAGAGGACATGGGAGGGAAAATGAATCATTACCCTGGAACCTGGTTAAAGTCTCTTACTGGCAGAGATTCAAGAATTTCAAATACAATGAGCAACAACAAACTCCCCTGTGTTGATCTCCCAAGTAGACACAATCTTCCTTTCTCTTTGAGAGGTATTTCAAATAAGAATGTTAAAATAGCAATGAAGCATGTCTATAATAAAAACATATGACCTGACTTCCCTGTAGGGTAAGAATACCTTTTACACTTTTGATCTATGCTTCTATTTATTGGCCCATAAACTTGTGCAATTTACTTCACAAACCACATTCTAATCTTATTTATTATGGTGCATTTTATTAAGCATCTTTGCCAACACTCATGCTTATATCCACCTCGAATCTGTTTTCTTAATAAACTTCAACTTTGTCTTATTCTGGCTTGCCCTGATGCTCTTCTTTTCTGTGGTTTAAGTTAAAAAATCCTAGCTTCATCTTCGTAGGTCTCTGACAACAGTTCCTTAGATTGTACCGCTGGCAAAACTGAGCAGGGTTTCCTGCTAGAATAGATACCAATACTTGATATGGTCACTCTTTGCTACTGCGGCTCTGATGGCTTGTATGAACAGAGATCTCACTGTAGATTTCATTCCGTTTCCCTGATGATGTCTGCTCATGACAACTAAGGCAAAGTACAGTCTAATTTCTACATGCGGTTCTTGTAAATTCAGTTAATGCAAATCATTGTCTTTGATCAAATCTGTGGTAGGCCATATATGACATGCTGAGAATAATACCTTGAACTCAGATAGTAGTAGTAAGGCAACTGTTAGAGGGCCTATGCAAATGACTATGACCTCTATCACCGACAAAGCTTATACTTACTAGAACTATATGCTTGATCAACTGTCTATTCAAATCTTAATTCCCTCCTTTTGTTGACCAATTTCTTCACCAGGCAATGTTTAGATCGTGGATTTGCTGTGTGTATCCTTGTCTACTTAAAGTCCTACTATATTGGTCATTCATTTCTTTATGTGTGTGTATGTGTGTGTGTGCATGTATATGTGTGTGTGTGATCATAGTTTTTATTCTAAAGAAGCATATTTCACATGTCTCTTCTGTGGTAATTGGTCTTGATTAAGTGTTCCATTTCTTTTGGGATCAGTTTTAGGGAAATATGGATTTATTTAAAAATCCAAGTTATATCTAATTATAAAAACTACCTGTGGAACATAGACTAATGCATAAGTTTTACATTTCTCTTTCTAATTATTTTATTTTAAAATGCTTGTGTACATACAGTGTGTGATCACAGGGGCTTACATGGGAAGCCAAAGGTCAACTTCAGATGTTCTTGCTCTGGGGACATTTACAACGCTTTCTGAGCCAGGGTCTCTCTTTGACCTGAAGCTCACCCATTTTGTACATCTAGTGCTAGGATTACAAATGAGTGTCCTGGAACCTGATGTTTCTTTTGTCATGGATTCTGGGGATCAAATTCAGGTCCTCAACTGTGTGGCAAGTGCTTGACCGAGTTACCTCTTCAACGCTTCTCTGTCTGTCTGAACATGAAACAAAGACACGCAATGGGGCCAAGTGACCTTGGTTTAAATTCTCAACGCTGCCCATTTCCCTTTGGCCTTGAGCACCCCATGCTCTTGCTCCTAGAGGAACAGCGGTACAGGGAGCAGGCTTGCCCACCTTCCCACACCAGCACGCACACAGCCTCTGTTGGCATTTGAGTCGCGGCTGGACCTTGAAGCCTCAGCTTTGCTTCTGCATTTTCCTCATCTATACAGACGATGAAAGGATGCAACTTTTAATGCCTGTCATTTATGCTTAGGATGATAACAATTAAAACTGAACTGAAGTAAATCCTGAGACGGATCTGCGACATCTAATCCTGCAAGATCCAGTATGAAATTCAACAGCTGAAACACCAGTACTCCAGATGTAGCTTCGTGGCAGAGTACCTGCCTACCACATGTGTAATCTTGAAGGGCATATAATATAATATATGTACATTAGTCTCTCCTCACCCATGTTTTTCCCCCCTGTGGTTTCAGTAAGCCATAGTCCTACTGACTATGTAGGTATTTTCATACTGTAGGTATTTGGAACATTATAGAAATAATCCATATTTTGAAGGTTTGAAATCCTTTCTTTTGGCGAAGGATTAAACTATGTGTTTCATTTTATTATTACTGTCACAAATATCTTACTGTGCCAAATGTATAAATTACACCTTTATATATATATATGACAACTATATATATAGTTGTATATATATAGTTATATATATAACTATATATATAACTATATATATATATATATATATATATATATATATATATATATATAGTCAGCCTTCCAGACTTGCAAGTTCTGTATCCACAGATTCAGCCAACCATAGGTAGAAAATATTTGAAAAAAATCTCATCCATACTAAACATGTACTGACTTCTCTCCTGTCAGTATTCTCTAAGAGTAAGATTAACAGCTGCTTACACATTATCATCGGTGTTGTAAGCCATCTACAGATGATTTAGAGGATGTAGCAGGATACTGGTGGCTTACAAGCAAATACTCTGCAGTTTGATGAAACGGACTTAAGCATCTTCTGACTTTGGTCACTCTCCGGTACTCTATAGCCAGTCACCCTCAGAAACCAAGTGACAACTATATAGGGAAAAAACAGCCAGTAGACATCTTAGCAAATCTAAGGTTTCAGACATCCCCTGAGGTTTGAACACAACCTCTGCAAACAAAAACGGGTGACTGTACTCCAAGTATAGATAATCTCTACCTTGTGGAATGCTGGAAATTTCCACCTGGCTAAAGGGCATCTCGGGAAAGGCTGCACCAAGCTACAGGTTTCGAATTGGATATGGATGTGAGAGGATTTGTGGGAAGCGGAAGCGCAGCTGGGGAGTAGATCAAGGTCAAGTGTTCAGAGTACAAGGGAAATGTCTGTCTTTGAGCCTCCAGGGAAAAGCAAACAAACATAAATGATTCGTTTTCATGCTCTCACCAGGGTCTTTGAAGTGTTCAAGAAAATAAGGTTTAATTTGTCTGCTAGAGTCTTTGATTTCTGTATATTTTATCTCTCTCTAAGCTCAGGTCTTATGGCTAGAGGGAATGCATGATGTGCTTTCGCCTGGTTTTCATCTTGTCCTGTGCAGATGACATCCCCCCAGGTCACTAGAACAAGGGTGGGGGTCTCTATCTGGGTGTGAGGCTGCCTTGCCCTTTCCATTCACTGTAAAAATAAACACAGGTGCTGGTGTTGGGAGGCCCCTGCTGCACGGCGATCAGTACAGAGACACATGAGCAGGGCACAGCCTGCTACCTAAGGCTGCAGGACTATGTCTCGGGAGGAGGGGGCCTGGCTGCCTGCCATCCCCAGCTCAGAAAATTGCTTGTGGCCCAGGATCTTGCATAAATCAGTTTCTTTTCTTTTTTCATGAATAATCAATCATAATGTAATTGTGAGATTTTCTCGTTTGCTTTTGTCCCTTTCTCACCCATTTTTAACTCGTCATTTCATATTACGCCTGCTTGTTCGCTCCTTCCCTGTAACCTCGGAGGGGATGCGGCTGTGGAAATTTGTTCCTCTTATCTTCTCTAAATGTCCTTTGTAATGAATTATATCAGGGTGCAGAAAGCTCCAAAAAGGTGTCAGGGGCCTTCGTCATACTGTGACCTTACTCTGTTTTTGTCTCAACGATATAGAGATCATGCTTGACCATGTTCTTGTAGAATTTGTAGATAGGCACTCAACTCCTGTAGAAACAATAGGATATACTTTGCCTATCATTTGAGCAAACACAGTAAGTAAATGGTGGCACAAACGCCAAGTAAAGAACAACCTTTCCACTCACTCTGAAGACATCAGATTTCTAATCTCCCTATTTGCTTGGCCTGCTGTGACTGTTCCTAGCGGCAAACGCTGATGCCATCAGAATCAGCCTCTCACATACACCATTCTTAGAAGAGCCCTGACTCTTCAGCATGATAATCTTCAATATTTTATCAGACTTGTCTTAATTTGACGGGTAAGTAGAAGAAAATTTGTTTGCCTGTGGTGGTTAATGATGACAGATACTTCATCACTGAAGTGTTTACTGATATCAAGCTAGTTAAAATCCCATTGTTTTCTCCTACATGCGAATGATGTATACTTTGTGTTAGAAACAGAAAGCTTGTCTGGGTAGGTCTTCTAAAATTGAAGGTGTATTTTTATGCAAATACCTACTATGAGGGTCTGTGGGGTTTGTTTCAAGATTGGATTCTCTATCAGGAGCCAGCTTTGTAGGTGGTGTCCTGTCTAACCTTCTTATGAGTAGTTCATCGCATGTCCTTGCTGTCACCTTTGACTTAACCCTGCCTGTTTGTATGTCCCCACTTTGTGTTGGTACCCCCACTTTAATACAAGCCTTTAAAGTAGTCCCAGAACTAGGGAAGCTGAGGGAGTAACTTGAGAATCCGAGACCAGTCTGCCTACCCATGGGACACAGAGAAGATCCTCTGCTCCGTGGCTCTACACCTTTTCATTCTACTCCAAATTATCTTCTCTGTAATTTCATTTCCTGCAACCACCTTATTGGAGAGACCTATTACCAATATATATAAAATTGTATTTCCTAATTCTTTGCCCTTACTTTATTTCCCCTTGTATTTATCATCACTTTATATAGCATTAGTGCATTATTATTAATGTTATGGGCTGTTATTAATGTGATAAACTTGATATAGCATTAATGCTATGGAACGTTATTAATGTTATTAATGTTATGAACTGATTGTGCTTCCTATGAATAATATGATAAATTCATAATCCTTAGTGCCTCAATATAGTATTGTATGTGACCAGGTGTGTAAAAAAGGAATTCAGCTAAGTTAAATTGGTCGTATCATTGTTGCTATGGTTTAAATGTCTGTGTCCCTCTAAAATTCATACGTTGAAACCTATGACCCAGTGAGATGGTTTTTGGAGGTAAGCTCACATGAATGGGATTACCATAACAAAGGTACCTTAACATGTGAAGACATAGCTAGAACACACCCATATGAAAACCAGAAAATAAATAGATCCTTATCCTATCCCCAAGGATTACAGGCAAGGTATGATGAAGAGGCACTAACCACAACTTAGCTGGACATCCACTTTCTCTAGCGCAGGGATGGCCTTCTGATATAGACTGTCTACTAGATGATTACAACCTCCAAGGTATACTTACCATCTGAGACAGGCCTTGTCTAGCCTCTAACTCTTGTTCTACTTCCTTAGTGTGCAGGCATTTACGAAGTTAAACATTAGTGCAAACCAATTACACTCGTAGAAAGTGGCAAATGCAGGAGACGTCTGCCAGGCATGCCTATTCTGTCTGTCTGTCTTGGTATGTGGAACAATAGCTCTTCAACATCCTTAGGCAAGTATACTGATTGTACTTGGCCATTATCCCAGCTAAGCAAGAGTATGCTCTTTACTCAGAAGACTCCAGAATATTCTGAAATCTTCTTTTAATCTTCATTTAATCTTCTTTCCACATTTGCCTTGGAATCCAATATCCTTAAAGAGGAAAGAATACTTTTTTTTGGCCTTATAATAGTTCCTGAAGATTTTGCCTAACCAGTGGATTCATATTGTTTTATGGTTTGCATATGAAGTGTTCCCCCTAATATTTCTTATGTTTTGAAGGCTTGGTCCCTGCTACAAGGAGTGTTCATAGTGACTTTGGGAAAGATGGGCTCATGAGGGCTCCGACATGCTGAATGGATTAATCCCTTGATGAATTCCTAACATGGCATTACTGGTGTCTAATTGGAGGTAGCAAACCACTTAGAGTATGCCCCGGAAAGATGTACCTTATCCCATGCCCTTCTCCCTTTTCTCTGGCATGTTCTCCCGCTATGATGTTCTCACCATAGACCCAGAAACACGAAACCAGTTGACCATTAAATAAAGCTTCTGAAACTGAGACACAGTGAATCCTTCTTGTCTTGGAAGTCCTTTTACTTTGATGTCACATCAAAAAAATCTTACTGACAACATATTACTTGTGCCTTTTGCAGTACAGAATGATTCTGTACTTTCTTGGTATCCTGGTATTCACTGTTCTCTAAGTGAAGGCTTCCCCTTCCAAGTCTGTTTTTTGGGACCTTCATATCTCTCTCTATCTCTCTGTCTCTTTCTCTCTCTTATACGTGCACGCACGTGTGCGTGCGCGCGCGCACACACACACACACACACACACACAGAGAGAGAGAGAGAGAGAGAGAGAGAGAGATCCATTAACATATGTGTGGGAATAGTAATTTCTTACCATCAGAGGGTCCCATTTTATTGACAGCCATGGCCACTGTGACAGACACTGAAATTCTGTTCCTATCCGACCAGGGCAAGTAGGAGGTCATTTTGTGTCTTATTTTGTACATTTTATGAATGTTAAAATCTGGTGAACTTCTCCTCTAGATGTCCTTCCACTGAGTGGAACATCCTCAGTGATAGTAGTAGCAATGTGTCTGGGGCTTTGGGAGGAGTGAAACGGAAAGAGACATGGTATGTGAAAGCATCAGCTATGAGTCGGGCTGGGGAGGCTCATGCTCAGGAACTGAACCTTGCTCATTTTATTGAGTGACTCTATGTGACATCCCTTTGCGATATTTGTGTTCTGGGTAAATAATAGGGTGGGAGGCCATGAAATATTACACCTAATCCAGGATTCTGACTGTATCCAATTTTTAATCCCATTTCCATCCTCTTCCTACCATAGATACAATCATAAGAGGGTACTGTTCTGTAGTTGACTTACTGTCTTTCTAGTGTATCATGGGCACTACATCCTTGAACAATGCTGTCTTTGGTGTGTGTGTAGGAGAGTGTACAGATACAGATACATAGCCTTTGGATACTATTGCTTTCCTACAGTATTTTAGCATCGGATCTCATTATCTATTTGAGAACTGGGATGTTTTTTTCCTAGACTCAGTACCTCAGTTGTGAATATTTCATTGTGTATTGTGTTATTTTAACCTTGGTTGTAATTCCCACCTCACCTATCTCAGTCTGGTTTCAGATAGGAGATGAGATTTTTTTTTTGATCCAATGAGAGGGTGCAGCATAAGCGTGCTGCTGGGTGTGTCTGCGTTTTAGACAGGTCTTCTTTCCCAGCAGAAACTTGTAGAAATTGAGAAAACATGTCTGCACTGGTTCAGACACTCAGGGAAATTCATGCTGTCCTGAGGAAGTAATGCAGACTTTGGTTATACAGTTTCTAACTTACCACACTTTCTTAAACTCATATTTGTTGGTGATGGACACTTCAGGATATCTGTTTGTCTGCCCAGTAGGTACCAAGTGTGCTCAAAATATTAAGTGGAGCACACTCACTGGGTGCTTTTAAAGACTCTAACATCGTTTTTTTTTCTTTTTAGATACTTTGTTATCATATAATGAGAACACCCCTACTGAGAATCACCAAACTCGTCTCTAAGTAGTAGTAACAACTTATTCGTAGTGCTGGTAGCTTTGATAGTGCCATTGCCCTCTTGATATTGACTGGGATCCTTTTCTGATGAATGAGCCATGGTGCTCCTCTAGGGCACTCACTATGGGGACAGCGTTCTGCTCAGGTGTGAATTCTGAGAATTAAGTAGATTTAATCATATGCTTTATGGTAAGTCTTCAGTAGATACCATGAATTGCTTACTGTCACTGTCACCATTTTCACACCATCACCATTATTATAATATCTCCTGCATTACTAGGAAGCTTACTATCACCACCACCATCATTACTATCACCACCACCATCACATCACCCTCACCAACGCCATCTCTGTTGTGGTTTGTTTTCTAAGAATCAAGGTTGGAGACTTGATTCATAGATGTTTTGGTAATAGGACTATACATAGATAGCTCATAGTAAGTGATCCTTAGGTTGATTGGGGAAAAATACTCCCTCTGGTGTCATGTTTTGCATCTCTTCCTTTTATGCACAGCCTTGCACGACGTCACATAGCCGAGAAAACCTTTGTGAGAGCTGTGCAGGAGTCGGTTGCAAGCTCTTGATCCTCCAAGGCTAGAAGCTAAACAATTTCTTTATAAGGCTAGCCTGACTGAGGGAGATAGAGTACTACTCTAAGCCCCACAACCATTTCCACTATTACCACAATCACCTCTGCACCACTAACACTACTGACAGTCACAGTCATTACCACCACTGCCTGCTATTTCCTTTATAAGCATACATATGCCTTTTTGCTTTCTTGTGCCTTATCTGATCCCACTGGGCAACTGCAGTCTAGTTGGGTCTCCGTGGCCTGCCCTGTCCATAGGCGGTGAATGGGGGCTAGAGGCTAGAACAGGGAGGTCCTCTCTGAAGCTCCAGGGTGGTCCCTGGGAAAGCAGTGCCTGCAGTGGCTGGGGTGGAAAAAAAATGAGGAATGGAGGAAACCCACATCCCTCTGTGAACTCCCGCGGAGTGAGCAGAGTCTCTTCCCTGTGCCATGGGAGGAACGGGGGGGGGGGGGGGGGGATGGGGCTGCGCAAACAACCTTGTAGTCCAGCAGACCCACCGCAGCACGTCCACTAAGGCCCTCCAAGAAGAATTGCTTTTCTTCATCATCACAGACTCTCCCTTTCCCTTGGGCTCTTCTCAGTAGGTTGACCTGGTGTGAAAATTCAATCCTTCTTGTGTCGGCTTTGTCCTCACTGATTCTGACCCTTCTTCCCCTTTCCAGGTCTCATTCTGCTTCTTCCCCTTTGACCCTTCTTCACAGATGTACCCAGCTGTGTTTACCACCACCCAGCTGTGTTTACCTCCTCTGTTGCCCGACGCACAGGCCCCTAGAGTTACAGGTCAATTAGGAATAAATGTAAAAGACTAACATCAATTAAGGCCCAAACAGAACATCCTGAATTGACATTTCTTTCTTCTAACAACGGTGAAATAGTGAGCCCATGGAGCTCCCGGGAGTAATGTAGTATCATCTTGGCCTCAGATAGTTTTTGAACTCAGATGTTTAGGCAAATGAACCAAAAATATAATTATATTTAATTTTTTTATATTGAAGAATAAGAAACAATTGTTCTGGATCTAATAGGAATCTTTGATTTCCACAGATGTCACAGGATACAATCATTTCATTTTTTATAGGATACAATCAGTCATATTAGAATAGAAGGATGCAAAGACATTCACACTGGTTGGCATGTGATTACTTTTTGCTGCTCTTGATCATCCTACTTTGTTTCCTGTTGCTGTGATAAATAACATGACCAAAACCAACTTGGGAACTAGCTTACCAGTTAGAGTCATTCATCAGGGGAAGGCATGATATGTGCTCAGAGCAGGAACCTGGAGGCAGGAACTGAAGCAGAACGCACAGGGCGTCTCTGCTTACCGTCTTCCTTTGTATGGTTTGCTAGCTACATATATTATACAGGCCAGGTCCACCTGCACAGGGGTGGTGCTGCCCCCCTCTCGCATCAATCAGAAATTAAGAAAATGCCGCACAGACAGATATACCCACAATCTGAGCTGATGTAAACTACTCTTTGGCTGAAGTTTTCTCTTTCCAGTATGTCAAGTTCGTATCAAGTTAATATAAACTATGACAGGGATTGACTGTGAAGTTTCAGACATGCTAAGCACATAGAGCCTAGTCCCTGTCTATGTAGTTTTACCAAATAATTATGAATCACACAAAGCCTGGATTCAATGATTGAGTCACAGAAACTGTATGGTTGGAAGATAGTAGTCAATACTACTGAAGATATATATCTCTAGCAAAATGCAGGGCTCAGGCAATAGGAAAAAATGACTCTGTTCCTTCAACAAATCCATTTGTGGAAAAGAAAGATGGAGAGAGAAAAACCTTATATATTAAAAGAGACCATTGGAAATCGTGCTCTGATAGATCTTATTTGGAAAATAAACACAGAAATATGATACAGTCAGAGAAACCCTGGACATTAGATAGTATTAGGAATAATAGATAACTTAGTTTTGGAATGACTGTATGTGCTGCTAAAGTGGGTGGCTGCTGTAAGGAACCACATCCTTTTCCCCAGTTTCTCTGATCTAGAGTGAGTGTATTAAAAGTTACATTGTGGTGTTTACCTGGGAAGAGAGATGCCATGACCAAGACATTCGTTTTCCCAGGATTAGGTCAATTCTATTGCACTTTTGCTGATCTCTGCAGCAAAAGTGCAAATGTGGGGGATTCAATTGCATAAGTTTTAGTAATAGAGGACATTGTCTGTACAGGAAGTAAAATAACAACAGTCAAATGAACAGGCTAAAAAGAACAAAAGAATAGCTAGGGAAGATACCGGCAGCCTAACAGAACAGGGCCCAGACACAGGGTGTGTAATCCAGGAACTGAAGACAAGCCAAATCAAGAAGTGGGATGCTTGCACTATTCAAATGAGGAGCTACCAGACATTGATAACCAGTACTCAGAGGGGGATTAATATGGCTTCTTAACTTCTAAATAATAGAATTTATTTGCATCAAATGGCTTTCGCTTATAAATAACGGGTTGTATGGCTTACAAATCTGAAAGCCAGTGATAGCTGAGCTTTAGGTGCAAAGACAGAGACTTGCCTTTTGCCCTCTCCATCCCCATGAAGGACACACAGCATCGCTACTGCTCCTATGGAGTTTCTCGCAGAAGCCGGCTACTTCATGAGTGCCATCATTCTTCCCACTCAGGCAGCTGTCCCTTCCTGGGACTGTATACCTTTAGTTTCCCAACCACTTCTCTCTGTTTCTAAGCTTAGTATGTGCACCTACTAAATTGAGTGATTTAAATAGACGATTCTCTTAAAAGGACACACTGAAAACCTGTCTAAACTGTCCTGTTGGAGAACTACTTGCCTGCGTTTTTTGATGAAGATGCCATCAGAAACACATTTATAAAAGCAGAGGTGATGGAACCACTTTCAGATGACAGAAATAGGAGTTTTATTTCAGCTCAGGAGAAGTGCTCTTAGGTTGGGGTAGCCAGTCATTGGTTTCAAGTACTGTCTGATGTATTAATGAGGCCACTTGGGCTCGGTGAAGAGCTACTACTAATGTCTGCTTTGGGCACAAAACACACAACCCCTATTTTCAGCACCAATCAAATAAGTGTACAGACACATAGAACAGCATTTTCAAGTGTGGACTCAATAGGAGAGGCATAATTGATCCATGACTGTGTAAAAATCGAAGATCTGCATATATAACTGAGTGGTAAAGCATTTGTCTAGTGTGTGCAGGCCCTACATTCAATACACAGTAATACAGTAATACACCGCACACACGCACACGCACACACGAATTAGCCTTAAAATCTCAGCTATGTCCTTTCTATAGTGGACTAGGCTCAGGAGTTGTTCCCCTCCAGGAGCAATGTCGAACCAGGCTCAAAGATATGAACCCTGGCCAAGGTCAGAAAGCAGATGATGGACAGTCAGACCGATAATGAATGGGGAAAGAAAGGTGACTTGGAAGACAAAAGGGATATTGGGAGTTGGCAGCTAGAGGGAAGGACATGACGTCTATGAGGTTTAAAAGGAGCCTCAAGCTGGAGGTGACATTATGTGGGAGGTCATCTTCGTGAACAATTTTTTGCCTTCACTGGCTCAGGTAGGCCTTGACCCAGGAAGTCAAGCCCCAAGCCTCGAGGCCATCGGGATCCGCACCAACTTCAGAGGGTTTCTGAGGGGCAGCATGCTATCCTGTGTGGGCAGCACCATTGGAATAGCCTAGTGCTGAAAGTGGGGGATGGTTGCTTGCTGTTTGCTCCTGAGCTTCATTTCCAGGATGGCACTCTCCGGCGGGGGCGGGGTGGAGGAAAAGACTGAGCCTCTGAGTGGTTGTTCTGCAAGGCTCCTTCCAATCGTCGGAGAGAAGCCAGCAGGGTTCCCGAGGCAGCTCGCCAGCCTGCCCGAGCTTGAGCCAGTAAAAAAAGGCTTGCCTCAGAACCCTCGGAAACAAATCTGCGGAAACCACTTCCATCTAGTGGTAACTAAGATAAAATACAGCCCACAAATGGCAATGATTGCTTAAGAAAGAAGCCACAGACCTAGTAGAGAGCAAGCTTTATTGTCCACCTTCACCACCTACCTCCCGCTCCCGCCCCAAGGGCAAATCACCGTCCAGATCAGCAGCCTGATCCCGAAAAGAAAGCTGTCTGTCACCTTCACCTAAATTGTGAAATACTTGCGGGGACTCACAGATTTTGGGGCTAGCTGACTGCTTTAAGTAGCCACTTCCTGCACCTAAGGAGAGGCAAAGAGTCTACTCAAATGTTTCCCTAGAAACGCGAAGCTATGCACAGAGTGCCTAGATAGAGAAGAGAAAGACAAACAAATGAATTATTTGGAATTAAGCAGTAAATGAGGCCTAAATAATATAGTCAAATCTGTTCCGTATGCAATGCTTTGCTTCCATTTTTCAGTCTTTTCCTTGCTTTGGGAAAAGACAGTATTTCCTGATTATTTGGCCAAGAGGACATCAGAATAATAATGTTTCCTATTCTAGCCAAGATTCGGTCATGGAGGCAGAGTCACAGGCTCATAGAGCAAGCATTCTTCAGCTTATCTGCAAAGCAAGCCTGCTTCTCTGTGCTTCATCTTTCCTCTTTCTCCAAAGGAAGGCACTCTGTGCTGTTCATTTCCCCTTTTCTTTCTTAGATTATTTATTTTCCAATTAACAACAGCTATCATCTTTCTCCCAAAAACCTAACAGCCACCTGCAAGTCACTGAAATTTGGATCCCAAAGGGCACCTTTTTGTCACCATCTCAACAAAACAATGAGTCACTGTTGAGACTTTTGGACAAGAGGCACCCTAACTTAATAGTGGTTTTGACTACTATAGCATTATTTTATGGAATCATGAGCATCTTAGACTACTCACCCAGTGGCTTGCTCATACTCCCATTTCTTCTTGTGATTAGTTGTTGCTGATCATATTTCATCAGGATGTAGTCTTCCTTGTGTAATCTAAATGGAGGGAATGCCACTGTTCACACACCCGTACAATCCTCTGTTTCTGTTTTATTTCATTTTAGCACTTAGCTAAATTAAATGAAAGGAGATACTAAGACCTGGGTGCGGCAAGCCAGCATGAATTGACATTGGAGACAGAGACATCAAATCAAAGTTACCCAGATACAGAGTTACAACATGGAGCAACCATGAGAGTTGTCTTGTTAGGAGCAGATGCTGTATGTGTGAAAGCAATTTTTTTAGAGTTTTTAATAGTCAAACACAGAGGTCTGCTTCATTTCAGCTCCTTGACTGCCAAGCCAGGGGGCAGGGACTGTTTCAACTTCTCGGCTTTCTCCTTGTCTGTGATGACCAGGGTGTAAAGGTACCTGCTGCAGCGAACCTTGAATTTCACATTATCCTTGTTCCTCTTGATCTTGACAGATTTGGCATCCTTCCGCTGGGCCGTGAGCAGGAAGTCCTTGATTTCCTCAATTTTCTGAGGCATGGCCATGGGCTCTCATCGCTGGAGACCATACAGCGGCGAGAACCGAAGAGAACAGAAAAAGAAGTGAAAGCAAATTTTTAAGTACTAAACCTCCGGAATTATATTTGTTGCTGGAGGTCAAACAGAGCTTATTGATTATGATCTCAATATTTGGTACAAGATGTGAGATTTCCAGTATCCTAAAGGACTAGAGAGCATCTCATCAAATTCTTCCTCTAGAAGTGGTTTTGTCTGGTATAAAACAAATACTGAAAAACTATGTTATTGTCTAGGAGTGTAGCTCAGTGGTAGAACACATGCTTACCATACACATGGTCTTAGGTTTAATTTCCAATAGCATACCACACGCACAGTCCCAGAGAGAGAGAGAGAGAGAGAGAGAGAGAGAGAGAGAGAGAGAGAGAGAGAGAGAGAGAGAGAGAGATCTCCCTCATCTTCTTCATAGTTGTAATTGTTCTTTGGGCTAACTGAAGGAGGAAGGAGACCCAAAGTAGAAAGACAGGATTTTGATGACTACTCATAGACCATTGGTTCCCTCAAAGAATAAATCTCCAGATGCTATACTTGAAAGGCACAGGCCAGAAAGAATGTGCTTAACCCCAGACTTAGGAGAGAGCCACAGCTTTTACATGAGTAGGCCTGGAGCAGAGGGACATTGTGAAGGTCTGATGGCTTTCATCATGGAGGTCAGGCACCTCCAAGACACTCATCACCCAATGTCGGTACAGAAATGCCAACACCTGACCCGTCTGACCAGCCCCATTTCCAGTGCTACTGATGCTGTAGATCTGGGGTCACTAAGAGATCTACGAATCTGACAATGGATAATATTTTAACAGAAAAGCCTTTTCCTTTAGATACTGGCGCCTAGACTGATGGGTGCTAGGACTGCCTCTAAGCGTGCTCTGCAGATGTAGCACTAAACTGTATCATCCCAGTGGGGCTAATGAAGGCAAACCCCAGAAGACTGCATGTATCTTATCTGCCTACGTGTAGGCAGGGGTTTATTTCAACAAATATTTTTTTTTGCAGGAATCCTAGTTACCTTTCGAGCAGAGTAAACAAGCTTGATTACAAAAGCAGAAACTATGGCTAACCTTTTGACCTACTGTCTTTTAAGGCCAGCAAAGGTTACAAGGTCAGTCAATTAAGAATAGTCTTCGACATCTGGAGAGAAAAGGGAATATGGCTGTTAGGGTACATCTTGTACAGGTGAGGGGCTGCTTACATGATAGAGGCATTTCTGCTCTTTGGTTTCTCAAGCTCAGTAAGTTTTAAACGTTAAGCATGACGTTCACCATCACACTGAAAGGTGCCTGGAGATTAAATGAAAATTTAGGGAAGAGACAGGAAGTCTGAAATGACTTGGGCTTAATTTGAACAATTTGTCATTTTGCTTTAGCAAGGGAAATGGTACCTTAAACAGAGATTAAGTCAGCAAAGATACACTTCTGTGCGTCAGAGTTTCATAAAAATGAAAGCGAAGCCCCCACCATAATGGCAGAGTATTACTCACTGCTTATATTTGTTTTCTACTGCTGTGTGATCAATTGCTATAATTTAGCAGTTTAAATAGCATACATTTGTTATCTCATCGCGTCCGTGGGTCAGAGACGGGGGAGTGGCTTAGCTATTTCCTATGCTTAGGATGTCAGAAGGCTACAATTAAGACTCTAGCTGGGGCTGGCATCTCCTCTGAGGCATCGGGCTCTCTTCCACATGTGCAAGGTTGTTGGCAGAATTCATTTCTTAACAGCTTAATCAACAAATCAAAGTATAAGCAACGGATGCAAAGGTGGCTACATCCCTAGAGACTGATGGTTGGAATATGCAGTGGGGAGAGAGCAGATGGCAGGGCCCATATAATTTATGCTAAAATGTCCCCGAATCTTTAATTCTGTAATGGAAAAAAATGACAGAAAAGGCTCCTGAAATTCTGATGTGTGAGATATGAATTCTTAATATTCTCCATCCCTTTGAAAGCTTCCCTTCCATGAATTCTCTATACAGTATGCATTGTACCATTTCTGTAGGCAAGCTAACTACGTAGATTGGGAATCAAAGATAGCTGAAATCCCACATCTCATAGACTCTGGGAGAAGGGGGAGATACTGGAATCAAGTAGATTAACATAGAGACAGCATGGAAAACACACAGCTGTGTCCTGCTACTAAAGGACTGAAAATTGTGTTTCTGCACTCTGAAGTCAGGCACCCGGTGGAAGAGCTGGTGAAGAGACTGGCTAGTACTGCAAGCTTTGGACACTGCAGCGAACATGGGATCGTGTTGACTCCATCCCTTCTTTTAAGGCCCATCTCTGGTCTCTGGTGCATGGTCTCCACCTCGGTAGAGTGGAAATTCCAGGCCTGTTCCTTGATCAGGCATCCTTGCTTCCCATCTGGAGTATGGTTCTGCTTATACACTCATGTCCACTTGTGGTAGGATGTTACCCTGGAAAACAGGCAGGAAGAGTGTGCTAGAGAGAAGGAGGAGGAGAGGCCGGAAATTATAGGGTCATGATAGCATTGATGGGGAGGTTGTCATTAACAATAGCCCAGAACACCATGTGACCTTAGGGGTGAGTAGCCGTGACTGGCAGAAGACAAGAACAAGGAGAAAATCTTAGTGGTTGAGAGAAGGATTGTCTCCATTAGATCGACCTGTGGGAATGATTGAGGGTTGTTTTTTCTTTTGGTTAATTGATTTGAGAAGACTCTTCCTACTGTGGGTGATACTATTCCTTATGCAGCAGGTGGGAGGGGGGATTAAGACAAACACAAGCAAACCACATACATATGTACATTTCTCTCTCTGTGTTCTTGACTGTGGATGTGATGTAACTAGCTACTTCAGTTTCCTGCACTGATGCTCCCCTTATGCAAAGCAACCTGAAATTGTAAGCCAAATAAACCTGTTCTACCTGAGGTTGCCTCTTGTCAGGGTATTATTTTGCAATAGCAATAGAAACAAAACTAGAACTTATGTCATTGAGGGAAATGGAGCAAAGCATCTCATGTGTGGTCATAGTATATGTAGTAAAGTCTGAAATAAAATCACATTTCTCTCTTAGGCCTTTCTGTTGTGCAATATTTTCTTTGTTTTGTCTTTTGGCTGGTTTCTATTTCTTCTGGGAGCATCACTTATTTTAAAAGAAGTTTTTTAATCTTGATAAAAATACATCTATATAAAACAGAAGTTTCTACCTGTGATAGGTAACTTTGTATGTCAACTTGATAGTGTCAGGTAGGGCTTACATATTTGGTCTATATTTCAGTCAGGGTGTTTCTAGGTGAGATGGACATTTTAGTTAGTAATAAGAGACCTTTAAGCTCCCTCTTGATTGTGCGTAGGACTCATCTAATCAGTTGGAAGGCAAAAGAGAACACAAGGCTTCCCCTGCTCTCCAGCAATAGAATTCTTCCTGCCTGATGATATATGAATAGAAACATTGGCTTTTCTTGGGTCTGAAGCCTGTAGCCTTTGGGTTGGAATTTGTACTATCGGCTCTCAGATATTGGAACTTGGCCTCCATGTATGTGTGGTTCTCCTTGCTCAAACATGCATACAATTGATCCTGTTTCTTCAGAGGACGCCATCAGACAAAACATTCTATTCATTCTGAAGCATGCATGTCACTGACCTTAAGAGCGTAGTTGTGTGGGTTACCATCAACATGATTGGTACACTAAACTTTTCACTTTGCAAAAATTAAATTCTATACCTGTGGTGGTTTAGAAGAGGAATGTTTCCTATAGTCTTGGGCATTTGGACACATGGTACCCTGTTGGTAACACTATTTGAGGAGGCTTCAGTGGTGTGCACTTCCTGCAGGAATAGGTCACCAATGGAGGGTTTGAGATTAAAAGTCTGGTGACATTCTTGGTTTCCCTTTTGTGTTTTGTACTTGTGATTAAGATATAAGCATTTGATTTTCTGTTTCTGCTGTCATAATCACTGCTTTGTCTTCCTCCCATAATAGACTTTTAGTTTCCTGGACCCGTAAGTCAAAATATGCTCTTTCATCCTTACGTTGCTTTTGGTAATGGTGTCTTATTACAGCTAGAGAAAAGTAATTAATACAGTACCCTTAACAATAACTCTTTTTCCTCCTATCACTCAGCTGCTGGTCCTTATCATCTGACTTCTGCCTCTAGACATTTGACTGATCTAGACCTTTGAATTACGTGAGATGATATAATTTTTTTGTTTTGTTATTGGCTTTTTATTTTATTTTATTTATTTTTATTATTAAAAATTTCCACCTCCTCCCCACTTCTCATTTCCCTTCCCCTCCCTTCACTCCCCTCCTCCTCCCTTGCCAGTCAGGGTTCCCTGCCCTACAGGAAGTCCAAGGTCCAACCCACTCCATCTGGGTCCAGGAAGGTGCGCATCTAAAGAGACTAGGCTCCCCAAAAGCCAGTACATGCGGTAGGATCAAAACCCAGTGCCATTGTTCTTGGCTTCTCAGTCAGCCCTCATTGTTCGACATGTTCCGAGAATCCGGTTTGATCCCATGTTTTTTCTATTGGCTTATTTTAATTAGCCTTTTGTCCCTCAAGAGCTCCATGGTGTGGTATCACTGTTAGTTTGCCGTTGTCAGTATTTTCTTCCTTTGAAGGTTAAGCAACATTCAAAACTGCAAATTGTATAATAGAAAATTTTTCTATTTGTGCGTTAATAAGCACCCAGTGCTTACACCGTCCGGTTATTGTGAATATATTGTGCATATATTAAGATATTTGTAAGTTTTTGCTTTTAATTGTTTTAGAAATACAAACTGAAGTAACATTATACTATCACGTGGTTAGGAGCAAGGTCATTTTTTTATTTCCTCCAGCAGTAAACAAATGTTCTATTTTTTTTATTTCCAATATTTCTGGTCTTTTAATTGTGTAATCCCAGAAACCAACATTTTCAAAAATGTGTTCTAGCATGCCACTCTCCCCAAACTGGGGGGAGCTAGAGACTCTTGAGTTTCCAAATATTCTTGCGGGAAAAGTTCTAATTTTTATAATCCTTACCTATGTATATTATTTTATTTCATTTTTCTTAAATGACAGCTGTTAATGGATGCAAGAGGGTAGAATATTTAACTTACAATATTTTTCACGGGGACTTTATGACTAAATTCTTCCTTCCACTTAAGCCCAATTCCTTCATTTATCTGATTAATGTTGCCACAATATATGTGATGAATTCCTTGGGCTCAGGCTTGAAGGGGATTAAAATTCTTTCACAATGAGAAGCAAGTCCAGTTCTCCAAGCAAGTGCCCTCTCTTCTCGGTGTGACCCTGCAGTGAAGTTACACTCTGGTCTCCCTTGGGTTCCAATCTCAAGAGGCTGGCCACTTGCCACTGGCTGAGTGCCTACAGATATTGAGCCCTTGCCTTGTGCTGCTAGAGAGGAAGGACCCTTGTGGTTGTGGGGAGCTCTCTGCATTCACACCCTGGTGGGAGACAGTCACCACATGGCACCAAGGCTGTGGCCTTGGAGGACTGCCAAGGCCACCTGCCAGTTTCCTACAGATGAGAGTGTCACCCTGGTGCCTGGATTTTTCTTGAATACCAAACACTGAGAAATTTGTACACTTCATATATGATGTTAAGACGCAGCAAGAAGTGACAGTTGACTTAATTTGGAGCTTTCTCTTTCTACATCCCCTGCTGAGCTCATCTAGAAGATGAACTTCTTTCTCCTCAGCTTTGTTTATATGTAAAAAATTCTCAATACTTTCGTTCTTCTCTATTGACAACCTTGGTCTTTTCTGCCAGTCTTTGAAATCCATATTTAATTATAACATAGGTTAGGCTACTACTATTTTTTTCATTATTTTCAAACATTGTTTTGTGCCCAAATCTTTTATAAATACATTCTTCCTCTGAAAACAAAGTACATTTCTTTTATTCTCCAAGTTATGACAATTCAATGTATCTATAATCAAGTACAGTTTTAAATATAAATTTAAATACAGTAAGTACTATAAAGGCGATGGCTATTAGGAAAATATGGGGTCCCCAAATAATGTTTGAATTAATTTGGGCCATTGTTCCTTCCTAGGATGATGATACTAAAGCTAAAATTCCAAATTATTGACTCTGAGTCAGTCCAAGAAAAGAGAATAGGAAGTGGCTATTTCTGGCTCCTTAAGGAGCATATGAAAGGATTCTGAGACCACAGGATTTGTGGAGAGGGGCAGGACTGCTGGAGGTGGAGCAGAACAGAGAGTGGGGAGATGATGGACAACATCGGGTACTGGTAAAAGCGGAGGGAGGAACAGGCTTATAATCTTATAAGATTATAAACGGCCCTAAAGATGGAGGTTCATCTCCTATTTTGAAGCTCCCCCAGGGCAAACTATGGTAGCCCTACTGAAGAACAAGTAGAGAGGCCAGGCAGCAAACTGCTGACATCAACAGCAACTCCAACCACCTTCGAACATCACCAGGAGAGCACCCTAGGCGTGCGCATGTCCTTGGCAGTGAGGCAGAGCATAGGGACCTTAGAACATCACCAGGAGAGCACCCTAGGCGTGCGCATGTCCTTGGCAGTGAGGCAGAGCATAGGGACTTTGCCTTCTTGGTTTATGCCTGTGGGTTGTGAACTTGCTCCAGTTGATAGCCAAGGACCAAGCTCTTTACCATAATCTTGTCTTTTTCTTTCTTTCTTTCTTTCTTTCTTTCTTTCTTTCTTTTTTTTTTTTTTTTTTTTTTTTTTTTTTTTTGGTTTTTCGAGACAGGGTTTCCCTGTAGTTTCTAGAGCCTGTCCTGGAACTAGCTCTTGTAGACCAGGCTGGCCTCGAACTCACAGAGATCCGCCTGCCTCTGCCTCCCGAGTGCTGGGATTAAAGGCGTGCGCCACCACCGCCCGGCCATAATCTTGTCTTTTGCTCTCAGCTGTTTCAAACCCCGAGGAATAAGTGTGTCGTATTGTCCAGATTGTTTTTTGCTTCACCCACATGGTATTTTTGTTGTTGTTGTTGTCATATAACGTTACAAGGGGAGGGAGCTGCAGGAAGGTCTTTCTTATCTCTGGGTGCACCAGGCTGAGTTTTTAAGGAGACTCAGGCTTCACCTTAACTTCACAGGCAAGAGGTAACCTCATTGTTTCCGTCTTCACCTTTCTTGCCTTGCCAAGCCTTTTATACCCCCACACAAACCCGACTGGACATACATTGCTCTACGTGCTGAACTTGAAAGATCACATTTCATCTATCTTAACCATTTGAAAACATCTTAATTGATAAATTCACCATGCATCACATTTAGCTTAACGGCTTGTTATTTCTCTTTTGTGACTGTAAAAGTTTTCTTACTGGTGCCACCCTGTGGCAAAGAGAAATCATTGAGTATATTTATTCAAACAAAGGGCCTGGTCAGATAAGTGTTATACAGTGCTTTGTTTGGCTGCAATGAGGGGAAGGCCTGGGCTTAGGCAGGGGGAACGCGAAGGCCATTGAGGGTGGCATGTGAAGGCCATCCAGGGTGCTAAGGTAGCGACTATAGTGCCACCAAGACTGTCAGAAAGATGAAGGAGGTAGATTCAGCAAATCCTATCAAATGTCTTAATACCAAAGAAAAGGAAAGACTCAACAAAGGCAAACCTTTATAAATCTGTTTCCTGGGAAAATTTCAGAACTGAAATTAAAAAAGGTTTTCATAATTAATTATGATATATGAAATAGTGTCTAGCAAAAGTCAAGCAAGGAAACAACATTAAAACTGTGATGCGTTACCAAATGATCTCAGTGTTATTTGCCCCACCTATATCTCCCCAGTTAGGGACTCCGCCCTGATTTTCCCCTTCCCCCTTTCATAGCATTTATATCCTGTTATTCCTTCTCAACTCCCTGTCCCTGGCGTTTTTATACTTTCCTGGTTTCTGTGTTGGTCATACACTCACATCTGAAGATATTGTGCTAGGAACTGCAGACGAGAGAGACAAGATAATTCCTTATCTAGATTCGACATCTTAGCTTTATACTCACAGCTAAGTGTAGCTGTTACCCCTCATCAAAGCAGCTTCTCTCTGCAGCAGGCTGGAATCATGACAGAAAATCACAACTGGATATAAGGCAACTATCAATAGATTGTGGGAAGCACAACCCCAGTGGATACGTCTATATCACAGCGACTACATCTAAGGCTCAGGTAACAGAAGAGGGGGCAGGAAGATTGTAAGGGCCTGAATAGCAAGAAGTCTGCCTTAAGTAGCATTTCCTAGGAGTGGTTGCAAAACCAGGACTGGAACAATGATCATATCAACGGGCAAGTTAATGTAGAAGGAGGGAAATTTCATGAGGTTCTTCCCTTAGTCAAAGAATCACAGGTAGCTAATGACTGCTGGAAAAAGGAGAATTAGCCCATTTCAGGGATGAAGCACATTATTGATTGTCCAATGCAGAATAGTCAGCCTTGAAAACACAAACATGCACACAAATAAGCAAACAAAAATCCAGACTCTGCAAGTTTTGTGTGTGTGTGCATACACACACACACACACACACACACACACACACACACACACACACACATATATATATATATATATATATATATATATATATATATATATATATATATATCTGTAACAACAATACCATGGCATGAAAGGGGCTGAAGGGAGGAGGAGCACAAAGTGATGCAATTCTGTTCAACTAAAATAAAGAAAAATATAACTACATTACTCCCCTCTTTTATTCCCTCCCAAACCCCTACAACTCTCAACTCGATAGCTTTTTTATTTGATTATTATTGGTGTATTATCTACACAAATATATAAACATAACCATCTGAGTCTATTTTTGTCATTTGTTTTCATAGCTGACTCCTCCCTTTTGGAAAACCAACCAGGAGACTCATCCCTGGGAGAGGCTAATTCTCTCTCTCAGCCTTTATTAATTGCCTATGCTTTTCTGTCTATGGGTGGGACCCTGTGAAACTTCCTTCTATCCATGTTAGTATGTCTATTGATATTTTTATTGTTCAGGTTCTTGTCTATCCAGCCATTTCTAGGAGAGGTGGTCATACAGCTGACTTCCTTTATGTCGGACCCCTTTGCTAAAGAAGACAGGCCCATCAGTTATCCTTCCTGAGCAATGACCACCTCTTGGACTCATTGTTCATGCAATCAAAGTTGCACTGAGAGTTACTGCCCTGAATATTTTCTTCGAGACAGAAGAAACACACATTCACATATTTACTGATCTGAGCTTGAATGCTGGCTTCTCTGCACATGAGTTACTATTTCCACTGTCATGGAGGATGATATATCCAAATGAAGACATCTTCTGAAGGCTCATTGGCCCTTTGGTTATTGGTAACTGAGATGTACTTCTGGATTCTAAGTCTCTTTAATAAAGTAATTTAAAAATATTCAAAGATGCCCCATTACAGTAAATTTGAGAGAAAAATCACAAGATAGTCAGGCTGCAAATCCTGGCACCTGCCTGGAGGAGAGGAGATGAAATCAAACAAAACACAACAAACTGTCTTTATTAAACTAGGCACAGAGTCATAAATCATTGCTAATGTCCAGGGTGTCAAGGAAACATGCTCAAGTTTTAGGCCAATATCCAAAATGGAAACAAAGTAAAGGAGAAGGAAAAACCTGTTTAGTGCTGACTGACATCGAGATCTGAGTTCAGGAGCACCCAATTCCAGGCTCTTGGGACCAAGGACAAAGAAATGCCCTGGGGAGAGGTGGTTAGAAATTCAAACAGATTATGTGTCCAAGAGGAAAAGGATCTCACCCAATGGGAGCAAGCTAGTGAACCAAGGAAAGAGCCTCAAACACAGGGTCAGGAGTCTTATAGCCCTTTATTGAATACCTACATAATGCCTGCCCATCCTGTTTGTGTTCTGCAGGCTCTCCTCGAGCTTGCTCTGTTCATTACAAAACACACAGGTGAGAAAGGACTTCCAGTCTTCTGCAACCTGGCTTTTTTCATGTGATTCTTAAAAAAAAAACTTAAAGTCTGCTGCAAGATCTTGTCTTCTAGAAAGGCACGCATGAAACCTCAGCAACAAGTCTGCATAAGATCTGTCTCCTAGAAAGACACTCACGATACTTTAATAATACGTCTGCATAAGATCTGAACAATGACAGCCCCATAGATATGATACATGGAAGGCAGAATTCTCTCTGGTCCCCAGCCCTAGACAAAGAGCTATTAGTAATCAGGCATTTGGCAACTGATGAGAGAAGAATTAGTCCTCCCCGGGGCTGAGGCTCCTAATTGGTTATTCAGTACCAAGTGCTGAAATCCTATACATTCAAGTAACACCAAACATACTCAGCAGATTGTCTTTATTTGCTTATGTTTGTATATGTAGCAATAATGAAGAAAAAAGCCATGAATTTGAAAGGAAGCAGGATAACAAGTGTGATGGGAGGGGTTGGAGGGAGGAGATGGAGGGGGAAATGGTGTAATTATGTTTTAATATGCTTATGTTATATATTCACTTAAGTGCTTAACATTTATTCACTCATAATGACCCTTTCATATGGGCTTCTTGCCGCCATTAGGAATCAAAGTCAGTGTCATTGTACTACTATACGTTAATGTATTCTTCACTCTTAATGCAAGCGACTAATAGATTTATAGAACATTGACAAGGGACTTTCATCCTGCGATGATCAATACACCAAAGTCCACGGACACAGCTTGGGGTTAAAGAGAACATTTAAGTGGAGACATGGAGCATTTGTTTGTTTATTTATTTGACAAAAACTCATGTCTCCCAACATGGTCTTCACTCCATTATGGTAGTGGAGTGCAATCCCCTGCCTCTAACTTTCAAGGGCTGAGATGACAATACTTGTACCACCAGGTCTGGTTTATGAGGTGCCAGGGTTCAAGCCCATGACTTACATTGTGCTAGGCAAGCACTCTGCCAGCTGAACTACATCCCTGCCCTGGGCTTGGTTACATTGGACTTAATTTTTTTAGTTAGAGTTTGGAAAAGATGACATCCATACATAATGCTTCCTTGTGCGATGGACTTGGTGAAACATTATGTCTGCAATTGAGAAAGAGAGAAACACAGAGATAAATAAATAAATAAATAATAAATAAATAAATAAATAAATATATGGACTTAAAACTATAAACAAACATAGTTTGCATTATAATTACTTCTTAGTTTCCTTAAAATATTGACCATAAAATTTTAAAAAGACCTCATTTTGGGAGTCATTTTTTTTCCATCTTTCGGTCACTAGTGTATGCCCTTCATGTTCTGTCATTTCTATAGTCTGTGCTAATTTTCGTACTACTTTAAAAATGTTTTAAAGGTGGCGCAGGGGGCTGGACACACCTAAACACTTCCGGGGGGCCCCCGCAGCCAAGGGCACACAGGTGCTACCACAATGAAAACAATACGTGATGGAGAAGATGGAGAAACTGAGTGGTGTGTGAGCTAGGGAGAGAGGTGATGGTGAGAGAGAAGGCTGAGGTGGACAAGCTGTCATTGCCCAGACAGTTGGTGGGACAGTGTACAACAGTCTAGCGCTTCTGCAGACACAGACTCAGTCCTGAACCTGCCACCTGGCTGCAGGATTTCCCTGGCTCTGGGCATCAGTGGAGGCCCAAGGTGGGAAAGTTTCACTTTCTCGATTGGACCTCCTAATGGGGTGCGGACGGCAGACATGGGAAGACTGGGAGGTAACCACAATCGGGTGTATGAAGTTTGTCTACTGCTGCATAGCTAATCTTGCTTGCTAATTTAACACACCTCAGAGGAAAGAACCTCAGTCTTCAGCTTCAGGAACACCTGTGGGAATATTTTCCTGATTGTTGTTTGAGGCATTGCAGGCTCAGTCCACTGTGGGTGGTCCTACCCCTAGGCAGTTGGGTCTGGGTTGTACAAAAGGGGAGCCTGTGAGAAGTCCAGTAAACAGAGGTCCTTTATGGTTTCTATTTTAACTGAGCCTCCCCCATTGATGATGTAGCTGTAGATGAAAGAGAGCCCCTTATTGCCAAGTTGCTTTTGGTCATAGTGTTTATCACAGCAACAGGAAACAAATTAGAACACGGTTCTAATGCTGGGAAGGTGTTTTGCCTTTGGAATCTGTTCTTGTTCTGTTTAGCAGTAATTCGCAACCTGTGGATCACGAACGACCCTTTTACAGGGGTTGCCCAAGACTCTCTGCTTATCTGATATTTACATTATGATTCAAAATTACAGTTATTAAATAGCAATGAAAATAATTTTATGGTTGGTGATTACCACAACACGAAGAACTGTATTAAGGGATCGCAGCATTAGGAAGGTTTAGAACCACCGTGTTAGTGCTGTTCTTGATGGCTAATACTATTGCAACCTTTCCTGTATTACAGAGCTTATTATCAATGTCATAAATGGTGAGCTGGCCCCTGCACCTTCCCCTAACTTCTCTTGGGGTGTTTTGAATTCTTCAGTCATGTTTGTGCACGAATAATGCTTTATAGGATGGTCCAGATGCAGGCTTTCTACTCTTTGTCTATTTTCTTACGAATTTAAATCATGATTTGAGAGAGTGGAGATGGAGTAAGCATGCTAGTCTGTCACAGTATTTTATTTAAAGTATTTTATTTATTTTATAAAATGCTGAACTCTGTTAGCTATCAGCATCTGACTGCGGTCAGCACTCCAGGAGCAGTCCTCAGAGACACGTCATCTCTAGCAGCATACCCTCCGCCCCTATCCGAAGCCTCCCAGAGCCCCAGAACAGGTGCGCAGATGCTCCAGAAGCTCTCGTCTATTAATTAGCCTCCTCTGTGGAGTTCTTCAGTTGTTTATTAGTTTTCCTGTGCATAAATTCTAGTCATCAATGTGGCCACTCTTGATGGTTGTTTGCATCTATGTTTTTAATCAAATGTCAAGATATGCGAGGAGCAGGGAATGAGCTATGTACCAAAAGCCGACATGAAACAATGAGTTCCTCCTGCCATCTAGTGGCTAAACTCTATATTGCAGACGCAAAAATAACAGGTTGAAAAGAACGCATGAAAACACAAGACGGAAAAACTGGGATCAGAATCACCAAGAGTGGAGGAGAATGAGAAAGGAAAATGTAAGTGAATATTAAAATGCATTAGATGTATATATGAAAATGCCACAATGAAACCAGTTACTCTTTATTTTAGATATATATCTAAATATATATGTATTTTATATCTCTTAAAAGAAAAGAAAAGGACAGACTGATGTACTATCCCACAAGAGTCTTGACTTGTCTGTTGGATTGCACTTGTTATCCTGTACAGGAGACACTTCTTAGGAGGCCAGAAGCAACCACTAATGGAGACTGTAGCTGTCTGGGTATAATCTTGTTGGTAAATGAGTGAGAGCCTCCAGTTAATAGAGCACAGGCTTAGGGTCCCATTGGGCCAGCTTTTGATGGGAGCAAAAACTGATGTGTGATGGAAGGAGTCCGGAGGACAGCTGCACTTTGGTGTTGGGTCAGGAGTTTACCAGAAGGGGTCATGTGGGTCTAGGGGGTGGCATTGACGCTCCAGGTACCACGACAGAGGTCTGGGTTGTAGGGTGTGAGCATTTGTCAGAAAGCTCCAGATGACACACTTAAGTCACTTGTGTGGTGGTGGTGGGGGGACAGACTACACAGCTCAGTCATAAAGTGCTGATGTACAAACACGCGGACCTGAATTCTGTCGCCTATCACCAGAAGCCACCTAAGAAAACACTGCACAGCGGTGTGAGCTAACAGTCACAGGCCGTGTGGGGTAGAGAGTCTGAGGGGGCAGCAGAGCCAGATGGATACTTTGGATTTGCAGGGCAGTAAAAGAGACACTTTGTCTCCAGAACCAAAGTGGACAGCTTCTGAGGAATGACCTCTGGCCTCCACTTGCACACTTATGTGCACACACTCACATGCACTCATGCACATATACACACAGACACACGTGCACACAAACACACACACAGAATATTTTTCATTACATGTAAGTTTTACTTCCAAAATAAAATGTCACAGAGAAAACAACTCACACTTGAGCCTTTGGGGGACACTTAAAAAGATCACAGGTTCATCAATGGATGGGTACGGCAGGCACGTGTGTGTTGTTTGGAATCCAGTGTAGGTGAAAAATAATTGTGGAATGAGATGTCACATGAACATAGGAAAATGTTTTCAATGTTAGAGAATTTTTTTGCAGTGTAATATCAGAAATCAATTCCCAGTTGAATACTGGGTATTTTGAATTTGCTATTATTGTCATTAATCGCTATATTTAAAGATGTGTCAGGAGGAGGGCCTGTGAGTTGACTCAGCTGGTAAAGACACTTGCTACCAAGCTGGACATCTTGAGTTCTATACCCAGAACTCACAGGGTTGAAAGAGATTTGACTCCATACACACTCCTTGACATGCACGTCCTGGCATGCATGTGCATGCACGTGTGCATGCACCCCCGACACTGTTCAAAAATTAAAGCCATCAGGAACCATGATGTCAGAGGAAGCTTCCCAATTAACTGCACAAGTAACAAACAATAGAGCTTCCACTGACATGTGTGTTGCTAGGTTCCATTACAACATTTGCTTCTCACTCATTAGGAAGCACAGTGCATTCTGCACATTGTGGGGAGCTGTGGAGGAAGCAGACATCTAAGCTCTGGCAGTGATCAAGGGCTGTCTTTCCTATGCCAAGCACAGATTATCACAGAACAAGAAAACAGCCTGAGAGAGTCTCCAGAGCATCTCTGGATTTGCTTCATTTCCACAGCCTCTCCTTTCATTTTTTAGCATCAGAACAAGTTCTTTCTAGCACTCGACTTTATCTCTAATTAATTGAATGTATAGAACTTCACTAGTTCTGACCATTACAGTTTTAATATTAGTCTTTAAAAACACATAGATGAAAAGTATATTCTTATTCTTTTTTCTTGTCCATTCTTTGGTGACTGTATCTGATTATGTAGCCCAGGCTGGCTCCTTGAGATCTTCCTGCCTCTGCCTCCCAGCTGTTTTAATTCTTACCTTGCCCCACATATTTCTTTATGGACTGTCACCTAGGTCATCATGTGTTTTGACGTTTTGGCAGAGAATGATGACCCAGGAGGGGAGTAGTGCACACTTTTATATAACCTACAAAGCCATTGGCTGTGGATTTGTGGGTATTGTGCAGCTTTGCTTAGATTTAGTTGCATGTATAAAGTGAAAGATGCCGTCTCCGAGGTCTGGTCCAGCAAGGACTGACTTGTCATCCAGATGATCTTGTCTCTGTGACTCTCACATGGATGTAACTGAGGACATGCTATTGGAATAGTTCCTGCTTCCTCCTTGTTAGTAACTGGGTTGGGCTGGAAGGTCCTTTTACTTCCTGTGTGACCTTGGCGTTGTTAAGTCAAAAGTTCTCTGAGCTGACCCTGTGTGTTGTTATCTGTTCTGTGGATGTCCACTTTCTTCTTATGAGGAAAATTCTACACAGTGATGCTCAAAGACACTTCGTGGTGCATTTTCCTGATGCACTTTCACAAGGTGAAGGGGAAAGTTTTCATGTGGAAATGATGTAACCACTGGGTGGCGCTGCTGAACCGCAGAAGCTGAGCTAAGGCGCCCCCCAAGATGAAAAACATAATGCTTATGTTTTCAAAAACGTTTCACTTGGAAATACTTAATCACTTGTTCAACAGAGACAGCCTTTCCTAAACCATGGGATGGGAAGTCCCATCATGACATGAAGCTCCAGCTCGTGTATGCTCCCGACTCTTAGATCTGGGTTTCTTCTGCTAAGCAGTTGAAAACCAGTAGTGTCCTGGAGGTGCTTTGGCAGGGGGAAACATTGAGAGAACAGTGATTGTTTTGTGGCCATCATACCAAACCTTACTTATTGTTGGGGTTAAAAACCACTAACGGCTCTAAATGGTAGCCACTAATAATCCTAATAATTTGTTAAAAGCAAATCCCTTATGGACTTCTTTGTTCTTTTTCTGACTCACTGTGAGGCACTCAGTCCCACTCCAGACATTGCATGTGTGCATGCATGCGTATGTATGTATGTGTGTGTGTGCGCGTGCGCGTGTGTGTGCATGTGGGTGTTTGTGCATGCATGTGTGTATTTCACATATCTGGGGTTGAATTAATTCAAAAGAAATGAAAAAGTATTGGAAACAGCAGGAGGCATTGATGTTTTGGAAAATGGTAGTTCCTTGAGAACTACTTAAATGAAGATCAAAAAATATACAAAAGCAAAATGAATATTCAGATCCAGATCCATACAGTTAGTATTTTTCCTAAAATGACACACGAGAAAAATATCCACATGCCTTCAAAACAAAAGACTATTTCATTCATCCAGCATTAATCCCCAAATCTTCTAATCATAAGCCAGCACATTTGCTCTCTGGACATGGATGTGGACAATATTAACAGAGGCACAAGAAGAAGTCACGACCTGAAGAAAAAATTACTTGTCAAGTTCATTTGAAAAATACCGTGTTCAGGTTAAACCCTTCCCCGGCACAAAGGGAGATGCTGAGGATTATGCAGAGACGAGAGGAAAGAAAATCCCCTGTGTTATTTTCATTTTAATATTTTCAGATAAGGAATGAGAGACTGTAAACCAATCCATCTGCAATGGATACAAGAATGCAGGCTGGAGGCATCTATTATTTTGCACAGCATCCTCTCACAGTGGCCCAAAGAAGGAATTCTCCCAGGTCTAAATGTCAGCATCAGTCATGTTACTTGTCTTGCAGACCCTGGGATCTTACAATGGATTGTTTCTATCCTTGTACCAAAGGAGAAACAGCCGTTATGTGTTGGAAGATGAGAGCCATGTATCTGGACAACTGTCAGGGAGAAGCAAGTAACTCACCAACTGTTCCATTGTTTCTTTCCGACTTCTCAAACCTTACCTTCCCGCATTTGTTTGTTTGTGAAAGGATCTTGCTGTATATAGCTCAGGCTGACTTTGGGCTCTTGATCATCTGGACGCAGTGTTGGGATTACGGGTATGGACGACCCACTTAAAAAATTCACCCATTTTATCTGTTTTTTTATCTTATTTCCTGGAGAAATTGTTACAAACAGTGCTGAAAAATTCCTGAATATGTCTTTTTATTTATGCATCTCTGGCATTTGCCTATCATCTAGGTGAGGTGTATAAATAGAAATGCAAACATAAAAGAGAGGTGAGGTACAGACAGAGCTATTGACTTAGTCATAGTATCGCTTAGAAATGCCCATACTTGGGTCTAAGGTCAAGCAAAGTACAGCTTCTCAGAAGTGGGTATCTGTCCTTTGCTCATGATCTTGGCAAGCAGGAAGAATGTAATAGAAGATCGTTGTGTTTATCTGCTGGGTAGTCACCATGCACTTCACCATGCACTGTGAAGCAATGCAGTCAGCCCCTGGCAAGTGACGGCATTCTTCCGCCCAGTCAGACAATCAGGTGTGTGCATTAGCAGGACTCAACCCTGTCTGTAGGAAGCCGATGAGCAGTTATAAAGGTGCTGCCTTGTTGCACATCCCCACAGGCCTTCTCCAGGCTCAGGGAGGTTATGTAAGCTGAACAGGACCAGACAGCTATTCTATGGTGGCAAATATTCTGGAGTGAGACAGTCAGACATTAGGCTCTTTGCTCTGCACTGTGTCAGGTGCTGCTGAGAACAAAGCGACGGGCAGAATGGATGTAGAAAAGAGAACAGGCATCCAAAGAAAGCCAGGATGCTAGAATAAGAATAGAACAAAAGATACAGAACTCAGGCTGAAAAGACCCAAACTGTCTCAAGTGATAATTATGCAATTACAGTGGCAAAACACTTGTTAAATCAGGATTGCACATTAAGGGAATTCAGAAGGGTTTCATAAGCCCATTGCATGAGACATTAATCATAAAACAATCTGCAATAAATACAGAGGATAACACAGTAGGGACCAGTAGACCACACTAAGAATATGAGATAATACTATGACTCTTTTGACTCTGTGTCTCAATATATAGTTATTCCCTCAGATGACTATATATCTTCAGGGATGACTATATATAACAATATATGAATAGGAACCCTCGTTCAAAACTGAACTGAACATTATATAAGATTATTCAAAATGCTGACTCCAGCTAATGCGTGCCTCTAATCCTAGCACTAGGGAGGTAGAGGCAGGAGATCACAAGTTCTAAATCAGTCTGGACTACATAGCAAGGTCATGTCGAAACCCCAGACACACTGAAGCCATGAATGTGGGAAGTCTGAATTGTACAGTTGTATCCTTGAAAGGCAGGAAGCATCTAATCGTCAGTGCATGAACCAGTGAGTAAATAAATTGGGTACTTAGGACCAGCAACGCCATGCAGCGGCACCAGAAGGAGGGACACATCATCCAGATGAGGCTTGTGTGTGGGCCACTGCTCCCGAGGATGATTTGTGCCCTGGGCCTGGTTCTGAGGGTGCCCATCCAGTTAGAAAGGCTGCAGTCTCCAAAGAGCCACTCTTTATAGAAAGGAATCCTGAGTCAAGATTGGAAGAACAAGAATGAGCCATCCTTCTAAGACCCTCTGTCTTCTGGAGCATTAGAGTATGACTGAGGGTGGAGGAGATGGGGACAGAGGGCCAGACGGAGGGAAACACAGAGGGGGCTATGCACGTGCTATCAAGAGTCTGCACCTGCTTGCACATATTTGGCATAAAGGTAACAGAGAAGTGAGGACACAGTGGAGAAGTGAAGCAAACAGGGGCACCAGGCTGTGCAAGGGTAAGAGGAGGCCAGGCCTATATTTGTTAAGACTGAAATTCAAAATGGTCAGTGATGGCTAAGGATAATTCTCAGTGGCTAGGCGATGCTAATGTGCTTTGTAGATACATTGGGGTTTGGATGTCTGGCATAATCCAACCCTGCTTAACACCACACTTGCAACAACAGGTTTGCAGCAGCACTGGAAATATACATACGCTCCGAGGTGTGCCAATCAATGCATGTCTGATCTCACTCCGACATTGACTGTTTGTTAAGCTGGTCTTGCCTGCACAGTACTCTTTGAGCATCTAGTTTTTGTCTGTGAATTGAGTCAACATAGCATGACCTTCACAGAGCCACAGAGAGAATGGTACCAGTTGCCTCCAGGAAGGATCTCAGTAGGTTCTCAGTTCTTTCTTGGTGGCATTTGGCAAGTGAATGCCCTGCATCTCTCAAAAGGGATACAAAGTAGATTGGAGAAGATGTTGCAGATTCCCAAAGAGAGAGATGTTGTTTTTCTTAGGTACTAGACTAGAGATTTGCTAGTTATCAGGACGTTTGGAAAGCCTCAGCTGCACAGTAGAGGAATGTGGTGCTATGTCCTTACAGTCTTGACACAGAGGAGGCTGAGGAAGGATGAATGGGAATTCAAAGCCAGCTTGGGCTACATAGTCAGGCCATGTCACTAGACAATAGCTAGACAGATTCCTAAGGAAGATGAATATTAGAGTCAGAGGTGGAGAGAGAGAGACAGAGAGAGAGAGAGAGAGAGAGAGAGAGAGAGAGAGAGAGAGAGAGAGAGAGAGAGAGAGACAGAGAGAGAGAGAGAGAGAGAGAGAGAGAGAGAGAGAGAGAGAGAGAGAGAGAGAGAAGACTAGGATGGCATATTTGAAGAAGCTACCTTAGAGCCATTGTCCTTGGCTCTGACCCTCTGAGAAGGCCCAGCATTTCTGAACCAGGAGGCCAGGGTAGAGCCCAGGACTTTGAGTTTTCAAGATAATGTAATGTTGATGTTACAGTTGGGGACCTACAAGTTGAGAATCAGAGTCCCACAGAGGGAGGGCTTTGAAGGATTCTGTCCTACAGCACCGCTTAAGGGGATGGAATGTGAGGCTCTCTAATAACAAGAAACTGGTCCATGTGAGAATCCATTTCCCCACAGCTTCCCCAAGACCCTCTACATGAAAGATCAGAAATACACCTTCCCTTAATAGCTTCAGCCAGGCATGGTCTATGGAAAGACACCAACTTTCTCAGGAGCTGAGGGTCTGCTATCTAGGACGAAAACAGTCTCATGGGGTTTTAGGAGGGCAGGAGAAGGACCAGCAAGGGGCTGGCTAACTGCAGAGCTAGCTCCTGCCTGTGTCCTCTGCAGCTTTGTACTACGGACTCATGGCCAGGCCAGAGAGGACAGCACTTTTACTCACAGCTGCAGGACATAATGGGGGTGTGCGTGGGATGGAATCGCTAGCATTGGCAAAGCGGCTGACTGTGTTAGTAATATATCAAATTGGGACGGCGGATCAGAGTGGCAGAGGCAATTCCACAGCATCTTATCTCTGGGCTGGAGGGTCATGCTGCTAAAACTGCTGGAAATTGCAAAGCCCAGCAGCCTGGAGAATATAGGTGGTGAGGACTGGTAATCAGTAAAGAACCTCCCTTGGGAGGGCCAGGGACTTACCCTGTACCAAGCCCCGGTGGCCCTGACCTGGGGATGGGGTGACTCACACACAATGTCATCTCATTACATCTCACAGCAGTCCCCGCGACGTGTTAATAGCTTCACTTTAGTGATGGGGAAATAGGCTGAGAAAGCTAATCTAACTTTCCCACTACCACAGGGCAGCAGATGGGAGTCCTTCCCTAACCATTTTGAGGACTTGAGCATTCATGAGGATAATTTAGCATTGAAAGAAAGTTGTAACAGCCTTTTGCCCCTGACTCTCCCTAGCCTGTGGCAGAATTGATGGTAATTGTCTGTTTCAGTTTCAGGAATGGAGAATGCACTGGTGCACTGGCTAGGACCTTTTTTTTTTTTTTTTTTTTTTTTTTTGAATTCTAGAACAATGCAAGAATGAGTATACACACGTTGGAAATTGTACAAACACACTTTAGGTAGGCGTCATGGTCCCTGAGGCTCTTTGGTGGATCCGCCTGGGTGTAGTTTGGGTGCTGCAGGGAAATTGTTTATTTCCAAGGCTTTATTTGCAGTGACAAGAGTGTTTGAGGAACTGAGGAGGGGGCACGAGTTGGACTGGGATTTTAACAAAGGGCATGTTTCCACCGTGGTTGGTGAAAACAAAGACAACCAGCTGGGTAGATGCTACCCAGGCGGTAGCCCAGGGATGCTGCTTACTCCTGTAGCTCAGCCGCAGAGTGTAGTGACAGACCAAAACGCAATCAAAATAAACCAGGTGCTTTCCCACACAAAGAGTGTGGGAATTCAAGGAAAGCAAATTTAACCTCCCCGAAAGTCCTTAAAACACACATCATACCCGTAGAAATGTGCCATTGGCAGGCTGAGGGTGTCATACAGAGTAGACGTTTGCCGTGACTGTCTTTGGGCAGTAGTCAATGTGAGGGACCTGGATCCTGAAGGGCCGAGTCTCTCACTGCGCAGAGCCTTTCTCTGTGTCTGCTACAAATCCCTGCCTTCCTCTACTCCGCATTCTACTTGTGAGATTCTGGTCAGGGCAGAGAGAGATCACAAGTGGGAGAAGAAGAGGCATACTGCCCTCAGAGTTCACGGACGCTTGGGTCAGGTTAGAGCATTATACAAGGCCCTGGGTTTCCAATGGCTTTGCCGCTAGCTTACCTACTGAATGAGAACGGCATAATTCATGGTTCAGTCTAAGGGTTGTGGCTTTTGCTTAAGAAGGCTGAGAGCCTTTCCTTTGACCCATCAAAGCCACAAGGCAATTTCTATAGGTTGCACATGATTTCTAATTTGTGAAGTTCACTGCAAAATGAAAATGCTGGGCCTCCCGCTGAAGGGGACAAGAAAATGGTTAGAATTGAGACAGCCAATAAAATATCTTTTTAGTGCTGCCCCTGGTTTCTGGCACATAGCTTCAAAGACCCCTGTGATTTTCTGTCTGGGCAGAGTTGAGAGGTTCATTCACCTTTGGTTATTTGTAATAAGCCCTTCTTGATTCTACCTGGTTGAGGCAAGTGGTAAAATCTTGGGGCCTAGGAGCTGGTTGCCATATCATGTGTAATTGGTCTTAGTCAGTTTTCAACACACAAACGAGTGCTTGAGGTAAGTGAGAAAGAGAATGAATTTACTTTGGGATAAGTATGCAAGGGTTTCTATCTTAGCTGGGTTCACGGCTTCTGGTCCTGTCACATATCGTGGCGTGGAGCACACTGTGGAACAAAGTTGCTGGCATCTCAAAAGCCAAGAAGCAAAGAGAGAAAAAGAGAGGCTGGCCTAGGTCACACTTCCTTTACTAGGCCTCACTTGGTTATAGGTTCCATCACCTCCCAATGGTGCCGGCAGTTAGTGATCAAGTTTCAACACATGGGCTTTGAGGGACACTTCCAAAGCACAGCAGAAACCAGCACGGAGGCCGAAGCTGAGTGGCAGTGCACCTGAAAAGCTCCCTCCCCCACCCTGCCCCAATAATCTCCTCCATTTGTTTGTTCTGGAATTGTGCCCTCTATCATAAACCAGCCATAGTGAATGTCATAATCGACCTCAGCTGTCAAGTTGGCACGCGCCTACAGTCACCTGGGAAGAGGGAACCTCCACTGAAAAGTTGCCTCAATCAGATTGGCCCGTGGCCATGTCTGTGAGGCGCTTTCTTAATTGCTAATGGATGCAGATGGACCCAGCCCATTGTGAACGGTGCCATCCCTAGGCAGGTGAGCCTGAGCTGTAGAAGAAAATAAGCTGGGCAAGTAGGGGGAGGAAGTCAGTGAAGTCGAAAGGAATGTCCAGCTTGGGGTGGGCACCTGAAATGGGGGCAGTCTAGCAAGTCCGGCCTTCCACTGTAGGGTTGGTGCCAAGGCTCCAACTCTGCCAGAGTTGGATTAAATGGTAAAACAGCATGTTGATGGTTGTAGAATTGTCATAAACAAAACCGGGTGACATAGCCCATGCCTGTAAGAACAACGCTTGTGTGGTAAAGGCAGGACAATCAGAAATTCTAGGTAGTCCTCAGCTACATAGAGAGTTCAAGGCTAGCCTAGGCTAATGAGGAAATACCATCTCCAATAGCCTTTTACTGACTCAGTCTCTCTCACTTGTATATATAACAGAAAGGAATTTTCTCCCCTCTTAATGGTAAAAAAAAATGACGTTTTCTCTTTTTTCCACAAGGCTTGTCTTCTCATGTGCATAGTCTGTTTTCCTAGGAGATTTCACTTGGAGGAAAGATGGGTTCAAGAGAGGATTAAGAAGTTGAACAGAGTGTGAGACTGGGCCACTAGTGAAGAGGGCAGCAGTGGCGCTGGGTGGAGTCACCTGGTCACTGGTCAAGTCCAAGGTAAGAGGTTTGGTTCACGTAAGTCTAAATTGAAGAAATGCGCTTATGGCACGGCCACTTGCTTGGCACCATAAGCAGAACATTTCCTTAGGCTGAGTTACGGCAATTCTAACCACTGGCTCTAGACATTTCTGTTTCTTGTTTGCATGCCTTATCATCACCAAGGTGCAAGCATGTAAGACATCTTCATCTGAAGTCTGCTGTAACCTGCTGAACGGCAGTCTGGGTGTACTGTGCTGAATGAGGTCAACCTAAATCCACAGGGATAGAAATCACGCTGATGGCAATGCAAGGCCTCCTTGGAGTGCTTCCTTTGTGCCCTGTGTTAGGGAGTGGAACTGGATTAGGACCAGTGGATGAAGGAATTGAGGTCCCAGGAGACAAAGCAGTCACCTACCCTGTGGAGCTCCATCAGGGACTCTCCGAGTCTGTTACTCCTCAAGGGTCATTCTCACTGTAGATATTCCATAGGGAGAAACCAATTGGTTGCTCTCCTGGCCTGGAAACATAAGCACCAACCATGATGGCAATCAGGGAGCTTGGGATGGAACTTGATCTTATGCAAAGGTTGCGTACTGGTGACCTGTAAGATTTGACCTGGATTTGAGTTTGGTTTGGCCCAAAGATGACCCGAAAATGAATTAAAAATTGATATTAGCACTAAAAACATTTGGAGACTCCCTGTAGACCATTTAATTTCTTGTTTATCTTGAAAATTCAGCAGAACCGACCACCCTGATCTGAAGGCCCAGGTACTTGCACCGTAAAGAGTTTGTGACTCAGATAGGAGCTTGCATAGATCCAGGACTCTCCAGCCCAGGTAGGACCTGCCTGAGCATACCAGCTGACTCGTGGCTTGAAGCTCTTCCCCTGTCTGTCTTTTCTACGACTCTGTTTCTACCGCCCAGGGTGCCGTCTCCCAGCTTCCTGCCAAATAAGATGTCAATGAGAATAATTGCTTTTTAAATTGGGCACCTAATTCTTTCAAACATATCATGATCAAATTTTTTCTCCACGGCAGTGGAATATCATTTCAAGGAAATTCTTAAATGTGTGTGAGAACCGTGATTAATAAGAAAATAAAAATTACCTTATAAATACAAATAATTACTCCAGCAGAAAGAGAACAGATATATATATATATATATATATATATATATATATATATATATATATATTGTGGAGGACCGGCAAATGATTGGTTCCAGACTAAAGAGCCATTTTATTTTATTGTTTGGATTCCTGTTAGAGCAGGCAGTTAGGTGCACTGAGAGTGGGAGGTTCTGGGTGACCTTGAACAACACTGACACCCTTCTGCCTCCTGTCTTTACCACCTGCAAAGCAGCCTTGAAGCGCCCACTCCTGCTGTATAACGTCAGTAAATTAGACCTTGTGTGCAAGCACTGGGAGTTCTTCTGTAGACACAGGGCACACATTGCTGATCTTGATATTGTGGATTGGAACAGAGACTAAAGCGTTATTTATTCAGAAAACCTGAGGTTATTATTTCCTTGGCAGCTGAATGACCCCTTTAAGCAAGTGCATATTTTCTTAAGAGGCTGGGAAAGAATAGAATGAGCCTCTCTCACTTGGCACAAACGCATAGTTTTAAATGTTTGTAATGCCTGGCAACCATTCTGCCCTGATCACTTTGAATCGTGCTAGTCATAGTTATAATGTAATAAGGACTTGTCTTTTTCTTCTATTGCGTTCTTCCAAAAGAATGCAGAATAGATGGGGGTTATTAAAAAGGCTTAAATTGTCCTTTGCTATGTCAAATACATGCTGTTCTTATTTTGTTCTTTCTGTTTTCTCTACTGGCACCCATTTGAAATGTACCCACACAAAGTTTATATTCATTTCCACAGAATCCTATATTTTGGTCCTAAGGCAATTTTTTTTCCTTTTTGCTTCTTTAAAGTAAAATGCTTGCAAATCATAGACACCAATGCCTCATTCTGCCTCTTAAAAGTTGGTCAGTGGGCCCAGGTCCACCCTCAGGAAGACCTCCTCCTACCCCCTACTCCACGTTCTGGAGATTGTTTTATGCCTGTCGGGGGGGGGGGTCAAGAAACATAGAATCAGTAGGATAGATATATCTGTGTATATTTGGGATTTATTAGGGATATTGTGTGTGTTATCTTGGTGAAGGGGAAGTCCTGCAATAGGCTATCTATAGATGGGAGATTTGGGATCCTGACAATGTGTCCTAGTTCAAGACAGATGGCCTCAGAACTGGGAGCTCTCATAGTATAACCTGTCCAAGGTCTAAGGCATGAGAACCCAGGGACTGCCAGTGTGAGTCCTGGAGTCCATAATCAGGAAGCTTTCAAGAGCCCCAGCAAAAGGGAGAAGAAAGGGCTTTCTTCAGGTAAAGACTAAGACGTAAACTCATTTGTCTTTGGAAGACATTTCAGGTCTCAGCTGGAGCAGTGAGGGGCTAGATAGATGGCTCAGCAATTACAAGCCTGTATTATTATTGCAGAGAATCTGAATTCAGTTCTCAGCACCCATACTAGGTGACTCATAGTCACTTGTTCCTCCAACTCCAGGGTTCTGATGAGGGTTTTTTTTCCTATTTGGGTACCAACATCCACATTGTAAACATAAATTTACACAGGTGCACACACATGTGCATGAACATGTGTGTGCACACACATGTATTAAATAATAAAATACATTTAATAAGCAAAGATATGTGCTAGAAAAATGGCTTGTGGTTTAAGAGTGTTTGCTGGACTCATATCAAGTGACTTATAACCACGTGCCACTCCAGTTCAAGAGTGCTCTCTGGCCTCTGTGGAAAATCGCATGTATGTAGTTCACATAAATCAACACCGGAAAAATATTTAACAAAATATACCTTTTATAAAAATTGTGAGGAAAGATATTTCCTTTTCCCTACAAGCCTTTCCCACTTAGTCAGTTCATGCTTGAACTATGCTTCCCTCAAGTGGACAGTGGCTTGTCAAGTAAAGTCATGGCAGCCTGGGTACACCTCTCCATTCCTTCCACCAGTGAGCTCTCTTGTGAGTATCTGTATGATTTCCCTTCATCTGACCGTATCTTATCTTCTCCACCAGTACCCACTTCATACAGGACATCTGGGTCACTTCATAAGGGTTTTTTATCCATTTGTACAACCTTTCAAAAACACATCTCTCTATTTGGTTCAGGGCTCAGTCACGTGTTTATTTTAACTCTGAGTAAAATCAGGCTGTAGAAGGGAGAACTGAGGTTTTCTTTATATTTATCTATTACAGTTTTGTTTCCATGAATGTTTTCCTGCATGTAAATATATGGACTATGTGTTTGCTGGTGCCTGTAGATGTCAGATGAGAGTATCAGATTCTGTGGAACTGGAGGTTTGGATGGTTGTGAGCCCTGGGTATGTGCTGGAAACTTAACCCATGTGTTTCACAAGAGCACTCTTAAGCACTGAGCTATCTTTCTGATCCCTGGATTTTGTTTTTATAACAAAAGTCAGAGAATAAAATATGATTCCATAGGAAGTGGAAATAATGTTTAGTTAGGAAAAAATTCAGCTAAGACTGTAGTAAAGAATGCTTTGTCTATCAGGGAATTCATTGATCTTTCAATTTTCTACAGTGGTAGACTTAGTGGAGAAGAGAACATGTGTAAGGGCTGGAGAGATAGCTCGGTGGTTAAAAGCAAGTACTATTCTTGCAGAGGACCCAAGTTTGAGTCTCAGAGCTTACATTTGGTTGCTTACAACCACCTGCAAATCTAGACCCAGGGGAACTCAATGCTTCTGGCTTCTGTGTGCACTCACCCTCTTGTTCACCAGCACCCGTACACTGAGGGAGTGGAGGGAGGGAGAGAGAAAGAAACACACACACACACACACACACACCCCTCAAAATAATAAAAATAAATCCAAAAGGAGACTATAAATCAAGGCAACTGAGGGTGAGATGCAATTGGCATGCCCTTGGCATAGAAAGTCATTGAAGGCATGAACTATGTTCTGCATTTTGGTTGGGGCTTGGTCAGGTTTCTATTACTGTATCTAAACCATAAAGATAATTCAAACCTTGTTTTTTTTTTAATATCAGCATAGTACTGAATTGCTCATTGCTTCTGAGATAGTGGTGTGCTAAGACATTGTGACATGAATGAGTATTGTAGGGATTTGCTCATCTCATAGCAGGCACAAACAAAGAGAGAAGAAAGGACAGGATCCCAATTCCTTCATGAATCTCTCTCAAGGGCATGTATCTATCTACCTAATTTCCTATCCCAAGATCTCATTTCTTTTTAAAGAATATTTGCATTTATTATCTGACAATTCCATACACTCATGCATACATACAATATACCCTTTTCATGTCCATCCACAGCTTCCCTACAGCACCTTCATGTCCTCTTTGGAGTCAGTGCATTTAGTGTTGAGTGCATGCACATAGGCATGGTGCCATCTACTGGAGCAAGGGCAACTCTCTAGCAGCCACATTTCTGAAGAACAAATGAGTCTCCCTCTTCCAGCAGCAATCACTTGCCAGTTGCTCCTTAGCTAGGAGTGGAGCTTCACGAGTTCTTTCCCCATCCATATAAGAATGCTGACTGGCTTGATCCTGTGCAGGTTAAGGTGAGCTTCTGTGACTTCCTGAATGCAATAGTCATGTCATATCCCTAGGACAGAATTCATGGCACTGCTCCCCATTCTCGGGCTCTTACATGTTTTTCTGTACCCCTTCTGAAGTGTTCCTGAGCCTTGTGGAGGGTCGGTGAGTTGAAACAGATGGTCCATGTAGGGCTGAGCATTCAACAGTCACTTATGCTCACCATTGTGATCATGTTTGAGTCTTTGCATTGACCACCAACCACTTCAAAAAGAAGCTTCTCTAACTAAGGTTGAGAGCAGAGCTAATCTATGGAATAAGTAGAGATGCTCAAAGGCATTTCTATTGAGAGCAACAGTAGCAGTAAATTCTTCCTTGGGTTCAAGACTTCTCCAGATGTGGCCTTTAGACATGGCTTTTAGTTCTAGGCATGAATTCCTTCCAGTGAAGCATTCCTCAAATGAGAATTTTCAGTGGCTTGTTACCCTCTAACAATAATGCTACTGTTGCACCACTAAGCACATGTGCCTGGAAGGTTGGTTGTGGTAAGCAGGGTCCATGTCTAGGTCAGCCCATTGATGCCTTTTCCCCACAAGTAGCCTACATAGCATCTTCTGGTACTATTAAAGTTAGCTAGCATGGAGGAAGTTTGCAGGCTAGTTTCAACTTGATTTCTCTGTGTTCGGAAACTAAAGTACTGGGGATCTTCAACAACAGCTCTTAACCATCTAGCCGAAATTTCAGTCACCTCTCTATAACACCATAGTCCAGATATAACATCTATGATAATCTGATCTTTGGGGGGACATTCAAGCTCCAAAGAATCCTGGCAGAATTCCTGCATCCTTCCAGAATCACCTGCCGATTATGAAAAGGGAATTAGTGCAGGGATGTGTAGCAGACACTATGGCAAGAACATTATCACTGGGACCTGAATGTAAGTGTTGTGTAGTAGTTTCCTCTGAAATGGAAATGTCACATCCTGCAGCTCCTTACGATAGAAAGTAAACAACTCAAAATAGCTTCAGGAAGTCCCTGAAACTGAACAGATTCACTAGGTATCTTCCTCCCAACAGTAAACAGTAAAGACTGTTGAGACACTAGTTTTCTGCCTCCTAACACTAAACAGTAAAGACTGTTGAGAGTCACTCTTAGACAAGCCAAGCTGCAAAGAAGGGAGAGCAGCCAAGAGAGCAACTGGGAAATCTGGAAGAAGCAAAGAATGAGTGGGCCACCTGGAAAGGCTCATCTCCAGCGTGTTGAGCTGCCTACATTTTACATGGTGTGCTTCAGGCTTTTGTCACCAATGCTGTGGTAGACTTTGATGATACAGCTCCTGTCTTTGGATCATTTCTTCTTTTATAAGTCACCCCTCGCCCATATTCCTGAAATTAATCCCAATAAAATTCATTGGTTCATCATATTGGACTTTGGTGCTATCTGTACTTTGGTATATCATACGTTTCCTATCTGGAGTTAGTGGATGTGTGTGTTTGATCTCCCTAGGAAAAGTCTTATCACATAACAATAAGAGAGTGGCTACACTTAGGAATATGACAGAAAAACTGATTTAAACCAGGAAACAGTTATAAAGTTTGACCAACAACCCTAGTAACTGGTTAAGACATAAAACTTCAAAAAGGGATTCTTCAATCTGTATGTCCATTTTAAAGTGAGCCCAGAGGTGCAAACAAAACATCAACCTGCTGTTTATGGTACAGATGCGGCCATCTATGGGCTTCAGATTTGCAAGTAGAAGGGTCTCAGAGTTTTGGGAGTGGAAGTTTTAAGGAAAGAGACTAGTCATGGCCTGACAGGATGTGGCTTTGTGGAAGGTCCTCGTGTAGGAGAATCTATTCAAATGTGACACAGGGCAATAAAAATACAGAGGTAGCTGAGAGAATTTTGTATCTAGAAATGCTGAATGGAAGACAGTGCAAGTCATTAGGAGACAATGAGCTTGGTCTTGTGGCTTGAGTCCAGAATTTCTAATCTGTAGAATGAAGATTGTAATGCTTGCATTTCCTAAGTCTCTGAGGAGCGTTTTCGGTGTACTACCAAACAATAGCCTGTTGGTTGCTAATTCTTGTAAAAAATGGGGTTGCTGACCAAGGCAACCAGGAAAGACTGAGCTAGATGAAGAGGCATAGTTATCCATCTGCCTATGCTTGGGTTTCTTAGAGATTGTAATCAACTCTCAAACTTTTTGGATTTCTCTCAGTGAATATCATACACATATTTGTAAATTTTACTTTTCCTGCAACCTATTTCCCTCCTTCTGGTACCTTTTCCTGAAGAGCATTTCGTAGAACTCAGTTTGGAAAATGCAACCTTAAAGCAGAAAAAGAGGAAACTCCAAAAGTTTGTGCCGGCTTGCTTTCTTCTATGTCAGACAGTGTCTTGCTTATCACCCTAACATTGCATAGAGCAAATACTGTCTCCTTCTTTCTGAAGGTGTTCTGAAGCAACTTGGCAGGCAGCACTATGTAGGATAAAAAGAAAAGCCCTTAATAAAAATCATGGATGCAGAAATGCATTCTTGTGTGGGCCTGGGTACCTTGTGTGCTGACTTCTGGAGTGTAACATGGCTTCTTATCAAGCTTAATAGCCAGGTGGAAGGAGACAGGAGCCTCAAGATTACCGCTCTGCTGTAGCCCAGATTCCCCGAGACACACCACAGTGCCTGTATTTGACACAAAAACCATTTCATTACACTTTAAAAATCCAAGAATAAAACCAAATTGATGTATTTTTAACATTTATGTAAAGTACTTGGTTGTATTAAACTTTTTTTGGCTAACAATGGCATTTATTTGATGGAAGTGGGGATGTAAGAATGTGATGGTCCCTTACCTTGTGCAGTGGCCCTTGCAAGGCTCTTGTGAAAGGGAGCTGGTATCCGTTTACCACATATCAGGTCTATGACTTATTATCAAAGAAAATGTAATTTAAAAGATTTTTTGAATGCTAGTTTTTTAATTTGTGGATTGAGAACTTTTTTTTTAAAGTTGAACATTACCTTTCTTCCATTTGGGTAACCTTACTATTTGGATAATCTTTTAGACTTTAGTCTAAAAGAAAGACCAAGCTTAAAGGTAGAGTTGCCATTGCTGACATTTTGGAAACAAATGATTTAATGTTGAGAGGAGTGGCTGCCATGTGCACCATGGGACATTTGGCAGTCTCTCTGGCCCCTGGTGTCTGCAGCACTTGCTCTTTAGCTGTGACAACCAAAAGTGTTAGCAGATTATAGAACACTCCGTGGAAGGAGAATCATTCTGTATCATGGTATTTATTAGAATTAGAATTTCAAAAGCAATTAGTTCAAGGGGTGAGGTGGGAGGGGAGAAGATGGCCCAGAGCTGGAGCTGTAAGGGGAAAAGGGGCAGATCTTTTGACAGTGTGCATTTCTTTAATAAGGATGTCTTGAATGGTTATAAACACAGTCAATTCTTAGTATCCCTAGTAGGTTCCTCAGTGGACTCTGGAATCTACATGTGCTCATATCTTTTTGTGAAATAGTGTAGTATTTGCACAGAATCCACACAGATTTCCTGCATACTTTAAGTCACCTCTCATGTCCAAACACCAGTAATGCCTACTGTGCTATAGATGCTTTTTGAAGAGCCATTGACTGTCATATTTAAGAAACCTAAGAGAGTGCATCACATTCATTATTGGTATCATTTGTTTGTTTTGAATATTTTTAATCTGTGGGTAATTTAACAGATGGAATCAGGAACCCATGGCTGCAGAATCCATGGATATGGAGAGCTAACACACACCAGAATGTCACTGAATAAACAACATGGGATACCATCTAGCTTTTGAATGAGAAATGTCTTTTCTTTCTGATGCTTCTAAGATCCTTGTTAGGATAAATGTCCCACTTCTACCTAACAAAGTAAAGAAGAAAGCTTGTAAAGAAAGTGGTTTTGTGGCTGGATTAGAAATGGCTCTGTTGTAATGTTACTGGTGGTGACAGTTTCTATGGTGCCCACTCTTATTATGTGGTTTTGTAGTGGATAACTCTATAACGCTACTCATATCCTCATCATATTCATTCTACTGTAACTAATTCCAGGTAGAAACATCTGGGCCACAAGCATTCTGTGGCTCCTATCCATCTGATTGCATCTTTTTCCATTCAGGTTACCGAACAAGCTTCTATGCTGGTTCTTCTGTTGCAGTCTTTGACCAAGGTGTTCTACTCCCCCCCACTTTTTTTAGCAAGTCTAGTAGTTTGAATGTTATTAGCCCCCATAAGCTCATAGGAAGTGACACTATTAGGAGGTGTGGCTTTGTTAGAGTGGAGACAGCCTTATTAGAGGAAGTGTGTCTCTGTGGGGGCGGGATTTGAGGTTTCCTATGCTCAGGATACTGCCCAGTGTCTCAGTCAACTTCCTGTTGCACGCAAGATGTCAGACTCCCAGCTCCTTCTCCAGCACCATGTCTACCCACATGCCATGATGTCACATCATGAAGATAATAAACTAAAGCTCTGAAACTGTAAGCAAACCACCCCAAGTAAATGTTTTCATTTATAAGAGTTGCCATGGTCATGCTGTCTCTTCACAACAGTAAAAACCCAAGACAGCAAGTATGGTCTTCCTCAACTGTTGTCCTTCATTAGCCCCAGCTGTAACCCCCCATTACTATCTATCACTTTCTTTATGAAATCTCCATAGTGAAGGGCTTGGAAAACTTTGTATGGTCTGTACTCAGTTGCATCTATTATCTCTTTTTGCTTCAAAGTAGTTGCTTTATTAAGCCTTAACTACTAGTAATATAAACATACTCTTCTACTTTTTTAAAAAAATGTTGTTGTGAAGAGACACAATGACCAAGACAATTCTTAAAAAAGAAAGCATTTAATTTGGGGCTTGCTTGCAGTTTCAGAGGGTTAGTCCATGAATATTTTTGTGAGGAGCAGGCCAGCATGGTGTTGAAGACATAGCTGAGAACTTATACATCTAGATCCACAGGCAGCAATGGGAGAGACAGAGAGGGAGAGGAGAGGAGAGGAGAGGAGAGAGAGAGAGAGAGAGAGAGAGAGAGAGAGAGAGAGAGAGAGAGAGAGAGAGAGAGAGAGACAAGTGTAAACTTTTTGAAACCTCACAGCCCATTCCCAGTGATACACCTACTCCAACAAGGCTACATCTTCTAATCCTTTCCTAATGAGTCCATCAATTAGGGACCAGACATTCAAATATGTGAGCCTATAGGGGGGATTCTCATTTAAACTGCCACATTCTACTTTATGGCCTCCAAAAGCTTATTGTTATATCATAATACAAAATAAATTAGTCTCCAACTTCAAAAGTCCCTATAGTCTTTCATATTTTCAAAAGTGCTTCAAAGTTTAAAGTCCATGTCTCTTCTGAGACTCAAGGAAAGCTAACTGTAACCCCATGTAAAAAAGCAAAAAGAAAATCACATACTTCCAACATACAGTGGCACGTAATAACATTGTCATTCCAAAAGGGAGGAAAGGGAGCATAGTAAGGAAATACTGGACCAAAGCAAGACTGAAATCCAGCAGAGCAAATTCCAAATTCTGTATTTTGTATTTTACAGTGGCTCTTCCCTTTCAGTTTTTGTGACTGCAACACACTTCTCTGTCTTAGGCTGGGTTCACACCTTGGCTCTGGCATCTTCACTCTTTGGGGGTCTCCAAATCCAGGCTTCACCTTCATAGTTTGAAGCAATGAAGTCTTTGGGCCTCCATGCTGAGACTCATCTATTACATGCCTGGTCTCAGTGGCTTTCTTCAACCTCTGAGGAAGATTTCATAATTCCTTTCCTGTAAAGGCAGAACTTTGCCAAAGCTGCCAAGTTTTTCAGCTGGCTAAGATTGGAATCTGGCTGCCTCCTTGAATTATATTTGCATAAACTTTGACTTGCTGATGGTCTAGGCTGAGGAAATCCTTCCAGCTTATTTCTTTCATGGGTTTCAAGATTAGTTGGGCAGTGCCTTGGAGTACCACTTCTTTTATTTCATTTAGCATCAAGCATTTCTTTAAACTTTATCAACTTGAGCACAGGACTTTGCTCCAACATTAAAATTCCTGGTACTCTTATCCTTCTCAAACTGTACATTTTCTATTTCTGTTTGTCCCATTTGCTTTTTTTCCATAAGAGCAATCACTAAAGACAGTATCAGTACTAAGCTGTCACGAAATCTCCCTTGCCAAAGCCATTAATCCAAAACTCTTCTAGTTAACTTCCAGGATATTTTTTTGGTCAAGGGCAGCAGGCTAGCATGGTGCTGAGAAAGTAGCTGAGAGATTTTATATTCTGATCTTCAGATAGCAGGCTGAGAGAGACATTGGATCCGGTGTGGTCTCTTTGAAGGCTCAAAGACCACCTCCTGTTACTTATCCCCTCCAACAAGGCTATATCTCCTAATACTTTCCTAAACAGTATACCAACTAGGGGCTAGACATTAAAATATGGGAGCCTATGGGAGCCATTTTCATTCACAAATATCTAACAAAATTATGCTTAAAAGAAAAGAAGAAAACAAAAATTATAAACAGAACTAAGAACCAACTAGTCCCAAAATCTTTGTGGTTCAGAGGTTTAATGGGAGCAGGGGCTAATCAGTGATACTAAGTATGACTAAACAGCAATAAAGAACAGATATAAGAACAAAGATAAGGTACCCGTTAAAGGGAGCCATTTCAGCAGGCTGGCCTGTCTAGGTTTTAGAGGGAGCTCATGTGATAGGAGATTGATTTAAGACTGGCAGTGGAGGACTTATTGTTAGTAAGGGCTGCCTTAAGTTTGCTTAAGTTAATATAACAGATCTTTATTCTAGAAAAATACATAAATAATTGACTTTCCCCTCCTCTCAGTTTTAAAGACTGAAAAGCCCAAACTTATGGTGATGGCATATTTGACAGCTAGTGAAGACCTGTTTTCAAAATGACACCTTATCTGTGTTCTTATCTAGTAGGAGAGGAAAAGCAATTGCCTTCAACCTTTTATGAGGACACTGGTCTCACATGTGGATGCAATTTTCAAGACTTAGTTACTTCCTAAGATCCTCAGCTGGTAACATTACTACCACATGCTGATAGGGGTACTGAAACTCAGATCTTAGTATTAATTTTCTTTATTAGGGGTGAAGAGATGGCAGGATGCAAATGGAAGAAAATACAAAGGGGGTACAGGGGGGAAAGTTAGAGATGTATAAAGTGATACACGAAGGAAGTGGAGCGATGTCATTGACTGTGTAATCATTTCCTTAGGAACCTGGCTTACTATTGCGTGACTATAGATGAATGAAGAAGGCAAATGCTACCAATATGATTTTCATAAAAGATAGAGAAATGAGAAATAGAGATATGGATAAGGGCAAGCCTAGCAATGCAATATGTGGTAAGCATGATTTCTCTTGATGCACCACCTGTAGGCCTTGGCTTCATTAACGACCTTTTTACATCTTGACTCATCTTTCCATTGTTCTCAGTAGCATTTCAATTGGTTTTGTTGGATTTTTTTGTGGTGGGTAAACAAAACTTTCTTCCAAAGGGTTTGATTGTCTTGGTACTTGTGTTCAAAGTGCTACTTTTCTTTTAATGTCCTTTGTAGTGTAGTGTTAGGGAATGTTATAGACCCTCTTAGATATGATGTAGTTCCTCTTTGATTCCCAGAATTAGTCATTACAGGGGATACTGTAGCCTTTTGTTTTGGTACAACCCCAATCCCTAGTGTTATAGGTTTTCAAGCCAGTGCTTCTCAACCTGTGGGTTGTGAATCCTTTGGCAAACCTCTGTCTTCAGAAACATTACATTACAACTCATAACTGTATCAAATTTATAGTTATGAAGTAGCAATGAATAGTATATTATTGTTGGGTGGTGGTCACTGATGGGGGATTTCCCTCTGTATGCTGTGAATACCATTGGTTAATAAAGACACTGCTTTTGACCTATTGCAGCACAAAACAGGGCAAGACAGGAATTAAAAGCAGATAGAGGAGAAGAGAGTATGTAGAGTCAGAGAGAAGCCATGTAGCTACCAAAGGAGACAGATGCCCAGGAACTTTACCAGTAAACCACAAGTCTCATGGTAAAATATAACATTATGAAAATGGGTTGATTTGGTATATAAGAGCTAGCAATTCGCTTAAATGATTGGCCAAGCAGTGCTTTGATTGATACAATGTCTGTTGTAATTATTTTAGGTCTGGGCAGCTAGGAAAGAACAAACAGTCTCCCACTACATGTCACTACAACATGAGGAACTATATCAAAGAGTCACAGCATTAGGGAGGTAGAAAACCACTGTTTTAAGAAATTTCAGCCTCCATTTTGATGGAATTTATTGATTTATTAAAACATTCTTCTCCTCTAGTACCAAGATGTCCAGACTAGCAGAAGTCAGAATTAAAACATCAGGAAAGGTTCCAAAGGAACTAAATTCAAAGACCATTCCCATCCTTAGCTCCTGATGCAAGACCTATATTTACTGAGCCAATGAAAGGCAGAGGAATTACCCCTTTCATGCTGAAGGTCAGCACAATGGATGCTTTTTCTAGGAAAGTCCTTTCTAATAGATTGGTTACAGGCATATTTTATGTCTGTAGTAGTATCAGTACAGCCCAGTTTTCAACCATCTCTGAATTGTCTGTCTGTCTTATCACAAAGGCCAGATATGTTTGAAGAATAATATTCCTTTGGGAAAAGTTAAGAAGAACCATGGTGCTGTGACACTTTGGGAAACTGGTTCCAGAACCTAAAGAAAATAATTTGTCAATGTTCACCTCCCTTCTATGAAAATGGCTTAGCACTTGCGTACCATCTTTGCATAGGCTCCCATCACTTAAATCACCTGTTTTCCTCACCTGTACTGCATTATGCTGTAGTGTTTAGGGGTTAATGAGTCCATCCATGTTCCATATAGACACAGTTTCTTCAGCAAATATTTTGAATCTTCAGTTGGTTGAATATGGACATTCATAATCCATATGTATTCATGGTCAACTGCATCTATCAGTAGTAATTTCACTGGCTCTCAATCACACAGGCTCTCTTCTAAAGAGTTCTGGATTTACTTGAAAGACATAGAGAACTGCTCACCATCTTCTCTTTCATTCTGTATATATCTTATCAATTAGAAAATATTTGACCATCTAGAAAATGCTTTCCATTTAGCTAGGAGGGCCAAAAATTTATGGTGTTCCTGCACCCTGTATTACTCACTTTCCCGTTATTAAAATGCAATTATTAAAAGCACCTGCTAGAAGAGTTAATTAAAAAAAACTTTTTATTGATTCTTTGTGGACTGCACATCATGTATCTCAATCTCATTCATCTTCCTATCCCTTCTAATTAGCTCTCTGCTCCTGTAACCTCGCCCCACCAAATAATATAAAATTTAAAAAAAAAATAAAAAGCAAAGCCAAACAAACAAAATCATAGTGTGATGTAGTGAGTCACACAGTATACTGCTTAGTCCATTTATCTTAACTTGTAACTCTTAAATTGGTCTTTGCAATGAGTCATTGATCTGGTTTGAGGCTTCTGGCTTCTGCTACCTTCAATACTGGGCCCTAACTGGGGCTCCTCTTGGATATCCTGTTGCTGCTTTGTATCGTGGAGACCCTACAGCTTTGAATCTGCATGTCTGTCCCCTTCAAATGCTCCAGATGTTCATAAATGAGGTGAATGTTGGAGTGAGCTGATTCATAGCCCTGATTCTGGCCCTGGGTGGTAGCTGGGTTTGTCAGCCTTGCAGCTCTCCCTCATTGTCACCACCAGGGCAAGCTCTCCAGCACTGCCCTGGCTATCTAAGGAAGGGTTAATTTTTTTAGCTTAGAGTTCTAGAGCCCATCATGACAGCAAACAGAGAAAGCAGAAAGATTAGAAATCATATTTCAATCACACATAGGAAGCAGAGAGGGCAATCAGGAATTGAGGCAAAGTTATGAATTCTCAAACCTTGTACCCCATGACATACTTCCTTTGGCCAGACTGCACCTCCTAACGATTCTATAACAAAGTATTCAAATACACGAGCCCATGGGGGATGCTTTTTATCAAAATTGTCACACGGCCAGTGTGGATGGAGGAGACATGGCTTTGTTGGAGGAAGTATGTCACTAGAGTGTGGGCTTTGAGCTTTCAAAAGTCTGGTCTATTTTCGAGTTTGTTTTCTCTGCCTCCTACTTGTAGATAAGGAAATAAACTTTTAGCTACTGCTCAGCATTTTGCCTACCTGCCTGCCTGCTTTCTGCCATGCCCCCGCCATGATGGTCATGAATTTGAGCCCTCTGGTGCTGTAAGCGCCGTTAAATTCTTTCTTCTTTAAGTTACCTTGGTTGTTGTGTCACTTAAGAGCAATGGGAAGACACAGCCTAACTTGTTGTAATGGAAACAATCAATGAACTGTCTCAGATGGGAGAACCGAGTCAAAGACAATACAATACAGTACAGTACAATACAATACAATACAATACAATACAATAGACTCCTTCATTTGCCATCAAAGTGGTTTCAGTTTCTAAAGAAAGTAATTTGGAAATATAAAATTGGAAATTATATAAATAAGTAACAAGTTCAGAACTGATCATCATCATGAATAGGATGATGGAATCTTAGCCTGCCACACTCTATCTCACCTTGTATATAAATCATCCCTTCTCCAGGGGAACTTTGTGTGTGTCTGTGAGTTACTTAACCTTTTTGGTTTTCAGACTGTCACAGCAATGAAGTGATTGTGCTCCAATAACCTTTATTTCACTCAGCAATGGTCCCCGTGCTAATTTACTTTCTGTTGCTGTGATAAACACCGTGACCAAAAGCAACTTAGGGAGGAAAGAATTCATTTCAGCTTGTAGGTTATTGTCCATCCATGAGGACAACCAGGGCAGGTGGCGAAGTGAGTACTTAAGCAGAAACACAGAGGAACACTGTGTACGGGCTGAGCAACTCATTTCCTGCCATTTTTCTTATATAGTAAGACCACCTGCCTGGGTATTTTAGAGTCATAGTGGACTTAGACTTTGTACATCAATTAGCAGTCTAGAAAATTCACCCCAAAGTCATGCCCACAGGCCAGTATGATTGAGAAAAGTCTTAAATTGAGGCTCCTTTCTTCCTTTCGTCATGTTGACCACCAAGATTAGCCATCACAGCCCCAAAGCACAACTGAAGTAGTCTAATAATTCAGTCATGCCGAAGGAGAGTTGTAATGTGTGTCCTCCAACTATCATCTTACATCATCATAAGAAGAGACAGGTGAACACAGTATAAGACTTTTTGGGTGGGGGCAAGCACATTCATATAGTTTGTATGATAGCATATTGCTATATGGTAGTTATAGCTTATTATTAGCTCCTCTGTTAGTCTCTGGGGCAAAGTGCCTGAGCGAAACAAATTACAAGATGAAATATGTGCTTTGCTTCACAGATTTATTCCATCCCCATTGGTAGGGTGTGGGAGATACTGGTTTCCAGAAGGCAGAGAGACTGTCTATAGCAAAAAGCTTTATCTGTCTTCCTCTCTCCTCCTCCTGGCCCTTATGAAAGGAGATGGTACCTACTACTTTTCTCCATGTTCATGTAGGTCTCCTTTCTTAGTCAAACCTCTGAGGAAATGCCTTCGCAAACATACCAGAAGTGTGTCGTGCTGACCTTCTAGGCATTTCTGAATCCAATTAAGTTAATAACTAAGATTAGTTATGACAAGCTCATTCCTTATCAACTTGATACCCAATATCTCTATACTTATAAAATTATACCACTGGCCCCACGAAAAGGTCCATGCCCATTTTATAATGCCAAGCACACACAGTCCTTCTCCAAGCTGTAAGACTCATAGTTGTATCAGTTCAAGTGTTATTCCAAAGGCCAAGTTCAAATTTTCTTTTGAGGTTTAAGGCAAACTTCTGAAGGTATAATCCTACAAACCAAACAAGTTAAGTGCTTCTTATATATAGTGGCAAGAAGTGAGCAGTTTCATTCCCAAGGAGAATGATAGGGATAAAAAAAAAGAGGGTTGGGACAAAGAAAGATTGGAACCCAGGGAAATATGCATTAAATTCTATAGCCTCATGTCTCCATGGCATTTGGAGGTTTGATCTTAACTTCCACAGTCTTGGGCAGGCCCACCTCTACAGAAGCACTGGTTACAGCCTGCATGACCTCTCTGTTGTGTTAGCTCTGCTTACCACCTGCATTTCCCAGTGACAACTCTTTTACGCTTCTGGCATCTCAAACTTCCCAGGTTGTCCATGCCTACTTTGACTTCCCTTTCATCCTTCCATGCCTACTTTTGAGGAGCTTCCAAGTGTCCTTTCTTTTTTTTCTTTTTTCTTTTTTTTTTTTTTTTTTTTTTTTTTTGGTTTTTCAAGACAGGGTTTCCCTGTAGTTTCTAGAGCCTGTCCTGGAGCTAGCTCTTGTAGACCAGGCTAGCCTCGAACTCAGAGATCCGCCTGCCTCTGCCTCCTGAGTGCTGGGATTAAAGGCGTGCGCCACCACCGCCCGGCCTCCCTGCTTCCAAGTGTCCTGACCCTGCTATCCATTGTCTGTCTCCACCAGGCCCTCTTGCTATTGACCTTATTACACAGTAATTATCACTCTTTTTAATAGTGTTGATCTTTTCACTAACCACATCTTTCGTAGCCCCAACTTTACATAGAAGTCTGGCTAAATTACTTTTCCAAATCCCGTTTCTCATAGTTATTCTCATAAACTTGGCTTAAAATAGCCATCGGCAGCAATACCCATAATATAAGGAGAATGATGGACTGCCTCGACATTCACTCTGCCAAACTTGCCTGTCGTTTTTAACCTCACCATCCCCAAAGTCTCCTAATGTGGAGAAAATTTAGGCAAGTTCTTTGCTACAATGCAACACGAATAGATTTCCTTCTATTTCCCCAGAGTCCTGGTTACTATCTTAAACTGGATGAGTTTAACCTTCTCTCTCTATGTTTCTATTAACATTTTGGCCTTTTGAACTCTCTCTAGACTCTCCCATCCTGTTCTACTTACATCATTCTAGGAATTCTCTAGAACAATATTCAAAATTCTCCAAATTACTTCCACAAATCATCTCAAAGGCTTTTGAACCATGAGATCTTGTAATTGTGGTGCCGATCTTCTGTTAGTCAGATTTCTGTCACTGTGACAAAATATCATAGCAAAACAACATAAGGAAAGAAGGACTTAGTTCATAGTTTCCTAGGTCTCACTCCATTATGCTGGGAAGGCACAAAGGTAGGCAAGAGGAGTTTACCTCATGGTAAATTTTATGTCTGCACTCACAGGCTTTGTGTGACTTCTCTGTTTATCCCATCCAACGTCCTAGACAATTGGACAGTGTTATCCACATTCAGGGTGATTTTTCTGTCATTGGATAATCATTTTTTGTAAGTGTCTTCACATGCACATCTAGAAATGTGTTTTACTAATTTCAGTCTAACTAAGTTGACAAGATTAACCACCACAGTATTTTTGGTTGTGAGCCTAGCTTTTAATAACTGAGCCATCTCTCTAGCACAACATAAACAGTTATTTTTTATCTATGTTTTTCTATGTCATTAAACTTTATTATAGTACACATGCACAAGAGCAAAGCACATTCAGAGCCCAGTATTATTGGTGGAATTAGCCTCATTTACTGAGGCTCTTAGAATATACCCCACAAATAAAATGAAAATAATATTCACCAAGACTGATGTTACTTTGGTCCTACAATGCCAATCTCTTAGTTTCTGGGACCATATTCAATCATTCTCAGCCTCTGCCGAGTATCTTTAGGCTGTTGTTTCTGAGCTTCATCCTAATTTGGCTGCCCGAGACAATAATGATGCCATCTTTCCTCTGGTTTCCAAGCTCATGTCAGGCATAGAAGTTATAATCTTTACCAAGAGCAGATATACTTAAAAGTAAGTTATCAACTGCTCACTCCTGACCTTTGGAGGATGCTTTGGTTTCAAATATGGGGTTGTTTTGTGTCCACTGTTCTTTTTCAAGAAGCAGAGTTGGGGAAAGATAAAGGCCACTATGATAAAAAGCAAAACAAAGTCGATATTCTGCACTCCTGTCTCCCAATGGCTAGGATATCTTTTCTTTTTAAAAAGTATTATACCTAGAAACCCTTAGTATCTTTTCTTACTTCGTATGACAGATTTTCAGTTCTAATTTTGGTCAATCAACCTATCAAACATACCATGCCACCCCCAGCTGCTGGGTTTCAGGCTTCAAATTCAAATTATAAGGCAAGTGGCTTCCTATAAATAAGTTTTCTACATGTAAAAATCCCATAACTATTCCTATACTCAACAGTTTCCAGATTCCAGTTTTGCATTTAAGTTGTAGAGTTTTTTTTTTTTTTTTTTTTTTTTTTTTTTTTTTTTTTTTTTTTTTTTTACAAACACCCAATATAAAATTACACCAGCTTGAGGTTTTAGGAAGTTTTGAGGTTTGCCTTTGGACTCAGGATATAGGTGAGTATCTGTGGCCAAGATCTAGAGGTTTCTTTTCAGAGCAGACTCCACAGGAGAAGTAAATAGGCTGTTTGGCTGGGCAGTGGTCGTGCAGGCCTTTAGTCCCAGCACTTGGGAGCCAGAGGTAGGCAGATATCTGTGAGTTCAAGGCTAACCTGGTCTACAGAGCGAGTTCTAGGACAGATTCCAAAAAAGCTACAGAGAAACCCTGTTTTGAGCCACCCCCCCCCAAAAAAAAGTGAAAAAAGAAAAACAAAAAGAAAAAAATAGACTGTTCTTTAACTCATGGGAAACGACCCTAAACAATGGAGGCAGGGCTGTGTCTACTATTGTAGCACAGACGGCAGGCTCTAGGGAGTGCTAGGAACTTTGTCACTCTCGATCACCAATACTTTCATCTGAGGGACACATAGAGGCTAGAACTTCAGTTCACCTCTATGGAGTTTATATCAATAACACAATGCTAAGTGAACCCTGTTGTTAGGGGGCTGATGCTTGGGAGAGGAGGTCGGCCCTTCTGACTTTGATGAACAAAACCTCAGCTTTTTGCTCCTGCTACCATGCCTAATACTTGCTGTCATATTTCTCTGACAGGATGGACTCCTATTCTGTAGGAATGAATCATAAGCTCCCCAAAACTCTCCAATAAGTTTTTTTTTTTGGCTATTGTATGTTATCACAGAAAAAAAGTAATTAACGTACTGCCATTGAGTATTCTGGGGCCTCTTTATTTTGTGTTCATTTGTCATGGGAGCATGAGTGCATACAGGTGATGGTTCATTTAGCAAGACTGTGTCCTGAGTCTACTGGGGAGCATATAGCATATAACACATGCTTGAAATCACATGGGTTAGATTTGACTTTGAATTTTACATAAATATGGTCCCATTGCATGATGGTTTCTACCTAATAATTGATACAAGTATTTACTTGTTTTGTCCACACATGCATATTTTTATATAAGTGTATCAATATTACTAATTAGAAGCTGGTTAATGTGTGATCATTCTTCTTGTAATGATGCTATATTCTACTGAGGTTTCTGAGTCAAAAATAACTTGTTTTAAGTCACTTAAAATAATTCTTCACAGTATTGTCATAAACCTAAATGGAAGAGTTAGCTTCCAGTTGCTTACAATTTTTAAGGTTTAACTATTTAGTTTTAGTTTTACTTCTTGATTTTTATAAAATATTCTTTTTTTCTAACTTAGCACACTAATTTTCTCCTTTTCTGTCTCCATGTTCTGCCACTGCAACAAACCAATCTTCATTTGTTGAGCTTGGCAGTGATGTACACCTTTAATCTCAGCACTCAGGAGGCAGAGGCAGGCAGATCTCTGAGTTCAAGGCCAGCCTGATCTACAGAGTGAGTTCTAGGATAGCCAGGGTACACAAAGAAATCTTGTCTCAGAAATAAATAAATAAAATGAAAGAATAAATAAATAAATACATAAAATGTGTGAACAGTAGCACAAGTGACATATTGCACAGATATCTGAGCATGTCTTACACACGGTTATGTCTGTTGACGCAGAGCACACAAATTGTCCAATATCCTGCACTTTTTACTGCTTTACATTATCTTTTGTGAAGTTCATCCATGGATAACATTGTGATAGTCTTCTATCTAACTCTTACTCAGAGGAGAAAGCAAGATTGGTTTTGATTGTTTGCATATACACATCATGTTGTGATGCCTTGCTCAAAGCAAGTGTCAGGTCAAGCTCTATATGGTTCTGTTAAGATATGTCTCTAGAAGGAGGAATGCTAATTTAATGGGTTTGTTGTGTATATGTAACTATCCTGGATAGGGGACCTGTTGCTTTGAGATTGCCCTTGGATTTCTGTTTCTTTCTCTTAGATGAGCTCTTTTCCAGGTGCTTCTCAGGCTATAAGTTTATCCACCCGATACTTTTATGTAAATTCATATAACAGATTTAATATATGTATAATATATACATACACATGTGTATATAATTACATGTATATATTTGTACATCTACATGTATTTGTGTATGTATGCATGCATGCCCTTATGTCTCTTCAAAATCTTTCTATAAACAGTCTAATGGTTACATTTAAACATAACTGAATCCTAAGACAGACATAGGCTCAGTTTGAAAACTAACGGCACTTACTTTCTTAAATTCAGAACATCAAGAATATGATGATTAAATACAAAAATATTCCTTTCTTTTCTTTTTTCCTAGACAATGATTAGAAATTGTAATCCAGAATTCAGTTTTCAGATGCACAGAGACAGGAAAGCAGTCAGTCACCTGGTGATGGAGCTGTGGCAGAGCTCCTCATCTTTGGCTAAAATATCCCTTTTCACTTTCTCTACAGGCACAGAGAAAGGTCTGAGATCCAGGCTATGGCAACAGTAATATAGAGAAAGACCTTACAAGTCCTCAGTGATGGAACTGTATTCCTAGTCATGGGCATCTTTGTTGTATAGCTTCCATGTTCCTCAGATGTCATTTCATCCAAACAAACATGGCCAAGGATGGGAATTTTCACATCATGTGTTTAGCGAGAATAACCAGATCTCCTTCCACGGTGATGGGACAGTTGCATTGTTGTTCTTGTGCTAGAGATTAATCATTCATGACTGACAGGCCTTTCTCTTCCACATCCAGAGCAATCAGTCCTTGGGGGTATATGTGGTATTCTAGCATATGCTTGCTAGGACAACAGACTGTTTCATTAGTGAAGGTAAAGGCAATGCAATTGGAATGTTCCATCTTCATCTCTCTAAACAGAATACCCCAGAAACCATTTTTCAATTTCTGCAGCAAGAAATTAACACATTAATTTTGTATAACAATATTAAGAAGAATCTATTGCAAGTAGTTTGGGCCATGTGAATTTTCTTGGACCACAGTGAAATCTCACCTGGAAAGGTTCAATTCGTTTTCACTGTGTACCTTTGTGAAGCTGACTACATGCCCTGTGGAAACATCTTCAGAAACTGGAGTGGGAAGAAGAAACCTTAACCAGTTCTTGGGACATGGGGCAGGTGCTTTCATAGAGTCGAAGCAGTTTTGGGAACATAGAAAGAGGGTGCAGTGTATTTAAATTATAAGTGAACGGGTTAATTAAGAAGTAAAGTTACCAACTGTGATAAGGGCATGATGGGAAGCTGGAAACTGATGGGAGATCTGGAAGAGGAGAGAACAGGTTATTCCCCTAAATGAGAAAATCCTAATGAGCTTGCTTAGCCCTCATTTGTTCTAAATGCCAGTGATTTTTTTTTAAAAGAAGAGACTTGCTATGTAACCAGAATTAGATGTAAACTTTTTCTCTTTTTATTATTTTAATTAATATTTTTTTGCAATCTTTTCTCGTTTACACACCTATCCCAGTTCCCTCTCCCTCTGCTCCTCCTGCTTCCCCCATTTTCCACCCCCCATCCACTCCTCAGAGAGGATAAGGCTTCCCATGGGGAGTCAGCAAAGTCTGACACATTACTCTGAAGCAGGATCAGGGCCCTCCCCCCAATATCTAGGGGCTGAGCAAGGTATCCATCCAAAGAGAATGGAATCCAAAAACCCAGTTCAAGCACTAGGGATAAATCCTGGTTCCACTGCCAGTGACCCCACAGTCTGCCCGAATCACACACTGTTAACCCCATTCAGAGGGCCTAGTTTGGGCCTGAAAAGGTTCCCCTGCTGTCACTCCAGAGTCAGTGAGCTCCCACTAGATCAAGTAAGTTCTTTCTGTGGGTAACCCCATCATGGTCTTGACCCCTTTGCTCATATTATCGCTCCTTCCTCTCTTTGACTGGACTCTGGGAGCCTGGCTCATTGCTAGCTGTGGATCTCTGCATCTGCTCCCATCAGCTGCTGGATGAAGGTTCTATGATGACAATTAAGGTAGTCATCAATCTGATTACAGGGGAAAGCCAGTTCAGGTACCCTCTCCACTATTGCTTAGGGTCTTAGCTGGGATCATCCTCCTGAGAATTTCCCTAGTGCCAGGTTTCTTGCTAGCCCCATAATGACTTCTCAATCACGATATCTCTTTCCTTGCTCTCCCTCTCTGTCCGTCCCCCATCTCGACCCTCCCGTTCCCTCTTGTTCTCCTCCCTATGTCCCTTTTCCTTTCCCCCTCAATTTATGACCTCCCTTCTACTCCCCTCCATGCTCTCAATTTTCTCAGGAGATCTTGTCTATTTCCCTTTCCCAGGGGGACACATGTACGTCTCTTTTAGGGTTCTCTTAGTTACCTAGCTTCTCTAGGGTCATGGACTATAAGCTAATTTTCCTTTGTTTTACATCTATTATCCAGTTACGAGTAAGGACATACCATATTTGTCTTTCTGTGTCTGCCTTACCTGATTCAGGATGGTTTTTTTTTTTTTGTTAGGTTTTATCCATTTGCCTGCAAACTTCAAGATGTCATTGTGTTTTGTTTGTTTGTTTGTTTTACCACTAAGTAGTACTCCATTGTGTAAATGTACTGCATTTTCTTTATTCATTCTTTGGTTGAGGGACATCTAGATGATTTCCAGGTTCTGGCTATTTTGAATAATACTGATATGAACATAGCTGAGCAAATGTCCTCTTAGTATGAATGTGCATCCTTTGGTTATATGCCCAAAAGTAATATTGCTGAGTCTTGAAGTGGGATGATTCCCAATTTTCTGAGAAACTGTCATACTGATTTCCAAACTGGCTGTACAAGCTTGTACTCCCACCAGCAATGGAGGAATGTTCCCCTTATTCTGCATCCTCTCCAGCATAAGCTATCGTTAGCCATTAGTGTTTTTGAACTTAGTCATTTGGACTGGTGTAAGATGGTATCTCAGAATCATTTTGACTTGCATTTCTCTGATGGCTAAGGATATTGAGCAATTCCTTGAGTGCCTTTTGGCCCTTTGAGATTCTTCTGTTGAGAATTCTCTGTTTAGATCTGTATACCATTTTTAACTGGATTATTTGGTATTTTGATGTTTAGTTTCTAGAGTTCTTAATATATTTTGGAGATCAGTCCCTCTGTCTGATGTGGGATTGCTGAAGATCTTTTCCTATTCAGTTAGCTGCTGTTTTGTCTTATTGACTGTGTTCTTTGCCTTACAGAAGTTTCTCAGTTTCAGAAGGTCCCACTCATTTTTGTTGTTCTCAGTGTCTGTGCTACTGGTGTTATATTTAGGAAGTATTCTTCTGTGCCCATGCATTCATGGCCTCTTCCCACTCTCTATTCTATGAAGCTCAGTGTGGCTAGATTGTGTTAAGGTCTTTGATGCATTTGGACTTGAATTTTGTGCATAGGAACAGATAAAGATTTATTTGCATTCTTCTACATGTTGACATCCAGTTATGCCAGCACTATTTGTTGAAGATGCTTTCTTTTTTCCATTCTATAATTTTAACTTCTTTGTCAAAAATCAGGTGTTTGTGGGTGTGTGGATAAATATCCAGGTCTTTGATTTGATTCCATTGGTCCACCTGTCTGTTTTTTGTGCTAATACCAAGCTGTTTTCAGGACTGCAGCTCTGTAATAGAGTTTGATGTCAGGAATGGTGATGCCTCTGGAAGTTCTTCTATTGTACAGGATTGTTTTGGCTATCCTGGGATTTTTTCCATATGAAGTTGAGTATTGTTCTTTTGAGGTCTATGAAGAATTGTGTTGGGATTTTGATAGATATTGCATTCAATCTATAGATTGCTTTTGGTAGGATTGCCATTTTTATTATGTTGATCCTACCTATTCAAGAGAATGGGAAATCTTTCTATTTTCTGGTATCTTCTTTAAATTCTTTCTTCAAATACTTGAAATTCTTGTTGTTCAGGTCTTTCAATTCTTTGGGTAGTGTTACTCCATGATATTTTATGTTGTTTGTGACTAATTTATAGGGTGATGTTTCTCTGATTTCTATCTCAGCCCTTTTATCACTTGTATATAGGAGGGCTATTGAAGATTTTGAATTGATCTTGTATCCTGCCACATTACTGAAGGTGTTTTTCAGCTGTAGGATTTCCCTGGTAGAATTTTTGGGGTCACTTATGTATACTATTGTATCATCTGCAAATAATGAAATTTTGTCTTCTTCCTTTCCAATTTGTATTCCCTTGATCTCCGTTTATTGTCTTATTGCTCTAGCTAGAACTTTGAGTACTATATTGAATAGATATGGAGAGAGTGGAGAGCCTTGACTTGTTCCTGATTTTAGTGGAATTGATTAGTTTCTCTCCATTTAATTTGATGTTAGCTGTTGCCTTCTTGTATATTGATTTTTTTATTATGTTTAGTTATGTTCCTTACATCCCTGATATCTCCAAGATCTTTATTATGAATAATTATTAGATTTTTCAGTATCTGTTGAGTTGATCATATGGTTATTTATTTCAGCTTAAATGGTGGGTTACACTGACAGATTATCACATATTGAACCATCCCTGCCTCTCTGGGATGAAGCCAACTTGATCATGATGGATGATTTTTATGTAATTTTGGGTTTAGTTTGCCAGTATTTTATTGAGTATTTTTGCATCAATGTTCATGAGGGAGGTTGGTCTGTAGTTATCTTTCTTAGCTGAGTCTTTGTGTAGTTTGGGCATCAAGGTAATTGTAGTCTCATAAAAATAGCTTGACAATGTTCCTTCTGTTTCTATTGTGTGGAACAATTTGAAGAGTGTAGGTATTAGTTCTTTTTTTGAAATCTTGTTGAATTCTGTGCTGAAACGTCTGGCCCTGGAATTTTTTTTGGTTGGGAGACTTTTGATGATTGCTTCTATTTACTTAGGAGTTATAAGTGTATTTAAGTTGTTCATCTGATCTTAATTTAATTTTGGTATATGGTACCTGGCCAAAAATGGTCCATTTCTTTTAGATTTTCCAATTTTGTGGAGTACAGGTTTTCAAAGTATGACCTAATGATTCTCTGGATTTCCTCAGTGTCTGTTGTTATGTTTCCTTTTTCATTTATAATTTAGATGTTCTCTCTCTGCCTTTTGGTTAGTTTGGGGAGGGTTTGTCTATCTTGTTGATTTTCTCAAAGAACCAACTCTTTGTTTCATTGATTTTTGTATTGTTTCTTTTGTTTCTATTTTATTGATTTCAAGTTCTCAATTTGATTATTTCCTGTCTTCTACTCCTCCTGGGTGAGTCTCCTTCTTTTTGTTCTAGAGTTTTCAGGTATGCTGTTAAGTTGCTTGTGTCAGATTTTTCCACTTTCTTTTTTTTATTGATTTTATTGTGTTATACATTATAATCTGCTCCCAACCCTTCCTCTCCCCTCCTCTTCAACCCTCTCTCATGGTCCCCATGCTCCCAATTTACTCACAAGATCTTGTCTTTTTCAACTTCCCATGTAGATTAGATCCATGCATGTCTCTCTTGGGGGTCCTCATTATTGTCTAGGTACTCTGGGATTGTGATTTGTAGGCTGGTTTACTTTGCTTTATGGTTAAACATTACTTATGAGTGAGCACAAATGATAATTATTTTCTGGATCTGGGATACCTCACTCAATATGATGTTTTTTGAGCTCCATTTGCCTGCAAATTTCAAGATGTCATTAATTTTATTTGCTGTGTAGTACTCCATTGTGTAAATGTAACACATTTTCCTTATCCAATCTTCAGTCCCAGGGCATTTAGGTTGTTTCCAGGTTCTGGCTATGACAAACAATGCTGCTATGAACATAGTTGAGCATGTGTCCTTGTGGCACAATTGAGCATCTTTTGGATATATACCCAAAAGTGGTATTGCTGGGTCTTGAGGAAGGTTGTTTCCTAATTTTCTGAGAAATTGCCATACAGATGTCCAAAGGGCCTATAGCAACTTGCACTTCCACCAACAATGCAGAAGTGTTTTCTTTCCCCACAACCTCTCCAGCATAAGTTGTCACCAGTGTTTTTGATCTTGGCCATGCTTATAGGTGTAAGATGGAATCTCAGAGTTGTTTTGATTTGCATTTCTCTGGTGACTAAAGATGTTGAGCATTTCCTTAAGTGTCCTCTGTTGAGAGTTCTCTGTTTAGGTCTGTACTCTATTTTTTATTGGGTTATTATTATTATTTTTTGATGACCAATTTCTTGAGTCCTTTGTATATTTTGGAGATCAGTCCTCTGTCTGATGTGAGGTTGGTAAAGATCTTTTCCCGCTCTTTAGGCTGCAGTTTTGTCTTCTTGACCATGTGCTTTGCTTTACAGAAGCTTTTCAGTTTCAGGAGGTCCCATTTATTAATTTTTTCTCTCAGTGTCTGTGTTACTGAGATTATATTTAGGAAGTGGTTTCCTGTGCCAATGCATTCAAATGTACTTCCCACTTTCTCTTCTCTGAGGTTCAGTGTGGCTGGCTTTATGTTGAGATCTTCAGTAATGTAGCAAGATATAAGATTAACTAAAAAAATTAGTAGCCCTCATGTACACATATGATAAATGGGCTGAGAAACATATCAGAGAAACATCACCCTTCACAATGGCCAAATTAGCATAAAACAGCTCAAAGTAACTCTAACAAAACAAGTGGAAGACTTGTATGACAAAAACTTTAAATCTTTGAAGAAAGAAATTGAAGAAGACACCAGAAAATTGAAAGATCTTCCATGCTCTTGGGTAGGTAGAATTAACATAGTAAAAATGGCAATTTTACCAAAAGCAATCTATAGATTCAATGCAATGCCCATCAAAATCCCAGTGAAATTCTTCACAGACCTTGAAAGAATGGCGCTCAACTTCATGTGGAAAAGCAAAAAACCCAGAATAGCCAAAACAATCTTGTACAATAAAAGAATTTCTGAAGGCATCACAATCCCTGACTTCAAACTCTACTATAGAGCTACAGTACTGAAAACAGTCTGGTACTGGTATAAGAACAGACAGGAGGACCAATGGAACTGAATCGAAAACCTGGATATTAATCCATACACTTATGAACACCTGATTATTGACAAAGAAACAAAAAAATATAAAATGGAAAAATGTATATTTAACAAATAATGCTGGCATAACTGCATATCAATGTGTAGAAGAATGAAAATAGGTCCATATCTATCACCGCTTTCTTTATGTAGGCACTTAGTGCTATGAACTTTCCTCTTAGCACTGCTTTAATAGTGTTCATAGGTTTGGGTATGTTGGGCTGAATTCTAGGAAGTCTTTAATTTCTTTCTTTATTTCTTTCTTGACACAGGGGTAATTCAATTGAGCATTGTCCAATTTCCATGAGTTTGTCTGCAATTAGTGATGTTGTTGAATTCTAACTCTAAACCATGGTGATCCGATCAGATACAGGGGTAATTCTAATTTTTTTTGTATCTGTTGAGGTTTTCTTTGCTACTAAGTATGTGATTAATTTTAGAGAAGGTTCAACTAGGTGCTGAGAAGAAGGTGTATTATTTTGTATTTTGATGAAATATTCTTTTTTTTTTTTAGAAAGTTTGTAATTATATTTTTGTACAGGAAGCTCAGCAGTACATTTAACCCAGTTTAGTGGTGAGTTCTTTGGCCTTTGCCTTTGCCTTTTCCAGCTTGGCAATTTGAGCCACAGATTTAGGACCCAGGGCATTGCCTCCCCAGTGGCAGCAGATCTCATCATATCTGTCATTGTAATTGGCCCTAATAGCTTCCACCAGCTTGGCCAGAGTACCCTTGTCTTCCGAGTTAACCTGTGCAAAAGCAACAGTGGTACACGTCTTCCTATGGACCAGCCGCCCCAGCCTGGCCTTTCCCTTGATGATGCAGTAGGGGACCCCCATCTTCCGACACAGGGTAGGCAGGGAGACCACCAGCTCAATGGGGTCTACATCATGGGCAATCACCACCAGCTGAGCCTTCTTGTTCTCTACCAAAGTGGTGACTGTATTGACGCCCGCTCGAAGGACAGGTGGTCTCTTAGTTGGGACATCCTCTTTGCCGGCAACTTTCTTCTCAGCACGGGCAAGTAGCCTCTGCTTCTTCTCCTTCTTGGTCTCTGGCCTGTACTTGTGGGCAAGTTTAAGCAACTGGGTAGCTATTTGCCGGTCCAGGGCATGGGTGAACTGGTTAATGGCAGGAGGAACTTTGAGCCGCTTATAGAGGATGGCCCACTGCCGCTGCAGCCTAATGTAGCAGGGCCATTTGATGAAGTGTCTGAGCTCTCTCTTGGGCTGGATGTCCTTCCCATTACCGAAGTTTTTAGGCCTCTTCTCAAACAAAGGATTCACCACCTTCTTAGCCTCCTGCTTCTTCACAATGGCAGGGGCCGGGGCTACCTTCTTCCCCTTGGCCTTCTTTCTCTTGGGCATCTTGCCGGGCTGGAGGAGAGAGCTGGTGAAATATTCTTCATATGTCTGTTAACCCCATTTGAATCATAACATCTGTTAGTTCTCTGATTTCTCTGTTAAGTTTCTGTCAGGCACACCTGTCCATTGGTGAGAGTGGGGTGGGTGTTGAAGCCTCCTACTATTAGTGTGTGGGGTTTGATTGAAATTTAAGATTTAGTAGTGTTTCTTTTACATATGTGGATGCTCTTGTCTTTAGGGCATAGATGTTGAGAATTGAGACTTAATCTTGATGGATTTTTATACATCCCCATACACAAATATTACGTCCAAATAGATCAAAGACCTCAACATAAATCTAGTCATACTAAACCTCATAGAATAGAAAGTGAGAAGTTGTCTTGAAGTCATGGACACTACTTCCTAAATATAACTCAAGTATCACAGGCACTGAGAGAATCAATGAATAAATGGGACCTCCTGAAACTGAGAAACTTCTGTAAGGCAAAGAACACAGTCAATAAGACAAAACGGCTGCCAACTTAATGGGAAAAGATCTTCATCAACTCCACATCAGACAGATGACTTCTCTTTGCAACAGAGAGAGATCACTATAGAAAACCACAACTAATCAAAATGCATTATTGTGGAACCCAGTCCCAACATATGTATCCACAAAAGATTGCCATGCCTAATCTTCAGGGAATATTGCAAAAGAGGAGGTAGAAAGATTGTAAGAGTCAGAAAATTGTGGAATTTTCTGTGAGGTTGTTTCTCCTAGTAATATCAGAAGGTACACCCATAAAGTCTCACTAACATGTCTTCCCAAACATGAGCTTAACAATGATGATACCAATAGATACGACAAAACAGATAGGGAAAAGCCCACGTGGCCTCAACCCTACATAAAGAATTATAGGCAACTGAGGAAGATCTTCCCTAGAGAAGAGAACATCAATTGGTTGTTCAGTGCCAAATGGTTCATCCTGAAAACATAGAAGCAACACTATACAGACCAAACAGGTTTTATTTTGGAGTATATATGTATATACACATACATCAGTGTATTCAATAACAATGAACAAAGGCCATGCATTTGAAGGAGAGTAGGGAGGAGTACGTGGGAGGTTTTGGAGGTAGGAAAGTGGAGGAAAAAAATGTGGTAATTACATTATAATCTCAAAAAGTAAAAAAAAAGATAAAATAAAAAAGAAGAAACTTAAAATCCATAAAACTGTGCTTAATACAAAAGAAAGTTATTTAATTATAATATATAATGGTGCAGAATAGAAATGCCCATCTAATCTCTTTTCATAATGTTTTTATTTGAAAGTTCTTTACAATAAGGTTTAATAAAAATAGATGTGTAATTAAAATGTCTATTCTAAAAAGAAATAATGGGAAGACAGTAAAGAAAGATTGGACTAATGCAAAAGCAAAACCCAGCAGGGCAAAAATCAAACCGTGTAGGTCCATGTGATAAATAGTATTAATTGTCAACTGGACAATTAGGAGGCAAGCCTCCAGGTGCACCCGTGAAGAATTGTCTAGATTAAAGCTAGCCTCTGAGAATGTCAGTGAGGGATTGTATTGGGTAATTTAATTGATAAAGGAAGATCTACTTTAATTGTGAACAGTATCATTCTCTGGGTGGGGGAGCTTGGGCTGTCTAAAGTGGAGAAGGAGAGCTGAATTGCTCTGCTCTGATTGGGGACTTAATGCGACCAGCTTTCACAAGTTCCTGCTGCCTTGACTTCCCCACATGATAGACTATGACTGTGAAGTGTGAACTAAAACCCCATTCCCTTTAAGTAGCTTTGGTTTGTGTGTTTTATTACAGGCTGAGAAAGGAAACAAAGACATCTGGACAACAGGGTGGCATCTGTGCTCCAGAGTGTTCAGGTAGTCCGGTCTCCCTGTGCTGTGACTGCATATACACATGGCCTCTCTTTTGGGCTCACTTTGCTTGGTGCCTATGGCTTCCCTTGCCGGACACCCCATTTTCCTTACATCTCCACCACGGAGTCTCCATTGCAACTTAGGCTCCACTTCCACTTGCTAGGGCATTCCATTCTAGGAACCTGGCTCTACTAGGAGTTAAACGCTTAAACACTTGAGCTTGTTGACTTTTTTCTAGAGCCTTGACTCAAGCTGCTGTGACTCTGTAAGTCTCGTGTTTTGCATGCCCATGGAACACCACCCCAGGAAGGATGCAAGTTTTGCTGCAAGGCTCCTTTTCTGTTGTCCCAGTGCTGTGAGCAGTGTTTCTGTTAAATTGTGTTGAGCTCTTTAGAAATTATAGTTGCTTTGTCTGTGCCTGCTTTGTCTGCAACTTCCTACATCCCTACACTTTCAGACTGCATGCTTTTCACATCTTTATCCTTTGATTCTTGCTCCCTTATATAAATACAGCTAAAATTGGAGAGACTTAATCATGTCACACTCTGAATGCTATGCAGTCTCGAAATTTCATCTGCAAATAAATCAGTCCATTACTTTTGAATTCAGTCTCAATCAGATCCTCTGGACTCAGGCAAAATGTAGCCAGATTCTTTACCATAATGTTGCCCGAATGACTTCTAATCCAATTCTTTGTTACTCTCTGAAAACTTCTGAGTACAGCCTTTAAGAAAAAAAGAACATAACTGTTGATTCTTTGGGAATTTTTTTATCATGTATTCCAATCCCACTCATCTCCCAGTCCCTCCATATTTACCCTCACCCCCGTAAAGTCACTGCCAAGAGAAACCTCCAAGAAGGAAAACTTTAATTAAAAACAGAACAAAACAAACAGAAAAACCTGCCTCACTTCTCCGTCTTTCCAATACCTCTTCATCCTGGTGGACATCACCATGGCTCTGGTGGCAGTACAGGCCATCAGAATGGGGCCATCAGTATGGCCTCAGTGACAGTATGTCCCTCGGACCCGCATAACCTCAGATGGTAGCCCAGATCCCTAACTTCTGTATGGCTGTCAATGGTATCAGGAGCCACAGACACCAGCAGAGATCTGAATGCCCTAGGGCTATGGACCCAGACATGACCCTCAGTTGCAGCCCAGGCCTGGATGTCATCATGGTCCTGATTAGAAGCACAGGCCACCCAGATTAACACGGCCCCAGCGGCAGCACAGCTCTTTGATATCAACATGGACTCAGGTCTCTGACCAGAACGCAGTCATCTGCATGGCCTTCAGTGGTTACTGAAACCACGGACATCAATACAGACCCTGACTGCTGTAGAGTCACGGACAACAGTTCAGGTCCAGATGTCACTACCTCTTCCAGTGGTAGCACAAGCCAGTCAGATCAGCTTAGCTCCAGCAGCAGCATGGCCCTTGAATACCCAAATGGCCACAGGTAGCAGCCCTGACCCCAGGCATCCCCAAGGCCCTTAGTGGCAACATGGATCATGGATGTCAACACAGACCCTGGCTGCAGGAGGATCACCAAACCAGGACTGAATTTTACCCTGGTACCTGGTGACAAGCAGACCACCAACACCAGCCCATTCTTCATGGCCTTCATTTCTTCAGATCTGCCTCTTACCACAACCCACGAACTGCTTTGTTTCTCTTTCTTTCCTGTTTCTCCAACATATACTTGCTCATCATAATGAGCATCCACCCACCCAGCACCATAAGGCACCATGCATGCTTGCTGCTACCTTCAGCCAGCCTGGACTGTGAGGATCTAGGATGGCCCACAGGTGTCTTTTACCCACCTGAGCAGTGCAGTACCCGGAAGGGCTATGGATGCCTTCATCCAGCCCAGAAGTGAGCACAGCTTTTATTCTGAGGCTTGATCCATGTTCTTATTTTCTGTGTTTCTGCTATAATGGTCCCAAATGGCTGCTTCAGAACTCTAGGGATTGTCTGTCCTGGAACTCTGAACTTCTAGTCTCCCCTCACATGCCAACTCTGAAGGTTTAAGAATCACGAAAGGGTGGGCTCATTATAGTGACAGTCCCACTCCTGTTATCTATTTCTTGTATTGGTTACTTCTCTTATTGATATCAAAATACCTGACAGAAGCAACTAGAGGGAGGAAAGGTTTATTTGAGGTTTCAGTTTCAGTCCATCATGATAAAGACATGATGGAGCTCAGGGTGGCAGGAGTGCGTGTGTGCGTGCGTGCGTGCGTGTGTGTGTGTATGTGTGTGTGTATATGTGTGTGTGTGTGTGAGAGAGCGAGAGAGAGAGAGAGAGAGAGAGAGAGAGAGAGAGAGAGAGAGAGAGAAAGAGAGAGAGAGAGAGAGAGACAGGATCACAGGATCACAAATTTTGATCAGAAAACAGAATAGGTCTAGAATCAGTAAATAGAGTAAATAGGACAGGAATCAAGAACCAGACTGCAAAGGGGCTTGGTAGTAACGTGCAAAGCTTCATCATTCATGGCCTCCATCTACCATCTAGGTCTACCCCTTGAAGGTATCCAGCCAGTGTCATCAGTTGGACAACAAATGCTCAAATACATGTTCTAGTGGGAGTTATTTCATCATCAAACTACTATGTCCAATTAGGTGATGACAAATGCCAGTGTAGGGGTTTCAGTGGTAAAGTTATTTAGGGTTATATGTTAAGGGAATGTATATGTTATCAATGTCAGTTACATTTACTTACATTCTCAGCTCCAGAGTCATTTTGTCCCCAGCCTGGAGAAAAGCTAAAGGTAACGGGAATGTAGTATGGGGGTTCTTAATTGGATGCCATGGTACTATATAGTGACATTTACAAATGTTTTTCTACAAAGTAGAAGGCAAATGTGCCTGCCTGCCAGTGGCCAAGTTAAGGTGTTACATATAATGACCAAACAGAGCAGAATTGATTTAATTGATTCCACCACATTTGGTTTAATGACAAAGGCCAGTGTAGGGCAGGAGCAGCCAAGCAGAAATTGCTTTTTATGCTCAGAAAATATCCACACTATCATAGAACTATGTCAGTGGGGGGGTCAAAGGTCAAATAAACTCCCTAAAATGTCTTGGCAACACATCCTAAGTCCAAGCAGACAGTGAGTTGATGTGGGTTCCCTTCTTCCATGTGTCCAATGTTCGGGTATTGACTCGGGAGACAGAATGGAGCAGCCTCAGGCTCAGCCTCAGGCTTCTGAAGCAGATGACCAGGTCTTTGCCCAAAGTGGGAAGGTGGAGAGCTTGGGAATGCTATGAGAAAGGTAGTGGCCTGGGAGAAATTCCTAGAATGAGGTACAGGAAATTAGAGAGGGTTAATTCCCCACAGAACTGGAGAAAGTACATATTTTACCTTTCCAAGGGGTAAAAAGACATTTAACACTAAAAAAATAAAACCCAAATCTCTAGATTCTCACATACACAAAATCTTGTTGGCACACCTCATAAATACAACAGGCAAACTGCCCTCATTTTCTCTCAGGGACTTCATGGTCATGATTCATACCCAGGGTCATAGATATCTAAGAGGGAGAAGTCTGAAGCCATGAGGATGTGGGAGCTATAGTGACCGGATACTAGTTGGGGTTATGGAAAATCTCCATCCACTCATCTCATGTCTTACCTTCCATGCTCCGCCTTGCCCCCCCACCCCCGAAGTCCCATTCTATAGGGAGCTTTGCTTTTCTGATCTTGCCCTTCAGATTGGAAATCAGATCATAGATGCCTCACTTGGAAGCAAGACTCCCTTCTTTTGTGTGGGTAGCGCACATCTAGTTATGGGTTTGAATAGGTTTGAGAAAGAGGGATGCATCTTGCTTAGATCTGAATGAAATATGACAGTCTCAGGGACTTGGAGATACATGGCATATGTGTGCAGCTGTCCAGTAAAATAGAAATGGATTATCTAACAGTTCCTGATTCTGGAAGGCTGAGACTGAGGTGTCGGCAGGGCAGCTACCTTCTGAGGTATTTTTCCTTAACTTGCAGACAGCCGTGCCTCCTTGAGTCTTTACATGATCTCTCTCCGTGTTTTTTGAACTGATTATCTCTTATTATAAGGACACCAGTCAGAATGCATTGGCACTCTCGAGGCCTCAACAAGCCAATTCCCTCATTACTGTTCCCTTCTCAAAATACAGTCACATTCTGAGATTCTGGGAAATGAGGACTTCACACCGGCAGGCGGCCGAGATATCTGTGCGCGTGTGCAGAGCTGGGTGATGAAGTACACACAATGAGGACTGCGAGGCTCTTGCTCCCTCCCTAGTACTGGGCAGTTTCACTGTAGCAGTGGGATGACAGGATCGCTTTCACGATGACAGAGCAGGGCAGAACACTAATGAAGAGATCCATCCTTGGGCTCGCGAGAGTGGGCTCATTCCTCTTTGTAATGGTGACAAGATTCTCCTTGACATAACTTCGTCAGTCTATCCTGGCTCCTTCCTGATTGAACCTGACCTTAGACTTCATTCTATGTTCTGGTGGAATCCAATTTTATCTCGACTCTCACTGTATCAGTTCAGCAAAAAGCCTCTGTCCTGAGTGTCTGCCCATGCTGAGTGTATTAGCACTCTGACCTGCCCTCCGGTGAGAATGCTGTTGCATTTGTGTAACGAGCGTCCTCTTTACTCTGCAGGTTTCCTCTAAATAGCTTTCTAACCACTGACCCCGGATTGTTTATAAATCCCCACTTGACCTTAAGTCAGAATTGAGCTCCGAATTTCATGTAGAACCAAGTTTTAGACCTTTTTTTCCCCCTAAATAAAGCAAATTTTAAGGTTTGGCAAGGCCAATCTGTCTTGTCCTCTGGAAGGATCTTATGAAATTCCATCTCACCTAGGTCAGAAATGGAGTCATCAAGAAAACAAACAGGAAGTATTAGGATGGAGAGTTGGGAGAAAGGAGCCTTAGGTGGGAATGCAGATTAGTAAGTACTGTGGAAATCAGGAGAGCAGCTTCGCAAAAACTAACATTAGAGATACCATGTGATCCATCTGTTACCTCTCTGGATGCAGCTGCTTACACTTGCTCACTGCAAGTCTCTTCCCTTGCTTCAGGTCTAACCGAGAAAACACCAATTTCTATTCTCTCAGCTCCCAACCAATACAGCTCTGAAAGACCACCATTGCTGAGTTGGCCTGTTTTCCTGACCTCTGACTCCAGAAGCAAGACTTTTTTCTCATTCTCTTTTGTCTCTCTCCTCCCAGCATCTATCTGACGCTACTGCAGCTCACATCATATGGAATTATCCTTCGCTTTCCTTCTAAGTCCATCTTTTAACTTGCAAAAGCGACTCTATGTTCTCTGGGGTAATATACATTCCTGATTCAGTAGACCTGGAGGAGAACAGAGAATTTGCATTAAAAAAAAAAAAAAAAACAGGTTCTGATTAGGCAAGCATGCTCGGAAGACCTAGACAACCAGGAGAGGAATCGAGAATAGTGAAGACACTTCACACTGACAACAGAACAGTTTCCGCCTAAAAAGACTAAAAAGAGAGAAATATGCTGAAATTTAACTTAGTGTGCTAGCTTATGAAAACTCCCGGGATGTTTAGGAGAAGATGGCTGTAATTGGACACCTTTGCATTTTTTCCTCTGTCATTCATACTGCTACATTTTTAAACTCAAACCATTATTTTGTCTCTAGGTAGTTTTCTGGATTAGATTCAGGACTTGGTGGATGTGAAGAGAGGGATATGATAGATATTTCAGATTTTGGCTCTTATCAGAGTTCTGTGGGAACCTCCTGAGGGGCTCTAGGTTCTTGTGTCTCAGCAAAAGTAATTGGACAGAGATACCTTGTAGAAAAAGGAATAACTTATTAGAAAAGATGCACTTCGAAGCCAGAGAAAGTTTAGAAGCTCAGTGGCAACAATGTGCAAAGAAAAAAATGATTTGATGTCACATTTTGTGGGTTGTTTAGCTCATGTGCATAATGGTGTTTTTCAGGGACTGGGGTGAGTCCAGTGTTCCTTTCTGGCAACAGCTTTCTTGCATGCTAATTTTACAGCCCATACAAAAAGTCTTTCCTACCCTATGTCTCTTCCTGCTTCCTCACTTCTCTGCTAATAGTCCCCCATAGGAGCTAGAGGCTAGTATTCAGGAGCAGGTTTGGAGTCTGGGCTAGATGTTTCTCCAGAATAATCAGGGCTGTCCTACTTTCCCCGTCTTACCTTATCTTCAGCCCTAAGCAGTGACAGGCCATCAATAAAGTGCTTTCCTGGGGACCTAGTTTGACATTCATACCCACATCAATTAGCAACTGCTCAGGCCTCTCCCTCCCTCCCTCCCTCCCTCCCTCCCTCCCTCCCTCCCTCCCTCCCTCCCTCCCTCCCTCCCCTCCCTCCCTCCCTCCCTCCCTCCCTCTCTCTCTCTCTCTCTCTCTCTCTCTCTCTCTCTCTCTCTCTCTCTCTCTCTCTCTCTCTCTCTCTCTCTCTCTCTCTCTCTCTGTGTGTGTGTGTGTGTGTGTGTGTGTAAAAATTAGATCGGGAACTAGTGGACACAGTCCAGAGACTGGGTGAAGTGTATTCTCAGTCTTCCAGGTTCTGTAAAGATGTTATAATGAAGCTCTTTAGTCTAGTAAACTCTTGTTCACTGAACTGAGGGTCTCAGCCTTCAGTGGGGAAAGGATTCCAAGAACAAAAGGGGTCAGTCTTTTTTTTTTTTTTTGGTATCACCATAATCATCCTCTGATTGTCAAATTAAAAAGACCCTTTATTTTTTCCCTTTATTGAAAACATCTTTTACATAATATATGCTGATTATGGTTGCCCTTCCTACTCCTTCCATTTCCTGCCAACATCACTTCCTGACATCATCTCCCATCCATTTCCACTCTCTCATTAGGAACTAAATAGGGTTTCTAAAGGATAATGATAAAATATAATAAGATAAAAAACTATCACACTGTAGTTAAATAGGATAAACAGAAAGAAAAGAGCCTAAGAGAAAGCACATGAATCAGAGACCCTTTCATTTACAAACTCAGGTGTCCCATTAAAATACTAAACTAGATACTAAATGGTACCAAGATAATATGTACACACACACACACACACACACAACACACACACACACACACACAGAGAGAGAGAGAGAGAGAGAGACAGAGAGACAGAGAGACAGAGAGAGACAGAGAGAGAGACAGAGAGAGAGACAGAGAGAGAGAGGAGAGAAGACCTGGTGCAGACCTGTGCTGGTCCTGTGAATGCTGCTTCAGTCTCTGCAAGTTCATATGGACTTTGACCAAGTTGATTGAGAGGTCTTTGTTTTTCATGTTCTTCATCCTCTCTGACTTTTATACTTTTTCTGCCTTTTCCTCCACAGGGTTCCCTGATGGGAGAGATTTGATAGAGTCATCCTGTTTAGCCTGGGCTGAGTGATTTAAGGTTTTTTATTCCTTGAGCAATATCGAGCTGTGGGTCTCTGTATTTGTTCCTATCTACTGCAGGAGAAAACTTCTCTGATGATGGCTGGAAAAGGCACTGATCCATGAATACAGCAGAATATCATTAGGAGTAATTTTATTGTTATTTTTTGTTTGTTTAGACCAGTAATATTTGGTTTTACCCTAGGTCCCTGGACTATCTATTCTTGGTCACCTGCTCACCCATTGTCAAGTATGTATTCCATCTCATTTAACCAAATCAGATATTGGTTGGTTACTCCCACAAGCTTTGAGCCAGCATTATCATCCATAGACTATAGGTAGGACACCATTTAGATCAAAAGGTCTGTGGCTGAGTTGACACTTCTTTTTTGTTAGTGAGCAGAGTACCTTCCTGTACCAAAGATGCTAGAACACAGAGGTGAAGGCTCTCTGTAGGCAGCCGCTCAACCTCACTGCGTTCGAGAGTTGCCTTAGAGTTGTTTTCAACAACTGGAGGAGATGGTCTTTTCTTATCCTGAGAGTACATAAAGAATGCAAAACAACATCCAAACCCACTTGAATAGATTTGTTTATGACATTATTATTTATTGATAAATTTTACTAATTATTTATAACCATCATTAATTCAAGAAGGAAGGAATGGGCCATGATGGGTGAGTCACCTTTGAGTACACAGGGAGGTCGCTGAGTGGCCACTGGAGAGCACATCCCTCCTCCTATATCTATTCTTAAAGAAGCAGGACAATTTTAAGTTTTTTATTATCAATTCAACACATACAGGGTTTTCTTAGCTCCAGCTCAGATAGTTTTCTCTTTCACAAGACTTTAATTGAGTCACAGAATATTCAATATATAACATATTGTCACAAAATTACTATTTTTAGGCATTTTATACAAGAGTACTTTATGTTTTAATGAAATATTTTTATACAATGTATTTCAATTATTGTTTCCCCTCCCTCAACTCTTCCAAGATTCTCTCTACTTCCCCACACCCTCAAATATATCTATACTTTTTTCTCTCTTACATTAGAATACAAACAAATATCTAAAAATATAGCAAAATAAAATAAAGTAAAAATGAAGAATAGGATGAAACTAACAAACAGAAAAAAAGAACTAAAGAAAAACTATAAACACGTGCAGATCCTGAGACACACACATTTGCACACATTTGCACACACACACACACACAAAGACATAAAAACAAAACCAAAAATCACAATATGTAAATAAAAGAGCTGTAAGATTTAAAAACAAAAAAACAAAAAAACAGAGTAATCAATGTGAGGCAAAGAACTTCCCAAAATGCCATCAAGTTTGTTTTGTGTTGTCCATCGACTCCTGAGCAAAGGATCACCTGCCCTTCAGTGTGGTATGTATAGCCAGTGAGATTCTGTTGGAGAAAACCAATTTTTCTTTTGAGACAGCTTCTGGGTTAGGGGTGGGGGCATGTGTCCACTTCCCCTCTCTGTGCAAGGACCCCATCTGGATTAGCCCTGGGAGGTCCCTTGCATGCTGCCACTGTCGCTGTGAATTTATATGTGTGTCAGTTGTGCTGTGTCTAGAAGGCCTTGTTTCCTTGGTGTCTTCCCCCTACCCTCCCCAGCTCTTAAAATCTTTTTGCCCCCTCTTCTATATAGTTCTCTGAGATGTGAGTGGAGGGTTTGATGAAGACATCCAGTTTAAAGCTGATTATTCCAAGGTCTCTTACTCTCTGCACTTTGTGCTGACAGGAATTCGAAGCAGAACATTTATAGATAGTTCTTCACTGTGACTGTAGAGCTCTTTGTCACCCATGAAATGGTATCAAGCTAATCACCTGTGAGTGGTGTGAGCATATGTGTGGGTATATATGCATTCTAGGCTGTGCGTGTTGATTGTGAAAGTGTGTTTAGGTAAGAACATGTGTTTGCAAAATCTATTTCTGTGTAATTTGTTTGTGTGGGTGTATGATAGTGTCTACTTAGAACATGCAGCACACCCATTCTGAGGAGGTAGAGACTGTGCACAGAACTGGAGCCTCCTGTTATCCTCAGATACCTGGGCCTATATTGCTGTATTTTCAGAGTGAGTAGGTGGGTAAGCCCTGAATCTTCCTTTCTGGTTGCCTTACTATGACATACCCTTCTTTTCATTCCTCCTTCTTCTGTCCTTCCTTTTTCCTTGATTCCTTCCTTTATTTTCCTCTTCTAGCCCATTCCCCACTTTCCCTTCCTTTTTCTTTCTTCCTTCCCAACAGAACTTTAATGTTCAAACCAAAGGGGAAAGAAAAGATAGATGCATGGTTGTTTCATTGAGTTTTACTTTTATTGATGTTTACTATTTGTATGCAATAGTGGATTGCATTGTAACATTTTTGTGTATGGATGTAACATTTGTCGATTATAGCCATTCTCTTTATTAGTGTGCTTAAGATTTCTAGACTCTGCTCCTGTCAGGCAGCTTTCTGCACAGAGAGTGCTGGTGGCCTTTGCTGACAAATATGAACAAATATGACAGACAGGCTTCATGTCTGTAGGTGATAAAGGGGCTGCCTTTGGAAGCTGCTAGCACTGGCATAGTTGCTTAGTCACAGGTAGCTGAGGGAGTCAGCTTCACGAGAGATGATTGGAGTTGAAGGACAGGGTACAGATTCTTCGTATTTCCCATCTTGGAACAGGGAGGTCAATAAGATGTTTGCATGTGATGACTCTTCTCATTACTCTTCATTTGTCTGTAGAGCTACAAACACTGAGCCATACTTAGAATTTTTTTTGTTATTCACTTAAATGAAAACTTACCTATGTGTCCTGTGTTTTCATTTGATAAATCTGATGTTTCAGCTGAGGTATCAGCTGTCTAGTATGTCATGGGATGCCCTGTGAAACTTGTGTGGCTGTTCCCTTTGCTTTGGAGGTTTAGATTTCAAGGAGTAATGAACCTTACTTGTTCTCTCTGTAGCGAAGTGAAGCTCTTCCCTATCATGGAAGCTATAAGGATGACATGCTGTAGTCAGGCAGCAGCTTCAGTAATAGGATAAGCTGAGTTTGAGGCAAGAGTCCATTGCCAATGAGTTATTTTTTGCAATATAAATTCAATGCATTTTTAGTTTAATGGGACTAAGTTAAAGCACAGATGGTTCCTATATAGTGGAAGATTTGAATACAGCAATCACATGGCCCTTTGCTCTGAGTTCATCTAACTCCTTAGTGGGTTATAGGGAGATCAAGGGTTATAATGTGTTGTACGAAGAAAGTGATTCTGCGTTTCCATTCTGTTTTATAACTCTGAACATGCACTAAAAATGTTGCCATTCACTTATGAAAAACAATGACACCACAGAAAGATATTTCCACTAGCGGCTCTCATAGCCTGTTTAGTTGTACTTAGGACCTGCTCAATGGGAGAGAAAGTGTGCCTGGTGCTGGAAGCCTAGCTGCCTTTCTGGGGCTAGTGAGGTCATGAACTGTAGAGAAGAACCCACAACCTCCACTTTTCTAAGTCAGTATAACACCTATCTGCATGCTAAAATCTTATCCTTATACCCACAGAGAAGCAGAGCTTCACTGAAGAAGCTTCTATTTGCAACAGCTGGAGACAGGCAGAGAAAACTGCAGGTGGTCAAGATGCAGAGAAAAAAATAATAGTGGGGTGTCCAGCTCCAGTGGATACATCTACAACACAACTCATACATCTATGGCTCAGGGGTAACATTATGGAAGAGGGAGGTGAAAAGATTATAAGGGGCCGACCAAGGACATCTGCTGTGAGATACTATTTCTGAGGAATGACCCACAGTGGTTTAAAGATATGGCTGCATAAACAAGACCTGATCAAAGAAAGCATCAATAAACATCCTAACACTGAAGGAGGAAATCTCAGGAGAAGGATGTCCCAGCTCTAGATAAGAAACCACAGGCAACTAAGGAATGCTTAGAGCAGGAAAGTAAGTTTGCCCTAGTGATGAGCCTCCTAATTGGTTATCCAGTACCAAGGGATCAGCCTTAAAATCATATACATTCAAGCAGCAGTTAAAAAAAGCTTAGATAGTTATATTTGTATAATTTACCCATCTCCATTAACCTCATGATAGGCCATGAGGTCATGGCCTATCAGCAAAGTTTTGGCATATCTGTCTCCAGTGGCAGATCCATGGCTTCTCTCTGCCTCTGCTTTCTTTCTTTCAGCATTCAGTTTAGTTTTCCCCCAAATACCTAAGTTCTGCCCTATCAACAGGCCAAGATAGTTTCTTTATTCACCAATGGTATTCACATCATAAAGAGGAGAATCCCACATCACCTTCCCCTTTCTGTTTAAATGAAAAGGAAGGTTTTAACTTTAACATAGTAAAATTACATATAACAAAACAGGTATCAAGCAAGAATTACAGTTATAATATTTATATCTACCTTATCTTTTATCTTAACTAAGGAAAACCATATTATTTCTATCTATTCTTCAACTCCATCAAAGACTCCAGGAGGATATTATATTGCCTAAGTAAACAGGAAGTGCATTGTAAGCAGCTTCCACATCTCTAGAACTGACATCTCATTGCCTGGACAGTCACCCAAAGTTCTTTTGTACTGTTGTGGCATCCATCTTCAGCCTATAGGCACATAGTATCCAGCAGACTTTTCCATGAGGCAGGAAATTTCAAAAACAGTTTCACTTATACTAGCAGCTTGTCAGTCACTTTCTTCCGTGTACTGCAGAATGTCTGGCAAACTCTTAAAGGAAGCCGAAACCCTGAAGGACCATTTCACCTTTAGGCAAGTTTAGCTGTCATTTCTCTGTGGGTCCTGCATGTCCAGTTCATACAGCATAACAACAAGGAGTCCAGGCAAGAGCAGTTTCTTGGCCAAATAGCTATTCAACTCCATAAATAACCTCTTTAATGCCTGTCATCCTCTTGAAGTCGATTGGTGCTGCCAGGAGAAGATGTGTCTCATTGTCATGAAAAGTCCCAAGTTCTTAAACATTTTAAATGCCATATTCTATAGTCTTTGAAACATTTGAAGAGTAACTATCTAACTGAAATATATCTCTATATATCTAGAAAACCTAACATGACTACAAGCTTTACTATTATATATGATTACCTATTGACCCATATTTCTTAATTATACATTACATTTTTAAATGAGTGGTTCAAACACAATACCTTAATCAACAACAGAAATATACATATAACAAAATTGACTTAAAATTTGTATCAATCAACCAAGATCCATTCCAATGCAAAGTATTCATCTCTATAGCATATCCCCCTTTAAATGCAAACAAACATTTATAAATGATTTTTGGGAGTAAGGGCTTGGTTCTCTTAAACCTGCTTCCTGCTGTTTTTGGGCAAAGTAATTTTCTGAGGGGTGTTCAAGGTGACCTTTCCAGGGGTCTTGGTCCATCAATCCACATTAGTCTGGAAAGATTCCACAAGTTCTCATCCTCTGTGGAAACAAAAGAAGAATCTGTTTTCAAAAGCAACATATCTTTAGACTCATGTTTTAAAATCAAGATACCTTTAGAGTATATATTCTGGTTTAGTTTAACAGTCTGTACAATGAAATACCTCTGTGTTCTTAGCTCATTCACAGTCAAAAATTCATAGAAAACACAATAATATACATAATCTAGACTCTCTGTGTATTTTCCATCATTACATGGCTTATTTTTCTTTACTCTTTTAAATCTATGACTGTCTGTACTCTGTCTCTTTAAAGACTTTGTTTTATACACCAATAATAACCTATGCTAGAAAGGATGTGGAGTAAGGGGAACACTCATTCATTGCTGGTGGGAATGCAAACTTGTGCAACCACTTTGGAAATCAGTGTGGTAGTTTCTCAAGAAACTGGGAGTCAACCTACCTCAGGAACCAGCAAGACCACTCTTGGGAATATAACCAAGAGATTCCCAATCATACTACAAAAGCATTTATTCAACTATGTTCATAGCAGCATTATTTGTAATAGCCAGAACTTGGAAACAACCTAGATGCCCCCCAATGGAAGAATGGATAAAGAAAGTATGTCACATCTACACATTAGAGTACTACTCAGTGGTAAAAAACATGACATCTTGAATTTTGCATGCAAATGGATGGAAATAGAAAACACTATCCTGAATGAGATAACCCAGATCCAAAAGGATGAATATGGTATCACTCATTAGTGGATTTTAGTCATAAACAAAGAATATTGATCCTATAGTTTCCAATCCTAGAGAAGCTAAATAATAAGGTAAATCCAAAGAAAAACATATATAAATCCTCCTGGAAATTAGAAGCAGACAAGATCACCAGGCAAAACTTGGAAGCATCGGGGTGGGGGTGGGGTGGGAGGAAAGGGAAAGGGGGAGAGAGAAGTGAGAAGGGGAGGATTGGGGAGAGCTTGGGGGAGTGGGATGGTTGAGTTGGAGGAAGGGCAGATATGGGAGCATGGAAGAAGTTATCTTAATTAAGGGAGCCATTTTAGGGTTGGTAAGAGACTTGGTTCTAGAGGGGATCCCAGGTGTCCATAGGGATGTCCCCAACTAGGTCCTTGGGCAGCAGAGGAGAGGGTGCCTCAACTGGTCTTGTCCCATAGTCACACTGATAAATATCTTGAATATCACCATAGAACCTTCTTCTGGCGATGGATGGAGATAGAGACAGAGACCCACACTGGAGCACTGGACTGAGCTCCAAAGGTGCTATTGAAGAGCAGAAAGAGGGTGAAGAGGAGCAAGGAAGTCAGGACCACGAGGGGTTGGTCCACCCACTGAGACGGTGTCACTGATCTAATGGGAGCTCACCAAGGCCAGCTGGACTGGGACTGAAGGAGCACATAATCAAACCAGACTCTCTGAATGTGGCTGACAATGGGGGCTGACTGAGAAGCCAATGATAATGGCACTGGGATTTGATTCTACTGCATGTACTGTTTTTTTGGGATCCTAGTCTGTTTGGATGGACACCTTCTTAGGCCTGGATGGAAGGGGGAGGGCTTTGGACTTCCCACAGGGCAGGTACCCTGCCCTCTCTTAGGATTGGAGGGTGAGTGGGGGAACAGAAGGAAAATGGAAGGAAGGGAGGTGGAAATTTTGAATGGTATTATTTATAAAGCAATAAAAAAATCTAAAAACCCTTTGTTTTATTATCATTTTTAAATGATTTACTTCTTTTCCAACTCTCTATACTCTTTTTCTTTATATTCCCAAGCCTACATATATTTATCCAACACTGTGGCCCATTTAGAGATTTTCTTCTAAACTTGTCTGTATTGTGTATCTGTAATTCTTTTCTGACCAGAATATTTTAAAATATTAAGCCCTTCTTATGAACTTAAGCAGTGGCATTGCTAGGAGAAATATGGTACTGCCTACTTGCCCTTCCCAGTTCTGTATGCTGGAGCTGTTCATTGCCTCTGAGAGCCATGTACATTGCCCCATTTTTAGGCACACAGCCAGTCTATGTTGCCATTAAGCACGTTGTAGCACCCTGTTTACAGGCCCTATTAAAATGCTCTGTAGCTGAACCTCATCAGAGGCACGGACCAAGAAACCACAGTCATTTCAAAATTGTGCAGCATTTTTTCTGCTACTGATGAATCAAGAAAACCTCTGTTAAAGGAATCATGCCTCTGCTTGTTTCCAACAAACAGAGCCCACACAAGAAAATACCACTACCAAACCATGCTTAACTTTGTTCTTTTGTGTCTAGGATTCCTTTTTAAGCTTTCTCAGGTTTTATGTGGATTTAGTTGACCACATTGTCATGCCAATTTTAGGAAGGAGGCTACTTGTTCATTTCCTGGTCACCCAGATTTCCAAAATAATTGCACAGAAGCCATATTATTTAAATCACTGCTTGGCCCTTTAGTTCTAGTTTCTTATTGGCTAACACTTATATCTTAACTGAACCAATCTCCATTAATCTGTGCACTACCACAAGGTCATGGCCTACCAGCAAAGTTTTGGTATGTCTCCAGCAGCAGCTCCATGGCTTCTCTCTGCCTCTGTCTCCTTTCTCCCAGCATTCAGTTTAGTTTCCCCCATCTATTTAAGTTTTTCCCTATCAACAGGCCAAAGCAGTTTCTTTACTCACCAATGGTATTCACAGCATTCAGAGGGGAATACTACATCAGTAGGGGGTCAACATGGGAATTGTTGGAAGGAGGAAATGAAAGGCAGGAAATGATGTGATTGTAGTTTAATTTTAAAAACCGACAAAAAATGTTATCCCTGGGTATGTGTCTTGGTTGTTTTTTGCATTGCTATGATAAAATATTCTGATGACTTAGAGAAGGAAGTGCTAGTTGTGACCCACAGCTCCAGTGTGTAGTCTGTTATGGTGGGGAACTGACAGCAGCAGGAATTTGGGACATTTGGTCATACTGTATCAGCAGTCAGTGAAGAATTTATCAGAGTGATAAATGCTTATTATGCTCAACCCACTCTCTCCTTCTTATTTAGCACAGGATCTCAATCCAGGGAATGCTGCCACTCAAAGTGCAGTGGGTGGGTATTCTCACTGCAATTAATCTAATTGTTATAACTCCACAGGGGCAGGTAGGTGTGTAACTCTCCATCATGTAAAGTTGAGATTGACAATCACTACTCCCTGGTGTCATCTTGGGACAGGCAGCTCCTTCTTCTCAATTCTGGTCCCCTGTAGACTCTTCAGCAGCTCCCATGATGCAGGATACACATCCAGTACATTTCATGACATTTTCTTTGGGAGTCAAGCACAAAGCTTTTGACTACAATGGACACCCGTATTTAACGACTGTTGAATCATCCCTATAAGCATTGCACAACAAGGCAGCCTTCTTTGCATACTAGTGTGAACTACTCAGGCACAGGAACATTTCAGGTGACATGCATATCTTGGTGATACCTAGGTCTGGAAAGCATGCAAGAACCTCAGAAGCTGAAAAATTCAATTCAGGATTATAAGGCAGAAATGTCTAATCCCTCTTGGCTGAGACTTGAATCATCCATCTCTCAATTTAAAGACAGAGAGAATCACTACTCTTTCTTTCCTGGTTATAGAAAGAGGCCTTGAAAATCGCTTCAGTGTTTTACTGTCTAGAAGTCTGAAATAGTCCTAATGTGAGGGACACAAATTGGCACCAGCAGGCTGGTTCCTACATAGATAGCAATCTACTAGTTTTTCCAATCCTGAGTCAGTGCAGATGTAGAGATTTTGGCAAACTGGTTTTTATGTGATAGTGTAAAACTGCCTCCTAAACATATAACCAGCTGTTTCATATTATTCTATAAATTACAGTAATTTTGGTAATGAGGACAAAATACTCAAATACTTTTCTTGGCAAAATGTTTTAATAGCTGATACCCTCTGACCTTGAAGGAAAGATCTTTGTCCCATCAGCAGATAACTCAGAAGGTGATTAATTAAGTCCAATTAATACAGTCATTTATACAATGGTGACTTGGACAGCTCATTAATGAAAATGTTGTTAGGACATAATAATTGTCCCTTCAAAACTGAAAGCAGAGTGTCATAGAGGAACTCTACTGCCCTGGTTTTCAGTGATATAAATGAGAGTATACCGAGCAGTCCATTCTGGTCCTAAACTTGAGACTAGAATTCTTTGTGAGCTTCCACATGCAGCCAGACCCATCTGTGGAATGAGGGTTTTGAATTTAATGTCATTGAAAAGCAAAGAATCCTGCCAACATCTTGAATCTTTTATTCTCAGCTCAGTATTTAGCTTTGACAAACCCCTATTTCAAATAGCAGGCTTCATCTTGTTAAAGTCTCGTGTTTTCTCCTCTCCCCTTCCAGTGACCTTCCAGGAGCCTTTGAACTTCCTAAAGAAGTTTGTCCATGTTTTTAAGAGCTACCAAAAATAAAGTAAAATAATAAAAAAAATGTGTACACCATATTCTGAGGCATGCTCGTGTTTTGTGAACTTTTATGTGTTTATTTGTCTGCTGTTGGGGTCAGCACAGGATCCTATGCATGCTAAAGGTGGGCTGTACACTGAGGGGTATGCCCAACTGTTGTTCTGTGAACCCAATGGTACTGAGCACACCATGACCTTCCTGTCTAGTACTAGTGTTAAGACCAACTGTCCTTCAACTGAAGCTCTGTCTTGTCCTTGGTGAATGAGAGAAAAATATGTGCAACTGTAGCTGTGATAAAAAGATGCAAATTAAATTATTTGCATTCCAGAAAAGGCTGCAGCTACTACAGTTTCTAAGTTTAGTAGTTTCTAAATTCAGATTTCTCAAGATAAATTAAAGTCAATGGATGTGGACCTGATAGGAACATCTTGATTCAAACCCAATCATTAAGGGCCTAATTTCTAAAAGTTTATTTGCACATTGCCAATGGAATGCTATTTGCAAAGGCAGGAGGTAGAACTGAATTTATTTCCTTTGAGGTAAAAACTCCTTCTATGGGATTTTAGGTAGACCAATTTATTATCACAATGCCTGACCATCCCCACGTATGAAGGGCAGAGCAATTTCAATAATTTTACTCTAGGGTCTTTGATTTATAGTTTCATTTTTTTCTGACTCTGGGAAGTCGTACCTTCATGTATTCACGCTGACATTTGGTAATAATTCCAGTGCCATCCTGCTGAGTATTTACAGCTCTTACAATGTCCCAGGAGCCACAGGGGCCACCCTGTCACCAGACACATTTATACATCCAACTTTGAGTTGTAGCACACTCTTGCAAGAGGAAAAATGAGGCATCCCTGTGGAAGATAAGCACAGAATGGTCCACAAGGAAAGATTCCATTGCATTGTATTTAAGAGTGCTAGGTAGAAGCTTATGTGATGGAGTGTCTTTTTAAAAAGTCATTTCATGAAGGAGTATTCATGAGCTGCTTTTTTTTCAGATTGTTCAGCTAAGATCCTGACCCAGCATTAATATAACAAGCAGTAATAATTTTTTACTGTTTTTGGGATATTTGGCATATATTATAACACATTTTCATAAGACCTCTATAAAGTCGATATTATCCCTATTTCATTAAATGAGTAAATGAGGTTGGCATGCATTACATAAAATTCAAAAAGTTAAAATTAATTCATTTATTGGAATATATTCATATCAAGGTCTGTCTGACCTTAAAACTATATGCCAGTCCTAGTCCCTATGTCACCCTTCTTTAGAAGTAGCCTCTCTTTTGGATATTAGGTAATGAAGTGAAGATGAATAAGAGAATTCATTGAGTTCATAATACCTAAAACGAGCCCAGTGTGAAGCTACGACTACCTCAAGGCCAGTCTGGAGGAGCTAAAACTGTTTGAGAATTTATAGTTTAGCGACCTTCTCCACTGTACTTTGCCCTGATAACATAACTTCAAGTTCTAGGTCAGTATTCTAACCACATCCAGGTCATCTTTAGCATCAGGGTGCATTGTTGACAAATGGGAGGACTAAGTCCACTGGCAGGGTATTGTTTTTGTTGCCAAGAGACAAGGGACTAAGCCCACTGGCAGGATCTTGTTTTTGTTACCTAGAGACAAAGGGGACATGTGTGTGTGTGTGTGTGTGTGTGTGTGTGTGTGTGTGTGTATGTGTTTCTTAGTTTTGCAGATAAGGGAATTTAAAAATGGACTCAAGGGAACTAGAAAACAAGTTTATTGGATTTTGAGAAAAAATATTAGGACAGGGCAGCTGTAATCTAGGCAGCTACCAGGAAGTGGGGGATATATAAGCATCCAAGCATTCCAAGCATTTCATTGCTTTCTCCTTTTACAGATTTTAAGGACAATTGCAGAATGTGCCCTTTCTTAAAATTTGTGTGTTATCAAGGAAACAAGATGGAGGGGCCAAAGCTGATTTTGAAGGGGAGAGGCCTACCTTCAGTGACTTCTAAGCTTGATCATTATCTGACTAGCTACCTAATATTTTCTCTGTAAGTTTGAAAGTCTTTGGGGTTCATAATAAGTTATCGGTTCTCCTCTTTAATTCTTGATGTTTTGTGACACACTGGGAAATTGCTATCTTATAGGGCCTCCTATTAAGGGTATTGATTAGACCAGGTTACCAATCAAGAGGACATATCACACTCACTCTGGGGAGATTTCTTTAGAGATACATTCTCAAATGTATTTATATGCTTATCTAGCGCATTTAAAAAAATGTTTTTAATTGAAATAGAATTATATCACTTCTCCCCTCCACCCCCCACTCCCTCCATGCTACTCTTTTTTTAATACCTCCCATGTCCTCCCTCAAGTTGCAAACATCACTTTTTGATTATTATTGTTGCATATATATGTACGTGTATATACATGTATACATATATACATGTATACACACACACACACACACACACACATATATATATTACAACCTGTTGAGTTTATTTTTATTGTATGGTAGGGCTGGGATTATGGATAGGTATTGCTTAATTTGACTTTATCACAGAATATTTTGTTTTTTCCATCTAGGGTGATTGAAAGTTTTGCTGGGTATAGTAGTCTGGGTTGGCATCTGTGGTCTTTTGGTGTCTGTAGGGCATCTGTCCAAGACCTTTGAGAAGTCAGGTGTAATTCTAAGAGGTCTGACTTTATATGCTACTTGGTCTTTTTCCTTTGAAGATTTCAATAGTCTTACTTTGTTCTGTATGTTTAGTATTTTTATTAGTATGTGGTTATTGAACATTTTTAAGGTCCAATCAATTTGGTGTTCTGAATGCTTTTTGTGCCTTTATAGGCATCTCTTTCTTCGGCTTGGAAAAAAATTTCCTTCTATGATTTTGTTGAAAACATTTCTGGGACTTTGGGTTGGGTTTCCTCTCTCATTTCTCTATTCCTATTATTCTTAGAAATGTTCTTTTCATAGTGTCCCAGATTTCCTCAATATTTTGTGTCAGGAATATTTTAGATTTAACATTTTCATTGATTCATGAAACCATTTCTTCTATCATACTTTTAATGGCCAAGTCTCTCTTTTATCACTTGTGTTCTGTTGGTGATGTAGTTCATGTTTGCTTAAGTAGATTTTACATTTCCAGAATTCCCTCAGTTTGTGTTTTCTTTCTTGTTTTTATTTCTGTTTTAAGGTCTTGACCAGTTTTCTTTGTTTCTTTTAATTGTCTCTTCCCTATCTCCTGGTTTTCATTAAGGGATTTATTTGTTTCCTCTAATTGTTTGTCTTTTATCAATTTCATGAAAAGATTTTTTTATTTCCTCTTTAAAGACCTCAATCATCTTCATAAAGTTGATTTTAAGGCCTTTTTCTTATGTTTCATCTATATTGGAATATTCATGGCTTGCTGTAGTAGGTTAGCTGGGCTCTATTGCCTTGGCTATTGTTGATTGTGTTTATATGCTGGTGTCTAGGCATCTGGGGTTGGAATGATTATAGGTCTACGTGCTGATTTCTGGGTTTGTCTTTATTGGGTGGATATTTTGTTCCTTCGTTTCAGCTACCTTTCTGATCTTCTGATTGCTGTGGCCTGTGGTTGAGGAGAGGGTCTCCACCAGTGTTGGGGACTGAACTTTTTGGTGACTACCATGGTATAGCAGGGGCTCTCTGCCCAAGTTGGGCACTAGGATATCATGAAATGGAGGGAGTGGGAATTTGGGACAGCATGGGGAGGGAGTAATAAGAGAGTGGAAAGGACTACAGGTGGGGGATCTACTTGGATTTCTTGTGGCCAGTGTGGTCTCTAGTAGAGCAGAGAATCTTTGCCCAAGTTGGTGATGTGGATATAGCAACTTATGAGAAGTATCTTCAAGTCTATATTTAGAAGAGAACCAGAGGAAATTTAAAATCTTTTGCTGTGACTGATAATAGTAGTCAGTGCTTTACTAACTTATCAGAACATCATTGATTAATGCTAAAATTGTGAATTTTTAAAATCTTAGTCTAACAATGACATAGAGTAATGTCTATATTTGGATCTTAAGTCATCTTTTTAGGTCTTCATAATTTACTTAGATTTTTATTTCCTCAGATGTTTATAATTTGAATTACTTTTTGACTTTTATAAACCTTAAACATTTTATCCAGTTATTTACCATTCGGCATACATAAGAGGCTGATTACTGAGAGTACTTTTTGCAAAGCAAGTTTTTTTTAAATAGTAAAAGTTACACCTGAAACCTTTTCATTCTTTTGTATGAAGCCTTTTAGTAAGATAAACCTGTCTCTGAGTTTTTCTTATTCATCAAGTGACCTAAAAGCTCTACAAAAGTAAAGCCTCATTTTTATAAATAAAATGCATTGACCAGGAAGCTGCTGCTAAAATGATAAAACTACAGTTAGCGGTCTACACCGTCAATGATCTGAGAAAGATAAATTATGGTAAGAAGTATAACCAAATGGCCTCTGTATCGATTAAAATGACAGAGACTTAGCAGCTCTCTGGGTGATTACCCAATGGTCTTAGGCTTTCTATTGCTGTGAAGTAACACCATGACCACACTAGCTCTTATAAAGTAGAACATTTATCTGGGGCTGACTTATAGTTTCAGAGGTTGCATCTGTTATCTTCCTGGCGGGACATGGTAGCATACATGCAGACTTGGTGCTGGAGAAGCTGAGAGTTCTACATCTTGATCCACTGGCAACAAGATGTGAACTGAGTGTCACACTGAGTGTAGTTTGAACAAAGAAGACCTCAAAGCCTGACCCCACAGTGATACACTTCCTCCAACATGGCCACACCTACTCCAACAAAGCCACACCTCCTAATAGTGCCACTCCCTTTGGAGGCCATTTCCTTTCAAACCACCACACCTAGGCTCTCGTGGTGGTCCCAATGTTTTCACTGGGGACAGAGGTCCTAGGTCTTCAGCTGTCATACAGTACAACATTACATTTTCAGCTTCTGCACAGATCAGCATCAGCCTTTAGCTTACCAGATCCAGAATGTCTGAGAGACTTTCCTGTGGAGAAGGAACCTGGGAAAACTGACCTCACATTGATGAGGCAGAATATGGCAGTTAACCCAATGGGGTCCGTCGTTTGGGAAGAGCTGTGGTGGCAGAAAAAGCATAGGACAGTTTTGCCTAGTGGTTAGTGTGTTATTACAACTCAGGTGGTTTTGTTAATGCCCCATTGTCTTCTTTGAATACCTTAGGATTGCCTCTAGTATCTGGCCTTTCTGGCTATTACAGTAAACTTTTCCCATTAAACATTTCAAATGCCATGTTTAGCAGGTCTCTGAAGAGTTTTGAGGGTCATTTATTAAGTATATTTGAGCTAAATAAACTTGACTTGTTTTTAGTTACTTGTTTTAGGTTTAGCCTTGAAAACATATCCAGGAAGCTAAATAAAGTTTGTCCCCAGAAGTGAATTACATTTTTAAGGAATCTGGTCATTTCTAAGGTGGCTATTAATCTGTCTGTCTTAATTATCTTTGACAGTTTACAAAAAATTAGTAACTTTTATAAGACTGGGATTTTACAGTTTTATCCCTGTTAAATTTAGTCTTAAAAGTTTACAATTCTTTTTTTTTTTTTTTTTTTTTTTTTGGTTTTTCGAGACAGGGTTTCCCTGTAGTTTCTAGAGCCTGTCCTGGAACTAGCTCTTGTAGACCAGGCTGGCCTCGAACTAAGAGATCCGCCTGCCTCTGCCTCCCGAGTGCTGGGATTAAAGGCGTGTGCCACCACCGCCCGGCAAAAGTTTACAATTCTTAAACCGAAGAGCTTTTAGTATAAATCATGACTGCAGTCCACGGGGAGACCTGTGGTTTTTACTTTCGTAGTGCCCATTGCAAAATATCACCATATCTAGTATGAGTCAGTTTATCAAAAGTGCTAAAACTTAACAAAGTTAGCAAAGTCAGTCTCAGTTCACCTGGATAGACCTTAGGTAAGGACAGGCATTTTATAGGTTCTTTGTCAGCCAGCTTAGGACATTGCCTTGCTGCATCATAAGGTAGGAATATCAGCTGGCAATTCTACTGGGTGTTTAAGTTTTGGGTTGACATATTTCTGTTAACAAGACAAGTTAGTCAGAAGTGGAACGATGGAGTTCAAAAGCAAACTTAGTATATTTGGAAATTTTCCCAGAACTATAGACTGTGATGGATTGGGTCTTTGCATTTTGGCTGGCGGTGCTGTCTATGTGCTGAGTTTTATAGCCTCAATGGTAAGATTACCTACATAGCTTTCTAATCATTAACCCATGTGCTGTAAGTTTTAAGTTAATTTTTGTTCAGATTCTACAGACTTTTAACTATATTCAATGAAAGTATAAATCTGGAGGCACAGGAAGTTCAGATGACAGTCTGGAGTAAGGTTTGTATCTTAGAAAAGGTTTTAGGCAGTTAAATGAAACCAATAGTTTAATTTTTTTAAAACTACACTGCCTTGCTCTTTATTTTTACCTGCCAGGTGGCTCTCCTGACATAGGACAGAAACTTCCAGTTCCCAAGCCAGTTTTTCAATACAGTAGAACAGCACAAAATAGTATTTCAACATTATCCTTACCCAGAAGACATTTGAATCCCTACTAGACTGAATCCAATGACCAGAAAGAAAATTAGAGGCTTGGCTAACGATGTAGCTGCAGCAAGAAGCACCAGGGATTTGTGCCTGGCTAGGGGGAGTGCCACCCAGGGTGGTATGGTGGGGAGGGGGTGCCCACATTGCTCCAGCCAGGCAGCATTGAAGTGGTAGCAGCTAGAACACAGTCTAGCTCCCATCTCACATTTAACTTAAAAAGACTGATGGGAACACAGGCACATACTCCAGAGATGATGGAGAAAGCAAAATCGAAACCAATACACAGAACACAGTGGAGGACTGTCCAGCTTACGAGTCCTATTACTCATGTCCTTTGTCTGTTTCAGTCACCTGGAATTAGAACATACAAAGTCCTGCAAAACACAAGACAAGACAGAGCACAAATAATAATGAGACAGTTGGGGGCTGTTCAGAGTTACACCAGTTTGACCAAAGAAATTTTTTTGTTTGTTTTTAAACAAACAACAAGGCTTTTTCTCAACTGCCTCCTTGCACAACCAAGGCACTCAGAACTCACAAGAGGCTTCTTAAGTGTCAGGTTTCCCTTGTTCAATTAGGCCAGACATCTTACCTGACATCCCACACTGAGCCTATACAATCTCTTGGCTTCCAGTATCGGGGAACATCCTCAGGATTCCTTGACATTGAAATCCTTCCAGGGCGTGTGTGCTTAGGTTCCTGGCCTCTCTTACTTCTCAACTCCCAATTTTACCAGGTTTATTCCCAGGGTCCCAAGGTGGATCATAAAAACAAACAAACAAAACACCCCCATAGGAAAATAGAGCAAAACAAAACAAAACAAAACAAAACAAAACAAAACAAAACAATTGGTGGCTCTGGCTGAATTCCCAGGTAGCTATATGGGCAACTGCAACATCTCCACTGTTGCCCTAGATGGGAGAACATTGGATCTCACCAGACTCTTCCTACCACGATCCCAGATCAGGATCCCACAGGACCAGAACAGAACTAGATGTCACAGAGAGTGTCTGTGACTTACCAGAGGAAGACTCTGGAAATGAATGCTTGCTACTTTCTTTTGATGCTACTGTTTTCCCAGGCAGTCCACCAAACAGAAGCTGTGCTCTGGGAACTTGGAATGTCTCTAAGGTGCACAATCCCTAGGGAGAAGTTCAGTCCTGGAGGACCAGAGGAAAGGATTCAGCTTCTGCATTTGGGTTGGGGTTTTGATCTTGCTGGGGACCTCGAAATGTTAATCCTACAGATGGGAGGACAAAAACCACAAACCCAAATCATAGTCAAATTAATTAAAAACAGGCTTTTTATTATTGGTGAACACAGGCTGTCTCCTCTTAAAGGAAGTGTCCAAGAGATCAACATTAGACATGAGTAAGGCAAGGACTTTTATAGTCTGAAAGTAGGGGGTTTTCAAAGCAAGTATATGGCAGGGAAATAGGTGGGGTTACAGAAAAAGAACAAAAGCATAGCAAGTTGGTCATAACAACCTCCTGAAACAAAGACATGATTACAAAGTAGTCATAGCAACAGGTGATTATAACAAGGTAGTCACCTTTTGAAACAAAAACATGGTTCATATTCCCAGGAACAGATAGTGCAGAACTATTTATAGTAAAAGTGCAGGTCGGGCATAGTACAATCCTTGAGAAACAGGGGTTTAATCATAGACAGGAATAAGACTAGTTTGACTTTCCTATAAGATGGCCTTCTAGCCCAAGATCGAGGCAGGCTAGTTTATCAAGCTCTGGCTACAAAAGAACAAAAAAGGACAAGGAGTCAAGGATTGCAGTGATCATTTATGGGTTATTTACATAGTACCCATCTCTCTCAACTTCATAGAGTGAGTATAAGGAATTTTCGAAGCATACTCCCTTGTTGAGTGGAGCTAATATAGTCTGAGGGTTGCCAGTCTTTCCATTGCTGTTGTCTTTTGCCTGCCAGTCTCTGGGAGTCCCTCTCTCTTACTATATCCTAGTACTGCTGAAGGCTGTGGCTCAGTCACTCTGTCAGATAAATTTTAGATGTTCCAGGCAAAATGTAAGGTTCTGTGACATTGACTTTCAGAAGGGCTTCAGCGGGAGAGTTAGAGCATTGTGCTACGGACAGCATGGTGGGGTCCTGAGGGAGGCTATATTCAATTCTAGAGAACAGAATTTCTTGGCTATATAGATTCCCATGCAACAGCAGGGAGAATTTCAAGCTATGTAGTGTGGAGCTCGGCGGGCAGGCCTGCTTTTCATCCCGCCAGGCTCCCGGCTGCCGGCTAGCTTATGCCCCAAAATAATTACACGGAAACTGTATTCTTTTAAATACTGCCTGGCCCATTATTTTCAGCCTCTTACTCACATCTTGCTTTAACCCATTTCTAATAATCTGTGTAGCACCACGAAGTGGTGTCCTACCGGAAAGATTCTAGCGTATGTCCATCTTGGGCTGGAGCTTCATCGTGTCTGGCCTTTCTCTCAGGAGAGGCACAGTGGTCTGTCTCACTTAGGAGAGGTGTGGCATCTTACTGATCCTTCTACCTCACTTCCTCTTCCTGTTCTGTCTACTCCACCCACCTAAGGGGCGGTCTATCAAATGGGCCAGGCAGTTTCTTTATTAGCCAATGAAATCAACTCAAACAGAAGACTCTCCCACATCATTTCCCCTTTTTCTGTTTAAACAATAAAAGAAAGGCTTTAACTTTAACATAGTAAAATTACATATAGCAAAATAGTTATCAAGTAAGAATTAGTTACAATACTTATATCCATTTTATCTTTTATCATAACAAAGGAAAACTTTAACTATCTATCCATTCTTCAACTCCATCAAAGACTCCAGAAGGATATAATATTACCTAAGTAAATAAGAAGTAAGCAACTTACAAAACTCTAGAAATGACACAGACATCTCGCTGCCTGGACAGTCACCAAAAGTTCCTCTGTACCGTTGGGGCATCCATCTTCGGCCTTCAGGCCCATAGTTTCCAGCAGACATTTCCATAAAGCAAGAAATTTCAAAGACAGTTCAGTCATTTTCTGCTGTGTCCTGCAGAATGTCTTGCAGACTCTTTCATGAATCAGGAATCCCGAAAGATCATCTCACTTTTACGCAAGTTCAGCAGTCCTCTCTCTGAGGGTTCTTTGTGTCTAGTTTATGCCAATAGTCCAGGCAAGAGCAGTTTCTTGCCAAAATGGCTATCAAACTCCATAAGTAGCCTCTTCGATGCCCATCTTCCTCTTGGAGTACCTGGTGCTGCCAGAGGCAGACGTGTCTCATTGTCATTAAAAACCCTAAGTTATTAAAACATTAAATGCCATATTTTGCAGTCTTTGAAAGGTATGAAGAATGTCTATCTAACTGAAATATATCTCTCTATATATAGAAAATCTAACATGACTACAAGCTTAACTATTATTGATGACTATCCATCAACAACCTATATTTCCTAATTATACATTACATTTTTAATGAACTACACAATCATAATACCTTAATCAGTATCAGAAATACATATATATATATAACAAAACTGACCTTAAATTTAATTCACTAAAGCAAAATCCATATCAATGCAAATTACTCATCTCCATATCATATCCCCCTTTAAATGTAAAAGAACACTTATAAACAATATTTGGGAACATGGGCGCAGTTATTTCTCTCCAAACTGCTTCCTGCTGAATGGGGACACTGTTAATCAGATCTTTCATGGTGTAACCTGTGTGCCAGGTTCATCTCAGTCATCAGTTGGGTGAAGTAATTTTCTGAAGGTGTTCACAGCAACCTTTCAGGAGGTCGTGGTCTATCATACCATATTGGGATGATAGCAGTCCAATGGTTCTCATTTTCTGTAAAAATAAAAGAAAAATCTCTTTTCCAAAGTATCATATCCTTAGATCCAAATTCTGAAGTCAAGGTATTTTCAAGATATCTTTCTTGGATTAGTTCAGCAGCATTTTTAAACAAATATATTTTAGCAGCTATTGCTCCTTCCTCAGCATTCAAACAATTCAAAGAGAGCATAATAGCATACAGTATCAAGGTTCTCAGTGTATTTTCCATCTTTATGCGGCTTTATTTTAACCTCTATTTCGTTTATTTTTTACTTTTACTTTTTGAGACAGGTTCTCTGTATATCTTTGTCCTGGAATAACTCTATAGACCAGGCTGTCCTTGAACTCAGAGGTCTACTTGCCCCTGCTTCCCACATGCTGGGATTAAAGGTGTATGCTACCACATACAATGCCTCCCAGGCATTGGGATTAAAGGTGTGTACCACCACAACAAACTACTTCCTTTTTCTTTCTTTCTCTTTTTTTTTAACTGTAAGAACTTTAACTTTTAGCCTGCATGTATTTTTAACTCACTGTAAACCATTTAGAGGTTTTCTTTGTCTTTGAATCTCTCTTTACTGTATATCTCTCTTTTTCCGACCACACGAGTCTTTAATTTACCAAGCAATATAGGTAGGATTAAAGCCGTGGCTTTGACAGCTAGATCCAGCCCATTCCTTAGCTTTCTAGCCTCATGGCAGAGGTACCGGCTGTAGCCATGTTTATCACCACAATTCTGGCAGTTCAAGGTCCCTGCCAGCAAGCAAGCTGCAACAGCGTCAAACAACAATCAAAAGCTCCAAAGTCAGGACTGCCTGCTTGAAAGAATCAGAGTTTGCCCTGGCAGGACGGCCCAGAAAGCCGACATTTTAAAACAGCACAACTTTTTTCTTGCTACAGCTGAAAACTGAAAAACATGCAGTCAGCTTTTCATCAACACCTTTTAAGTGTTTCGTGGCAGGACCTCTTAAAAGGGCTGCAGGTTTTTGCAGCTAAAGCTGAGTCAGGAAGCCTCTCTTAGATGAGAGCGCTTGCTCTAGCAAGCAAAGCCAAACCCGAGAAATTGCTGCTACCGAGAAAACATGCTTTACTCTATTCTTTCCCAAGCTTTCTCAGGCTTTCTGTGGATTCAGTTATCCACGTTGGGCACCATTCTGTAGTGTGGAGCTCGGCGGGCAGGCCTGCTTTTCATCCCGCCAGGCTCCCGGCTGCCGGCTAGCTTATGCCCCAAAATAATTACACGGAAACTGTATTCTTTTAAATACTGCCTGGCCCATTATTTTCAGCCTCTTACTCACATCTTGCTTTAACCCATTTCTAATAATCTGTGTAGCACCACGAAGTGGTGTCCTACCGGAAAGATTCTAGCGTATGTCCATCTTGGGCTGGAGCTTCATCTTGTCTGGCCTCTCTCTCAGGAGAGGCACAGTGGTCTGTCTCACTTAGGAGAGGTGTGGCATCTTACTGATCCTTCTACCTCACTTCCTCTTCCTGTTCTGTCTACTCCACCCACCTAAGGGGCGGTCTATCAAATGGGCCAGGCAGTTTCTTTATTAGCCAATGAAATCAACTCAAACAGAAGACTCTCCCACATCAAAGCTATGTGGCCTAGTCTATATGCTGGGAGACTAGGGACGGTGGACGTAAATTCATGAAAAGAAGACATATCTGCTTAATCATAGGATTAATTATAACTTCAATAATTGTGGAGAGGTTGGAATGTTTCAGGTCTAGGGCCTAATTATAAATTGTCTTGGGAAGTGAGAAGGGGAGGAGAGCTTGGGGGAATGGGACAGTTGGGGTGGAGGAAGAGTGGATATGGGAGCAGGGAAGTATATATCTTAAGGGAACCATTTGAGGGTTGGCAAGAGACTGGATGCTAGAGGGGTTCCCAGGTGTCCAAGCTAGAGGAGATGTCCCCAACTTGTTCCTTGAGCAGCTGAGGAGAGGGCACCTGAACTGGCCCTATCCTATAGCCACACTGATGAATATCTCGCATATCACCATAGAACCTTCATCTGGCGATGGATGGAGATAGAGACAGAGACCCACATTGGAGCACTGGACTAAGATCCCAAGGTTCAAATGAGGAGCAGAAGGAGAGCAAACATGAGCAAGGAAGGAATTCGGGGCCCTGAGGGGTGCACCCACCCACTGTGACGGTGGGGCCTATCTAATGGGAGCTCACCAAGGCCGGCTGGACTGGGACTGATGGAGCATGTGATCAAACCGGACTCTCTGAATGCGGTTGACAAGGAGGGCTGACTGAGAAGCCAAGGACAATGGCACTGGGTTTTGATTCTACTCCATGTACTGGCTTTGTGGGAACCTAGTCTATTTGGATCCTCACCTTCCTAGACCTGGATGGAGAGGGGAGGACCTTGGACTTCCCACAGGGCAGGGAACCTTGACTGCTCTTGGGACTGGAGAGGGAGGTGGAGGGGAAATGGGGGGAGGGGAAAGGAAATTGGGAGGAGGGGAGGTGAAAATTTGTAATACTACTACTACTATTACTACTACTACTACTACTACTACTACTACTACTACTACTAAAATAAATTGTCGTGGGCTTTCTTAGGCCCTTAATAGCCATTATTTGTATGTGCTCTAATGTCTCGTGGTCACTAGATAAATCTTTTGGATTATACAAATAGACCACTAGTTTCCACCAAACAAAAAAAAACGAAGAGTGCTGTCAAATAGCATCTGGCACGTATAGCAGGTTTTCCACTATTTTTCTGTCCTAGTTAGGGTTACTATTGATGTGAGGAAATCCTATGGCCAAAAGCAACTTGAGGAGAAAGGAGTTTATTTAGCTTATAAGTCCTGAATCACAAGGGATTGAGGGAAAGCCAAGGCATTCAGTGTCTGTATTTGGAAACCTGCAGGCAGTAGCTGAGTCAGAGGCCATGGAGGAGGGCTGCTTACTGGCTCGTTCCTCATTGCTTGCTTAGCCTGCGTTCTTATAGAACCCATAACCACCATCTCAGGGGTATTCTCCTTGACCTGGGTCCTCCCACATCAATATCTAATTAAGAAAATGCCCTATAGACTCGCCTACAGTCTAATCTTACGGAGTTATTTTTTTTTCAGTTGATGTTCCTTTCTCTCAAATGACTTTAGCTTGTGTCAAGTTGACATTAAAGAAACTAAGATGCCTGCCTACCTGACATTTCTACTACTATATTTTAAAAGTATCTTGATTTATGATTTTTCTTTGTGCATTTACTATTAAAAACTCCATGAAACTGTTACCACGTTGGATCATGCAATTTTGGGTAGCATGAACCTGAGTTTCTGAGTCCTGGTCACTCATATTTTGCTCCAGAATAAACTATTTTTTTTGTCGTGTTAGAGGACAGAGACATGGTTTTTGTATAGACAGACTCATATCTCAAGATTACTTTTAGTCTAGGTTGGGGTTGTAAATGAGGCTATGCTTTCTTGCAGCTTGCACTGGAATGGAGAGGGACAGATCGGCCATAACTGGTATTGCTATCAGCTCTCTGGAGAGAGGCTGGGAGGGGTGTGACATGATATTTAGGAAAGAAAAAAGCAGCTAAAGAATCAGGGATTATAATATACCTGTTTACAGTAAGCTAAACTAGAAAGCCCAATTAACACTGAAAAAACAGAGAAAAGGAGATTTAACCAATGAGGACACATTGGGAAGCTGGACAAAGAGACACAGGGACCCCTTCTGCTAGTTCATCTTTGGAGTCCTAGCAATATAAGGGTAAAAATCATAACTAAACAGCATAGCCATGTGCTTCCCCATTAACCAATGTCTCATAGCTCCAGTGACTCCTTCAACACTATCTGAATAGTTGAAAATCTTTCTTGGAGACAAGGTCTGGTTCAGGTTGTCAGCATTTTTCTTTTCTCATCATGAGATTCAAGAGAAAACTCCAAATTGTAGGGTGTCATTAAACAATGGAATCATTTGGTAGCCAAAAGTAGGGAGCCTCATGTCTCTTTAGAATCTCCTCATTCCTGCCAGGCTGGCTATACCACCATATACTTGTGGAGGTCAAGAGGACCTCATGCTGAGTAACAGGTACAAGTCTTGTATCTGGGGCTCAACTAAGGCCAAGCCATTGTCAGACTGAGATCTTAACAATTACTGATATTTCTCAGACTACAATAATATGTTTATTTGTCATTAAGATAAAAATTCACTTTTGAACATTGTTAGTTAAGGTCAGATTGACCTAAGTAGGAATTTGGTGAATAGTTTTAAGAAATCAACAATTCACCAGTTCACTGAGGTGAAAAGCAACTTGCCTAAGAAAAGGTTTGATTTTTCTCACTTACCAAGCTGCTGAGAGGCATTTTAAAAGACCAATATCACCCTGTCCCCCAACTGTGTTAGAAATTGACATTTGAATGTATTCTTCATGCAGTGCCAGCAATAGGCAGCCAAACAGCTGGGACTGGGGGTGTGAGGTGCCATTCTGGGTCTTTCACCCCCTTATGGGCCCTTCTAGTCCATTTCCTGATCGTGAAGCACTCAGGTTCCTGGTCAACAGGCAGTTTCCCGACTCAATCAATCCTCTACTAAGAAGCCAAAACTATATGAATAAGCCAAAGTCAAATCTTGATTTAAAAATGGTTACTCTATGCTTGATTATATTTGACCAGAAACACACACAATTTTAGAATTTATTGAACAACAATAATTTCACAAACTTCTGTAGAGACAATGACAACAGTTTGCCATATAATCATGCCTAGCTTGGAAATAGAGGTAAAGGCAAGGATAGTCGAGAAGTTCTCTGCTTACTGGTCCTCATGCACATGCAAGTTATCAGATCATAATTTGTTTTGGGGGCCACACCATCACAGTGTTAGGTCATCATCATTGTATAGTATATACCATCATTGTATAGTATATATTATCATTGTAATAGTATATATCATTATTGGATAGTTTATATTATCATTGTATAATATATATTATCATTGTATAGTATACCTCATCATTGTATAGTACTCAGGCAAAGAAGTTACAGGTTTTCCTGAGTCTGGAGTGTCGATTAGTGATGAAACAACCTGCCTCCATTTTAGGCTTGAAACCATATTATAGTAAAAACAAACTGGTTTCATTTCTATTTATGATTAAATCTGCTCGTCAAGGATTGGGCTGTGCTCCACTTTAGCTACAAATGGCTCTGTACTGCCTGTTTAGAGAAGCAGCATATGTGCCTTTCCTGTGGGAAAATGGTCTTATACTCTGTGAAGATTTTGTATTTGTATTGCTTTAATAAAATGTTTATTGGCCAGTAGTCAGGCAGGAAGTATAGGTGGGGCAACCAGAACAGGAGAATTCTGGGAAGAAGAAAGGGCCAGGCTGCAGTTGTCACCCAGACCAAAAGGAAGCAAGATGCCTCACTGATAAAAGGTACCGAGCCATGTGGCTAACACAGACAAGAATTATGGGTTAATGTAAGATGTAAGAGTTAGTTAATAAGAAAGCCTGAGCTACTAGGCCAACCCATTTTATAATTAATGTAGGCCTCTGTGTGTTTCTTTGGGACTATGGGACTGGGTGGGACAGAAACATCTATCAACATGTCTTTGTGTCAAAAGATCGCTATGGTCACATGTTATTATGACCACCTCTTGTTATGACTACTTTGTGACTACTTGACAATCATGTTTTTGTTTCAAAAGGTTCTTATTATTACCTTGCTATGACCAATTGCAATCATATCTTTGTTGTAGGAGGTCATTATGATGAACTTGCTATGCCTATGTTCTGTTCCTATAACTCCACCTCTTTGCCTGCGAAATCTGCCATTTGGTAATCTTCTACCCCTGAGCTATAAAACTCTGGTCTTCCTCATGTCCAATTCTGACCTCTTGAACCTTGACTTAGGGGGAGGCAGTCTATGTACACCAATAAAAAAGCTTGGTTTCATTGCTTGCTTTAACTAATTTGGCGATGATGATTTAGGTTGGTGCTTTATCTTTGGGATTAAGGATAAGATCTTGTTTCTGGTTTCCTTGACATAATCTAGCCTTATCATCTCAATTTATTCTGATAAATATATGGGGTAGCTCCCTTTGTATACTATAGTATAAGTTATGAAGCAGCCTGTGCTGGTGGATGGTACAATTGCTGAATCTACTCAGGAAATGACTGGAATCATTAATCTCCTTTTAAGAGAAGCTAAAAGTTGCTTGTAAAAGGGAGTCTCCTGGGCATATATAAGACTGAAAAACCAGTTTTATGCAATATGGAGTAATTTAGAGTCAGAAATGCCTGATATCAATACTGTATCTGGTTTCTTGAAGGAGTAGATGCTTTAGCATCTCCAATCCAAAGGCAGGCCAGAGCTCTCCCTCATCCCTCATCTGTCTATCTTCCTGACCAGAAAGTCCTCCTGCTCATCAGTGGTCTCATAAAATGCCGTGTTTTCAAGTCTCTTGCATTTGCTTTTACTGAAATTCCTTCACTAGCAAAAATCTGTCATTCTTTGTGGCCTAGATAGAATGCCATCTTTTTGTGAGACATGTCTACTTCCACTTCACAAAATAGTTAGTTATAAATTGTTGTGTTTTCTTCACTAAATACTAAGCCCCTTAAGACTTATTACAGTGTTTGGCTTATCATTTACCAATGTAGTGGACATCTAATCAATGTTCAATTCATTAGTGAAGCTTCAATGATGGGGGCTAGACTAAGGATGATGAAGTGTAGCCTGGCCATGACTATCGCCATCTGACTTCAAGAGCTGAATAACTGTCACCAGCCTCTCAGCCCTAGGCAGGTATCTGATGGAGGAGTGTCTATGTGTTACTTTCATTATTAATAAAGATACTGCCTTGGCCCTTTAAGAGAACAGAAAATTAGGTAGGCGGAGTAGACAGAACAGAATTCTGGGAAAGAGGGGGAGATGATTCAGGCAGTTGCCATATGCAGTAGCCATGCTTCTCCTCTCTGAGATGGACGCAGGTTAAGACCTCTCCTGGTAAGCCACCCCTCGTGGTGCTACACAGATTACTAAATATGGGTTAAAGCAAGATATGAGAATCAACCAATAAGAAGCTACAGATAATGGGCCAGGGGTCAGGCAGTATTTAAATGAATACAGTTTCTGTGTAATTATTTTGGGTAAAGCTAGCCGGGTGGCGGGACACAGCCCCGCCGCTCCATCTACAGGTATCTTCTGGTGCTTTATCATCTTCAGAAACTGTGATTTAAAACAATTTCCTCCAGCACTCGGGAGGCAGAGGCAGGCGGATCTCTGTGAGTTCGGGACCAGCCTGGTCTACAAGAGCTAGTTCCAGGACAGGCTCCAAAGCTACACAGAAACCCTGTCTCAAAAAACCAAAAAAAAAAAAAAATTTCCTCTAAGCTGAGATGTTACCAGGTGCTATGGCATTGTCTAAAACAAAATCAGAACAATTTAGTCTAAAGCTCTTAATTGGTTTTATTTATGATCCTAGAATTTTGCACATCTTTATTTCATAAAGTAGAGTAAATGCTTCAATGAACTGAGCAGACCAGAAAGAGTTTATTGACAGAAAGAGTTAAACGCAAACAGATCAGCCACTTCAAAGTTACATTCTGTGTGAGGCAGGTCCAGGAAGAAAGAATAGAAAAATATGGATTGGTTAACAAGTTGTGGGGTGTGTGTGTGTGTGTGTGTGTGTGTGCGCGTGCGCGCGCTCGCACGCGCGCATGTGTGTGTGTAAATATTAAGGCAGAAGGAAACTTATTACCATGTCAATTGAAACTGGCCTCTTTGGGAACTGTGGCTGTTATCTCTCTAATCCTGATTTCTGGTAAAGGTAGATAAACAGCTTAGTTTCAGCTCGGTGATGTGGAACTTCAGCATGAGTGAATCCATTTTGATTTTTAGTTTAAGCTGGTGTGGCAAGTATGGAAGCTTAGTCCCAAACAAAGTCCTTCTGTAATTTCTATTTAGCAACCCCCGACTATTACGACTGCTCTCAGGTATCTGTGACAGACTCTTTAGTCAGAGGTGAATCTCATGCATTCAAACAGAGGCAGTGAAATCAGAACTTGAAGATGACCTCCAAAGAAAAGATACACACAACTCTCCTCTACATCTATCAAAGGATCCTGGGATCAAAGCCCTCTTTCAGGACAGAATGAGGAGGGCTCTACACCTACTATCACAGAGACCGTAAGATGACTTTTCCTTTCTGAACATAGGGTCCTAGATGGGATGTCTGCCCCAGTTTTCTCAGGCATTAAATCGAACACAAAACTGCTCTGTGACTGATAAGTATTAAATATGTAGCAGACCCTCTATGATGAGGGTGAAGACAACCTGCTGAGAACAGAGACTGCAGAGACAACCTGAGGGCCTTCCCTACAGGAAAAGACTGCTTAAATTATCTGTCAGCAAAGTCCACATAACTTCTGGATTTTGTTTATTAACTATGACTTGTAAGGTTGTTATTACTGAGGTTTGAGATGGGGAGTGGATCCCATTTGGGTGGCTCCATGGTTCTAGGGTAATGAAGGCTTCCCTATTTAGGGTTTGTTCTTGGTCTCACTTGTAAAATCACTTAAGAATGGACTAAAACAGGAGTTTGAAAGCATTTTATTAGAGCTTAAAATAAACAACCCAGAACAGACAAACTGTAATATCAATATCTACCCAGGGGAGGAGAATGGAAGAGAGAAGGGGAAAACAATCCATTGCATTTAAACCAACATGGATATCAGGAGCATGAAGGACAAGCTGCCACATGGTGGGGGAGGGGTGGGGGCTTAGAGTAAGAGTAAGGAAGCCCAGAGTGTCAGGAAAAGCATGCTGGGGGCAGAGGTAGAAAGAACAACAAAAGTTGTGCTTTTCTAATTAATTCAGAAAAAGGATCCCATTAAAGAAAAAAAAATGATTTCACTTAACTCTTTAGCAAGACTTAAGGTGATTTTGCCTGCCAAGGGGTTGGTTCTTGATCAGGTGATTGTCAGTCTCCCCCTAGACGTGAGAGGACTGAAACTGTATTCTCTTGACCCGAAAGAGATTTTTCTTAATTGACCTTCATTGCTACAGTAACATAGCCACAGAAATGGGTGGGGAGAAATTAGAATCCCTTGGAGTCCTTATGAATTGCCTACCCCGTTTGGCAAAACTGTATGTAAATAAAACCTTCTAATTCCTAAGTTCTCTTGGAGCACATGGAAAATGAGAAATTCTCACAGTCGAAGTGTCATGAATGATAACCGCATCATCACATCGTGCCTTCACAGTGAGCTGGCTCTTCCCATAGACTTTTGCTGTTTAGTCTATATTCTCACTATTGTGATCAAGTACGTGATGCAATTTTCTGAAAGAGAGGCTTACTTTAACTTCTGGCTTGGAGCACTGCAGTCTATGTGGTAGAGATGAAATGGTGAGTGGAGCATGAAGTTGCTGGTCATATTATATATACAGTCAGAATGCAGAGAGAGAGAGGAAGTCTGGTGTTCAGTGGGCTGTCCTGCTTTGTTTCTCTTCACCCGTCTGTCCATATTTCGGGTTTGTGCTCTCTCCTGTGTTAAAGTCAGAGCTGTGTCTGCCAGGCGATTCTGCAGTACATTCCAATGGACAGCGAGGATTAACCACTGCAGTATGCAAGTCAATCATCAAGTAGTTGATGTTCATCTTGAAAAATTCCCGTGAATCATGTGTTATAGGAAAAGAATTTGTTCCTTTGGTCAAATAGCTATTCTCTCAGCCTCACTCAGCAAACACTTTACTTAGCAAATGATAGTTTATTTAGAGAACAAGTTTGAAATGTTCCCTCATCTCATAGTGCTTCCCACCCTATATCCTAAATTACTATACCACTTAAAAAAGTGTGTGTGTGTGTGTGTGTGTGTCTGAGTGTGTGTCTGTGTGTGAGTGTGTCTGTGTGTACCTGTGGAGGCCAGAAGAGTATGTGAGATCCCCTGGAGCTAGAATTCAGATGGTTGTGAGCTGACTTGGGTGCTAGGAACCAAACCTGGTGTTCTGCAAGAATAACAACTTGTTTTTTTATAGCCCTAATGACACCCATTTCTGATCAGTTCCCCACATAAGAAGGCCAGAGATCAGAACAATATTTTTTCAGTCAATATTTTCTTCTCATTTCGTCCTCCCAGTCAATCCTTTTGACTTTTATTCCTGGCCCATGGGCCTCTGCAGTGGCTTTAGTAAACTTAGTTCACAAACAGCTCATTCTGAGGGCTTTTTTTTTAGTGAGTTAACAATGTTGTGTGACAAAACCAGCATTGTGAAAAAATAGGATTTCATACAGGGCATTTGGATCTAAATCTTAAACAGCGAGTTAGAAATGAGCAGTCATGAAGATCATTATCTCTCCTGATCAGTTTTAGACATTGCCTCTTCTGTTCTGGCTAACACATTAATTTTAAAGAAATGGAAAGCATAACAAAGTGCCCATTCTTAGGATATGAAATAGGGGGAGATGCATAATTGCCCTTCCTGAAGACTTAAAATACCATATGAAAGAGAGGAAGGCACAGGGATTTGTTCATGCTCATTAAAGCAAGGCTACTTCCTCCTGTCAATCATGGCTATTTTAAAGATTTATTTCTTTTTCTTTATTTAATTTAATTCTATTCAGTTACATGAATTTTAGACAAAACAATAGGATCTGAGTTGTATCTCTGGTCTGGATGACTTTAAACTGCCCCAAAGGTCCTAAGATCACTATCTATGGATGCTTGTTGGTAAAGGAGAAAGACACATTATAGTCCTTGATTAAATGCTAACCCAATGGGCCTGTCAATCATACGGACAGGAAGATGGTCCTCAGGACAGATGTTGGTGCTAGAGACTTTAGAAAGGAGCACAAGCCTACCTGCACACACAGATTGGCACAGGTTTTGGCATGTTGACTTGCATGCAACTCCCCTTTGAGGAGCTACCACCATCATCTTGGATGCCTTTTGCTTTCTTCTTGAGTGTCTCTTTCCCATTGATGAGTACGGGAGAAAAAAAAAAAACTTGTCACTCAGTTTGTGGTGGGTACCTAAAAGAACCAATAATCCTGCCACTTACCCTTGAAAACTAGTACCCTTTTGGTCAGATGCAGGTGATATCCTTAGTTCTATTGGTAGCCTTTTCCTTGCTAGAAATACCAGAAATACCAGAAATGCTGGCCTGAGTTCTGTTTTCTTGTTTCTTTTCTTTTTCTCCAATTACAGAGCAACTCTAATGAAAAGAGCTACCCAAGAGCTATGCTTCATCAGAGAGCCTGAAATGCCAGAAACCAGGATGCACCGGTGGGTAAGGTACATTAATACTTCATGAGTGGGAAAACAGGACTGACCAGCTCACCACCCTCCCCCTAATCCCTCCGCTCAGTGACACTGTATCAGTCCCTTTAGAGTGAGACCCTTGGCCGCAAGCCTTTCCTAGATCTGCTCTTGCTGTATCGGAGCTTTTATTCAGTTCTCACGTACACTCTTTTCTCAAACTCACCCTCCCATGGACCATGAAGTCCATTTTTCAAATTTGTGAGACAGAGGCCTAGAAAGGCCCTGGTAGTTAGTCATTGCTTAGGGGCTCTATCCCTGTTCACTAGAGGTAAGGAAGCCTTAAAGATGCAATGTGCATCCTCGGATCCCCAGTTTCATTCCTGACTAATGAGGAAGCCTTAATGAGCTGCTTGGTCCTCAGTTAGCTTTGCTCTTTTATCGGTGTGGACTCCCTTTCCCTATGTTTTTCTGGACAGCTGGAAGAGACAGGTCAGTGGGAAAGAAATGCAATTTCTCACTTGCTACTAATTCCACCACTTTGGATAAGACATTTACATCATTCCAATGATTTTATAAAAATCTTTCTAAGGATAAGCTTGGTTTTCTTAAAGCAGAGGACATTGGCTTTTTTTTTTCTTTTTAGAACTGTGACACAGGATGCTGAGGAAAACCTAAAAGAACACTTGCATCAGAGGAGATCAGGGAATATATATTTTCAGTATTACTTTTATTGATAAAACTCATTAAGAACATCTTGGATTTACATAAAAGCCAGAATCCACAGTTATCTATATAAACTCTGTAGATGAAGTAGATGAAGAGTAAGAACAAGAAAATGTTTATTATACAGCAAGTACATATAGAATACATCCATTTTTTTCTATCAGTTCATATATTATTTTTACAAAGATAGCATAAAATATGGCTCTCTGGACATGATTTAGACATTTTCATTTTGTGTTTCTCTACAGTTTTCCGATTTTCAACAATGACAATGTATCATTTTAAAAATAAAAATCAGAAAATAATACTGAGGTGGAAATCCACAAGGCAAGACAGGGTCCAGTACTCTTTTGTCACAAAAGCAAGGGACTAAAAGGTCACAGCTATGGCAGCAGGAAGAAGAGAGAGGACTCAGAGCTCAGGCTTATTCCCAGCTCAGGAGGATGAGGCTGCAGGGACAGGGGTAAGGGCATAAAGCCTTGGCATAGGGATGGAGGGAAAACAAATTAGGGGCAGTGTGGTCAGCAGAAAGCTGACTTTGTGACAAGCATACTGTCACTGAATTCTCTTAGAGGGACATTTTGAACAGCTCTTGGCATTAGGCTTGGTTCACTGCTTCTGTGATTGATTGTTTTCTGAATTTTTTTTAGTGTGCCTTGCGTTTCTATCTGCTCACCCTTAATCTCTACCTCATTTGTCACAATTATGCTCATGGACATTTCTCAGTATCTCTTCAGGCAGTGATCTTTTGGAATCTTCCTCATTCGTGCAATTCTCTACCTGCATTCCCAACTTTCTGAACTCGCTTCTATGGTACAGACAAACTTAAACACCTTCCCCAGATCCCATCAGTTCTGCCACATTCCCATACAGCACAGCGTTCACCAAAATGCTCTTCACATTTATCTCTGTCAGCCTTCCCACATGTTAGCAAGCTTAGAGGAGGATTATTTCTCCACTGAAGTGCCGGGCTTCCCCTACAAACACCAAGGGTGTGTGTGTGTGTGTGTGTGTGTGTGTGTGTGTGTGTCTTCTGGAGCTCTCTAATGGTACAGTCTGAGACTCCTAGAGAAGATAAAATTATGATTATGAATAGAAAATTGACAAGCTATTAGGAATCTATTCATAGTCACTAAACTAAAGTCTTACTGTAGCTTATGCACTTTTGTACTTAATTTTAAGTACTTTAAAATTTATCTCAAATAATACATGATAGTATCTTTTACGTAGACCTATTGTGGAGTTATAGACAGATAAATAACTTATTGAGGTTTACCTAGCTGGTAAATAGTGAACACAGTATTTGGATAAAGATTCTCTATTATCAAAACCACCCTCTTGTCTTTGATATCATGCTACTTCTTAATAGTGCTTAGTAGTGACATAAAATATGTAATTAAGCGAGCAGAGACGGAATAGGGCACATAAACTTCCATATGCCAATTTTTGGTAGCTGGATACATCCAGGCTTCTACCCAGATCAAAAGTAAAGCTTTTTTTTTTTTTTTTGGTCTTTAGGTACAGATAATATACAGATGAGTTGGATTTTTTAACTTGTTCCTCTATTTAAATACATATGCTCCCAAGCTCCCACAACACATCAAATCAATGAGTAAATAACATAAAAATCCTGTTCCTCCTGAGGAACAGAAGGGGCCTTCATTCTGAAAAAAAGAAATATGCTTTCTGCAGATTTTCTTTAACAACTGAGTATGACAGGTTTTACCCATGCTTGTGACAATGGCTGTGGTTATTTAACTTTGTTTTTTTTTTATGATCTTTGTATTACCTGCCCAGTCTTCAAAATGCCTGTATATAACTTAATACTCTCATTATCCTATTTTAGAAATAAAATGCTCGACAGGAAGGAACTAACTTGAGTATGGGCATGTGTTCAGTAAATGGATCCTGGGCAGTGAATAGTCTCTGGATTGACCAACTTACTCCTTAATGATGACCACAGTGATGGTAAATTGATGTCAGAAGGGTCTCTACTCACATGGTCAGAGGATGAATGAGAAGACAAGATTTGTGGCGCATAGAATAAAAGAACAATGACTTTCAGTCAGCAGTCTGGGAGGTCCAGCCTCAGGCTGCTTCAGTTTTACAGCTTAGCACTCAGGCACTGGAAGAAATGAACTCTTAGAGATGGAAAACAGAGTTTGAAGTGATAGAATTTTTCTTAAGGATGTTGTGTGGTAGGTATTTAGTACTTCTGGCACGCTTCCCCTACTTTGAGGAACCTGGAGGAGTCCTCACCCTGACTTTGAAAGAGCACAGGAGTTAACTGTCTGCAAAGGATTGGCCCCATGGAATCATGTACTGAAAATACCAAGAAGGAGCGCTGTTAGCATTATGAAGGAAATGACTTCCCAATTAGAATCTTAGACCCAACTTTGATATTAATGTTGGCATGGGAACTGATTAAGATACAGCTGGGTATGTGCATGTCCAAAATTTTAACTTTCACATTTTCTTAGTAAGTTGCTAGATCCAGTATTCTACTATATCCCGGAAAGATACAAGCATGAGAATGATATAGACTCCTAAGAAATAGGTAGGGGCTATGGTAGTCTTTATAGACTCAGAAAAGTTTGCTCTGTCAATCACTTTATAAAGTGATAAAACGTAATTGCTGTTGTAAAAGTAGCCCTGATATGAAGAAATTGGAATTTATTTATAAATTTATTTATAACCTATATGGTGCTGAGATTATTAAATCAGAACCACAAAGTAAAGTACCATAGACAGGGTAGCCGAAATGACACTGGCTTATTTTCTCATTGTTCTGGTCTTTGGAGGAAGGCCAAGCAGAATTAGTGTCTGGCCAAAGCTCCTTTTCCTGAGCAGACTGGATTTAATGATACAGGTGTGGCCGTGTCACCGACTGGCTGCCATCTAGCTTGTCTACACATTTCCTTTCTTTATGGTGTGTGCGATCAGAAAAAGAGTGAACACTCTAATGGTTTCTTTTATATGGACACTAACCTGTAGGATCAGGGCCCCATCCCTATCGTCCCACTCCCCCTGAATCACTTTTTTCGTCCAAATGTAGTAATGGGATGTGTTGTGTGGAAGCGTTGTTAGATCATTTCACTGTAAATATCACAGAATGTACTTACACTGATTGCACTGGACCCTCTTCTATGTCTCATTTTCAATCCAGATCAGTAACGTTCCCATGTCTGATATAGGCACCAACTTTCCTTCAGTGAACTAAATCTTTAGCAGCTCTTGTTCCTTTTCCCCTCATCTTTAATTAAGATAGTTGCTAGGCTGAAATGGGGATGTGCCTGGTAGTGAGCAATAATTATTATTGAATTTATGGCCACTTATCACTTTTAACTTTGTTTCCAGGTCAATTACTCTACATGACTTTTACTTGCCATACTTAGTAGAAGACTCTGTATACTTTGAGACCACATTACATGAAACAATGCTTTGGAAAATAGAAAATGATGTAATCTTGAAACATCAAGGGAAGGACTCAGGCCATTGCTTCTCTAGGGCCTAGTCACACAGGGCATGTGCGTATGAAGGCACAACCACTCTGGGGTTTAAGCTTAAATTGATTTGGGTCACAAAAAGTTTATACACCATGCTCCTAGCATGCCCAAATACTTATTTCTATTTGCACATAAAATGCATTACAGCCCCCCCAAATCTTACCTCTTTCTAGCATTGATTCTCAAACTGAAAATCTTCCAAATGCTAAGTAAGCTTGAAACTCTAGGTACAATTCATTACAAAAAAGAATTTCATTACTGTTGTAAACCTATGAAACCAGGTCCATCACGTGCTCCCCAAACAATCATGTGACAGGCAGATCAAGGATACTCCAGCTCCAGAAGGGAGATTGTGAAAGAAGGGAGGAGTGACATCTCCAGACAAACGCAAAGTTAGGGAAGAACCTAAATAGGTTTTAAAGGCCAGACCTTCCTTTCTGGCTTGATGCTTTATGCACTGGGCCCACCGGGTGACGATACTACCGGAATTGATTGGCAGCGTGGTCTTGCTCCCCGTCCCTGTGTTGCGTAGTTGCATACCCCATTTGTAAAGACTCCATGGTTTTTGAAACAGAGAAGGTGGGACTAGTACTGCCGGGTCCAGGTGGTTCTGAGGCTCTACTGAACTGCTATTTATTTGGTCATTCATTCACAGTTTTGAAGGACAATACCTGTTCACATCAGGATAGCTCATTCTGTCTCGTGAAGGCTAGAGATATGACAGTATTTTTCCACTCTCTGTATTTTATCTGCCTAATTTCACTCCAGTTGGCAATGGGGTATAATCCAGTGTCTCTTCTGAGCTTCTCCTGAGGTGCTTGCTTGATTAAACTATGGTTCACACACAACTAGTTGATGGCTATTATTAGTTGTCAACTTGATTAATCTGGAATTAATTAAAACCCAAGTGCCTAAAAAATCTGTGAGGGATTTATTTTTAAAATTAAGTCATATGAAGTGAGAGAACCTACTTTTAATCCACATAGTTGAGGTGGGGGATTTACCTTTAATCTGGACCACACCTTCTGCTGACAGCTTATGTAACAAACAACAGATGGAAGCTTGTTCTCTGTCTTTGCCTGCTCGCTTTCATGCTCTCTGGCAAGTCCATCCCTTCACTGCAATTAGAACCTACCTCTTCAGGATTTCAGTGTCTATTGAAAGCCGACTGAGGCATCCTCTCATGTGAACTGAACAACTACTGGATTCTTGAAACTTCCATTTGTAACAGTTATTGTTGAGCTAGCTGGACCACACCTGTAAGCAATTCTAATCAATTCCATATATGTATGTATATATGTATGTATGTATAAATACATACGATGTATTTGATAGGTACACAAGTGTATATTCATATAAGAACACACATATATGTTCATAGTTTCATATATATGTATTCATTCTATAAGTTCTTTTCCTTTCGAGAACCCTGACTAATACACCAAAGTACATATCAAATGGTCACTCAGCTATATAACCTAGTCTCTTCTCAGAATAAGTTTCCTTATTCCTTGTAGTACAAATAGACTGAGAGTTTGATAAATCAACAAATTTTGATTCTTATTTTTATTAATAATTTCTTTAATGTATCTCTTTCTTCTCCCATTTTACTATAAATTTCAAGAACGACTTAGGCTGTTTTTTCAATGCCTTTCTTAGAAATCTCCTTAGCCCCGTGCCCAGTTTTAGTTCTGCCTACCACCAGGCACTAGGAAATGGCACAAGCAAAGCTTGCTGACATTTTTAACGGTATTGTGTGTTCTCAGTGTGTTTCTCATGTCTGTCTAAGGACAGACATGACAGCCCTTTTCATGCATATTTCTACCCAATCTGGTAATGATTAATGTTATATTCTCTGAGATCACAGAAGTTTCTCTATAGTTCTTACTTTGTTTTTGGGCCATCAGCAGAGTCTGTAATGTCCCCATTTATAGAAACACCCTCTTCAAAACAATTTGAACTTTGCCTGGCACAGACCCCAACATCTTTACAGCTTTTCCTCAGGACTCAGTCCCAAGCCATGCTTCTGGGTGTTTGTCAAAGTGGACTCTGACTCTTCTTTAAAGTCAGTATAGCTCTGAGTGGGAAACACTAATAAGACATTAAAGAATGTCTAATGAATAAGAGAAGTCAATTCTGGAGGTGAAATTCTCATATCCAGGTCAACAAGGGGGCAATATTTGGTATAGGCTTTATTCCTTTATTCCTTTATTTATTTTTAGATAACAGAGTAGTTTAGGAGACATGATTGCTTACCCCTAGGAAAAACAAAGTTGTTGGAACTAGTATATGCACGCATTATTGTTTAATTGTAACTAATAATGTGTCATAGGCAAGCTTGCAAATTGAGTTGACTATAGCTTTTGACGTAACTGTACTGAGAGACATGCTAAAAGCATACCATGTTAGCATTTGCCAAAGGTGTATCATGTTAGTGAAATATTGGAGAGATAGGTCCTCAACATACATGTACAACACACACATACACACTCACATACACACTATGTATGCAATCCACATACACATGTATGTGTGCACAGACATACAACTTTGCTGCAAAGAAATGAGCAAATATAAAAAATGTATTATAAGTGGTCTGGCTATTAAGGGTCAAGACAGGAAGTCCATCTGAGGCTAGTTTTTGTCCTGCCTTCATTGTATTTCTCTTAAGCACTTCCTTATAGTGCCTCTTACGTCATCCCCTTCTTGTGCTGTGGTGGTTGTCATTCTCTCAAAATCTCACTCTTTCTCATCCTCCAATTTCTAGTTATTTTCCAAAACAAGAAGGTTTGTTTTCATATTGACTAGACTAGAAAGGCTCCAGACACACAGAAGTTTGTACACAGCGATAGCATTCTGAGCTTTGCAGCAGATTCTCTCGTAGTCCAGAGTCCCAAATGCTGTCTAAAGAATGTTGAGTGACTCTTGTATTTTGTAACAGGCACACACTTCCCTTCATAATGGGCATGTCTTGACTTTTCACTAGCTTTCTGTGCATCCCCAAGGCTGGGTGGGACCCATAACTTGTAACTGTGCTGTTCAGTCTTATTTTTCTAAAGGAAATTCAGAGTGAAGCCAGAATGACTTTTTGCCTTCCTTGTTCATTTAATTTCCTCTGGTTTAGAATGAGTCATCATGGAAAAAAGAGTTTGATAAAATCTCTTTTATTAACAATTGCCTCGAAGGTCAATGCTCATTGAACACTACCCCCGGCATTGGCCTTGATGCTTATGTGGGGGTTTCAATTTGCTGCTCAGAACCACTAGGGCCTCAAGATCACCACCTGCTACCCAGGGGTGGGCAGGTGAAACCCAGGCCCAGACAGCCAGGAAGAATCACTTAGTTGTTCGAAGGCTCTGGCTTCTGGTAGGGGTTCTAAGTACATATTTTCTCCATGGTTTCTGGAGGCTGCTGTGGCCTGGAGAGCAACGATGGCAGACTCTAGTCATCCCCATTGTTTAATTAAAATGTCTAACTTTTAAAAAGTTATTGTGAAGGCTCCAGCCTCTTATCCAGGTTTTGGTTAATAGAAAATTTCTGTCAAATTACTGTGAATATTTTTTCATCATAATTTTTTAAACAAAATTATCACTGAGTTCATTTTGTGTTGGCCAACTACTCCTGAGCATGGGACCTACCCTTAAGTGTGGTTAATGTACTCAATGAGGCTCCACTGGAGAAAACTAAATCTTCATTTGCCTGTGGTAATCCATTGCAGATGGCTTCTTGATTAGAAGTAGGAGCCAATGTCCACTTCCCCTCCTCAGTGCTGGAATCCCCCATGGCTTGGACCTATGCATGTTGCCACAGTCTTTGTGAATTTGTATGTCTATCTGAGTTAAGTGGATAATAGCATTCATATTGAAGGTCTGTCATAAGTATGCCTATATTCTGGCGAACTATTCGGCTTTAGAGCCTCTTGCTCTTTTCAGCTTCCCATTTTCATTTCTATTTTATCAGTCAGGTAAGAAAGAGAAGATGTACAACACTGGAGGTAGGAGGAAGGAGGAAAAAGGAACCAGTATGCTCACAAGAGGGCAGAGAAAGAGGAGGAGTAGGGGGAAGATGGGATGCATAAAGGGTCTGCAAGAAATCAAGGAATATGTGAAAAGTGAGGTGGGAAAATGGAATGGCTGGAAAGTGTGTACAGAGAAAAATAAAACTAACACAGAAAAGAAATAATCGGATGCTACGGAGATAGAGAGAAAGAGCATCATTTTCTTTAGTCCTACAAATGTTCTGTTTCCATTGCAGCATCTAATTTATGAATGCCATAACAAGAATGCCTATTTCATGTGCATCTGCTGATTTGGATGATTCATTTTGAATTCTCCCTAAACTCATTTTCTGCCTCTTGAGTCTCACCATCAGTGGTTAAATCACTTATGGTCTGTTTGTTCTAGGAAATATATATATATATATATATATATATATATATATATATATATATATATATGAAAAATAATCTTGTGAGAGTTTCTCTGAGGATACATAAATTAAAACCTATTTACCCAAATTAGGGTAGTGACACCAGATTGAAGAAATGATTTCATTCGGTGAACTCAGTTACCCAATGAGTCAGGAATGGAACTGTCCGTCGATGTGAGTTGTGTGGCTTTGTATGTGACTGTAAACAACATACATAATTTTACCATTACCATTTCTACATTAAAAGATAGTGTATATACTCATTTCTATTTAAAACTTCTCTATATTAAGGTATACCTAGACTAAAATTTTACTTACCTCTTTCCTGTTGAAGAGTATTTCTATTTCTTATTCTCTGTCTTGGTTTCTCTATCCCCCCTCTCATTTTTAACCTAATTACTATTAGTCTTGATATTAATTTGTACATGTACCAAACATTATTTTAGAATAAGAGCCAGCAGTGGATGTAAAATGTAAAATCTATGTTCACTTTAGCTGAAGCAATTCCAAAATTTCAGCAGGGTAATCAAAATGATAGAAATAATTTACTCTCTTTCAAGCATGCTTTCTACATATTATCTCTAGCATGTGACCAGATTTTCAGAATTTTGTTAAAGCCATGAAGATAAATGTACTTATTTTTAAAGTTTGTTTTCTTTTAAGTTTGAACATTTTTCAGGCTTATTAGCCAGTAATTTTTCTTATTTTGTCGATTATATGTTAGAATTACTGCATATGTTTTTAAATATGATTTTTTGGAGAACTTCATTTGTGAGTCTTGTATTTACTGGTTTTCTAAAACTATTTACATGTTCTATTTTTTAAAGTCATTGTTTATCTTTTCCTTTTCCCTTTTTCTTCACAGACATTTAATTTTTAAATACTCTTTTATTGTGTACTTATTTACGTGCTTGAGTGTGTCTGCAAGCCATGGTGGGTGCACATGTTGGGGTCAGGGACAACATGAAGAGGTCAGTTCTCTCCTTGCATTGTGTGTTCCATGAACACACGTCTTCATGCTTACAGCACATGCCTTTGCCTACTGAGCTGTCTCACCAGCCTGGAGCAAACATTTTCAAATGTAACATAACATTTGTCAATATTTTGGTTTTTTTCTGAATCTTGCCTAAAAATTCTGTTCATTTTTTAAAATATTTTATTTTTTATTTTTTTAAATTGAGATCTACAATTTTCTCTGTGTTTCTCCCTGCCTCTCCCCTCCCCTTCAACCCTCCTGCAAGGTCTCCATATGCCCAATTTACTCAGGAGATTTTGTCTTTTTCTACTTCCCATGTAGATTAGCTCTATGTATGTCTCTCTTAGTGTCCTCATTGTTGTCTAGGTTCTCTGGGATTGTGATTTGTGGGCTGTTTTTCTTTGCTTTATGTTTAAAAACCACTTATGAGTGAGTACTTGTGATAATTTTCTTCTGGGTTACTTCACTCAAAATAATGTTTTCTAGCTCGATCCATTTGCCTGCAAAATTCAAGATGTCGTTATTTTTTCTGCTGTGTAGTACTACATTGCATAAATGTACCAAAACAAAACAAAACAACTCCCCCCCCCCAAAAAAAAAACCCAGAAAACCAGGAGAGCCATCTAGAGCAATAGTGGCCATTTTGCTTTCAAAGTTAACAACAGACTCCAAAACATCAGAGCCAAGAAAATCCAAGAATGCTAGGTAGGATAAATGCCAAAAGAACTATGCATGAGAACATCTACCTCAAAATTCTGAAAACCAAGTCAGCAAGATGGCTTAGTGGAAAGTGTGCTTGCTGTCAGGCTCAATGATCTGACTTCATTCTCCAGAACCCACATGCTAGAGAGAGAGAGAAGCAAGTCCTAGAAGATGCCCTCTGATCTCCACACTTGTGCTATAACATTCGTAAAGCCATACACACACATGCACTGTGTGCCTATGTACAGATACATATATTATGTACAATTGTATATGTGTGTACCTACACACTTGCATATGAATACACATTTACATATGTTGCAGGAGAATTGTTCACACTGCCACTCTGCTGTGCCAATCAAGCTACCTTGAATCAAAAAAGGAAAAAATTCTATTTATTTGTAGCTATTCCTTTCATCTTTTTATTGTTTATAGTTTATTATCTTTATTCTTTATGTATAAGACTATCTTCTCTCTGAAGTCTTTTAAAACACTGTACACTGTACATTACACTTTTTCCTACCTAAATAAGGAAATGTTCCTAAGGTTGTTTCTCAACATATCAGCCTATTCTTACTGCTTTGTGATATTTTATTTTTCATATTTAACTATATCTTTAATGTTTTAAGGGAAATAGCTATTATGCTTTGGATAATTCATATTTCTTTCAAAGTTCATGTTTCAAAATAGTTCCTCAATGAATTGCATGATGAGGCAAGGCCGTTAGAAGCTGACTGGTACACCACAGTGGTCCTCAGAGAAGCGGGGGTCCTGAACTCTGTCTTTCCATCTTGGCCAAGTGAAGATGCAACAGCAGGTGTCATCTTCCCAGCACAGAGTCCCTACAAGGCACCAGACCTGGCAATGCCTTGATCATGGACTTCACTGCCTTTGAACGGTAAAATATGGGTGTCTGTTGTTTATGAATGACCCAGTCTGGGTGTTTCATTATAACAGCCTAAGTCAGAAAAGATCATATCTGGTAAGGAAAGCTTCATCTCATTGTGAGCTTTCTTCAGAACTGCCTGCCTACTCCTGGCTTTTTACTCATTATGTATTTCAGCTGGTCAAGTTCCAAAAATTGCCTCATTGGATGTTGATCAGAGTTTCAATTAATTTAGAGATAAATTGGGGAAAATCATTATGTCTTCATTGTATTTAATGTTTTCATTAATTGTATCTCTTTATATGTATTTTTATCACTCCTATCTAGCTCTATATCCATCTCTGCGGTGTCTGCATCTATGTATGCATATGCATACCTCTGTAATTTCACTGGTGCTTGCAAGGATGTATCCACATTAACACGGTTACACATTTCAGGTTTCAGCCAGAAATTATTTGCAATTTTAACATTAAAATTCTAAGCATATAGAAGTATTCCAAATGCCTTGGATTTCTGATTGCTATTATAATAAGAATTGCATTTTGTAATTTGACTGTTGTTTTAAAGTTTTCTGTATATAGAAATATTACTGAGTCTTGTATGCTGATCTATTATCTAAGCATCCTTTAATTTTTAGAAAAGCGCCTTTAATAGATCAATCGTTGACTGTCTAGAAGATGTTATATTATTTGCATATGTATACTTTTTATAAAAGTGGGTTCTTTGTCTTTTCCTTTTCTCATACGTATGTGTCCGAGATGTGCGTGTGTGTGTGTGTATGTATTCTTATGAGCATAGGGGTGTGTGTGTGTGTATGTATTCTTATGAGCATAGGGCTCTGTGTGTGTGTGTGTGAGTGTGTGTGTGTGTGTGTGTATGTGTATGTATTCTTATGAGCATAGGTGTGTGTGTGTGTGTGTGTATGTATTCTTATGAGCATAGGGCTGTGTGTGTGTGAGTGTGTGTGTGTATGTATTCTTATGAGCATAGGTGTGTGTGTGTGTGTGTGTGTGTGTATAGGATAAAGGCAGATATCGTGAATTTTCTTTGATTGCTTTCCATCTTATTTACTAAGCCTGCTCTGGCAATCAAACGTATAACTCTGCCAAATGGCTAATCTTGAGCAATTGTCTATCTTCTGAGGCCATAATTATTGGGGGGGGGGGCAGTGTCATATCCACCTGACATTTATGGGAGTTCTGGGGAATCTGTTTTCAGGCTTTCTAGCTTGCTCAGAAAACACTTCAGTCATGTAGTTATCTTGATTTCCAGCTAAGTTTGATTTTTTAAAATCTCTTTTCTTTCTTATGTATTTGAGATAGGGTCTTATGTAGCTTAGGCTGGCCTCCAACTTGCTATGTAGCTATGCACATTGGAGCCTCCTGCCCCTGCTTCTGAAGTGCTGAGATGATGGGCATGTACCACCATACCCACTAGATACAGATGGCGTTAGAGATCCAATGACTGTGAGCTTTGTGTGCTAACGAAGCAAGCACAGTAGCAATGAAGCTGGATTTCTAGCTCCTTTTCCTTCTTATATTTTAAGCGTAAAAAAAAAAAAAAATCCCCTAACGGTTGAATCCCTGGTGCAGTGTTGAACAGGACTGGTGGGAATTTGTACTCTTCACTGGTTTTGTTTCTAAATTTAATTCCCCTGTTCCACCATTCGTTGCAGTGTTCCTTCGGAGTCTGGTGTGCTGCGGCTTAGCAGCCTGTGAAAGCCATGTTTACTCCCAGCTAGCTAAGAGCAGTTTTAATCACAAATAACATTTGCTTTTTCCTTTTTTTTGTGTCATTTGAAATAGATTTTTTTTTCTTCTTTGATCTGCAAATATAGAACATTATACGAACTGATTTTGATGTGGAAGCCTCGGTGTTCTTCAGGGAAGTGCCACTTCAGTCTGCATACACTGTGGAAAGGGATGCCTAGGCATTTTTATTTCATAAGATTTCTTGTAATATTCTATTCCAGTTCAGGTATCAGGCTCCCAGTGCTAAATAAATGCCAGGCCCTTGGCATCATTTTTCAAATTTCTTACTCCATTTTGTATAAGGAAGAAGCCCTTTCCTAATCCCTTGTGTATGTTTAGATGAATGTTTAGGCCTATAGGAGCAGACATTAGACTATTATTTCAACTTAATTACTTTATTAATTATTCCGTTGTTTTGCCTGTTTCTTCTTGGGAAAGTTACATTAATTCATATTTCTATAAAATTTTCCACCCGACTGAATTTTGAATCTATTAGCAGTATGTGGATGGTTCTAAGAATTTATTTATTTCCTGTAAAGCACTGGTTCTTTGCACTTTATTTTTCAGTTTGTGTGTAAAGCATTTATCTACTTGACTTCTTTTTGAGCCTTCCCGGTATCTCGGAGATGAGGATTGCTATTTCCGTTTTCAGATGGGGAATGAAGGCGAAGATGTGTTAACTTCCCTTTTCAAGTCTCCTTAGCTGATAACACCTGAGTAGAGAGGATTCAAGCTCTGTCTCGGCTCCTCCTGTCACTCTTTTCAACTAGTGCCATGCTTTTGGCAGAAATCTCTCTCATCATTTTTGCTCTTTCTCATGGTTCTCCTTCATTTGGGCCTGAGAACTGATTCTATTCAAAGGTTTAAAACTGTGTGCAGGTCACTGTTCACCATCTCCTCCACTCCATATAGGCAGTTTCCTGGGCCTGTCTTGAGTTGAATAAATAGATCTGGTTTATTCTGGGGCTTAGTGGATCTGAAATGCATTCACTGGTTTTTTATACTGATGATCTCACCTCCGACTAAGGGAAACATTGCAAACAGGGAAGCTATCCAAGGGAATACTGCTATCTCATGCATTCAAATGAAGTAATTCAAGCCTAGCTCTCCTAGGAATCTTTAGACCTTGATGAGATTATATTTGCATTAATGTTGCTATGAAATTCAAATGTTTAGGCCAGTACAAGGGTGCTGGGAGGGTAATGAGATGGATTAAGGAAAGAAACATTTAGTCTGATCAGGTAAATCTCTTAATGAGCTCTCTTAGATGGCAAAATTAGGAGAGGAAAAAATGATGTGGGCTGGACAAATTAAATAAAGGTCCTCAGAGATGGAGAACAAAGATCTTATGCCCAATTCAAGGTTATATAATCCTTCATAACTTCTTTTTGCTTCTGAAATTATTACAATGTTTTTCTGTTTATGAATTCTATCTACATATAAGTGAAGCCGTTTAGTCTATTAAAATGCAAAGTTTTCTTTTGAGGGCCTACACTGTCATAGGTACTTTATCAGGTAATTTTATTTCACAATCATGACTTTCTACAAGAACATTAAGTGTTATCATGTCTAATACTTTGTTTTTAATTGCTTGTTTATTTGCCTATTTTCTTAATTAGAATCTAAGTTCTAAGTTTTATGAGGCAGAAACAGGGCCTTTCTTATAGGGCCTTTCTGTAGTGTTGGTATTTGGCAGTTTTTGAAATATGAGTGTTAATCAGTGTACTATTATCATGGTAAACACAGCAGATGTGTGACACACGAGGAGACAAGGCTATTGGCTCACAGTTTTGGAGGTTCTGGTCAATAATTTATATAGTTTGTGTCAGTGGTGAGAGCACATCATGGCAGTAATACATGGTGAACCAAAACCAGTTAAATAATGAGAAAAGGGAAGAAGAATGAGGCCGGGACTCACAATCCCTTTCAAGGAGTGTTCCCAGGACTAGGACTGCCCACAAGGTTCCTCTGAGAGGTCCCAATAGCACCTTTGGACCAAGTCTTTAACATGTAGGCCATTGGGAGATGCTGAATTTCCAAACTAGCAAGAAGACACTCAACGTTAGATATGTTGAAGGCATGAAGACCTCACTCAGAGTGCGTGCTCTGCATTCTGAAACCTGGAACATCAGGTAACTTCATATTATTCAATCTGTTCAGCAACTTATTTTTTTGCCTTCCTACATAGTCCAAGAGCTAGGATAATAATTGTGTCCAATAGTATTTATTTCATTTATGATTGAACCCTATGTTACCCTCTATGATATCTGCTGCCTTTGAATGTTAATGTCCTCTTGTCTCTATTTCTAGTTCTTAGTATTTGCCAAGTCCATGAAAGGTCAATGTGAATACTACAAAGGAAGAAGGCAAGGCATGTCTGAAAAATGTTGGACAGGGGTTCCTGCATCTACTAGGTAACATAACTGGAGGTGTTGTGAGAACTCCTCCAGCCAATAGCCTTTTAGATACTGGCCCATTTTGGGCATGGTCTGAGGTACTATAAGGGCAAATAAAAAGCATGCATGGGCCCCTTTTCTGCTGAATTTGGTTCCCAGCTTCCAGCGCCCACAGAGGACCGCAGATCTCTACACTTACTGTGAGACTTATCCTCAAATAGATAAACCTATGTTATAGTCCATTCTGGGCTATTGTCGACCACTTTTATATGCCTACATGGAAGGTACTTAATACTTCATCTTGTTCCAAGTTCTCATTCAGCTTTTGGAAACCCAGTCAGTATAACATACCTTTCATTGAGGCATTAAGTCACTCTTCTTATCAGTGTCTTGTGTCTGACACACACACACACACACACACACACACACACACACACACACACACACACACACACACGAGTTTAATTTGTACATTATTTTAAAACTTGCTCTGTGTCATGGGTCTGATATTTATGTCAGTGTTCTCATAAATTCTTGGTAAATCTCAAATAAATCTTGGGGTCCAATCCTTTCAGTTTAAGCCTGTAGCAAAGCGAAGGGGGGTAGTCTTTTTCTCATCTTTATGGTTGGATGAGGGTTATTATTGCCATAGTAATGGATATTTCCTCAAGGCACCCTGAAAGTTACAGAGCAATCGCATCCTGACTATCCTAAGATTTTCATATGCTTTAGACATTAGGGACAGGGAGCCTTATGTCTTTTATGACCGTTCATTGGTGAATTTTGAATACTAAAAAAATAAAATCATCTGCTTCAAAATTTAATCTTTCCAGAAAGTATATGTTTCTTCTGATTCTGTATATTTGCAACAGTTACAGAAGCATATTTGTTCTAAATGCTGTCATTGGCTATTATAGAGTAACCTCAGGTCAGACATTCAGAGGAACAATAATGATCTAAGAATTTTCATTCTAACCTACGATAGGGAATCGTCTTATATACATACTGATCACTCACTGGCACTGACTTCACTTTTGAATGTCACCCCTATGTGTCTGACAGTGGCAGATGGAAAGACTGTCTTCCTGTTGGTTTTATCTTCGTTGGTTTTTTATCTTAGTGAGCAAAGTATGTAAAGAACAGAGTCAGGCCTTTCTTATGCACAGAGAATTTGAACTGTGGCATCTGATCTCGGGATCAGGACCTCTTTCTGAAGCAAATTGCTTGTTCTCACTCTCTGCTTGTCACCTAGCACTGAGACACCGCAGGATACAGAATAAGGAGTTACTATGTGCTGAGTTGAGGCCACCTTTAACGTATATCGTGATGTCTTACCCTTTCCCCCAGCAACTGTAAATGTGACCTAATGTTCAGATTGGGTCTTTACAGAGGAGACAAAGTGAAATGAGGTCAAAGAGGGACCTTCATCCAATAAGGCTCATGTTCTCATAGATGGAGATATGAACATGGACATGTGCAGCTGAAATGCAGCGAGGGAGAGAGACTTCCCCTGCAAGTCGAAGAGGGAGTCATCTCGGGGCAGATTTGTCTCCCTTATAGACTTGAGAAGAGGCTAATTCTGCCAATACTGGGATCTCCAGCTTTCCGTTCCAGACACGACACGTGTTTCTGTTGCTTAAGTCACACAGCCTGTGGTATTTGTTATGACAGGCTGAATAAACTAAGATAAGGATGCATTGTAGATGGCCCTTTCAGTGCTGGTGGATGGTGATTTTCAAATTTATTCTGGCCATCTTCTGCAGGTCTCCTAACCTTTCACAATTCGGTGTTGATTTGCTTTGGCCGAGTCATTGTGGTCTTGTCAGGTGTGTGGGTTCTCTATCACCTGGCAATGAATCACCCCAATATAAGGCAGAGAGCAGTGAATGTGTGTCTCACCCAGCTTTTGAGGATCAACATCCCAGAGCAGCATCATTTGGGCGGATCTTGCTTAGGTTGGCTCAGGAGGCCATAGTAAAAGCTGGCTGCAGTGGACGACCATCCTCCAAGTTCATGTATGTGGCAATTGGTAGGGGGAAATGGTGTTTTATTTTTTTTTTTTCCTCATGGTTTATTTTTTTTTATATTTAAAAATTTCCATCTCCTTCCCTCCTCCTCCCCCCTCCCTCCCCTCCTTCTCCCCCTTCTCTCCCCTCCTTCTACCCCTTCCCTCCCCTCCCCTCCACCCATACCTCCCCTCCCTCCCTCTCAAGGCCAAGGAGCCATCAGGGTTCCCCACTCTATGCTAAGACCAAGGTCCTCCCAACTCCCCCCAGGTCCAGGAAGGTGATCGACCAAGCTGAGAAGGCTCCCACAGAGCCCGTCCATGAAGAACAATCAGAGCCCAGAGCCATTGTCCTTTGCTTCTCAGTCAGCCCCCGCTGTTGGCCACATTCAGAGAGACGGGTTTGGTCGCATGATCCATCAGTCCCATTCCAACTGGAGTTGGTGATCTCCCATTAGTTCTGTCCCACCGTCTCCATGAGTGAACGCACCCCTCTCGTTCCTGACTTTCTCCCTCATGTTCTCGCTCCTTCTGCTCCTCATCGGGAACTTGGGAGCTCAGTCCAGTGCTCCAGTGTGGGGCTCAGTCACCTTCCCCATCTGTCGCCAGCTGGAGGTTCCCTCACGGTCCTGACTTTCTTTCTCATGTTCTCTCTCCTTCTGCTCCTCATCAGGACCTTGGGAGCTCAGTCCGGTGCTCCAAGGTGGGGCTCTGTCATTTTCTTCATCTATCGTCAGGTGGAGGTTCTATGGTGATATGCAAGAAATTCATCAGTATGGCTATAGGAACTGGCCTTTTCAGGCTCCCTCTCCTCAGCTGCCCAAGGAACTAACTGGGGGCGTCTCCCTGGAAACCTGGGAACCCCTCTAGGGTCAAGTCTCTTGACAACCCTCAGGTAGCTCCTTAAATTAAGATATATGCTTCCCTGCTCTCATATCCACCCTTCCTATATCCCAAGCACCCCATTCCTCCGAGCTCCCCCCGCTCTCCCCTTCACACTTTTCTCTCCCCATCTTCCCTTTGCCCAGTCTTGCCCAACCCTCAAGTTCCCAATTTTGCCTGGCGATCGTGTCTACTTCCAATATCCAGGAGGATTACTATATCTTTTTTGGGAGTTCACCTTCTTATTATCTTCTCAAGGATCCCAAACTTATAGGCTCGATGTCCTTTAATCATGGCTAGAAACCGAATATGAGTGAGTACATCCCATGTTCATCTTTATGGGTCTGGGTTACCTCACTCAGAATAGTGTTTTCTATTTCCATCCATTTGCCTGCAAAATTCAAGATGTCATTGTTTTTTACCGCTGAGTAGTATTCTAGCGTGTATATATTCCACAGTTTCTTCATCCATTCTTCCACTGAAGGGCATCTAGGCTGTCTCCAGGATCTGGCTATTACAAATAATGCTGCTATGAACATAGATGAGCATATGCTTTTGTTGTATGATTGGGCATCTCTTGGGTAGATTCCCAATAGTGGAATTGCTGGGTCCTGGGGTAGGTTGATCCCGAATTTCCTGAGAAACCGCCACACTGCTTTCCAAAGTGGTTGCACAAGTTTGCATTCCCACCAGCAATGGATGAGTGTGCCCCTTACCCCACAACCTCTCCAGCAAAGGTTATTATTGGTGTTTTGGATTTTAGCCAATCTGACAGGTGTAAGATGATATCTCAAAGTTGTTTTGATTTGCATTTCCCTGATAGCTAGGGAGGTTGAGCATGACCTTAAGTGTCTTTTGGCCATTCGAACTTCTTCTGTTGAGAATTCTCTGTTCAGTTCAGCGCCCCATTTTTTAATTGGGTTAATTGGCATTTTACCGTCTAGTCTCTTGAGTTCCTTATATATTTTAGAGATCAGACCTTTGTCAGTTGCAGGGTTGGTGAAGATCTTTTCCCAGTCAGTAGGCTGCCTTTGTGTCTTAGTGACAATGTCCTTTGCTTTACAGAAGCTGCTCAACTTCAGGAGGTCCCATTTATTCAATGTTGCCCTTAAAGTCTGTGCAGCTGGGGTTATGCATAGGAAACGGTTCCCTGTGCCCATTTGTTGTAGAGTACTTCCCACTTTCTCCTCTATCAAGCTCAATGTGTTCAAATTAATATTGAGGTCTTTAATCCATTTGGACTTGAGTTTTGTGCATGGTGATAGATGTGGATCTACTTTCATTCTTCTACAGGTTGACAACCAGTTATGCCAGCACCATTTGTTGAAGATGCCCTCTTTCTTCCATTGTGTACTTTTGGCTCCTTTATCAAAAATCAGGTGTTCATAGGTTTGTGGTTTAAGATCCGGGTCTTCTATACAATTCCATTGGTCAACTTCTCTGTTCTTATGCCAATACCAAGCCGTTTTCAATACTGTAGCTCTGTAATAGAGTTTAAAGTCAGGGATGGTAATGCCTCCAGAAGTACCTTTATTGTATAAGATTTTTTTGGCTATCCTGGGTTTCTTGTTTTTCCATATAAAGTTGATTATTGTCCTCTCAATCTCTGTGAAGAATTTTAATGGGACCTTGATTGGGATTGCATTGAATCTATAGATTGCTTTTGGTAGAATTGCCATTTTTACTATGTTGATCCTCCCAATCCACGAACAGGGGAGATCCTTCCATTTTCTGGTATCCTCTTCAATTTCTTTCTTCAAAGACTTAAAGTTCTTGTCAAATAAATCCTTCACTTCCTTGGTTAGCGATACTCCCAGATATCTTATGCTATTTGTGGCTATTGTGAAAGGTGATACTTCTCTGATTTCCCTCTCTGCTTCCTTATCCTTTGTGTATAGGAGGGCGACTGATTTTTTGGAGTTGATCTTGTATCCTGCCACGTTACTGAAGGAGTTTATCAGCTGTAGGAGTTCTTTGGTGGAGTTTTTGGGGTCGCTTATGTATACTATCATATCATCTGCAAATAATGAAAGTTTAACTTCTTCCTTTCCAAATTGAATCCCCTTGATTCCCTTATGTTGTCTTATTGCTATTGCTAGAACTTCAAGCACTATATTGAAGAGATAAGGAGAGAGTGGACAGCCTTGTCGTGTTCCTGAATTTAGTGGGATAGCCTTGAGTTTCTCTCCGTTTAATTTGATGTTAGCTGTCGGCTTGCTATAAATAGCTTTTATTATATTTAGGAATGACCCTTGTATCCCTAATCTCTCCAAGACCTTTATCATAAAAGGGTGCTGAATTTTGTCAAATGCTTTTTCAGCATCTAATGAGATGACCATATGGTTTTTTTCCTTCAGTTTGTTTATATGATGGATTACATTAATAGATTTTCGTATGTTGAACCAGCCCTGCATCTCTGGGATGAAGCCTACTTGATCGTAATGGATAATTTTTCTAATGTGTTCTTGGATTCGGTTTGCCAGTATTTTATTGAGAATTTTTGCGTCCATGTTCATGAGTGAGATTGGCCTGTAATTCTCTTTCTTGGTTGAGTCTTTGTGTGGTTTAGGTATCAGGGTAACTGTAGCTTCATAGAAGGAATTTGGCAGTGACTCTTGTGTTTCTATATTATGAAATACCTTAAGGAGTATAGGTATTAGGTCTTCTTGGAAGTTCTGGTAGAATTCCGCATTGAAACCATCTGGTCCTGGGCTCTTTTTGGTAGGGAGGTTTCTGATAACAGTTTCTAATTCTTCGCGACTAACAGGACGATTTAGAGCATTTACCTGGTCCTGGTTTAACTTTGGTATATGGTATTTATCTAAAAAACTGTCCATTTCTTTTACATTTTCCAATTTTGTGGCATACAGGCTTTTGTAGTAAGATCTAATGATTTTCTGAATTTCCTCTGTGTCTGTGGTTATGTCCCCCTTTTCATTTCTGATCTTGTTAATTTGCGTGTTCTCCCTCTGCCGTTTGATTAGTTTGGCTAAGGGTTTGTCAATCTTGTTGATTTTCTCCAAGAACCAGCTTCTTGTTTCATTGATTCTTTGGATTGTTTTCTGTGTTTCTATTTTGTTGATTTCTGCCCTCAGTTTGATTATTTCCAGTCTTCTACTTCTCCTAGGTGAGTCTGCTTCTTTTTTTTCCAGAGCTTTCAGGTGTGCTGTTAAGTCACCAATGAGTGCTTTCTCCGTTTTCTTTAAGTGGGCACTTAGTGCTATGAACTTTCCTCTTAGCACTGCTTTCATTGTGTCCCATAGGTTTGAGTATGTTGTGTCTTTGTTTTCATTAAATTCAAGAAAGACTTTAATTTCTTTCTTTATTTCTTCCTTGACCCAGGTGTGGGTCAGTAGTTGACTGTTCAGTTTCCATGAGTTTGTGGGCCTTCTGGGGGTAGCATTGTTGTTGAATTCTAATTTTAATCCATGGTGATCCGATAAGACACAGGTGGTTACTAATATTTTTTTGTAACTGTGGAAGTTTGCTTTGTTACCAAGTATATGGTCAATTTTCGAAAAGGTTCCATGAGCCGCAGAGAAGAAGGTATATTCTTTCCTATTTGGGTGGAATGTTCTATAGATGTCTGTTAAGTCCATTTGGTTCATTACCTCCATTAAGTCTTTCAATTCTCTGTTAGGTTTCTGTCTGATTGACCTGTCCATTGGTGAGAGAGGAGTGTTGAAGTCTCCAACTATTAGTGTGTGTGGTTTGAAGGCTGCCTTGAGTTCTAGAAGTGTTTCTTTTACATAAGTGGGAGCTTTTATATTAGGGGCATAGATATTCAGGATTGAGACTTCATTCTGAAGGATTTTTCCTGTTATGAGTATAAAGTGTCCCTTTCCATCTCTTCTGATTGATTTTAGTTTGAAGTCAACTTTGTTGGAAATTAGTATGGCCACACCCGCTTGTTTCTTAGGGCCATTTGCTTGATAAACCTTTTCCCAACCCTTTACTCTGAGTAGGTGCCTGTCTTTGTGGTTGAGGTGTGTTTCTTGTAAACAGCAAAATGTTGGATTCTGTTTTCGTATCCAGTCTCTTAGCCTGTGCCTTTTTATAGGTGAATTGAGTCCATTGATATTAAGTGATATTAATGACCAGTGGTTGTTAACTTCAGTCATTTTTAGTAGTAGAGTTTGTGTGTTTCCCTTCTTCTAGTTGTGCTGGTGAAGGGTCGCTAGATGCCTGAGTTATTGTCGGCGTTGTTGGACTCCTTGGTTTGTGATTTTCCTTCTATTACTTTCTGCAAGGCTGGATTTGTGGCTGCGTATTGTTTAAATCTGTTTTTGTCCTGGAATATCTTGTTTTCTCCATCAATGGTGAATGCAAGCTTTGCTGGGTATAATAGTCTAGGCTTGCATCCATGTTCCCTAAGTGTCTGTAGCACATCTATCCAAGCTCTTCTGGCTTTCATGGTTTCCATTGAGAAATCAGGTGTGATTCTGATAGGTTTCCCTTTATATGTTACTTGACCTTTTTCCTTTGCAGCTCTTAATATCTGTTCTTTATTCTGTATGTTTTGTGTTTTGATTATTATATGGCGTGGGGATGCTTTCTTTTGATCCAGTCTATTTGGTGTTCTGTAGGCTTCTTGTACCTTCATAGGGACATCCTTCTTTAGGTTGGGGAAGTTTTCTTCTATAATTTTGTTGAATATGTTTTCTGGGCCTTTGAGTTGTAATTCTTCTCCTTCTTCTACCCCAATTATTCTTAGGTTTGGTCTTTTCATGGTGTCCCAGATTTCCTGAATGTTTTGTGTTAAGAATTTGTTAGATTTGTTTAGTTCTTTAATCTGTGAGTTTATTTCCTCTATAGTATCTTCAGAGTCCGAGATTCTTTCTTCCATCTCTTGTATTCGGTTGGAAATACTTGTCTCTGAAGTTTCTGTTCGTTTACTCAGAGTTTCCATTTCCAGTCGTCCCTCAGATTGTGTTTTCTTCAATACCTCCATTTCATTTATCAGGTCTTGTACTGTTTCCCTTACCTGTTTGATTGCTTTTTCTTGTTTTTCTTGTTTTTCTTGGGTATCTTTGAGAGATTTATTTATTTCGTCTACCTTTTTGTTTGTCATCTCCATTTCTTTATGGCAGTTTTTTACCTCCTGTTTAAGGTCCTCTATTATTTTCATAAAGTACTGTTTAATGTCGGTTTCTTCTATATCTTCTGGGGTAGGGTGTTCAATTCTTGTTGTTTCGGGATGTCTGGCTTGTGGTGATGTCATGTTGCCTTTCATGTTGTTGGAGGAGCTCCTGCATTGGCGCCTGCCCATCTCTTCCTTCAAAAGGAGCGGAGGTGTTTGGTGTCCCCAAAGAATGATGGATCCTCCTGCAGACTGTCAGGTCCCCTTGCAGGCCAAGCAGCTCTCAGACAAAGGCCTACCTTGCTCTGGGCAGTCAAATGAAGGAGGGGATCTCCCACCGGCCTGGGTGCACTCAATTCCAGGTCCCCAGAGCCCAAACAGGCTGAGCTGTGGGATTTTGTGGCCCCAAAGACGGGAGGATGAGGCAGGGGGAGGGGGGGGAGGATTCTGGGTGCAAGCTGGGAAGGGACAGGAAGAGAGAGGCAGTATCCGGGGAGAATAACCCCTGCAGGAAGAGCAGGAAGTGTGCTGGTGGCAGGGGGAGTTGTGGAGAGTCGGTGGTCCCTCTCCGGGCAGCTGCCGCGGTTCGGGCACTCACTCCTCACTCACCCCAAAGAATCGGAAATGGTGTTTTAAATGCTAGGTCTCCCCTTAAGGATACTTACAGTGTGGATTCCCCATGTTTCCAGAGAGTGTTCAGGAAAGTAAGGGATAGAAAGCGACAGTGTCTTTTGTAACCTATGATTGCCAACTGGTCAACTTCTGCCACCATCTATTTGTAGGAAGAGACCACTTAAGATTTGAATTTCAGGAGGAAGGGATGGTTGATTGCTGGCAATTATGGATACTGGCTATTCTGAGGGGGAGGAACATATTCTTTTGTGGTACAGTTTTATTTTGCATAAAATTTATCACCTTTAAAGAAAATTGTGAACCAGACTCTGTTTGTTTTGCCTTTGTTTCTAGTGAAACAAGACTAACTATGTTAACTACTAGACATCTAAAATCACTCCATGTTCTTTGGAAAATACTTTTTGACAATTAATGAGAAGCAAAACAAAACAAAGAATACACTTCTTGGCTGGAAAAATGGCTCAGTGGGCAAAGTGTTTGTTATACAAGCGTGAGAATTCAATTCCAAATACCTAGATCCCTCATATATATAATCCCATGTTCATACTGTGAAATAGGAGGCAGTAGCTAGAGAAACCATAAAAACTCACAGGCCCAAAAGACTGACATACACAGCGGTAGCAAGATAGCCAATCTCAAGGAAAAGAGAAATTAAAAATTAGCAATCTTCTGACTTCAACACATATATCATGGCACATTGGTGGCCAGACATATATACATGTATAAAATGCATGCACACAAATGCACAGACATCACACATGAGCGACCAGACTCACACGCATGCATACATATACATACATACAAATACACAGATATCATACACATGAGGGCACATACAAATAAAACAGTAACAACAAAAGTAGCAATCCTCTACAATTTTTTTTAAAGTAAAAGAAATGGCATATAAAACACTCCCTCTTCATCACCCTCACAGTTTACTATCTATTTCTGATCTTTTTCATGTAGGATCCTCCCTCCCCTTGGGCTTGAGCACTTCCTTAGAAACATTAGCTCCTTGAAGGAGGGAAGGAGAGAAGAAAGGAAGGGTGGAAGGAGGGAAAGAGAGAAGGGGGAAGGAGAGAAGGGAGGAGGGAGGGAAGGAGGGAAGGGGGAGGAGGTAAAGCGTGTTGTTCCTCTGGAAAACAGCTTCACCCCAGATGAGTTTGACATGCTTTGTTTATTCTACTGTTCACAAGCAAGCATAGAACAACTGCCATGTGAGGCCCATGCTGGTCTCTGCCTGCAATTTCTCCCAAGTGAGGCTCTACCCAATAGCTTGCTCCCTTCAGTCCAAAATACAGAAACAAATTTACATTGCTGGGGATGCCCAAAGGTGGGGGCAAGAACTCCATAAGCAAAACTATTTAGTTGATATCCACTGATAGTCAAACCCAGCCATGTTTTCTCCATTGAAAATATACCAGTCCTGTTTAAACAATGCCAAATCTTTACTCCTTTGTGCCTCAGGTTGTTGGCAAAGGTAATGTATTAGGAGAATGGTTTTCTGTCATTGGTCAGGAGTTGGAAACAGCATTTTAGAGCCAGGGTTTCCTAGTAGCTTCACAAAATGACTTCACCTGTTTTGGAAGGACAATGGAAGATTCAGAATCAAATGAAATGTGCAGGCAGTGGGCTCTGTACCCCATTTTCAGAGAGTATCAGTGGATCCCTTAACTAGTGCTTCTGTCTCTGTAATAATGGCCCTCCTTTTCCCCCATTACCACTCAGCATCACAGTTACCATTCAGCAGCAAGATAGATATTTCTAAGATGCACTTGTGCATACATTCAGATTTGAGACTCACACTAAACCCGTTATTGTATAGGTCTGCTTTCTTCTACTCATGATAATTCATCAGGATCAATGTATAAACATAAGCTGCCTTTTCTAGACTGTCCAGGCTTTGTTATGGAAAGGGAAACCATTGTTAGGAAGGAAGATCTGCGATGCCATAGGGCATTTCCACAAGTAGAGCGCAAAGAGTGATGAGGTTTCCCTACTGGTGTTATAGGATGGAGGTAAACCAAGGCCTCTCACAAAGAGACTGGCAGCTTCCTCGGGAAGGCAAGAGACAGGAAGCATATGTATTCAGGTTGGGGACACTAGGCCCTGAATGACTAATACATAATTAACCATTTGTTTAATTTAATATAAAAACAAATTTAGAGACAGTTTGGCTTGGATGGAGCTACTACTTTACAAGAGAAACAGGAACTGTCCAGGGCTAGAAAAGAAAATGGGCTCAGAAGCTTACCTATCTCCAGCTCCCTAGTGCATGGTCTGTATCCTGAATTATAAAAGCAAATCACTTCTACCTCTTGTGAGTGTCAAGCACGCCAACATCCAATCAGGCTCCAGGAAGTTGACCCCTGTGAATGGAGTAAGGGATTCACCTCCCAAATGTTTTTGAAAATTTTTTTTGCTTTAATAATGGATTATGAATTAACATATGAAAAATAGATTGGCATGTCTGTAATCTCAGCTCGTGGGAAGCTGAGACAGGTTTACAAACTTAAGAATAGCCTGGACTTTACAGTGAGGCCATGCTGAAAAACAGGTGGCAGTTGAGGAGGGGTGTGCTAAGGTGAATGTATTTAAGATGGGAAGTGCCCATTTTTTGTCTCTTGCTGTAAGCCTTGAGTGGTCCCAGCTAAGTAGCTGTGTTCCACAGCATTAGTGCTGCCACCTAGAGGACAGAGATCGTCAGTGATTCACTGCTGGGCTCTTGAATTAAGATTCTCATAGGCCCACGTTTCTAGTTTTCCAGCCCTCAGAGAGGTTTCTCAGACTGCTCTTAGGAGACCTTGGAGGAACTGCTCCTGATGGAGCCCTCAGAAGTTCCAAGATGGAAGCTGGAATGGCAATGGTGCCCATCTCTCAGTGTCTGGAAAGGAAGACTATAGACGATGTCCACAAGAGGGAGGTGGTGATCTGGGACCCAACTGATTCCATTGCAACTGTTTTCACAACAGGGTGGCATCAATTCCAGAAAAACCCAAGGACCCTGCTAGAAGAAGAAAGTCATCTGCAAGACTCTGATCCATAATTCTTCCCAACTTCTCGACTCTCCCTGGAAGCAGAGTCACACCCATGATTCGATGTTGTGGGAGGCACGAGGGAGTTCACACAATGAAGCAGACAGTACTGATTTTCATCTGTAAGTGGGAAGAAAGTGCTCTAAGATCGAGAGATGTCCATTTCGGGGGAAAGTGCGATTTCAGTAAGTATGTTCCTCTATGAGTTAACTTCTGATGTGAACGAAAGAACATAACTTTCAGGATGGTTCTGAAATGCTCCTCATATCTATTAGACACTCCGCAAATGGCAGTTATTCTCAGAGAATTGGATTCAAAAGTCTCTGAGGTAATTTTCTCTTCCATTTACCCTTCTGCCTATATTGGCTTGTATCGAACTTCATTCCCTTCATATTTAGAAAAAGCATGCTTCATCTTCTATGTAATGTTCTAAAACAGTATGGCCAATGGCACCCATTTCTCCAGAGCTCATTGATGTGTGGGTTGTAGGTGCTGCTATAAGTCAAGTCTTATTCTTAAACCCAGCTTTTTTTGTTTTAATTTGGAGACTGCTCAGATGCTGAATGTTTTGAAGAGTCCACGGGAGGCACAAAAATACATTTGTACACAGAGTAACACCGAACAAAGGCATAAAACAACTTATCACGGGAAAGCAAAGAAGCACAGAGCTTCCTTCTGTGAGCATGACAGAATTCACAAGCCTCAGTAAGAAACAGAGTGATCTGCTTGTACTTCACTTTTCCTTGATTTGCATTTGGGGAGAATTGCTCATGTTTTATGGCCAGCCAGCGTCCACTGAATGTCTGTTGTTATGCATGCAGTCCTTTAATCGGTGCTTTCACGTTTTGTTAGTGCTCTCTTGCATCCGGAGAGAGGCCAGGATTGTTTCCCATGATGCCTGTGAAGAAACCGAGACCCAGAGAAGGGAAAATACAGCATTTATAAAGAACCAATTTGAATGTTTTGAACATGTAACTTTTTGTTGTTCCCCTTTGGTGTTTGATTGCAGATGTATTTCAAGAGTGGAATGGGAGCGCCCATCATCCGTTCTATTTGGAGTCACTGTGTTAATGTCGTGCCATATTTATTTTCTTAATCTACTCTATCATCTGTCAATCTGTGTATCTTTGCCTATGTATCTATGAATTTTCCTCCCTCCCTTTCAGTCATTGTCTATCAACTGTCTATCAACCGTCCATCATCTGTTGTTATTTATCCTTCAAGTCTAAATCATTTGACTATAAATTACATATCTTACATAATGAATATTCTTTAAGTACTTCTAGATGTGTTTCTTGAGAAAAAAGATATTTTCAATATCCTCACAATATGACTACATAATCAGTAACTTCAGCATCTGCATTGTATTCATATGAAATTAAAACTCACCCTCTGGTATCTCAGAGGTTGCAGAATAACTATTATATGCTTTAACTTCTGGTCCAAGGTCCAGACCTGGAACATGCATTGTACTTTGTTGGTGTGTCTTTTTCGATTCCCAGGTCTGGAACACTCTTGGGTTTTGTTTATTATATCACTAACATTAAAAAGAGAAGGCAGGTCAAGACTAGCGAGATGGCTCAGTGGGGAAAAGTGTTCCCTCCCAAGTGTGAGTGATCTGAATCTGAGTCCTAAGCCCACAGGACACAAGGAGAAGACCAATTTCTGCAGGTTGTCTTCTGACCCCCACCAGTTCACTGTGGCACACACACACACACACACACACACACACACACACACACACACACACCACAATACCCACACACCACACACACACCACACCACACACATACACACCACACACACCACACTCATACCACATATATACATACCACACGCACACCACACCACCACACATACCACACCCCCCATACACAACAAACACACTCCACATACTCTCCACACATCACATACACACCACACACACACACCACATACACACATACCACACACCATACACACACCACACACACACCACATACGCCCACCACACACACACAACACACCATACACACCACACACATTATATATACACACACACACCACACACACCATACACACCACACATACACACACCCATGTGTACATACACACACTCAGCAAACAAACAAACAAATAAATAAATAAATGTTATAAGATGAAACAAAACAAAAAAAATTACTTTCAAACTTCTCTTCAGTTTGGGTTAGTCCAGTGTGTTTCAAATCAGGATCTTGTGTCTCTCCTGACATGCTGTATCATAAGAATTTAGTTTCTCCCAATACTGGTAATGTTATCTTTGATCTAGTTTTTCTATGATGAAGTCACCTCTTACTTTTTTTTTTAATGAATCAATATTCTGTTAAATGTCATTTGAGGCTGTATAGTTCATTCCTCACTGAAGATTTTTTGAAGCATATTGTCTCTTTTGTATTTAATTAATGAATTGATTAATCAATGCTGGTATAATTTTCTTATAAGGAATGGAGGTATTCTAAAGGGATACCTGGGACTTTTTGACTATCAGACTATTGGAATGATTGTTCCCCAAGAAATAAGATTTTCTTGGGAATTTCATATTGAGAGAAGAGGAAGACTGAACCTTGAACAGTCGGTGCAGTCCCTTGTCTCTCAGAAGGAGATAAAGGCAGTATTGACTTCTCAGAACACCCTGCAGGAGACAGCAGAGATGGGAGCCTAAACAAGGATGAGTCATCCTTGACCAGAACTGCTTAGTCACACACACCTCTTCCCTTTCAACCTAAATCTCACATCAGGAACCCACAGGCAGACTGAGTTCCACCGGATCCCTTTACCAGGTGCTCTTCCTTAGTGATTATGTTGAAAACAGTGAATACATCTCTTTCCTTTGTTTCCACTAAAGCTGGTCTATTTAATTGGCCAGTTGAGGATGGGAAGGGTAAGGAGAACCTGGCTTGTTAGAGTTGCAAGGGCCCAGGTTTTGATCTTAAAGATTCCAGAAACAATGTTGATTACAAAAGCCCATTTCCACACAAGTATATAATAACTCAAATTTGTACTCTCAGCCCTTTCTACCCTCCCTTATGTCTTTGGTTTTCCTTGTTCCTCTAGATACACCTTCCCCCCTGCTTTTTTTCCTCATCTGGACACATGATCTCATGCATCTGAATAAAACCCACTCATTTTATTTCAGTTTTGACTAATGCTTGACATTTTAGTATAAAGACATTTACAATTTATATTTATAAATTAGGAATTATGTGTCCATTACTGACAAGTAATCTGCTTGCCACAGAATCAAGTGATGACATCCATCTTTGAACTTAAAATGTATAGTTAAGAAAAAAATGTGTCTGTTTTCTTTAACAGAGGTTATTTCTTTTCTAAAATTTACTTTTTCTTTATTTAAAAACAATCTTTTCCATTTTGTATACCAATCCCAGTTCCCCCTCCCTCCTCTCCTATTGTTCCTCCCACCATGCCCTCACCTTACCCCCCTCCCCATTTCACTTCTCAGACAGGTTAATTCCTCCTATGGAGAGTCAACAAAGTCTGACACATCAAGTTGAGGCAGGGCCAAGACCCTATCCCCAGTATCTAGGCTGAGCAAGGTATTCCTCCATAAGGGAATGGGTTCCATAAAGCCGGTTCATGCACTAGGGATAGGGGTCCCACAGCCAGTGGTCCCACAGACTGTCCAAGCCACACAAGTGTCACCCACATTCAGAGGACCTAGTTTGGTCCTATGCAGGTTCCCCAGCTGTCAGTACAGAGTCAGTGAGTTCCCACTAGCTCAGGTCAGTTGTCACAGAGGCTATTTCTAATTGATTGTGACTTTGGCGTTTTTTTCTGGTTTTAGAGTCACCATTAACAGTTCGTGCCCAGGTGGTCTGTTGTGGCAAATGGCATTGCTTAAGGCAGTGCGGTGCACTAGCTTTACCTTCTTCCCCAGGCATTATGTGTCTCTGACTACCATATATGCAAAGTCTACCAGTTGGCATGCAGTAGGTGTTGCACAGCTGAAATTATGGTTCAACGCTTGTCTGAAACGAAGCACTGTTGTTGGATGCAGCCTAGGAGAAAACATTTGAGAGCCCAAAGCTTCAACAATTCATGACGTGCTCAACTTGAGCTTTCTGGTGATGACTTCTTCCAAAGTGGGCTGAGGCTTTGTTCCAAGTGCATCCCAGACACTGCCCTCTCTACCACAGCTGCACACTGTTGGGACAGCATTCTCCTCATGTGTGTCTGTGAGTTCAGCTCACGAAGAACTGACCTGCTGGTTGAAGCAAGAGGGAATGTTCCCACCCCTCCCCCGCCTTAGTTTTCACTGGAGAACCATCTAGGAGTGGAGACAAATGTTGTCTGTTGGTGCGGGGGGGAAAGTCAAAGTTTCGTATCCGGGGGCAAGGGGACAGGAATGTAAAGTGAGCACAGCGTGGGAAGAAAGTACTAAAGCCAGAAATAAGCACTCTTTCAAGCTATACAGAACTAGGAACAAGGCTGAGTACTTCTCTTTGGTGCAAATTGGTCTCAGTTGTGCTGGCTGTGGCAAGGAATGAACTTTGAGAGAAGGCATTAAGGAGGAATGGCACGGTGAAACCAGGACTGAGAGAGCACTCCAGGGTTTCCTCTGGAAGCAGGTTACTTCTGCGATGGAAATTCTGTTGGCTTTGGAATTGGCAAAGATGAACTAAGTGCTTGTCTTTGTTTTGCTTTCAAGAGAAAACTAAGGGCAAATGCTATTTAAAAGAGGGAGAAGTAGTCTGGGTTTCATTTATGTCCCCATTTTAACCATTGCTCCTTCTTTCCTTCCTTTCTCCACGCTGCATGTGATCCAGGGACGTGTTAGAGAGGTTAAGAAGTAGCAGGTTACCTGAAACGGAACCCAGCGACTCAGCTACCCTGGAGTTAGTGGTCTTCCACCTGATATATAGTAGAACTTCAAAGTTATATAGCTGCTGTGAAGTCACTCTCCTCAAATTCCTGTAAGAAATCCCTCACCTGTGTCCTATCAGAAGGCCCAGTACTCTCCTTAGTTTGCTAAGCTAGACTTGGGGGATTTTAATTGGTCTGTATTCTTTTCTGGGTTGCCTAGACATCTGCCTGAATCTTCCCAGGAAAAGTCAACACAAGGTACATCCGGTGAGCCTTGCTTTAAAAATAGACAGAAAGAAGAGAGAAAGACAGGGATTCTAGAGGACATTATTAATTCTACACACAGCCACAAGGCCAGAAAGATTCCTCTGAGCCTTTGCTTCTTTTTTGCACATTTCCTACAAAATTCTTATGGTGCTGTCCTATGTATAAGAACTAATGGAACATTACTCTCAAAGAATAAATGATATTCTATTATTAATTGGCCTGTGTGGTGGTTCTTTCTGCAGGCATTAGTCAAACAGAAGGTGTATCTCTATTTCGTAAATTCAAGAAAGTCCTAGCTAAGCAGATTTCTTCCACGCAAGGCTTCTTAACTCCCTTACAATGTGCAAGGTGGCTCTGTGGCAGATAAACTGTCACTCCTTTCCCCAGTAGTCTACTGTTGTTATATTTCCTACCTCTGTCTGCTCCGTCCATTAATTTCAAGTATCTGTGGAAACTTGTACACCCAGTATCAAAACAAACAGATGAATTGTTGTCAAAGATCAAGGTAACATTATTTTTTCTGGTGGTGAAATGGTTTCAGCGTGCCATATCCAGCGAAAACAATTTTATCAAACAAATGCCTTAGAAAGTTATCATCTAAATGATGGGGGTGGTGATGTGGGGAAGATAGGAACTGAGTGGCAGGAGAGGAAGCAGTTCGCTTCCCCAGGAAATTAACACCTTGTTGACTATCAGTGAACTCACAAAAGACAAAACAGAATACCCCAAACCAAAACCTGAATTCTGAGACAAAATCCATTTTCATACTCTCCCTTGTGGCAGAGTTTGAGGAGCACAGGCGCTTCGGCGGTGCATGGGTGTGGCCATGTTAGCCGTCTTCAGTTTCCAGAGTGGATGGGGTAAGAGCTGAGCAGGGCCTGAGGGCTCCATGGCCTCTTTCCTCACTGTTGTGCCTTGGCGGTGATCTGAGGGGCTTACTCTTCCCAACACCACCCTGTTCTGACTCCTGAGGAGGAAGAACCAGTGTGAAGAGGAGAACTATGCTTGTTTCGAACTACACTGCAAAGGCAGGAGTCCTGAGGCAGCAGTGCCTGGCAGGTCTGCTTTCCGTCTCAGGCCATTCTGAAGGTTTGTGACTGGGAATGCTGTCCTGAGAAACATGAACTCATGGTTTCCTTTTGAACTCAGGCTTCCAGGAGAAGTAGAACGTTTGAGAAGGAGCTGTCTTGCTCGGACCTGCTTGGTCTTCTGAGATGGCTAAAGGGTGAGAGAGGATCCGGTCATGCCAGCTCACTGCGCCTGCTGGGGATGCTCAGGGAAAGCGAGAAGGAGAAGAAAAAGGGTCCCTTCCACGGCAGTCTCATTTCCTTAGCACCAATCAGGAAGGCTGTGAATTAGGATATAATTAAGAGATTAAAATTTACTTTGCTTAAAGATTAATGGAAAACCTTGTGGAGAACTTGGATTTCCTTCTAGTGACTGTGTAGTTACACTTTCTTTCTCAACAGTTTTCCAATAGTGTCAAAACTGACAGGATTGCTTTGATGAGAGCATCCTTAACCCAGCATCCACCCTTTGTTAGATGTCTTCTACAAGGACCGTCTAGTCCTAGTACTTGATCAGCTGGGTTGGCACTGAAGAGACCAGGCTAGGGTCACTTTAGCATTGTGACTGTCTTGTGCTGAGTGTAGTTAAAAAGTAGTCCAAAAAAGCCTTTTGTCATGATTCTCTAGCCAAGAAACTCCCTTTTCTCTACCCCACGTAGGAGATAGCAGATAAACAACTATTACCATTGGTAGGAGAAGATCAGCACAGAGAGAGGTTTGTATAAGTCTTGTATATTTCTTCACTATATTAGCCCAGTATGGAACTTTTTAAAAGATTCATTTTTATTATCTTTATTTACTTGTTTGTGTGTGTATGTATATGTGTGTGCAAGCACACACGTGTGTGTGAAAGCCACATGTGTGTTGGTTCAGGGGCTTACAGACACCAAAAGAAGGAACTGCATTTCATAGGGTTGGAGGTAGAGGTCATTGTGAGTCCGGAAACTGAACTTTGATGCTCTGGAAGGGCAGCAAGTTTGCTGAGCCATTTCTTCAGTCCTACTCCATCCCCTGTGAACCTCCTACAAGTTACTGCCTTTAAAAATAGAAAGGCCATTTCTTGTGTCTTTCTATTCATCACCCTTTGTTAGACTGTCACATTCATCTATCAGACTTACCTGCCTGAAAGTCACCTTAAATATGAAAATTAAACTGCTAACTCCATAGGAAACTTTGATCAATATCAATTGCCACTTTATTTATAGTCAAAATACAACAAAAGTTTTGTTTGTTTGCCTTCCTCACGGTATCCTTGTTTCATAGTTAAGGGAACTGGATGCATCTAGGGACTGGAACAGATTCTAACCTAATTCTTCATGGTCCTGAAACCTGTGCACACCCATGACCCTTTTTAGTAATACACAGAAGCAGTTACCTACACAGAGTTCCATGCCAGGATAAATCTGCAAGTGCAGGACCTGTATTCATTAAATAAAAGTTTGAACACTTGTATATGGAAGTCGGTATGACCTAAGAAGGTGGAAGACAGCTCTCTTCTCATTTTCATGTGGGATGATGAGTGGCCCGATGTGGGCGATAGAATTAGACAGGAGTCGAATCTAAGCTTTCACACTTAGTTGTTTTATTGCTTTGTTTTGTTAATACGGTGTCTCCCATGAAGCCCAGATTGGCTTGGAACTTGTGATCTTCATGTCTCAGCCTTCCCAGTAATGAGATTATGAGTGTGTTCTGCCATGCCAACCTACTCATTAGGTTTTGAGTTAAGATAAACAATCTAACTCTGCAAAGATATTTCTTCATCTAAAACAAAAGATGCAGATTCTTATCTCAGAGAGTGTTGAAATAACTATAACATATTTCAAAGGGCATCATATTCATCACAATAATGAATATCTTTCTGTGCTTTCCTGGGCCACAAGGCATTTCAGAGTGAATTTGCTTGTTCATCTATAACAGTGGCATAGGTGCATGCTAGGTGCTGGATGCCCACATTGTGAGTGACGTGAGTGCCGTTTGATGTCAAATTCCCCAAGATGCCAGATTTCTCAAGTTTCAGCTGATGCAGTAGTTAGTGGCCAATTAGAAAAACATAAACATAGGTAGAAAAAGGACAATAGGTGGTGAGGTAGTGGTCAGTGGTACAAACAAATAAGGTGAACTAAATTAATTGTTATTGAGCCAACGAACTGAGGATTTTTCAGTTATTCTGTTTTCTCTCATTTTTTTGTGCAAGGTTTTGTGAATGAATTTGACTGGGTGCCTGCAGGCAGCTGAAAAGTCACTTATTATTATTTTTATTATTTACCTTTTGATAATTGTAACAATAACTTTCTCTTCTTTGGGGCTATGTGGTATCTAAATAATTAAATCTGGGGAGCCTAAAATATTTATCAGCCCCTGTGCTGGTTCGTTTTTTGTCAATCTGATACAAGTTGGGTCATCTGGCAAGAAGGAACCTCAGTCTAGAAGATGCCATTGAGCTTTTCTTGATTCATGGTTTATGTGGGCAGACTTAGCACACTGGGGACAGTGGCAGGTGGCTGCTGGGTTGTATAAGAAAAAATAAAAGCTGAGAAAGTCATGAGCAAGCCAGTCAATGCTTCCTTCATGGTCCTACTTCAGTTCCTTTTCTAGGTTTCTACTTGAGTTCCTGTTCTGGCTTCCATAAATAATGTATATCATCAGGAAGTATAAGTCAGATAAACCCTTTTCTCTCCAAGTTACATTAGGTCCATTAGGTCATGGTGTTTTATCACAGCATTAGAAAGCAAACTAGACAGATCCTAAGAGTTTACTTCCACCAATTATGAATAAAGTCTTTCCTTTCCCCACCTCATAGGCAGCATTTGTTGTTAATTTTTTTCTAGAAGGTAGCCATTCTGAGTGCCTTCAGATGGAATCACAAAGTAGTTTTTAATTGCATAACTCAAAAAATATTTATTGTCCATTTGTATTTTTTTTATCTTTTGAGAAATCTCTGTTCAGTTCCTCTATTTTTTAAGAGTTGTTTGTTTTCTGCTTGTTAGGCACTTACTGAGTTTGTTGTATAGTCTAGTTATTAACGTTTGCCAGTTTTACAGCTGGCAAACATTTTCTCCCATTCTGCAGGCTACCTCTCCACTCAGTTGGCATTCTGCCTTAAGCAGCCTTTCCCCCCACAACGTCTGTTTGTTGATTGTTGACCTTATTTCCTGAGTACCTAGACGAGTCTTGTTCAGAGAATTCTTACTTAGACTGCATCTTGCCGTGTATGCTGTGCTTTTTCCTCTAGAAGTATCAGGCTTTCTAGTCTTGTGCTGAGTTCCTTGATCCACTGGGAATTGGCTTTTCTACAGGGTGAGAGGTAAGAATCATTATTTTCTACACTACATGTCCACTTTTCACAGCATATTGGCTAAAGAGCTGAACTTCTTTCCAGTACTTATTTTTAACAACTTCGTTAAAAATCAGGATGTGCCGTTGCAGGAGTTTATATCTGAATCTTCTGTTCTGCTCTGTTGACCTATGTGTCTGCTTTGTACTAACATCATGCTGGTTTTACTATGGCTCTGTAATATAACTTGAAATAAGTTATTGTGATGTGTTCAGGACTGCTTGGAATAACCGAACCCTTTTTGTTTCCAAATAAGTTTTAATATATATTATATAATATCATATATATGTACATTACATATATCCATAAGTGTACACACACACACACACACACACACACACACACACACATATAATGTTTAAGAAGATTTTTGGAGGGGATTGCATTGAATCTGTAGACTACTTTTAGTAAGACAGTCTTTTTTTTTTTTTTTAACAGTATTGTTTTTTCCAATCCTGGGCCATTAGAGGGATTTCCATCTTCTAGTGCCATTTTGACTTTTTCTTTTCAGTACTATGTGGTTTGACAAAGAATTTTCACTTTCTGGATTAGATTTATTTCATTTTTTGTTTGTTTTTTTGGCAGCTGTAAACAGCTGTGAATGGGATTATTTTCCCAAATGATTCCTCAGAACGTTTGTTATTAGTATGTAGAAAGGTTTCATATGTTTATTTTTTTATCTTTCCATTTTGCCAAAAGTGCTTATCTGTTTTCAGAGTTCTCTGGCTGCACGTGATATGCCGAGAAACTTATCATCTATAAATAAGGATATTTTGGCCTCTTCTTTTCCTGTCTGACTCCCTTTTCTTGCTTCTCTTGTCATGTTGTTCTCAGTATTTTGGTATTATCTTGAGTAAGAGTGGCAAAAGCTGATACCTTGTCTTCTTCCTGATTTTAATGGAAATAATTTGAGTTTTTCTCAGTTCGGTATAGCTTTGACCAAACATTTGTCGTTTGTTATTCCCAATGCTTTTGCTTACATGCATATGTATGTGTGTGGTTACATGCATGTGGATGCACAGATGTATTCATGTGTATGCAAGTGGAGGCTGGAGGTTGATGTTGAATATCTTCCTTAATTTTTCCCCACTTGATTTCCTGAGGCAGAGTTTCTCACCAAGCCTGGAGCTTGGCAATTTAGCTAGCCTACTGAGCCACACATGTCCAGTTTTTCCTTTGCTCTGCCTGCCAAGAGTTGAGGTTTACAGGTGAGGTAATATTTCTGATGGATGCAATCTCCATGATCTGAACTTTTCTGCTCACACTTGTGCGGTAAGTACTTTAATCCTTGAGCAACCTTCTAGCCCCACCTCCAGATTTTCCTGAGAATCTTTATCATGAATTCATGCTAACATTTGACAAATGCCTTTTCCACATCTGTTGGGATGATCATGAGATTTATGTCCTTGAGTCATTTACATGACATATTCTATTTATTGATATATGTATGTTGAAATCATCCCTGTATCTCTAGAATGAAGAAAGCATAATCGTGGCAAATAGACATATTGTAGTATTCTTGAATTATGTCAGCAATGACTTTAAACTTTTTCCCCATGTATTTGAATTATTTCTCTTATCTTGGTTTATTTTTTGCATCCTATGTATTTAGTTATTCATCTGTTTCTTTTAAAAATTTTGAAATACATTTTTGTGGTTATACCCTGATGATTTTCTAATTTCATTGGTGTCTTCTGTAAAAGGAGGGCTGGCTTTTATCTCTCCTTTTATTTGGTTGTGTCTTCTCCCTCTTTCTTTAGTTAATGGGGTTAAGTGTTTAACAATCTTGTTTATTTTTTCAATAAACCCACTTTTTGTTTCATGATGTCTTTTCTGAGACAGGGTTTCTTTGGCTATCCTAGAACTTACTCTGTAGATCAGGCTGACCTCAAATCATAAGAGTTCTGCTTGTCACTGCCTCCCGAGTGCTACGATCAAAGGTGTGTGCCACTATGCCCAACTCATTTTTATTTTTATATCATTAATTTCTTTTGGATATTAATTATTTCTTTGTGTTTTCTGATTCAGGCTTGGGCTATTTTTGCTTTTCCAAGGCCTTCCTGTATATTATTAAGCTATTTATTTGGGAACTCCCTAATTTCTTAGGGTGAGTACTAGATTTTAACCTCCCCATTTGAAATGCTTTCTATGTTACTGTAGATTCTGTTATGCTGTGTTTTCATTTTCTGTCGGTTCTAGTAATTTTTAATTTCATTCTGGTTTCTCCAAATGCCCATCTATTATTCATTAGAGTGATTTAAGCCTTAAAGAGTTTATATATATTCTAGGCTTTCTCTTGCTTACTATTGCTTCATTGTGACTGGACAGAATGCAAGAAATTATTTTAATTTTCCTGTCTTTGTTAAAACTTGCTTTGCATCCTAATATAGGATCTATTTTAGCCTCCCAAAAAGAATGTGCAATTTACAGTGTTTGGATAGCACATTCTGTAGATTTTATTAAGTCTGTTAGTTGTAAGATGGCATTTAATACAGATATTTCTGCTTATTTTTTTTAATTGATTAACCCATCAATTGATAGGAATGTGGCATTGTAGTCAAACACTACCCTTGTTCTGGTAATGATATCACTGTACCATTCATTCACCTGTGCTTTCCTATGTAGTAGTATTTGTTTTATGAAGTTAGTTGCCTCTGCATTTGGCATGCACAGCAAGAATTGTAATGTTCTTCTGATGGATTGTCTCGTCAATCAGTATAAAGTGTGGTGGGATAATCTTTTTGCACACTTTAAAGATGTGTTTCTGACAAAGCTACCTTCTGATTGGTTTTAATAGAGAGCTGAATGGCCAGTAGCTAGACAGGAGAGAATAGGTGGGACTTTCAGGGAGAGAGGCCTCTAGGAAGAAGAGAGGTGTCGGTGCCAGCGAAATGCAGAGCAAGTTGGACATACAGGATGGAAGAGAGGTAAAAAGCCATGCAGCAGAACATAGATTAATCAAAGCAGGTTAGTTTAACTTACAAGACCTAGTAGGATAAGCCTAAGCTAAAGACAAAGCTTTCATAATTAATACTTATGTAATAATTAAGTCTCCATATCATTATTTAAGAACTGGTGATTCAAAGATAGTCTGACAAGAAAGCTTGCTACAAATGGTGTCCAATACATGGCACAAAAACCCAAATAAGGCCTGAGAAAACTGAAAAAAAAGTTTCAAATGCAGAGTTGGGACACAGCTTCCTGGCAACTGAGATATCTCAGGTAGACTCTATGCTCTTGGTGCACAGAGGGTTGACTCTTTTAAGAGGACCTGCTGTGCAGTTGAGAACTTGAACCCAGCACTGGGTACAAATGACTGCCACAGGAGGACAGGGCACAGTAGCTTCCCAGAGCTGGGAAGGTTAGGCATGGCTGAGACAGTTAGATGCAGTTGGGACAGTTAGGAGTGGCTCCTGCTGTAGCCTGAAGACCTGAAGGGGACAAAGACAGTTGCCAGCATGATGTGCTAATATAGTCATGGGCTAGAGGGCCTAGTAGGAAGGTTTGACTCACAGGGTCAAAGAAGGCTGCAGCTGCACAGAAAGTCAAGACCAGATAGGAAAATATTCTAAATAGGTGCAATGTATTTAAGGGCTGAAAATGTGTTTAAGGGCTGAAGAAAGAAAAAAATGGGTAAGGATAGTCATAGAAAAAATAAATAGTTTAAAATAATAAAGCATTTAAAAAAAGAATAAGGTAGTATAAGGAGAATAAATCACATAAAGATAGAAAATATGTAGGGAGTCTTAGTCCTGTATGGTGTTTTGTTGTCTTTGAATTTTTAAAATGCTAATGAACAAAAATTGGCAGCTGCTGAGTGATAGAAGATTGTGGGAAAATTACCGAATTAAACCAGACTACATATTTTAAGAATGTCTTAGCTTTAAAATGAAAATGTGTTGCTTTGGGGGAGAGGTTAAGCCTTTGTTTCCACAGGAAACAAAAAACTATGGATTTCTTCAAAGTTATTTTTAAAAACCAAATTTGATCAGGGAGACCTACTGAAAATTTTAACTGCACACTTGAAAAAAGTAACCAAGAAGAACTACAAGACAGGCAATATATATTTTTATCCCTCTACATCTCAGACAAGGTGAGACATGATAAATCTTGTTAGATTTGGAGTCCTCATGACTTATTATTACATACCTCATTTCATATGGCATGACTGAAAGTTGATATTACAGTGTTTTATGCTGTCCAAACAAACTTATAAAATTACTAGATGCCTTTTACCTGATCAATCACAGAACATCTTTAGCTAATTTGTGGATAACACACATTTTATACTTGCAGATACAGATGTTAAAAGTTTGTGTGTTTTCAGAAAAAGAAAGACCAGACACCAATGAAGACAGGTATCCCAGATGATCAAGCCTCTCAGAATGCCTCCATTTTGCATTCTCCTCAGAAGTCTGTGTCCAGAAAAACTTTAAAACTGCTGGCTAATATGGTCTAGCCTCACAGGTTAACCTTGGAAAGACTTCAAATAAGCTCTTGACTTTCCCATCCATAGAAACTGAACAACAAATGATACAGTTAACTCTCCCAGGAATGACAGTTATCTTAATCTCCTCATGATCCCCTAAATATACCATTGCCTCCAGACTGTAGGAAATAATTATAAGATCATTATGCTGACATTTCCAAGAGGTGACATGGTTGACTTTTGGTTGTTCAATGGGTTATGCATGTTTGTCATTATTTAAGTTTTTAGTTAGAAGTTGTTATGGTCAGGGATAAAACAAAGAAAAGGAGGTTAGATTTAGGGATTTTTCTCAAAAGGTGAAAAGGGGATGTAGGAATGATTGTTGGAGGAAGCTGCTTGTTTGTTCCAGAACTGCTGAGACCTTAAATACCTATCTAACTGAAATATCTCTAAATATATCTAGAAAACCTAGCTAACATGACTACAAGCTTGACTATTATAGATGATTATATGTTAACCTATACTACTTAATTTTATATTACATTTTTAAATGAGCTTCACAAATACAATACCTTAATCAAGAGCAGAAATATGCATATAACAAAATTGACCTTAAAGACCTAGATTCATACCAAAGCAAAGCATTCATATCTATATTATATCTTCCTTTAAATATAAACAAACATTTATAAACAATCATTTAGGGAATTTGGGCATAGTTCTCTCTGTGTATATCCAATATTTATGTGGATTATTTTTCTTACTCCATTACATTTTCTAAAAATTTAATATTTTTTATTACCTTTACTCCTTTACCTATGACTGTCTGTACTCTTTTATAACTGTCCATACACTTCTTCTTTTCTCTCTCAAGCTGTATACATTATCTAACACTGTGACTAATTTAGAGGTCCTTTTCATTTGCATTTGTCTTTATTGTGTGCATATCTTTAATTATTTTCTGATCAGGAGCACTTTTTTTATACTAAGCAGACATGAATAGGACAAACTGCACCTAGTCCAATATGGTGGTGGCATGTTCACCACCTCTGTGAGCCATGCACATTGTCCCATTTTAGACACATAGTGGATCTATATTGCCATTAAGCAAGTTGTAGCTCTCTGCTCAAAAACTCCATTTAAATGTTCCATAGCCAGACACCCCAAAGCCACTACTTTTACTGAATTTGTACAGTTTTTACTCATATGGGAGCCTCGAGAGCCCACCCCCCCCAAATAAATTGTGGTTAAACTGTTTTCTGTGTGTGTCTAGAATTCCTTTTTAATATTTTTCAGGTTTTATGTGGATTCAGATGGCACACATTAGTGCACCAATCTGTTGGTGTAGGCTGCTTGTTTGTTCCCTGGCTGCTCAGATCTGAAATAATCACTCAGAAATTATATTATTTTCAATACTGTTTTGTCAATAGCTTACAAATATTTCTGGATAACTCTTATAAATGATAGGTTAAAAAGGTAGATTATTGAATCTACTTTTAAACTAAAAAGCAACTATTAATATCAACTATTTTATACTGGTAAATATTTTTGCATATGGATACTATAATTTTATGGTTATTTTTGTTATAACATACTGTGTACATATTTCTACACTTGTTTAAGGTATTGTGCCTTTGCAGCTCATTTAAAAACATATTGTAAAATTCTAGTTTTAGAAAGCAATTGTTAGAAGCTATTTAGGAAAATTAAGAAATACAGGTTAATAGTCATCTATAACAATCAAAGTTACAGTGAGGTATGTTTTCAAGGTTAAGTGGAAATATATTTTAGACAGACAAGTTGTTTTCAAACACTTCAGAGACTACAAAATGTGGCATTTCATGATAGGGAGACATGTCAGCTCTTGGCAGCACCAATTTACTTGAAAACGGATGATGGGCAGTGAAGAAGAATCTCCATATGGAGTTTACTTTCTTTGTGGCAAAACTAGCCACTTACCTTGACTGCTGATAGTATACTGTTCAGATTATACAGAAGGACACCAAAAGATGGTGACTTCCAAACTTTGCAAAGGCAAGGTAGGACAGTCTTTTAAAAATTCCCACATCACAGAAAAGTTTGTCAGATATTCTAGGCCTGTAGACTAAAGATGAATGCAGAGGAATCTTGGGTGACTGCTCAGGCAGCCAAATGTCTCGGTTGTTTCTATAGTTTTGGAAGTTCTTTGCTATGTACTGATGGAGGAGTGTCTATGTGTTACTTTCATTATTAATAAAGAAAACTGCCTTGGCCCTTTAAGAGACAGAAAATTAGGTAGGTGGAGTAGACAGAACAGAATTGTGGGAACAAGGAAGTAGAGTTGGGGAGACGCTTCAGGCAGTCGCCATAATGAGTCTCCATGCTTCTGCTCTCCGAGATGGACGCAGGTTAAGATCTCTCCTGGTAAGCCACACCTCGTGGTGCTACACAGATTACTAAATATGGGTTAAAGGAAGATGTGAGAATTAGCCAATAAGAGGCTAAAACTATGGGCCAGGCAGTGTTTTAAAAGAATACAGTTTCCGTGTAATTATTTTGGGTAAAGCTAGCCAGGTGGCGGGACACAGCCCCGCCGCTTCCATTCTACAATGTACTTCTTATTTCGTTAGGTAATATTACATCATTTTTAAGATTGAGGACTAGATAGTTATAGTTATAATTTTCCTTGTTATTAAATTCAGAAAAGAAACTCACAAAAGAAATATAAACAAAGTTGAGAGAAATAAAAATTTAAGTTTTTTATCTAAGAAAATGTTTTAAGGTCTTAAAGGATATTTCTAGGTTGGTAATACAAGTTATGGTAGAAAGTGAATTAGGTACAAAACCTTGAACTCACTGAGATAGGATAGATAATAAGTATTTTCCCTGAATTTGCCAAATACTAATCGACTACACATTGTAAATGTTATTCTTACCTGATAATTGTTCTTACTGTATATAGTTTTCCTATGTTAGAGTTAAAACCTTTCCTTTTTAATTAGACAAAAGGGGAAAATATTGTGGGTTATTATTTTTGTACATTACACTGCAAAGATGTGTTTCCGCCTAAGGTACCTTTTGATTGGTTTAATATAGAGCTGAATGGCCCATAGCTAGGCAGTAGAGAATAGGTAGGACTCATAGCAAGAGAAAGGACCTTGGAAATAAGGGAGGTGGAGATGCCAGAGAGATGCACAGCAAGTTACACATACAGAATGGAAGAGAGGTACACAGCTACATGGCAGATCATAGATTAATAAAAGGTCAAGCTTTAATAATTAAAAGCAAGTCTCTGTGTTATTATTTGTGGGTTGGTGATTCAAAGATAGTCCAACAGGAAAGCTTGCTTCAAAAAAGTGATCTTTTTCTCATCTAACTAGTTTGGTTTGCAGTATATTTTGTAAGACATTTGAATCGCAACATCTGCTTGTTTCCTGACTCCATTGGCTTGGCATACTCCCTTTCTACCCTTTCACTCTAAGGTAGTACTTTTTTTATGTTAAAGTGCGTTTCAAATAGAACCATCCTATGTTTTATTCCACACTGCCAGTTTGTATGATTTAATTGAGAAATTAAGACTATTTTTGTTCTGAGTTAATATTGAAAGGTGTATTATTTCCTGTAATTTTGTTTATATTGTAGTTTTTGGTGTTTTTCTATTCATGTCTTGCTTAATTATCATTGAAGTTATAGCTTATTCTTTCCTTTCGCTTTGTGGATGTATTTGTCTTTGTCTTCAGTCCAAATGTTTTCTTCAATTGTTATTTGTACAGTTGACTTCGTTGTCATTCATACCATGTTTATTTTTTATCATGGATCTTTTTTCTTTTTCCTATTATACCAACAAACTTTACTTGTATAGCTTTTGATGATTTAGACTGTTTTCAGAAGCGAAAATACATCATTCCAAGCTTTCTTGACTTTTAAAACTTCTATTGAGAAAGCTGCTACTATTCTGATAATCTTGCTGTTATGTGCGACTTACTTGATGGCTCCTGTATTACTACTTTCTTTGTTCTGTATATTTAGTGGTTTAATTATGATATGACAAAGGAAGGTTTTTTTATATTTGGCATTCTAAATGCCTGCTGCTTCAGGATTGGTACTTCTTTCTCTAATTTGAGGAAAAAAATTAGTGTTGTTGAAAATTTTTCTATGCCTTAAGAATGAAAATTTACTACTACCATGCCTATGATTCTTCAATATTGTATTTAGAGTTTTCAAACTATCTTAGCTTCTTATAATTTTATCTTTATCCTTGTTTGAATATTCTATTACTCCAGCTTGTCTTTAAGTTCTGGAATTCTCTCTCTGTGAGCACTCTTGTTGAAGAGTTCCATGGAGCTTTTATATTTGATTTAGTATGTTTTTGAGTTCTATAATTTCAATTTGGTTTTTCTTCAATCTTTATTGAATTTTTCTTCCATATCATATATCTACTTCCTTATTTTATTGAATCAACATTGTTCCCCGAGGGGTGCACCGTTCCCGGAGATACTGCAATACCAGGTCGATGCGTGGAGTGGACGGAGCAAGCTCCGATTCAACTCCTACTTCCAAAAATCCATTTACTATAACGTCCTCGGATAGAGGACGTATCAGATATTAAACTGATAAGAACAGATATTACACTTGATCTTAGCCAAAAGGCCAAGAAGCGATCTACTTCCTTATTTTACTTGACTATTTTTTTGCATGTACACACATGCATATGTGTTTGTGTGTATTCTTTTGGGATTTATCCAAAACTGATTTTGATATTTTGATTTACTTGGACTTGCTTATAATATTTTTTTATTTCTTTGGGTGACACCTAATTCATTCTCACTGGATGTCATTACAGTGAAATTTGTAACTTTTGAATTAGTTATATACCCTTGTGCTTTTATGATTCTTCTATAACTGCATTGGTATTTACAATACATCAGGGATTATTTTATTCTTTAAATTTTAAAAAGCCATCTGTATTTGTTTAGTTGAAATATTTGTTCAGCTGGACTTAGAGTCTAGATGTTGGTATAGTTGAAGTTAAAAACTTATACCAGTCCAAGTTATTTGAATGAGAATGTTTTCATGGGTTCATACATTTGAATGCTTGTTCCCGAGTTGGTGCAACTACTTGGAAAAGATTAGAAGGTGTCCTTACTGGAAGAGGTGTGTTACTGCATGCAGACTTGGAGGTTTCAAAACCATACATCATTCCCAATTAGTTCTTTCTCTCTCTGTCTCATGATTGTGGATCAAATGTAAGTACTCAACTCCACTTCCAACACCATGTCTGCCTTCTTGTGGTTATGGTTCGTACCACTATGGTTATTACCTTGTCCTCTGAAACTCTAAGCTTCAATTAATTCTTTCTTTTATAGGTTGCTTTGGTCATGGTGTCTTATCACAGCAATAGAAAAATAATTAAGATATAATCAAAGTGACAACCAAAAATAGCCATCACAGACAGGTATCAATGTTTTCTGATTCAGGCAGTATAGCATTTCCAGAGAAGAATATTACCTTTGGGAGAAAACACAGCTTCTGTATATGCCTGTTATGGTAAGGTCATATTAAACCAGCTTTCAGCAGTTGTCCCTTTAGCTTCAATAATTGTTGAAGAATTAATCAAAAAAGAGAGTATTGTGTATGCCAGCTAAGATTTCAGTTACTAAGATTAGGAGTGGGAGTGAAGAAGAATGAATGTGAATGGGGACTGTTATTAGGTCAACTTTGTGAAAGTGTAGGTTTGAAGAATAGCTGGAAGGTAGAAACTGGAATAGCATTAAGGTCTACAGTTGTTTTAAAATTGTTAACTCTATGGAAAGTTATAGTTTGAAGTATAAAGGTGATGATATTAGGAAGTATGAGGAAAAGGGATAGGAATAAGAGTGAAAACATATGAATTTTTCATAAGAAGACTAGTAGAGAGTATGCAGTTGTAGACTGTATGGAGAAACACACAGAATAACCCTAAAATTTAACAAGCACAATGCAAACAAAAGCAAAACTATTATGAGATACATAAAAGCCCTGTGCCAGGAATGACTTGCTTCTTTTGGATTTGTTGGGCAATGAGTCCTCATAGACCCTCAAACAGTACAGACTATTGCCAATCTTCTTGGTTACTCTCCAGAACTTGACAATAAGACCCCATTGCTGAAGACACCACATAGCTGAGCAAAGGGGGTCTGGATCTTGTATTGATCTGCAAGCTTCATCCTCATTGACTAGCTTTCACAATTCTCGGGGTGCTCTGCATACTATCAGAAGAGAAAATAATCATCAACCTTACCCAGCTGTGAACACTGTGAGCTACAATAATGGCTGGCCTGGCTAGACATGCCCATTGGTGTAATACTGGCACCAATATCATGGGAGAAATCATCCACATTCTGATTGGACTTAAATTCTGCTCTACAAAATATAACCCATATCCAGTACCATTATCTGGCCAACCTATTGCTAGGCAGATGATATGTCCTAGGGGAAAAGCTACTACTATCATTTTGCTAAATTGACAGAGTATTAAACTGATTCTTAATGAGTTATCTTTATATATGTAAATTAATACAGAGGAAATTTTATTTGCAGTAGATTGTGATTAACACAGATGACCACAACAGGAGAAGGGGTATAAACCAGGAAGCAGAGGAATGTTCTGCCATAAATTATATATATATATATATATATATATATATATATATATATATATGATATCATTTCCTCCAAGGCTCAGAGATCGCTGTATGAGAGTGCATGCAGAGCGTAAGAGTGAGCAATGGTGTTTCCAGACCCACCAAAGCAGGTACACATATGAACTCACAGCATTTATGAAAGCATGCTAAAGACCTGTAAAAACCCAAGCCAAACCCAATCCTAGCATGGAGAGTTTAACACAAAATCCAACCCGTAATTAAGAGAGTATTAACACTTGTCAGCTGATGGGAAATGGAGAATTAGTTTTCATTAAGAGTGTAGCCCTTGGTAAGTTGAACCCCCTATAGTGGAAGGCCACACATGCAAGAATATATGCAAAACCAGCACAAACTGGTTTTGATGGGTTATAACCAAAAAAGAGGATCCGATGTTGAGTGGTTTGGGAAGTGCAGTTGGATCTGGTAAGAGCTGAGGGAATGTCAATGGATATGATCGAAGTCCATTGTAGCAAGTTCAAAAAATATGAATAAAGAAGAACAAAAATAGGAAACAAAATTGGAATATACTAAAAGGAGCAAAATTTAATCATAGCATACATCAATAAAAGTACAGTATAAAAAGAATACATTATACATTAAGAATTATCTCACCAGCCAGTATTCCTTCCTAGATGGAATGGGTTTTGAATTCTTTATTTCCTGTGATAGCTCCTGTAGCAAACTGTACTGATGGGGAAGTGAAAGTTTCAATTTCAGTTCACACTTAAGGATGGCTGTAGAATGAGATTTATGGTATATTACCCTGGTGAAATTTAAACCAGCTGCCCAGAGAGAGAGTTTCTGGGACACCTGAATTGAGTTAGGCGATTTACTCTTGGTCTTCTCTTGGCTTGACTCAGCTTGGTGTGCCTCAGTGCCTCATGGGAAGGGCAACTCGGAATGTGTGGCTTCAAAAGCAAGTGTCAGTGTTCTGTCATGCATGAGTGGAGAAGACTGGAGGCCGTAATTTTATCTGTGTTTCCATCTCATGGTTTCTTAGACTTGATTCCTTTATCATGTACAGCATTCCTGGATATTGTGGTCAAGGTATCTGTTGTTGTTGTTGTTGTTGGTGGTGGTGGTGGTGGTGGTTTTTATCAGACTGTATTTTCTCAACATTGTCTTCCATCACTATCAGTTTTTTTTAACTTTTGATATGCTCTATTAGTGATGCCTTTAAACATGTTTTTTATTTGATTCATGGAACTTTCCATTTTCAAAAACTCTGCTCTTTCCCTTTTCAAGGTCTCTTTCCTTACTGAATTTTCCGCCCACATTACCTTTTCAGACTTTAATATTTGTGACTTCAATTGCTTTCCTTATTCCATTCATCTGTTTCTCTGTTTCATCATTGAAGTCATTGTTTCTACCAATGGGCTTTTGAATTATTTTTCTGACATTTCAGGCTTTTCATTCTCTTTGGGTTTGGAAATTGAGGCTTTATGGTCACTTGGAGCTACAATGTTGCTTTTATCTTATGGGTTTCAAGTGTTCTTGTATTGTTATTTCATCATTTGTTAGTTTGGATACCTTTTCTGGTTTGATTTGGGAATCTTAGAACAAAAGCCTATTCTTGAGAGCTCAGTCCTCACTACCATTCAATGAGGAACAAACTGCTATAATTTCAACAACACTAAACCAAATTATACATAGTTTAGAGCAGCATTGCTTTTCATAGCCAGAACCTGGAAACAACTTCATTCCCCTTGACCAAAGAATGGATAAGGAAAATGTGGTACATTTACACAGCAGAAAAAAATAATGACATCTTGAAATTTGCAGGCAAATTGATGGATCTAGAAAACATCATATTAAGTGAAATAACCCATACCCAGAAAGACAAATATCATATGTACTCACTCGTAAGTGGTTTTTAAACATAAAGCAAAGAAAACCATCCTACAAATCACAATCCTAGAGAATCTAGACACCAATGAGTACCCTAAGAGAGACATACATGGATCTAATCTACATGGGAAGCAGAAAAAGACAAGATCTGAGTAAATTGGGAGCACAGGGATCATGGGAGAGAGTTGAAGGGGAGGGGAGCAGATAAAAATTTATAGCTCAATAAAATCAATAAAAAAGAAATGGACATAATCAATTAAAGCCAACTAGCATGGCACCATGACTGTAGAACAGAAATGTAGAAATATCTCATCAAATAAGAATGGCAAGGAGGGAAAAGACAGAAAAACCAAGGTTTTTGAAAGCAAGGAGGAAAATAATGGAGAGGAAATTCATGAAGAAAGGAAGTAGAGAAAAGACCATCTTATTGTACAAAATGAAAAAAAGTACATGAACAAAGTTAGATAAAGGTAGTAAGAAGATTATAAAATATATGAGTCTTAAAACTTTATTTTATTTACTTTTGTTGTCGTGTATGATACATATGTGTAGAAATTCACCTGCCATAGAATGCATGTAGAGGCCAAAGGTAATAATTGTGGAATTGTTTCTCTTCTTCTACCTTCACTTGGGTTCCAGGGATCAAACTCAGGTCCCGAGAGATGTGTGGCACGTAGGTTTTTCTACCAAGTCTTTTTTTCAGCCCAAGAAAGATTTTTTTTTGAAACAAGAACCTAAAATCAAGTAGAAGCCTTATTAAATGTATAGTAAAAAGAAAAAGGATAAGCAAAAAATAAAAAAGAAAGAGAGAAAAAGAAAGCAAGGAAGAGGATAAACTGTTAGAGGCACTTCTTTCAGAGGTGGGGAGTCCCGTGTTCTTACCTTTTAGAATGTTGCTGAACCTGACCCTGACAAATCTCAGGCGACTGCAGGGCTGTCTTGACTTTACTAGCCCTCTGTATTTGGAGGGCTGTGCTGGTCACGATACACTTTGTCATCTATATGCCAGGAAGATGGCTCCATGCTCTCCAGACCTTACATACTCGAGTGGTTAATGTTCTAGCCAGGCAGCTTCCCTTCTTACTGCACTGGGAGTAGGGGGAAGGAGACACAGCCCTGTATCTTTAGAGGCAGACTAATCACCATCTTTTCAACAACTTCTACATGTTAAACTTTGTTTCAGGGATGAGTTGGCTGCAACTATCCAGGATTCTTTTGGAGCTTCAGATTTCTGGGTCTCCAGGACAGTAGACCCCACAGCACCTAGGTGGCTACAAAGGCTAATACACCTGCTAGCCCCAGTCTCAGAGATATCCAAGTCTACACTTAATCTTAGCTGATTGGCTAAACTCCTAGCCGTTGAGGGTGGGGCTCCCTTCCCACATATGCATTGCCATGTAAACCATCACTCCAGCACCTGAACTCTTCAGCACATTGTTTGGCTCTCTCCCTCTGCACAACTACATTCCACAGCTGTGTCTTACCCTGGCATGGTAGTGTGGCTGACTCTTGGTTTCCCAAATTGTGACTGTTCTTTTTTTCTTATCCCCTCATTTAGTTTAGTCTCAAACAACTGATTTCTTTTCAAGATGGCACACAGCTACAGATATTTGAGACATGGGGAATGAAAAGAAGGTCTCCTTTCTGCTGCAGATCCAATCATAGTAGTCACATTCATGTCTCAGCAAAAGTCCCAACAGGATTTGAGGGTTTTTTGAGCTTTTGCTGTTGGTAGGATTGCCAATCTCTTTTCAGTGAGTCTGCCTGGATTATTCATTGGCTGGGGTTTTTGTTTCCTTTCCCCTGCCAAGCAGCTACAATGTTCGAGTCATGTGAAGTTTATTCCTTTAGTGGCTTTCCAGCTGTCCTATCATCCCCTTTGCATATTCCAGTGGTCTCCCACTCATCCCCTCTTTGAACTAGAGTCTATTCTTTATTGTCCCACCTCTTCTCATTCACTGGAGCACACAAAGGCAGACTTTAATCTACCACCTTACCCCAGAAATTCCTTTGTCCTCGACTGGCATAGCTCAGGCACCCAGACCAAAGGCATTCAGTATATATTTGTCAAACAAATAATATAGATATTTTAATATCATTAAATTGGGTTGATGATCTGAAATAATGGTTTACTATGGCTATTAGCTGCTGTTCTAACTAACTCATAGAAATAATCTTTCCAAACAATAAAGCCAAGCATAGTAAACCAAGGGGGGCGACACAGAACAAAAGAGTGACATACAGGTATGGAGGGAGACACACACACACACACACACACACACACACACACACACACACACACAGAGAGAGAGAGAGAGAGAGAGAGAGAGAGAGAGAGAGAGAGAGAGAGAGAGAGAGAGAGAGAGAGAGAGAGAGAGATGAAGAAGAGAGAAAGATAGACTAAATCAAGTGACTCTGTATTCCAGTTGCAGGGACCATGGAAAGCTTCTTTACAGACCCCTTCTCTTGTATTCTCACTATATGTGCAAGCAAACCTGCTCCCAATGGTTTCTTCTTTTGAAAGTATATTTAATTGGAAAAGGATTAAAAACAGATGTGAGTCAGTACTCCACTGTGTCCTCCATGCACAATGAGCTGTAAAGTGCATTACCCAGGTGCCAGAGCAGGAGACAGAGGAAATCTGTATTTTCCACTTGTGACCCAGGTGGGGCTACTACCACACTCTCAGCTGATGGGATGGGCAGGAAGAAGACAAAGCATAGGCTTATCTCTTACACTAACACCTCAGGCTTCTTTGCTGCTTGAGCACACAAGATCTGTAGAAATACCTTATACTTTATTGAGATTATTATAATTAAGAACTAGATAAATCACAAGGATTTAACCTAATGATCTCATTTTATGTCTCAAAAGTCTAAGGACTAGAGAGCTGGAAAACCTGTTATTACTAGGAGATCAGCATCTTGCCCGACTTAGACTGGCCACTGCCCAAATACTGATTGAATGATTAAGGAATTCTGACATGAAGAGTGACCATATGACAGAGACTGCACTTTTGTAACTACATGGATGGATCCCTGATACTTGCTTGGTAGAGAGAGATTAATGCATTGAAATCATGAAGCCTAGGTTGGATATGCAGCAGACTCAAGGCAAAGGGTATCCTCTGTTGGATTTGCATGCAACACCTTGAATCAGGCTCCAAATGCTGATTTAGATTCAGGACAATCTCTATTACTTTGACCATGGCCATTTTGCTCATTAGCACTAGTTCCGACTTAATGAGAGTCAACTATGTGCCATGTATAGTATTAGCTTCTGTAGAGAACATCGAGGTGAATCTCAGAAATAAAAGGTTTCATAGTTCAGAATGACCTGTGAAAAGATAATCTTGTGATCACACAGAATCCCAATAGTACAGGTATTTGCTTACCTTCGATTTTTATTCTTTCTTTCATTCAAGAACAATTGAGAGTTAAGGGTATTCATAGCAAAGTGTGAGGGCTAATCAGTGAGGGATGTGATAGTGACTGAGAGATTTCACATATTTACACGATTATTTACTGTTCCATAAATAATCACATAAAGTGAGAATTAGGACCGAATGCTAGAAAAGTAATGACTAAGAAAGCTGTGAAATATATGTTGAGATTCACAGCTGAAAGCAGGCTGTGGTGATGGTAGCATCTGGGCAGAATTGAGGAAGAATGCAGAAAATGGTTTTGGTACTGTTTATTTTGCCTCAGTGATTTTCCATGCCACATGAGCCACTGGCTTGTATATCCAATCTTGGATGGTCTTGAGATGAGCCTCTTGCATGAGTGCTTTGGGAATGCTTTTGTTTTTCATTCCAGTAAAATGCCTTCTTGAGAAATGTCATATAACTTTATGGCTTGCCTGTGAATGAGAAGAGACACTTACTAGTAATGGGTTGGAAAGACATTGTTTTCCAATAAGCAGATCTGCGGAAAATCTTATCACTTTCCCAGCAAATATGAAAATGTCCTTGTGGAGGCAGAGAGGAACAGCATTTGATTTCTCAACGCATCCTTTGTGTCCTCACTAGTGCAGAGGCAAAGGAGGGACAGAAAGTGCACTCCTTGTTGCCAGGTGTCAGTATATGGGAAACTCCAACTTTGTTCTCTGACACTCATTTTAGTCAACTGTTTTGAATGGGTTTAGCTGTATTGCCAATGACAAAGACCTTCTTCTTATTCTTGATGTGGTTTCCCCTCTGTATGCTGTGAATATTATTGGTTAATAAAGGAACTGCTTTGGGCCTATAGCAGAGCTATAGGGGAACAGAGCTAGGCAGGGAAAACTAAATGAAATGCTGGGAGGAAGGAGGTGGAGTCAAAGAGAAGCCATGTAGCCCTGCTGGAGCCAGACTTTAGCTGGTAAGCCACAACCATATGGCGATACACCGATTAATGGAGATGGGTTAAATTAAGATGTAAGAGTTAGCCAATAAGAAGTTAGAGCTAATGGGCCAAGCAGTGATTTAAATAATATAGTTACTGTGTGATTATTTCGGGGCTGTGCAGTCGGGAACCAAGAAGTGGCCTCCTCCCAGCATATACTTATTTCTTATTATCACTTGAAGAGTTTGTTTGGTAGTGTATTTTACAAATGGATGGTAGAAAAGTCAGAGAGGAGTTCAGGAGACAACCATCTGCTATGTAATTTGGAGCAATAGGATTGAGTTTCCTGACCTGAAAAACAGACAAACTTCTAAGTGTCTCCAGTGTATGTACTGCAGTGTTGAATGTGTAAGCAAGTAAGTGCTGGACTCAGTAAGTAAGTATGGGACTCAGCAATAAGTGGTGCATTGCTCTCTTTCTGCCAGATCTTGTTTAAGCAGGCAATTCTGACAGCCAGTGAGAGTTTAAAAACAACAATACTTAAAGGTGCATGATTCATTGTGTTTGTGATATCCACATCTCTATGGTGATGAAATGATCAAGCAGATATTATTTCTGTCTATCTATCAGTATAACCGACCATATTATACAGGAGCTTCTTTCATAGTATGAATTGCTCATCAACATGCAGGAAGAAGTGCCGGGGAGACTGTGTCTGATTATAAAGCAAAATCATGATTCTGTGAACCCCCAAAACCTTGACCACTTACACTTTAGTAAATTAAAATTGTAGACAAAAAAATTACTGATTATGCGTGTTTCTTCTGCCAAATGATGGAGTCCATATTTACAAGCTCTTGATTGATCCTGCTACCCTCATTTTTGGGATGAATTTTAGTCATGAATTTAGTGCTTGCCTATCATGTACAAGTCTTTATCCCTGGAATCCTTGTGGGGGTTACCAAGTATAGTTTTCTTTTCCATTTAAACCTCTCTGTTTCGTTCCCACATATTTAAGGCTTCCTTCACATTTTTCGTGTCCCTCCCTTTAGATTTCCCACTGTACATTATAAAGGACGTTCCTCTGTGGTCACTGACACACTAGACTTCTCCAGTTTGTGTTTTTGAAATGCAGATCATATCTGAAGACCTTTATCCCCTAATATTTCTTTGGAGATGTGTGAACATCTTTGCATCTATGGCCTGGTGAGAACAACTGGATATTCCTAGATTACCCTTGCAGTTTACAGGGTTTGTCCATGCTTATTCAAAGCCCTTCTAACTTCATATATCCTTTGGCCTTACTTCCCTTTTCAGTAACTTTGGAAACGCTCTTTCTCCTTCATGTTTATTAGAGCCAAAAGGACTTCTTGTCTAATTATTTAAATATAATAGTGTGATGGTTGGTTTGTGCTGTCAATCAACAATCTGAAGAAATAGTTGACTGGGGAATAAACTTGTGTTTCTGTGAGGTATTTTCAGGGAAATGCTGCCTTCAGTGTGGAAAGCACACAAAACAGGGCTGGTGGATGCCTGAAAAAGAAATCAGAGGAAGAAGGCCTCGTGAGAGAGCCTGCAGCTATCCTTGTTTCTGAGTTAGGACACTGCCCCTGCCATCCTGTGATATCAGACTCCCATTTCTTAGACCCTTCAATTTGAAATCAATGCCAGAGGCTATCCAGGGAGTTTTTAGGTCGTCAGAACAGAAGCAGGTCATTGATGCTTTCAACTTCTCTAACGTGTGTTTTAGAATGTATTTATTTAGTGTATGTGTGTTTGTAGTTTTTGGAGTGTGGATCGAGCCCCTCCCCCTTTATTAAGATTGAGTGAGGTATCCCACCATTGGTATGGGTTCCAAAAAGCCAGTTCATGCACCCAGGCCTTTGTCTTACTCTCAGGCGCCCCCCTCAACAGATTAATTCATATAGCTGTCACCCACATTCAGAGGGCTTAGTTCGGTCTCATGCAGGATCCCTAGGTGGCAGTCCAGAGTCCATGAGTTCCCACCAGCTTGGGTCGGTTATCTCAGAATTCTTAAGCTGTTCTTAGAGGCTAGAGACCAGCGGTTATAGGAAACTCCCTGACTTCTTGCACCAGATTGGGGTACCCAGGCTTTTGAACAGAGTGACCACATGTTTGAAGGAGGCCTTCCCAGTGAGAGACAGCCATCGTGGGACTATTCTGACTGCTGAGGTATTCAGCCCTAATGACTGCTTAACTACTAGGGTCTCAGCTCTCAGGTGTGACTCTGTCCTTGTTACTATCTTAAAGCTGACAAAATAAATTAACATTCACATACACTATATATATATATATATATTCATACATATGAATATATATCATGTATAATACACTATGTTAAGCTTGACCATGTGACTTTTATGGTTTGTGATTTATTTCATGTCAAGACTTTGGAGCTTTGGGAAGGAAAAACCAGTGAATGTTGGAAACAGAGCCTTAAAAGAATAATTTTAGCAGAAACTTTGAAGACAAAGATGCTGAGAGAGATGTGGAGAGTAGAGATTTGGTTTATGAACTTTCATCTGTAAATAAGGATTATAAGAAACAGGGAAGGGATGATTAATATGGTATTTTGGCAAATAATCTAGCTGCATTTTGCCAATCTCCCGAGGACTCATGTGAGGCTGAATTAAAAAGTTAATGGCCTGATTTTACTGGCAATGAAACTTCCAAGACTGTAATACTGAGTCTTTGGCATGGTTGTTGCACATTATTCTTATGTGTGCTTACAGTGAGAAAGAGCAACAAAGTAGGTCAAAAAGAAAAAAATTAAAGCATGCAGTTTGGAGAGGGAAAGCTCACTAAGCAGTTTACTACTGTAGTTACTGTGTGCTGGCAAAGAGGCTGTGCTTGCTGGAGAGAGTGGTGCTATTGGGGAGTGGTCTCCTGCTCTGTACTGGGACAGGAAAGGTGTCCAGGAAGGAAAAACCCAAAGGCATAGTCTTCTCTGTGAAAGCAAGCAAACGAGTCAGTTTCCCACAGGATTCAACATACAGTAGCTGCTGCTACTGGAGTCCAAGCAGGACTGGCTTTATCATGAACTGGCAGCAGAACTGGACAGTGTGATTTCCTTGGTACTGGTTTTGGACACAAGAAAGATGAAATAGCGAGGGGGCGTCATGGAATCTTTCTCTGCAGTTTCAGAGAGATGCTGAGGGGTTGGAGTCCCCCCTGAAGACCCTGAGAGGTCATTGCATGAAGCTGTGGTGGTCAAGCCTGGACTGTGGTGGAGAGGGCTAGATGCTCCATCCCAGCGACATCTGACTACTCTACTCTCGCCACTGACTACCACAGAAAGAAGCTTCTCCCAGCAAAGCCAAGGACAGCAATATCAATGGGCATACACAGGTATGTAGAGGAGGATTGTGTCTACCTAACAAAACAACTAGGGCCACAGGCTTCTGACAGGGTTTGCATTACTGGACATAAATACCCTCCTATTGAGCAATCAATCAAATTGGAAAGCGGCTGATTACCCCGGACCTGCCAGTATTGTATCAGTGCGCTCACCTTGTGAGGGTGTTCAGTATTTCTTCTTAAAACAGAGCCTGCATCTGGAAGTAGAATTTTCTCTTAATAACCCCATTTTCTGGGACTATATAGGATACCTGCATTCAAACTTTTTCTATATTTCCTTTTAGCTGTTAAATTTTACTTTTGGTTATCTTAACAAAGCATCAGGTTTCCTTATGGCTTTTTTGTACATCAGTATTTGCAGTTGATCTTCCCACCCCCTTTCTGTCCTTCATTTTAATACCTCCCTTTCCCTGTTTATACTTACTATCCTCAGTATCCCCATTTCCATTTTGGTATCAGGTGTTTTCAACTTCTTAGACTGAGCGGGATAAGGTTGTCTGCTTCTACAGGATTCAGACAAGCCTTTGAATCACTCTGCCCCCCCCCCCCATAGTGTCATCTAATCCAGTAATTCCACTCTGGCAGGCAAGCATTCTGTATGGGATGTGTTCTTCTGGAGAACCATACCTAATATAGATTTCACATATTTTACTTCTGTTTCCACAGGATCATTCTTTGTCAAGATCACAACGCAGGGCTGGTCTACACGAACAGTTTTGGCATCTAGTAGCATGTCTGACCACCGTTTATGCTGCATGGAGCTATTCCTTGCCTAGTGAAGTATCTTGTTGCTCTCTAGGCTCTCTTCTGATGTGGGATTCCCCTCTGTATGCTTTGAAAATGTTTTATTACTATTGGTTAATAAAGAAGCTGTTTTGGCCTGCATCAGGGTAGAATATAGCCATATTTTATATATATGTATATATGTTAGGCAGAGTCAGAGAGATACCATGTAGCTGCTGAAAGAGACAGACACAATACACAAATGAATAGAAATGGGTTAATTTAAGATGTAAGAGCTGGGCCTAAGCTAATGGCCAAACAATATGGTAATTAATATAGCTTCTGTGTGATTATTTGTGATTGGGCAGCAGGGAACAAATGAGCAGTTACTGCTTACACTCTTCCTTGACTCTCTGACTTAGGGGCCTCAGGGGCCAATTACCAGAACTTTCGTAGGGCATCTGTTATTCTATGGCAGCACTGTTTGCTGTTCCTTTGAACTCTTATGTACTTTTGAGCTTAGATTTTGATTTTCTTCTAGATGTGATCTCATGGATCAACAAAGTGAGAAACATGAAATCTGTAGTTTCTAGGGCTAACCCAAACACTTCCAATCCACCTCAGTCAAGTATCCTGGGCTTTCATGTTCATGAAGTGAGGAGGTAGCTTCTCCACACTCTGAATGTAGCAGCAGCCAAATCTAGTGCTGTGTTTAAAGGCTGTGCATGGGTTAAGGCTGGATTCCAGCGTCCTTTTCTAGATATCAGGGTGCTGCCTTAAAATTCATAGGTCTTCTCCAGAGGGAACATTTTAATTTCTTTGGTCTATGCCCTGGCTTGGCCCTTAAATGGCCACTGAAGGCCCTTTGTTAAAGGCTTGGTCCTCAGTTTGTGATACAATTAGTAGGAGGTATCCTTTAAGGGGTAGTGGTCAGTAATACAAAGTCAAAGGGTTATTGGAACTGCAGCTGTACCTCTGTATCCTCTGTTTTTTTCTGGTTACCAGAAGCTGAGGAACTCTGTAGCCATGTGCTCTCACCAACACGATGTACTGGCCTGTCCAACAGCACATACACTATGTGTGAAGAATCTGAGCCAAGCATGGACCAAAACATCTGAAGCTGGTAACTAAAACCAATCTTTCTTTATTCCTTTTGAGCTTCTTGGGTGTTTGATCACAGTGATGGAAATGAATGGAGACTGAAGCTGATCTTCTCTTACACAAATGGCATCATCTAGTTTTCAATCTAACACGGTCCCATTGATTTCCTAGAAAACAGAACTTGCATTGAAAATGTGTGAGCTACAATCTCTTCAGAGAATACCTTTAGCTCTTTCTTGGCTGAGCAGCTTTGCTCTGGAAGAAGCACATTCCTGTAAAATGATAGAGTCAACCATTCAAAGTTGTCTGCTCCTAGGTTGTATTTTTTATTGCTTTCTGACTAAACTTGCCATCTGAGTCACTGAAATCCAAAGAGAGGCATCAGGTTTATGATTTGTTCACTTTTACAAGCAATGTGGGGCCATCTTTGCAGACTCCTGGGGGTTTCCCTTGTACTAGGTTTACCTGACCCTGAAGAGCCCCCTCTTCCAGTCTTCTCTTTTAGTACTCTCATCCTCAATCTACCCCAACCTGCGATCTCATGTTTCCATTCCCACCCACACCCAGTCCACCCATGAGATCTTTTCTATTTCTCTTTTCCAGTCAGATATGAGCATCCCCCTTGAGTCATCCTTGCCACCTAGCCTCTCTGGGTCTGTGGATTGTAATATGGTATCCTATACTTTATAGTTAATATCCACTTATAAGTGAGACGAGGGCTCCTAGGAATAGCGGATATGTATCTAGAACTGGCCATTTTCTGTGATCAGGCAAGATTTTCAGGTGATGGATTTGGACACCAACCCAGCCACATAACCTGTGACCTGCCTATGAGATGTCCTTGGGTGAGGGTGGCACGGAGATTGTGCGAGTGGCCAGCCAATGACTTGTTCAGCCTGAGACCCATGCCATGAGGGGGAGCCCACTTCTGACACTTCCTGGAGTGTCAGGACCCAGAGGCTGGAAGGCCCAGAGATCTTGAACAGAACAAAATACAACTGGAGAACAAAAAAAAAATAGTCAATGTAATAAGACTTAACAATATTCTCTCATAGATCATAGATCAGTGCCTACCCCAACTGTTATCAGAGAGGTTTCATCCAGTAACTGATGGAAACAGATGCAGAGACCCATAACCAAACATTAGGCTGGACTCATGGAATCCCGCTAAAGAGAGGGAGAAATAATTGTATGTGCCAGAGGGGTCAATGATTTTCCAAGAAAACCCACAGAATCAACCCACAGGTCTTATCGGAGCTCAAAGAGTCTGAACTGACAACCAGGGAGCCTTGCATGGGAATGACCTAGACACTCTACATGTATGTGGCAGTTGTGCAGTTTGGTCTACTTGCAGGACTCCTAACAGTGGGACAAGCAAGGAGCTGTCCCTAATGCTTTGGCTCACTTTTGGAAACCCATTCCTCATACTGGGTTGCCTTGCTCAGCCTTACAAGGGGAGGAACTTAGTTCTACAGCAACTTGAGATGCCAGGCTTTGTTGATAGCAATCGGAGAAGTGCCATTTTCTGAACAGATATGGAGGAGGAGCAGATTGGGGGGACACAGAGCAGAGGTGGGGGTAGGGAACGGGAGTAGAGGAGGCAGTGGAAACTGCAGTTTAATAGCAAAACAAAATAAGCAAACAGTCTGACGACTAGTTCCCTTGTGGGCGTCATACTTTAAGTGTACAAGGACCAGTCACAAGAATGGCAACACTTAGGGCCTCACTGTCTCTTCAAGGCAGCTGTGAAGCCATGTGAAATGAAAGGAGGTGGAGATGATGACATTTTGAGGCGCTTACATATTTAGTGGTTGGCATATGTAACTAGACAGAGAACTAGACAGACATCTGGATCTCTGCAGCCCTCATAATAGGAGCAAGCCCTGTGGCTGTTCAAGCTCCCTCATACGGTTCTGGCTAAAAATTTAGAAAAAGAGAAAAAGCAGTTCGCAAGCCAGTGGCTCAAAAGTCTGTGGTTTGTTTTGAGGCAAGACTTTAGTCTGATTCCTGTCTCATCTGATAGACTCAAGTTAAAGGCAGTGGAGGAAGCTGCTTGCTCTCCATTGACTAATGTCCGTAATAAAAACAAATAAAACCCCCACAAAACCCAGCAAATGCCTATGGAAGACACGACTAGAAACCTTAAGTCATTGCCTGCCACAGGATGCTAAATCATAGACTAGATACAAGCAATATTCCCATAGAATTCTACCTTCAACCCTGGCAGCATCAGCATCCCCTCCTGAGACTTAGGCTTGCTTCATGTGGTTGTGGTTCCTCAACTCGCTAGTGACAAAATCTGTCTACTTTTCAAGTTTTGGTGAAAATCCCATATGTTGGACATTAAAGACATCCAAATGCTACATGCTTCTTACTTTTTGACTTCAGTAACCACGTAAAATCAGTTGAAATTAGAAAGGTGGTATGAGGAAGCAGTGAGCTTTGTGGCAATGCTGGGCTAACTGGAGCACAAATCAGGTTCTTGCTAGGTAGCTGTAGGTGGCAGCAGTGTATCCCAAAAGAGGCATGACTATATGATAATGACACAATAAAAAGATACAGCTATTGACCAATATCCATGATGAACATTGATGAAAAATTATCAACATAATACAAGCAAACTGAATTTAGTATACTTCAAAACGATCATCCACCATGGTCAAGGTGACTTCATTCTAGTGATTCATGAATAACTTATATGTAAATCAATAAATGCAATTAATCATTTAATAAAATTAAAGACAATTCTCACATGATTATCTCAGCAGATGAAGAAAATGCCCTTGACAAAGTCTAACATCTTTACATGGTAAAAATTCTAGAAAGAATAATTTTTGGAGGGAACATAGTGATATAACAAATTTACAGCTGACATCATACTGAGTGGAGAAAAACATAATGAAATCCCATTAAAATCTGGAACAAGACTGATAGTGTTATCCATTACTACTCAAAATAATGCTAGAAGTCTTAGCTAGAACAGTAAGACAAACCGGGGGAGGGGGAATAAGTGGAAACACATGGCAACGGAAGTTACAGTATTTCTGTGTGCAGATGTTATGATGATTTTTGTAAAAGATCTTCAAGAATTCATCAAAAAACACTCCAAGAACTGATCAGCACTTTTTAGCAAAGTGGCAGGATGCAAAATTAACAGACAGTAATCAACAGTAATCAATAGCTTTTCTACATACTGATGTCAAATGTAGTGAAGAGTAAATCATGAGATCAATCCCACATACAGTAGCCTCAAAAATACCTTGGAATAAACCCCACCAAGGAGGTGAAGGAACTCTGTAATGAAACCTTTTTTAAGATGGTTTTTTCTGTGTAGACTTGGCTGTTCTGGAACACACTCTGTAGACCAGGCTTGCTTTGAACTCATATAGATCTGCCTGCCTCTGCCTCCTGAGTTCTGAGATTAAAGGCAAGTGGCACCACTGCCTGGCTATAATGAAATTTTAATGATCTGAAGAAAGCAATTGAGCAAGACACTAGAAGATAGAAATACCACTGATGTTTATGGACTGGCAGAATTGATGTTGTGAAAATGATCATTCTACCCAAAGCAATTTGTAGACACAGTGAAATTGCAATCAAAATCTTCTAGCCATTATTTTTTCCTCTGATAATTTTGTTACTTTATAAATAATAGGAATCAAAATTTTCACTTCCTCCCCTTCTTCTACTTCCCTCATGCTCCCCCACTTAAGTTCCCCCTCCCCCTCCAGTCCTAAGAGAGGGCAGGGTACCCTGCCCTGTGGGAAGTCCAAGGCCCTCCCCACCTCCATACAGGCTTAGGAAGGTGTGCATCCAAATAGAATAGGTTCCCAAAAAGCCATTACAGGCAGTAGAGACAAATCCCAGTGCCATTATCATTGGCTTGACTTCTCAGTCTGTCTCAATTGTGAGCCATCCTTAGAGGGTCCAGTTTAATCTCATGCTCGTTCAGTCCCAGTCCAGCTGGATTTGGTGAGCTCCCATTAGACATTCTTAACAGAAATGGGAAAACAAATATTTATACTCATATAGAAACAAACACACAAGACCCCAGACAAGCAAGGCAATGCTGAGCAAAAAGAATAATGCTGGAGGCATTATTACGTTTTCTCACATTACACTAGACATCTAAAACAATAAAGCAGAGATAGTACTGGCAGAGATTAGTAGGAGATGAAGAAAACAGTTTTAAACCAGTGTATCTACTACCTAATCCTTGACAAAGATTCCAAAAGTACACACCAGTTAAAGAACAAACTTCCCAGGGTTCTTGTAGCTTATGGGGAGGCTGATTTTCAGTTTTTCCATTGCATTCTAGAACAGCATCTCCCACTAGATGCTGCCATAATTGTTAGATGGGACACACTAGTATGGTCTTAAGTTCAGGAAATCCTCAATATGCAGATGATAAGTGATATTCCACTCTTCTCAGTGCTCAGCACACAGGAAGAGGTTTCAGAAGTCTACTCAATAGACAGTATATGATAAACAGTATGGCATCAAAGAATCCCTAGGAAAGTTCTATGAGATGACAATGGAAAGCACAATGGTTTTCCTCCAGAATTTAGAGAAATAATAATGGAATCCTACAACTGGTCAATGTTAATTTTACACAGTCACACATAAGTTAATTTCTGACATTTCTGCACAGGATCTTGAGAACACATGGCATTTCCTTCATCTGTATTTGCTCTGTTATTCATGCAGCGTGTCAGAGGGAAGAAAAACTAAATTGAGAGCTAGGGATTTCCCATTCCTATGTGCCATGCCTTTGCAGTTTATTAGTGACCTTTTAAAACATACATAATACTTTTGTTAATTCGTAGAGAATTTTGGACCTACCACATATTTTGACCATTTAACTCCATTGCCCCATTAGCTCTAATCAGATCTACCCACACACCCATCATCTTCATGTCAAATTTCTTGTTCTTGTTGTTTTAACCTACCGAATCCAATTTGTGCTACTCATATACTCACAGATGTGGAGACATCAACTGGAGAATCATATTAGTAGTCATATCCTTAGAACTGACTTTTCCCCACCAGTTGTCAATAGCTCCTTAGCTAGATGTGGGCACTCAGGAGATTCGAGTCATTCTGTGTTGCATGTTGAGTGCCTTGTTCTTGTGAAGTTTCATGCAAGCAACTACAGTTGCTGTCAATTCATGAATGCAGTGGTTCTGTCATGTTCAAAGGACAGTGTTTTGGTCTGGCCCAGTGTTCCTCAACTTTATATGGAAATATTTGTATTGATATCTCTATCAACTATCTACTGTCTACTATCTATCATCTATCTATCTATCTATCGTCTATCTATCTATCTATCTATCTATCTATCTATCTATCTATCTATCTATCTATCTATCTATCTATCTATCTATCTATCATCTATCTACCTATCTATCATCTATCTCTCTCTCTCTCTCTCTATCTATCTACCTATCTATCATCTATCTCTCTATCTATCTATCTATCTCTATCTATCTATCTATCTATCTATCTATCTACCTATCTATCATCTATCTCTCTATCTATCTCTATCTATCTATCTATCTATCTATCTATCTATCTATCTATCTACCTATCTATCATCTATCTCTCTATCTATCTCTCTATCTATCTATCTATCTATCTATCTATCTATCTATCTATCTATCTACCTATCTATCATCTATCTCTCTCTCTCTATCTATCTATCTATCTATCTATCTATCTATCTATCTATCTATCTATCTATCTATCTATCATCTATCTCTATCTATCTATCTATCTATCTATCTATCTATCTATCTATCTATCTATCATCATCTATCTCTATCTATCTATCTATCTATCTATCTATCTATCTATCTATCTATCTATCTATCTACCTACCTATCTATCATCTATCTCTCTATCTCTATCTATCTATCTATCTATCTATCTATCTATCTATCTATCTATCTATCTATCATCTGTCTATCTATCTATCTATCTATCTATCTATCTATCTATCTATCTACCTACCTCTCTCTCTCTCTCATCTATAACCTACTATTTATATTAATAACATATATGTTTTGAAAAATATGTTTCCATATGGCTTTTCCAAACACTCCTCTCCTTCTCTCTCCTCATCTCTCTCCTAGCTTAAATTTTTCCTTCATTATTTCCCATTTTGCCTTCATATCATCTGGGTTCTACTGTTCCCCAACTCCAACCCTGTTCTTTCTTTCCCTTTCTTCAAAATAAACCCTCTTCTATTTTCCCATTTTTTATAGGTACTCCATGTTAAAAATACAAATCTAAATATTTAACTCTAGGATCCACACCTGAGTGAGAAGATGAAACATTTGCCTTTCTCATGCATTGTAATGTTTTCCAGTTCAATCCATTTACCTGAAAATTTCATAATTTCATTTTTTCCTCATAGCTAAATAATATTTGGTTAAGTATAAGTACCATATTTTTATTATACATTTATCAGCTGATGGACATTTAGGCTGTTTTCATGTCCTAGTTATTGTGAATAGGGCAGTGGTAAACATAGATTGACCTTTTGCCTCAGTAGTAGAAAATAGTCTTTGGGGTATATGCCCAGGATTGGTACACTTTGGTCATATGGTATTTACCTATTTCTATTTTTAGAGGAACCTTCACATGATGCAGCACTTTGCATTCTTGCCATATTGCACAAGAGTTCTTCTTTTCCCCATTCTTGCCAGCATTTGCCATCCCCTCTTTTTTATTTTAGTTATTTATTGGGTAAGATGAAATTTCCAACTAGTTTGAATTTGCATTTCTCTGACAGCTAAATATGGTGGACACTTTAAACAATACTTGGCGGTTATTTTTATTTCTTCTTTTGAGAACTTTGTGTTCAGTTTGGTAGCTCAGTTTCTTTGTATATTCTAGACACTTATCCTCTCACTTATATATAGTTGGAAAAGACTTTTCTGTATGGTGCCTCTTCAGTCAACCAACAGTTTCTTTTGCAGAGCAGAATATTTTTAATGTTACAAAGTTCTATCAACTGCTTAGGTTTGCTTATCAGTTGATAAGCCACATTTGCTACAGGACAAGCCAATGAAGACATAAAGAGAGAGGAATCAAATCATTAAAGATGAAAAGAACTCAGCCATAGCCTCGTAAGGGACCTTTAGAGTAGGACAGCAAGACAAGTTGTGCTTGAACTGTAAGTTTCTGTCAGAGTTCTGGGGTGGATGGCAGGGCTGGAGGAAAACATTGTGAAAGTAAGAGATGATTAAAGTTGGACTTAACATGTAAACCAAGAAGATTGGAGATTCTGGGACCCACAAGAGAATTTTAAACATAGTTTGAGAGTAGGTTTATGATTTAGTAAGAACATCATTTGGAGTAAACCAGAAAAGAGCGAAGAGTTTAAAGCATTGTTGTTGTGGTCAAAGAAAGAAAGGATCTGAACTAGTAGAGTTTCAGAGGGTCAAAGACACGAACTGCTTCCAAGGATTTTGGTAACTGATTTTGTGTAGGAGATCCAGAAGATGGAAAGAACAAAATGGTAGAGCTTCCATCTTTAGTTAGGTGCTGGAGCCTGCTGAGGAAGACCAGGTCTTTGGCGGAGAATATGAAAATACATTTAAATGGAGGTGGACATGAAGCTGCCATGCTTTCAGTTTGAGAGCTCAAGAGATATGTCTGGAATTGTGTATTTATGTAGAATGTATTGCCATATAAATTAAAGCTAGTTGAATCTTGAGAATCAATGAGATCACCTAGTGCGAGTATCTAAAATGAGAGGAGAGTATCCTGGAGAGAGCTTCAGGCAAAAGCAGTATTTGAAGCAGTGAAGAAAAAAGAAACCCAGAAAGACTCCAAAGATAATGGAATCAGTGGACTTCTGTTTTTGTTTCTTCCTGTGTAATATAGAACAGACATAAACTCAAAACCATGCTGGCTACAAAGTCCATGGTCAGCCTCAGGGTTGGAGCAGTAGGCTGGGTATCTCACACTTTCTTTTTCTTTGAGTTTTTGCTTTGAATCCTTTCATTTTGACATCATGGCTTTTATTTAAATGTTATTTAGGAAGATATTAGTTTAGACTTGATGCAAAGCTTAAATTTTGACTGTTGACTGTGTCAGGCTTGCCCTGGAACACTCAGGATTATATTCTTCCCATTCTATCTAGGTTATAGGTTTTATTCCACCAACTTCTCTCCCGAGGAATGCAGTGAATGGCTTTCTTTCTTAGTAGATGATCTGTAATCTAATTCCCACTGTAATAGTGATTCTGGTGTTAGCCGAGTTCATGCCATAGCACAGGGAAATAAGTGACTTTCCAGGAAAGACAACAGATTAAAATGCAAGGAAGAAAGAAGACTGAGTCAGAGACAGAGAGAATAAAAGAAACAACATTTTGGAATTGTTTTTAAATTTTGAATTTAAATTTTATTTTATGTGTATAGTTGTATAGTTGTTTGTTTTCATGTATGTCAGTGCACTAATTATGGGCCTAGTATTCATGTGTATTGGAGCCCATGAAACTAGACTTACATATGATTGTGAGCCACTGTGCACACAATCAAACCAGAATCCTCTGAAAGAGCAACCAGTGCTCTTAATCAATAAACCCTATTTTCCAGTCTTGATGCAACGATTTTATTTTATTGTTATTAAATTTGTTTACTTATTTTATATCCTGATCACAGTTTCTCCTCCCTCCTCTCTTCCCCATAATTCACCTCCAACCCCCATCAACTTCTCCTATGTTTCTATTCAGAAACGGGCAGGCTTCTTCATGGGTGTCAACAAAGCATGGGGTAAAAAATTGAGCTAGGACTAAGCTCCTCCATTAATATTAAGGCTGGGCAAGACAATCCAGCATGTGGAATAGGTTCGTGGAAGCCAGCCAATGCATTAGGGACAAGCCATGCTCACAATGCTAGGAGTCCAAGTAGATCAGCTACACAGGTACACAACTGTCACACATATGTAGAAGACCTAGGTTGGTACCATGTAGGCTCTCTAGCTGTTGGTCCAGACCGTGATCTCCTATGAGTCCAGATTAGTTGTTTCTATGTGTTCTTTTGTGATGACCTTGACACCTCCCATATAATCCTTTCCCTCTTTCTTTGACAGGAATCTCTGAGCTCAGCAAAGATTTTATTGAGCAAGCTGAACTATCCCATTTGTATGGGATAAGAAACCCAGAGTTGGGAGTTCACAGTAGGCATTTATGACTCCTCAGTCCTTCCATCTTTCTTATAGCTTGCTCAATGTTTGTCTCTAATCAGGACTTTTCCTCATTTTCACCTTTCCTGTGAGAAATGAGTTTTGGTCTCTGAGCATATCTTTCCTTACTTAAAAGAATACCTTTCTCATTTCTTCTCAGCATATGCCTCCTAACATTCCCACAACTAGTGTGTCTTAGTGGGGTAATAAAGACTAAAGTTACAATTTAATATTTGAAAACCATTTAGAATAATTCATACAATAAAGTCAGCAGTGAATAAACAAATATCAACACATGTATCATTGTGTTGATTATAATTTGATTGACACACAATCTATGGAACCTGAGTGAGTGATTTCTCAGAATTTTCTTAGGTTTTTAATTCCAAATGACGTGAAAATTAGAAAATGTCCCAAACTAGCATGATGGATTTAATACTCTCAAATTGTCTCTTTGTTGGGTCAAGAAAACAATGAATGAATTTGGTAAAGACTGGGATTCAAGCAGCTTCTTAGAAAACACCATGATGTAAATTCTGTTCTGTGACCCCGCAGAACTCAAGAAGGGATAGTTTTTCTAACAGGCACAGCTTTACTGATTGCTTTCTCAAGATCATTGGAGATAGATGAGTGTTGTGGGACAATGGTCTGTACTCTGTCACTTGTATTTTAAATAAACACTGATTGGCCAGTAGCCAGACAGGAAGGATAGGCAGGGCAATGAGAATTCTGGGAAGAGGGAAGTTGTAGTTTGCTGCTGTCACCCAGACAGAGAGGAAGCCAGACACAGAGCAAGCACAATGTGACTACCTTGCCGAAAAAAGTACTAAGCCATGTAGCTAACAAGATAAGAATTGTGTGCTAATATAAGTTATAAGAGCTAATAAGAAAAGCCTGAGATAATAGGCCAATTAGTTTATAATTAATGTAGGCCTCTGTGTGTTTTATTTCAGACTAAATGGATGTGGGACCTGGTGAGACAAAAACCACGGCCAAAAGATGGGGGACTTTCTCTTTTAGGCTATAGTATAAAAACCAGGAAGAGAACTGGGCCTAATAAGGGCTTATCCTGGGGCCAGTGTTTTGAGTGCCTACAAGCCCAGCTTCATTCTGGTCAACGATCTATACTTGACAGTCAGTTGGCTCATTGGTGAAAATACTGACAGAATCATTCAGCCAATTCTGTTCAGTTTTGAGAATTAAAACTTATTGAGGTGTAGAGTGGGGTTGGAATATGGTTAGTGTGTAGGATAAAGATGTTCTCAGAATATAAATGGATCTTAATGAAGACAGGTTGCTGGAGGATATGGGCAGACTGTCCAAGTTTTGAAACATCTCAGGCTTAAACTTTGCAAATGTCAAAGCACTATATCCATCTATAATCTAATGTACACTAAACTCCCTAATTTTCTCATTCAGTTTTGTGGTTTTGGCAGTTTCAAGAAATCCCCTTTCCACTATCAAACAACTCATTTCATTTTACTGTAAAGAAAGATGCTGGGCAGTGGCTGTATTTGCAGTCGCTGTCCAGGCCCTGGTGCTGAAATAGCCCTGCTTCCTTTACAGTGTCTGTGTGTCACTGCCAGAGAGTACATGCAGGTAGTGTTTGAACCCTTTGTGTTAGGAGATGGCCTCTGCACAGCCTCTGGTCTCTGTCTTTTATTCACCAGTAATTTCCCCAGGTAAAACAATTTGATCTGCTGTACCTGATTCTTCCAGGACTTTTCTATGAACTTCCAGGCTGCAGCCCACACCAGGTAAATAGAATCGATAGTAATCCCTTAAGTAATTTCAGTGCAAATCTAGACTGCCCCACAGAAAGCATTCTTAGAATCTCCTGACCTCATCATAGTCACCATGTCTTTTGATCTTTGGTAGCACACTGCTTTTTCTTCAGGCAAATGAGCTTTTGCATGATTTTGGTGTGCTAGTACCTTCTGAATATGGACTGGTCTAGAAGCAAAGGGTTCAAAGTGGGAGACTAGTTCTTTTGTAAATGTTTTTCTTAGCCTTGAGGAGGGATTTAAAAAAAGCTATTTTGCAATGTGAGAGGAAGTTCAGTTACTTTGAAGAGCAGGAAAGAGCTCTGTTTCTGAACTCCAGTGCCAGGAAGGGTTAGAACTGTCTGCAGAATCACTGAACCCCTCCTCTGACTGTAGTGGATGTGGTTGGTCGGCAATTGGAAATAACCAAATTAGCCTTATATAAAATGCTCAGCTTTAATAAATAGGGGAAAATGGGAGAAACTTACAGAGCCAGAGTTCCAGTGAAGGGCAGGGAGTCAAGAGAGCAAACAACCAAAACACGGATCTTTTAAAGGTATTTTGTTCCCTGGAGGGGTTACGCCCCTTAGACAAGGGATTGGTCAGCCTCCCCAACATCTGAGTGTGCAGCATACTAGGACAGGTCTTCACTTGCCTTGTGGCAGAGTCTGGGTCTCTGCGGCTGAGATGTCCAGGCAGATGAAACCCTCAAGAGTCTTCGACCAGCTCTGTCTGAGAAGCATTGTCCCCATCAGGGCTACACCCTTGGCATTTTTCTGAACTTGAGAATTATTAGAAACAAAATCCCTTTCCTGACCTATAAATCTTAACAAGAACCTTGGTCCTTAAAAGTGGTAGGGATTCTTCAGGACTGTGTATATGATGAGGGAATTTAGCCACCTCTGCTATGTTATCAGATTCCAAAAAATAAAAAAATAAAAATTATTTACTTTATTTGTTTATATGTTTGTGTCTGCATGAGCTTTTGGAGGCCCAGAGGTGACTGTACCTCCTATAACTTGAAGTCTGTATGTGAGACACCTTGTGGGTGCTGGGAACATTACCTGGTTGCTCTATTAGAGTGGAAAGAACTTCAGTCGCTGAACAATTTTCCAGTCCTTGTTGTTAAAATCATGAGAATGATTTTGAAGAAGGATGCAAAATTTGTTCCTAGTTACAGATTTCCAAAATTCACACAACAAGAACAATCTCAATGGATTTCAGAAACTATGGATTAGAGAATGAAGATACGTGCTGATAGAAAATGGCAGGCAGTTTTTTCCATGAGAACACTTATGGCTGGCAGGTACTGTGTATGAAGTTTCAGTGTACTCTGTAAAGCTTGTGTCCATGAGAAGTATAGGGCCCTTGTCATCATTTGTGTTGGTGTCTTTTTGCTGCCTTGACAAATATCTGAGAGAAACAAAAAAGGGAAAATTTACAGTGGTTCAAGGTTTCAGTTCATAGTTAGCTTCCTCCATTGCTATTGTAAGGTAGGATATTTTGGTGGTAGGGCTATAGGCAGGAGGAGTCTATTCTACCTCGTTGCTTACAAGGAGAAGTAGAAGGGAAAAAGATGGGGCCAGGGTCAATGTACACCCTTCAAAGCTATGTTGTAGAGACATAATTTCCTGAGTCAGTCCCCTTTCACCTACAGTTCCACTACCTTCTGATAGTTCATAAAAATTCTGAATCCATCAGTTGATTAGAACATTGATTAGATTAAAACCCTTGTTATATAACTCTTACTGGAAACATACTCATAGACAAACTCAGTAATATTCTTAGATGTTTCTCAGTCCGATCAAATTAACAATCAAGGCTTAATATGACACCAGCAAATAGGAAGGCCCCAGTGATACCCATGACTCGTTTATACAAGGATTAGCTGAGAGTGTATTAGCAATGTCTTATTTTCTGTATTTTGAAGTTTTGTGATCCAAGGCCCTGATGACCAGAGAGGGAATGACCTTCCCAAGATTAGTCAGTTCCTAGAGCTAGAGGTAACTTACTCATAAGAATGTTTCATGAGAAAAGAAAGCCAACTGGTATGGACTTGGTGTGCATGTCCATACTAGATTTGTATGTAGAAGGTCTAATCCCTAATGACATGATATTAAAAGGTGGAACATGCAGGAGGTGAGCTGGTTGTGATGACGGGGCCCTAGTGATGGTGTTAATGTCTCTAAGGAGAGAACTTATGAGGTGTCCTCTTCTCCTCAGTATGTGAGTACACAATTAAGGAGCATATGGTCCTCAGGATGAGAGTTCTCGCTAACCCTCTGTTCTGTAGGCATCGTGATCTTGAACTTCCCAGCTTCCCAAACTGTGAAAAACAATTGTTTGTTTTTTAAATGGCCTGTTTATGGTATATGTATGACAGCATACTGAATGGATGAAGACACTAACCAAACTGAAGTCCATACCCCACCTTCTTCCATGAGCTCATTCACTCACAGCATTATCTTCCTTTCCCAGTCACCCAGGTTCAGGTACCAGACAGCTGAAGATGTTGCAGAAGCCTCCAGAATTAGTCAAACAAGCTTACCTGAAGTCTGATTACTCTCCCTCACTCATTCCTTCCTGTTGAGACATCAGTCTCTTATCTATGCTTTCTTCGCACTCCTTCTGCTTCCTGACACACAGGCACTCCTCTGTGTGTCTCTGTATAGCATTGAATTTCCTTTTGGATCTAAATGTGGCCATTTATCTCTTAATGGTGGCAACTTCTGGTCTCTTGGCTTCTTAAAATGGCATCTCTGCCTGGAGCAACCTTAGGCCAGATAGCGCCTAGCATCTCAAATTTAGCAATATTCAAGGGTGTCTCTTCTATTAACATACTCACAGTTGGTGTAGGTATGCAAATTCTGAGGCTTGACTCCTTCTGCTTGACAATGATATACAGTCACTGTGCTAGGCCCCTAAATACAATCCTCTAAATCTATATTTCTTACCAAGGCAGATTATTTGTCTTTCTGACAATATTAGGCCCTGGAAATGTAATTTTTTAATGAAAGGACTTTATAATGTGGTTCTCTCAGAAGCGCTTGTCCAGCTAAGATGAGGACATTTATCTCCAATGCTGTCCCCTTGGTGATATTTTAATATTGTATAATTCACTTAACAATGTGGCTATTAATTATAGTGGAATCTCACAACTGCCTTCCTGTGCTGCTGTAAATTGGACAGTTTGAAGCACGTTTGCCTCAGTTAAGGTATTTGTCAGTTTTCAAAAATTATTTGCATTAAATAATTACCAAATTTTAAGATTATTTTCAAGAGGATTTAATAAGCTATAATAGAATTCCACAGATATTTCAGACTTCTAGGTAGCAAAAGGCCCCAGAGCGGAAAGGGTTGGAATTCAGGGGCTCAGAAGCTATGTAGATTTTGCAGTTTTCTGTCATTATCACATGTCTGTCTCCATATACCATGGTTCCATGCTTTGTCTGTATGCTTGAGGATGGTTTAGAAAGCATATAGCAGGAATTCTGACTTTATCCCTTCCTGAGTAAGTTGAACAACAAAACAAAGCTTGTTTCTCTTGGGATCTAATTACCATGTGGTTGCTTTGAACCAACCATTTGCCTGGGTACATGGTATCTTCTGTTAAGGAGAAAATTAGAGAAACACTAGCATTAGGCAGAGGAATAGAAGCTCAATAAGGAAAACACATGTGTCATTCAGTGTCAGGTCCAAGGATAAAGAAAAACTAATTCAAGAGTGTTTCAAAAACGTGTTTGTACTGCATAAGCACAGACATAGAAATGGTAGACATGTCTAACAACTCCTGTACCTGACAGAGGCCAACGAAATGCATTCTGTTGTTCTCTTAATAAAATTCCTCAAATGAAGGAATAAGAAGAGACTTTCAAAGTAAGGAAACAACACAATGCAATCTTAGTGCTCCTAGAGGAACAATCATCAGTTCATTCATCTTCTTTATGAATTAATTAACCTTTTGAATAGAGATGCAAAGGTTAAAAGAGTTCACAGTAGCAGGAAGGTGATGAAGGCGAACAAAGCCACTGTTTCACCAGAAAGAATGAAAGAAAAGGTCCCAAACTGACTAAAATAGAAATAAAAAAATGAACCACAGTATGGTCTATAGACCAATACGATGGATGCAATTTGTCAAGTGAGATTTCCTTTTCCCAGATTTGTGCAAATTTTTCTATCATGCTGACAAAAATTCACTATATATCACACATAAGAAGAATGTTGCACATATGAGTACCTGTGAATGCATGCATAAGAACTACACAGTGTCAAACCAGCCAAAATCTCAGTATGAAAGGAAGGGACTCACAAAATACTGCTTCTCTCTAAGGGGCATTTGGAAATTGATAGCTACTGAAAAAGGAAAAGCAGGTTTTGTTCAGAAATATGGTCTCTGAAAGGATATCCATGCTCTAATAGATCTCTCTTTCTCTATCTCTTTTTCTCTCTCCCCCCCTCTGGTTTCTGTTTTCTCTTAAGTTTTTTAGGAGTGTGATGGTTTTGTATTTGGCCGGTTTTCTAGTTGGTACGTTCACATGGAATTCCTGATAGTGTTGAAGGCTGGGATACTGGGATAAGTTAGAAGAAGGAAGGTTGGAGGAGAAGGTCTTTGTGATCTACTAGTGATAGAGTCACAGGGGATAGGAAGACCCCAACTTATTTCCTACTCCAGAGCTGTGGGTGAGACTGGGTGTATAGTATCTCAGGAGAAGTAGGAAGGTATGTGTCTGCTTCATCCTACTTGCTGCCCTGGGAAGACTGGCCCTTGGGTTGGCAGTGGGTGCCTTCTGGAGTTGGGTTCTGGAACAAAACAAGTGAGGGCAGGAGACCTAGGAGGGATAGTTTGTGGGATCCACAGGAGATGTGGGCTGTTGTTAGGGAAGGCTGCAGCTGGTGTTCTGTTGGAGAGTTAGGAGCAAGACTGTGAGATGGGGGTTTGGAGAAACAGAGAGAGGAGAAAGTCTTTTTTCTATCAGGCATGGACTGTGGTTTATACGGTGGTAAGTTGGAAGAAGGAAGTTAGGGGTTTATAGTCTGTGGAACCCATAGGAGGTGTGGGCAAGAATGAGGGCAGGTAGAAACTAGTGTTGTGTTGTAGTGTTAGGAATGAGAGTGAATGATTGGGTCTGGGGAAACGAGAGAGAGAGAGAGAGACAGAGACAGAGACAGAGACAGAGAGACAGAGAGAGAGAGAGAGAGAGGGGGGGGGGAGGAGAAAGTCTGCAGGTAGCCTGCCTGATTTTCTGGCCTATCGAGATTCTTTTCTTTTTCTTTCTTTTTTTATTTTGCAATAATCACCAATTCATTGGATACAATGGATAATATTACTCCTGGAAATATCCATTGCCTTTTAAAAGAGTAGATGGAGTTTGTATATCCATTGCTTTCATTTTTTCTGTTTTATTAATTTTTAAAAAAAATACCAATCCATTCCCACTCCCTTCCCTCCTCCCATTCCCTCCACACACCTCCCACCCCACCCCCTCTAGTCTTAAGAGAGGGTAAAACACCTGGCTTTGTGGAAGGTCCAAGGCCCTCCCTATTATATCTAGGCTGGGAAAGGTATACATCCAAAGAGAATAGGTTCCCAAAAAGCCAGCACACACAGTAGAGATAAATCCCCGTGTCACTGCCAGTGGCCCCTCAGTCTGCCCCAGCCATACAACTGTCAACCACATTGGTCCTATACTTGTTGTTTTCCAATCCTGATGGAATTGGTGCACTCCCATTAACCCAGGTAAACTGTTTCAGTGGATAAACCCTTCATGGTCTTGACCTCTTTGCTCATATTCTCATTCCTTCTACTCGTCAACTGGACCTTGGAAGTTCAGTCCAGTGTTCTGATGTGGGACTCTGCCTTCGTTTTCATCTGTTGTTGGACAAAGGTTATATGGTGATATTTAAGATAATCATCAGTCTGATTACATGGCAAGGCCAGTTTGGGCATACTTTCCTCTATCACATAGGGTCTTAGCTGGGGTCATCCTTGTGGATTCCTGGGAATTTCTCTAGAGCCAGGCTTTTTGCTAACCACATAATGGCTCCCTCAATCAAGATATCACTTTCCTTGCTCTCATATCTGTCCTTCCTCCATCTCAACTATCCCATTCCCTCAAGTTCTCCTCAACCCTCCCCTTCTTCCCTCCTCTTCCCCTTCTCCCCTTCCTTTTACACCCTGCCCCCATGCTCCAATTTTTGTCAGGCTATCTTGTCTATTTCCAATTTCCAGGTGGGTCTATATATGTTTTCTTTGGGTTCACCTTATTAGCTTCTCTAACTATAGGCTCAATATCCTTTTATATAGCTAGTATCCACTTTTTGGTCTGTGTCACCTCACTCAGGATAGTGTTTTCTAATTCCATTCATTTGCATGCAAAATTCAAGATGTCATTGTTTTTTACCACTGAGTAGTACTCTAATGTGTAGGTGTGCCACACTTTCTTTATCCATTCTTTAGTTGAGGGGCATCTAAGTTGTTTCCGGATTCTGGCTATTACAAATAATGCTGCTATGAACATAGCTGAACAAATGCTCTTGTAGTATGATTGAGCATCTTTTGAGTACATTCCCAAGAGTGGTATTGCTGGATCCTGAGGTAGGTTGATTCTCAATTTTCTGAAAATAAACAAGTCCCATGAACACACTGTAAATTGAAAATACTATATGCTGAATAATATTTATGTACTGTTGAGGCTCATAAAGTGGCAGCACTAAGTATAAGCCTCTGAAGCAATGTTTTCCCTTGACTTTCTCCCCCTATCCCCATGTTCACACAAGCCACAGGTGCTGGAATTCCTGCTTCCCAAATCAAACCATAAGTAATAGAGCCTCCTTCCTACAGAAGCAAGTAGAAATCATAAAGGATGACTCTGAATTCTGCTGCCTCTCTGTGTCAGAGTAGACCATGAAGAAAACAAAAATTGTATTCCACAAAGTCCTCCCCAAGCCCAAGAAGAAATGCCACATTTGAGAGGCCATTTGCTTCAGTAATTTTGGATCACCCCCTTTCTGGCCAGGCTTGTTTCTCATGGTTGTCCATCTTTCATCTTTGGAATCATCCCTCTGAGGGCTTAACGTCGGAGTAGAACTCTAAATAAGAAACATATAAATGCATCTTTTGAAATAGGGGTATTGGCTAGGACTCATAGGAAGGAAGAGGCACTGTCTCACTCCTGTCTTAGCATTATTGCATACTATAGAAAATCAGCTATTTAACCGCACGATCACAAGGGTAACTGACCTGTGGTTCCCAGACACTACCTGGCCCAGGAGAATATTGTAGCATGTTACCCTTGGAAAGACTGAAAACTGAAATTAAGAATATTTTGTTTACTTTTATTTTTTAATTGACACTTAATTTGTGCCAATTTTACAATATCATAAAATGGAACAGATTGTAAGCTGAGCCAACATCAAAATGGGGGGGGGGGCAATTTGTACATAAAATATGTGCACTTGAAATTTTAAATTGTTTTATTTATTTCAATAGTAACCCATTATTATAGTAAGCTCATAAGTAAAAACATTAATGAAATAATTTTGAAAAATAAAGAGTTCAAGTTTATTCACTATATATTCTTTTCAAATTATGCTTAAAGCTAAACACATATTTTCTTTTTTTTCTTTCTCATGGTTTTTTTTTATATTTAAAAAATTTCCATCTCCTCCCTTCCTCCTCCCCCCTCCCTCCCCTCCTCCTCCCCCTTCCCTCCTCTCCTTCCCCCCCTTCCCTCCCCTCCCCTCCACCCATACCTCCCCTCCCTCCCTCTCAAGGCCAAGGAGCCATCAGGGTTCCCTACTCTATGCTAAGACCAAGGTCCTCCCAACTCCCCCCAGGTCCAGGAAGGTGATCGACCAAGCTGAGAAGGCTCCCACAGAGCCCGTCCATGCAGAAGAATCAGAGCCCAGCGCCATTGTCCTTTGCTTCTCAGTCAGCCCCCGCTGTTGGCCACATTCAGAGAGACGGGTTTGGTCGAATGATCCATCAGTCCCATTCCAACTGGAGTTGGTGATCTCCCATTAGTTCTGTCCCACCGTCTCCATGAGTGAAGCACCCCTCACGTTCCTGACTTTCTCCCTCATGTTCTCTCTCCTTCTGCTCCTCATCAGGACTTTGGGAGCTCAGTCCAGTGCTCCAATGTGGGGCTCAGTCATTTTCCCCATCTATCGCCAGATGGAGGTTCCCTCACGGTCCTGACTTTTTCAATGTTAGTTTATATTGGAGCTTTCCTGGTAAAGCCCTCTTTGGCATACTGCAAGGATAATTAAAAGTAATCATTAAGCTATAATACAGGTTGAATCATTGTCTTCTAGTTGCTGTTACTTACTCACTCTCTTACAATATTGACAAATTAAAATGGCTGCATATTTCCTGTATGCTATAAATCAAACCAAAAGGGAATTTCCTGGAGTTGTGGGTGACCAGTGTACAATTCTGTGTAGCAATGGGGTCTGCATCGTCCTGCATAACGTTCATTAGACACATATTAGATATTTGTGAAATGTAGCGGGTGAGATGGACAACTGTATTTTAACTTTGATCTAGCATTAGGTATGAAAGTTTAGATAGGATCACATGACTAGTGCCACTTTATCGGGGTAGAATATTCCAAAGCATTGATAGAGGGGAGAGACACTGTTCAAAATGTTATTGGATTTCCTACCATGTCAGAATAGAATTTGATGTTCAGTAGGGCAAGGTTGTCTACCTCAGATTCCTTTTCATTACTGTGCAGCAGTACTCTGGATTATGTTTTTATAGCACATCTGTCAAGCACTCTGTGAGAGCCTCATATTGACGGTGCAGAACGTGGCATCATGCCGGGTTCTCACAGGCTTAGCAGGATCAACACCCAAGGAAGCCCCAGACTCACACTCCACCTTGATACTACTGTTTTGCAGATCTTAGACTTGTCTGTATCTTGGCTTCCAAGGGCATCAACTTTCTGTTGATCTGGCCCAGGCACTTACTATCTCAGCCATTGCATTTGGGCACAGGGTCAGTGGCACACTGTTGTTGGAGACAGATGGCCCTGCCACAGATTTTATGTTCTGTTTAAAAATAATGCTCCCTAATGCTTAGCAATTTTGAAAGTTACTTTATCTGAAAAATTGTACTTTTTCTAAATGTGTCAAAGAGTCTGCAGAGTTGGCTTCATCTAAATGTTACTAAAAATCAAAGTGTTTTAGGCTTAGAAGGTGAATGTAGTATTCATCTTTGTGTCCCCATCTCTTTCATTTTGCTGATAAGGGAATAGAGCTTGAGAAATCACCTTCCCTTTAGCAGAAGACATGAAACTAGAATACAGGTCTTCTTTTCACCCAGTGTCAGTGTCTTTGTAGTTTAAAATGTCTGGCTTTCCTGTGCCTCATTGGGAATGCACATCGAGCGTTGGACACTATTTGAATGAGGGAGACATGTGGCTTTATTCAGTTTCCTTCTTAGTCTCTATTCTACTCCGGTGCCTCCAGTGTGGACAAATCCATTTCTGGTTAGAGAATTAGCTTAAGAACCTCACTCTACCACATTCAAATGAGCCCTTTTAAATCCTCCACTTCAAGCTTTTATACTAGATTCCATTGTGAGGTGATAATGAGGTGCAGAAAACTAATTATGTCATCAGACAAAGCTGTCTGGTCCACCATCTGCCGAGCCTGGAAAGGGATAGTCCCTGGTTGAACTGAGAACTGTGTCTAAAAATAGCCACTTTACTTTGTTCTTGGCTCCATTCTTGCCATGGGCATGATGGAGCAGGAATTATGTAAGACATATTTGAGCCAGCAAGGCATGAGGTCACAGGTCTTTTTCTAGGTATCAGATCTTACATACATGTGGATTATCATTACCTACACTTCACCATAGTTCCTAACTATTTTCTCCCAGGTCTCAAACTCTCGCCCCTAATTTAATAGCTGTTATAAAATGTAGGAGGAATGTGCTGGTTTAAGAGTCCAAGCTTCTTTCTCACATAACCAAACTATCAAGGTCCTAAAGTGTTTATTAGCAGTCCCATACTTGGATTTTGGGATATACTCGTGTCAGTTCTAAAGTGAGTTTGATGTCATTTTAACAGGGATTCCAGGTTCGTTCCTTTGAACTAGGCAGCCATTCTTACTTTGTTCAATACCCTAGCCTTCTCTTTTGCTGATATGAAGATCTCAACTTGATAATTAAATTTGTTCTTCTGGATTATTAAAATACTAACAGGTAAACTTTATGACTTAGCATTTTCCAAAGTAGGTGTGACTGACCCCATACAGTCAGGGCTTCATTTTTTTATTTGTGTGCCTTTTTTTTTTTTATCTTTCAAAGTTCTTTGGGAAAAAAGCTGGTGCTTTGTAAATCTTTTTTAGATGACAATATGAGAAGTCTATGCAGAGAATTCTTTTACAAATTTTCTGGTGGCCACTTTCATTATAATTCAAATCTCAAAAGTAGATTCCTTTTGAAAATTAGTTGACCCACACTGTAGTATAAACCAAACTGAAAATGAGACCAATCCAAATTTCTTGGTTGGTTATAGAGCAGAACTTGGTCATATCTGTAATAATGTTAAATAAATAAAGGTGCTTTTGCTACTCATGTGAAGATAGAATTCACCAGTAATTTTTGTTTTGCATATGAGGGACACTTTAAAATTTTTTAATTTAAATTTTTGTTTTGCTTTTGATACATCCTAATTGAATTTTTCCCTCCACCCCCCTTTCGATTACTACTATTCCATTTCCCTTCAGAAAAGCAGCCGGCCTCCCAGGGATATCAGCTAAATACTATGAAACAAGATACAATAAAACTAGTTGCAAACCTTCATATCAAGGCTGGGCAAAGCAACCTAGTAGGAGGAAATGAGTCCCAAGAACAGACAAAGAGTTAGAGATACCCCTATTCTCACTGTTAGGAGTTCCACAAAATCACCAACCTTAACAACCATAACATACATGCAGAGGACCTATGGCAGACCCAAGCTCCATGATTTCTACTTCAGTCTCTCTGAGCCCCTACAAGCCCTGCTTATATGGTTCTGTGAGCTGTGTTCTTCTGGAGTCCACCACCCCTCTGACGCCTACAATTCTTCTATCCCTTCTTCCATGGGATTCCCATGGGGAGGAACTCAATGGAAATCTCCAATGTTTCTGCACCTAATGCTTGACTGTGGGGCCCTGAATCTGCTCCTATCAGCTGCTGGAGGAAACCTCTCTGATGACAAGTGGGCTAGGCACCGATCTATGATTATATAAGGATATCATTAGGAATCATTTTATTGACTTTTGTCATAGGTCTGGGTTATCCACACTCTAGTTTCTGGTCATCCAGTGTCAGGTATGAGCTCCCTCTTACACTGTGGACCCCAAATTAGACCAGTCATTGGTTGGCTACTTCCACAAATTCTGTGATTCTGTTGTTCCAGCACATCTTGCAGGTGGAGCAGAATGTAAGTCAAATGTTTTATGACTGAGTTGGTTAAAAGGATCACAGGTTCATGCTCTGCATCCTCCATTACTAGAAGTACTCATTAAGGCCACTCTCATAGATTCCTGGGAGTTTCTACTATACTAGGTTTCCATCCCTATATGCACAAATGATGTCCAATTCCAGTCTTCTCTCCCCATACTCTCTCCTTCCATTCTCTCCCATAACTGGTCCTTCCTATTCCCATTCCCACCCTCTTCCAGTCCACCTATAAAATCTTTTCCTTTTTTCCTTCCTAAGAAGATCCATGAATCCCCCACAGAACCCTCCAGTTACTTAGTCTTTCTGGGTCTGTGAATTATAAAATGATTACCATATACTTACAGCTAATATCTACCTATAAGTGAGTACCATGCTTGTCTTTTGGGGTCTGGGTAACCTCTCTCAGGATGATTATTTTTTAGTTCCAGTCATTTGACTGAAAATCTCATGATGTGTTTTTTAAACAGCTGAGTAATACCCAATTCTATAAATGTATCACATTTTCTTTATCCATTCTTCTGTTGTGGTACATATAGGTTGTTTCCAGTTAATGTTTATTATGAAAAAGCTGTAAATAACATAGTTAAGCAAGTGTCTTTGTTAGGATGAAGCATCCTTTGGATATGTGCCCGAGAGTGGTATAGCTGAGTATTAGGGTAGATCAATTACCAGTTTTCTGAGAAACCATCATATTCATGTCCATAGTGACTGTACAGTTTGTATTCCCACCAGCAATGGAGGATCATCCCCATAATGGACACTCTTAACTCCTTATGTTCTAAAACTGTTCTCAAACTGTTGGCCTCCATCCCTTTGGAGGAACTGAATGGCCCTTTCATGGGGGTAGCATATTAGAAATCCTGCATATCAGATAGTTACATTATGATTTATAACAGTAGCAAAATGGTAGTTATGAGGTATCAACAAAAACAATTTTATGGTGGTGGTCACCATAATATGAGAAACTATATTAATGGGTTGCAGCCTTAGGATAGTTGAGTACCACTGTAATAAAAGATACACATGACTGCTATTTAGATTATATATATATATATATATATATATATATATATATATATATACACTTGTAGGGTGTGCATGTATGAGGGTGAACATGATGGCTACAGTATAACTTCTAACACTATTCCTCAGGAGTCACACACTTTAAAAATTGGATTATTACTCTTATTGTTATTATTATTGTCTCTATGAGTGCATGGCTTATATATGGACACAAATAATGTGGTGTGTATGTGTCATGGTGCAAGTGTCGAGGTCAGAGGATAACTCTGTGGATTCAATAATTTCTTTTTATCTTTATGTGAGTTCTGGGGATTGAACTCAACTGGAGATAGTTCCTCCTTGCAATGGACTTTGAATGTCATTTATCTAGTGTGATCCTATGCTCATGGCTCTATTTCAGTACTTACATCAAGAATGACATTGATAATTCAGAGTGGATAATAAAGAAGCAGGTTACCCTACTACCCAGTTTTGTTGTCGACAAGGACTAGAGATGGTCACAAATGGATTAGCCTGGGGTAAACCATAAATGCTAACTGTTGTAGTTATTCAGGAGATGTTTGACATGATATGACACCTGAGAACTTCCCCTGGAATGTCTGATTGTTTCTTCTTTTCTTGGAATGACGGTCACAGGTACTGCTTTCCTAAGTTGGCCAAATGATTCCACTGTATAATTACAGTTGAGAATCTGTAGGGCAGATAGATCTAAATACACAGCACAATTTAATGGGACTCTAGCAATTTTATGCAGTTCCTACAGGAAGCTAGGCAATCTAACATGCATAAAAATGAGCAGACACAGTCTTTGTCCTCAAAAGGAATACACTTTAGTAGCATGTGATGGGACAGACATTCAGATCATCCTGTTTTATAATGATGCAATGAACTAGCATCCTGTCACCATGAACAGTGTTCTGGCTGTCCTATTACATTGTTACCACAAGCTTTATCTTCCTTAATACAGCCACTACAAGAAAAGCACCATAGTTATATACTTGTATTTTTACAAGACAAGAAAATTGAGACTGAGTGAACAGGAGAGTTCAGATTTGTCTTTACATCATTTTAACATCTGCTTCTTTTGCTTTGGGATGAGAAAGCATCTGAGGCCCTCACCGTAAAGCTAGGAAGTGCTCTGGTGGGAAGAAAGTATATCGCTGAATGCATTACGACGTTAGTTATTCTGCACTGGAGCATTGTTCTCAAACAGAGAATGGAGCATCAGAAAGTTGCCCAGGGTTCTTGGTAGAACTAAGTGGGGCTGAGTAAGGGGGAACAGAACATGGTAAGGCTACCCGAGCTGAAGCCCCATTTTGCAGCTGAGAAACACGGGATCCAGAGCTTAGGAGCTTTAGGTTACACAGCTGCTACCAGGTGCTGATTTCCACTGGATGTTTTCTCTGTGCCACGTGCCACTTTATGGGTATTGACTCAATCTCGTAAAGCCCTGTGAGGAATGGACCATTATCTTCGTTTTACTGTCAGCAAAACGGATGTAGCATAGTTAAGCAACTTACCCAGGTCGTAAATCCATAAGCACTGGAATGTGCATCTGGGCAGTCTGTTGCCTATGGGGTTGGGCAGCTGTAGCAGGAGGTGATTCAGTCAGAATTCAGACAAAATTTGGCTGCTGTCAAATGGGGCCCCACGGGATTGTTATTATCAGGTGGATTGCAGTTATTATCATGAAGATGATGGGTTCTTCACCTGGCCTGGGTGACTGAAAAGTTGGAGTGTAGAGTCTTGTGGTCCACAGCACATGAAACATTTCTTTCTCCTTTGCAGCCTTGATTCTAGAAATTGTTTACAGAGGCACAAAAGAATTTAAAGACAGAAAAATCATAAAAACTGCCCAACGAGCAGAATTCCTTGCCTTTGCTCTTTCTCCCCTGCTCATGACTCCTACAGCTTCTTTCTACTTTGCGCTCTGCAGATGGTACAGTGACAGAATCACACCCCGCAAGCATTGATGTTTGGCCCGTTCTTTTCGGGAAGACTCGCTTTCTCCTTCTTTCCTTCTACACTATGCGCAAGCACCCCCACATGCCCACATTTTTGTCTGCTTTGAAGTGTAAACAATAGTCCTGTTCAGGTATTCATCTTTGAAACTTTTCACTGCAGAACACATAAGGACTAGGTGACTGCCATGTGACCCTTCATTTGGGTTCACCACACCATGTTCCCTTCCTTATCTTCTAAAGTGGCCACTCTGGCTAATTCTGGAGTTGGTCATTTCTTTCTTGGGTGTGTCTTTATTAGGAGTCTGCTGTGTAACAGTCAGCCTTCTATGGGCTTATACACTAGTGAGAGACATGTTTTACAGAGCCAGAGAGACATACACCTACACTTTCCTGATAATATTCAGCTTAAAGATTCTGGGAGTCAAACTTGAGGTCAGTCATCAAGAAAATGCTTCAACAACTCAAATTGGAAGGTCTATGCTTCTCCAATCTTCTTTCAGAAATCCCTGGGAGAATATGGTAGAACAATTCAGTATGTGCAGTCTCAACTCAGGCATGGGGTTACTTTACCACACCCTGCTTGGGGGCTTTGGCCAAGTATAAACTGTAGGGGTTATCTAACAAGGTGTCTCCTAAGAGCTCATGTTTTGATGTCTTCATCTCTAGCCTGGCCTGTGTGATACGTGAAGTGGTGGAGACCAAAGGACATGCATTCAGTTGGAGGAAGATGGGTTAGCTTTTGCAGGGTATATTGGGGCCCCAATCTCTCTGTCTCCCTTTTTTACTTTCCCTTGCTATTATTTTTTTCAGCTACCATGACATGAGTAGCTGTGTTAGTTATTTCCTTTTGTTTCACATGAACCCCACCAGCTGACAAAAACAACTTAGGATAGGAAAGAATTCTGCTTTTGAGACAGTCCCACTGTGTAGTACTAGTGGGCCAGAACTTGTTTTGTAGACCAGGCTATCCTAGAACTTTCAGTGATCCTGCTGAATCTGCCCCTGCAAGTCCTGGATTCCAGATGTGCGCTATCAGGCTTGACTGAAAGAATTATTCTTCTTCACGATTTCAGAGAGTTTCAGCCCAGTTTGTGGAGGCAGCATGACAGAGGTGCTCTGTTCCAGCAGTGGAAGCATGTGACAGAGACTGTTCACATCATTTTAGACAAGCAAGTGGAATGAAGGAACCAGGAAAACTTCCATGTCCACCCTCCAGTGACCCACTTTTACCATGGAGGCCCTGCCTCTGAAATTTTCCACAGCATCTCTGAGTAGCATCACCAGATGGGGAGCAAGGATTCTTAACATGAGCCTGTTGGAAGACATTTCAGCCTCAATCCATAATAGAAAATTTGTTGCACCATGTGTTCCCTATCGTGATGTTATGTTACAAGAGATCCAAAACCAGGATCAATCCACCAGAGACAAAATACTTCTTAAACTCTGAGTCAAAATAAATCTTATTCTTGTTAAATTCCTTTTCTGGAGTCACTGATTACAAATACAGAAAGCTTAGTAACTGGTGGATATGGCCTAGGCATACAAAGAGGCATCAGCCAGAGCTACCTAACACTGAAGGTAAAGATGATGGGAAACCAGGGAGCTGATGGTGAACTCAGAAGCCCTTGTATGCTGACTCTCATCTCCATACTCTAGAGCTAAGATGCTTTGCCCGGACCCTATCCATGCTCTGTGGTGTAGGATTCCAGCTCTCTTCCTGAGCAACCCTTGAACTGAAGGCCTTGGCTGTGTTTCTCTGCCATGTAGAACCTGCACAGTAGATTCTTTCTTTCTCTGCTTTCCTGTGTCTTCCTCAGTAAAATGTAGGGTGACTACTGGTTAGTCAGAAAAGACTGTATTTTACCTCCTCCTAGGGATCTTTTGATTTTCACTTTCTAAATAATTGGTTAATTTGTATGTCCAGGTTTGTTCCAGAATAGACTCAAGATTTTTCACAAAGAAGGCAGAGTTAACTAATTGGGGCATCTACAAAATACCACTTTAAAATACCACCTGCTACTCCCTTTAAATAGCACTCACTATCTTTTGTTTCTGCTATCATTAACAAATCGAAGGAGGAGACATGTGTCCTGTTGTTTTCAGTACAGGGTCTACAGGGCCACTCTTCCAATTTTCTTCTGCAATGATATGTAAGATATTTCCATGATTGCTTAATTCTTGCATGTTAACCTTTGCTCTTTCCCCAACTGTCACTCTTTTCTAGGGGTGGTAGACAATATAAAAATGGAAATATTTGACCCCAGACTATATTTTGTTTTGTCTTTCCTTTCCAGGGGTGACTGACTGAGCCTGGCATTATCATTATGTCTACTGATGTAAAATCATAATCAGGACAGACAACATCAGCCACCAGGAAGGCCAGTGGGAGAGATGGGCAAGCTATGGTCTGTGCACACCACAGCTCAGAACACCTAGTCCCAGTCTTGTCATGCATATGGAATTCTACAGATTTTTATGGGTGAGTTAGAGGACTTGACATTATTTTTTTTACATATGTTCTAGTCTGTCACCTAGCTCAGAGGCCCTCTACAGCAGCAGAATGCAAGAGGATTTCTGGTCTCTGCCAGCACTACCATTCTTTCATTCTAAGGCTGCCTCCTTTATGATGAAGTTCTTGCTTGGGTGTCTAAGTACATGTTTGCCAGTTTGGGAAAGCCAAGTGGCACATAGCTATGGGTTGTTGTTAGAGCTTGGCAGATAGCTTTGCTATCTGTTTCCAGGGAACTACTAACAGAGCAAAGCTTGTGCCAAGGAAGACAGATAATTCTAGGTTTGTTTATCAGCTTCCAGGAGAGTGGAAAAATGTTACTAGCCAAGCCTTTTTGAGCCAGTTGAAGTGAAACCAGGGTTTGTCCACTACACCAAGATAATTAAAGCACAAAAACCCCATATAGTTTAGGCCTGACTTTCTCAAATCTGACAAATGTCTTGGCTAATTATATGTAGAAGGGGTTGTGTTGTTGTTTCTGAGACATTTTTGGGGTAGCAGAAGTAGATAGCTAATATACAACTCTGAAAAACAAATGCACCAACCAACATTACAGCTTGTGTTTTGTGTAATGCTTGTTCCTAAACCATGATGTCATCTGTGATACCCAGCAAGTAGAAGCGATAAAATGTGAAGGAAGCTATTTGTCTATTCCTTTGATATTTCCACTCATTTCCCTTTTTGGTGAGCATTACTGCAAGCAAACTCTGAAGATCTTCTCCACATTGTGATACTGTTTGTCCTCTCATCATGGAATGAGCACAAAGGCTGCCCCTGCTTCTGACTTTCCTGGGGAACTGCAAATAGGATCGTGAACAGCAAGGCATACTTGAGAGTGACTGGAACTAAGCTTCATGTTCTTCTACCAAAGCCAAGTTTCATAAACAAAACAGAGAATGGTCTATTATCTGTGGTCCACTCTTAATGATGCTTGGAAAGAACTTTCAGCCACCATGAACAATAATAGGTAGAAAAGTCACAGACAGATGTTTAAAAGCATATAACCTTGTTTAATGGCTCCAGAACTAGATGATAAATGCCAAACATGGAATGGCTGGCTACTTGCCACAAACTGTCATTGCACTCAAGCATAAAAACACCAGAGGGCTGGCTTAGTAATTGTGCTCAGCACCCCACAATGTTTTTGAAGGCTGGTGCTTTGTATGGTAAGTGGCAAAGTTGAGGAATAAATGTCAAAAGGTCTTACAAAAATCCTTGAATCAAATGCCAGTAATAAAGCAAAGGAAGAGGTTGAAGTTTGAGCTTTGTGACTATAGGGAATCTCTAACCCACTGGAAAATGTTACATGGTCTGTACTTAAATTAAAAAGAGCAAAATCCAATAAATATGAAGTCAGGAAAGTGGAAATGTGTACACATAACAGAGAAGAAAGGTTATGCCAGATGCCACCCATTCCTTTGCAAACCCAGGTGGGAACACATGTGATGAAGCTTGACCTTCATTGGAGCTAATGAGCTTTAAATAGGCTAGTCTATGAATGGCCCTGTGGGGGTGTGTAGAACTGAGGAACACCTCTATCTCCTTTGCTGTAGTTATTCAGTTTCAAACAACATGCTTACTTTTCTGAGGCCTCAACAGGCATGCTAGCATCACGTAGTTTTCATCAAACATGGGAACAAGAGAAACAGCTAGCCCACATCCCTGGCAAGTGTGTGCTCTTTTCCCTGATGGCTCTCCGTCTTCCACCTTTTCATCTGTTCCTCGTCCCCCCAAAGTCATCCATATTCTCAAGGGAGGCTGAAGGAGAAGGAATCAGGGTGTAAAGGGAGGTCAGAGAGAACTTGGCCTAAAAGTTTGAAAGTTTCACCTTGTGAAAAAATGTAATAAATTACTTTAAAATGAAAGAAGCTAGGTAGATATTTTCTACCATTTCTAATCTTCCATTGCTAAATTTCTATGTCTTTTCCTGGTAAAGGTTTTAAGCTAGTGTAGGTACGTTCAGTGGAAACGTCAAGGGCTTTGCAGTGTCTTAAAGGAGAGGACAAATTGTTAAGGCTGTGAATTAGTTCTGTGAAGAAGTCACAGCCAAACCATAATGCTATATCACCTGACAGGTAAACTCAATTCAGGAAGAATATTCTTTTTCTACCATGGGACTCCAGGAAGGATGCTTCTGATTGTCATTAATCCCCTTAGCCATCACACTAATCAGTAAAAGCCTGCTAAATTATATACATATATGAAGATGATCTAAATAGAATTGACAACTAATTAGGAAGGCAAAGACCGAACTGGACATCTCTCATCATCACACAGAGCTTCTGTAACAGCCATGGCTTGATCTAATCAAGTTGTTGGTCAACGGGGTTTATGGGAACCCCCAAACAACTCAGTTCAATGCAAGACTACATGCTCTCTCCACAAATGGAAAGCAAGATCTTATTACTGAAAATCACACCTTCACAAATTATTGACCATAGAGAAGTCAAGCTGGTTAGTGCCTACCTAGTGCATTCACCCCTATTGGCTACTGTTCTTCGTATGAGAAGGTACTCTGCATACTACCAAAGGAGAAACAAAGCACCAACACAGCTACAAATCTCTTGATCTACAATGATGTACTGTCTGCATGATATGCCAGTGCAATGGTGGCACAAGGCATGTTGGAGTAACCAACCAGTATCTGATTTAACTTAAGGCCCACTCCAAGAGATGTAACACATACACAACATTGCTAGGCAGTCCAAGAACCTCAGATTTTATAACCCAAAGGGCATATGGGTAAAGCAAAATATTGTTCTGTAAAAGGAAAAGAGCAATAAAATAATTTAATGACTCTACTATAATCACAGCTCAGCCATCATCAGAGAAGCTTCCCCCTGCAGCAGATGGGAACAAATGATAGAGACCCCACAGTCAGACAATATGGAAATAGTGCGAGACCTTGGAACACTCAACTGTAAATAGGATGTCACCGTCAAATCCCTCCCCTCAGGCTCAGGGAATCCTGTGGAAGAGGAGAGGAGCCCTAAAGAGTGTTTTGTGTGTATATTATGGCTTCTGATTTTGTGTTTTTAATGTCATTTCTGAATGTGCAAACTTATTTGTCTCTGCATCTATATCTGTTTCTTTTGCTTTTTCATGAGTTATGTTCCTTCTTTTGCTTTTTCATGGGTTATGTTCCTTCTGTTTGTCTTGTTCAATTCTGATTTGTTTGTTTTTATTTAATTGTAAGATATTTTATTATTATCCCTTAGATGCTCATTTGTTTTCAAAGAAGAGACAGAAAGGGGTGGATCCAATTGGAAGGGTAGGAACCAGCAGGAGTAGAGGAAGGGAAAAACATAACCAGTAAATACTGTACTTGAAAAGGCCTATTTCAACCAAAGAAAATATATTATGTGTATGAGAGAGATAATCCTATTTTCTTCTGCACCTGGTTTGAGATGATATACTCTAAAGGAAACAGAAGTTTCAGGAACTCAAAGACTACTTCACAATCAGCCTCTTACTGCCCTTTTATTACCTTAGAAGGGGCTAAGTTCAATAAAGGTACCATAGGGAACTTCCAGCCAGTGCCACAAACAAGATTTTTTGTCATAACCATTTGTTGAAGGATGAATTTTGAAGAGAATATTTGTAGAGTATTTGCTTGGCTTGCCTGATACATTCAGGCACCCTTTAGAGGTAGTTTCTATTCTTTCCTTGAGAGCATTAGTCCATTCATGAAAATGATTATAGACTTATTAATTAATAAAGAGTTAATATCTCAAGAATAAATATGTTATAATGCCAGTTTGGCTAGTTCTTTCATGCTCCATGTCTCTTGCCATGAGATTTCTCATTCCATCTTGGGAAAACACTAACGTGAACATGTTCACTAGATGTGATTTTCTAACTTTATTTCAGATCATGAGTCAACATAATGGTAAATGAATTATGTGATATGCAGTAAATGCAGAGGAAGTATAGGGGCAAAGGGAGTCCTTGTGAAGTTTCAGAAAATGAGAGATTGAGAGTGTGCAGTGGGTCACCAACAAAACTCTCTAGCAGATCCACCCAGCAGTAACAAAAATGCTAAATGAAAATGGAGACAGGCTATGGTCTGGTGACCTAAATAAGTCCCATAAAGCAGTTAAATGTAGGTTTGAGAATGTAATATTTTAGAGAGAGAGGATCCATCTTGTTTGTCCTTAATAACTGTCCACAGTCTATTGTTGGAAGTCTAACTAACCAAATCAGAGGTTTATTTTTAAGTACTTCCATTACAATGTTAATCTTTATTCTCATGTTCCTTAGCTTTGAATTATTTTGGAGGTCACTATATGATGAACATTTGTATAATAAATTTCATAGTAATGACACAAGGCATGAAGAAGCACCACTGTAGTCTGTTAAAAATCTGGGGCTACATGCAGTGCTAAGCCCAATCTACAGTCAGATAATTACTTTATATGAAGTGACCTTAACAAAAGGAGTGCTGTCAGCTTTCCCAATTAAAGTGTCCAACCCGCTTTTGTTTTTTAGTTAAATTTTGACTATGATAGCATCCGGTACAATAAATGCCTCTTTTTGACTTATGCTGTTGTGTGTGATTGACAGGATTTTTAGTTCAGCATGCACATAATGAACACGAACAAATAATGAGATACATAATGATGAGCCTTAATGGAAGAGGCTGAGGCTGAGCTAGAAAGTACCAAACGTGGTAAGCAGTGCAATCCAAGAAACAATTAGAAGGGAAGAGGTAGGGCAGGAGAAATGAAAACAGAGTGGGAGAAAGAAAATGAGAGAAATAAGAAGAAAATGGAAGAAAGAAGAGAGAAGGAAAAGAGAAGAAAGATGTAAGAAGTGAGGATTGGGGTGATTTAGAGGAAAGAAAGCTACAGGAAGAGGCAAAGCAGTGGTGTTGTGGCTGAGGTAAGGAGGCAGTGCATCAGGATTGAGGAGTTTACCACATTACCTATGTCTCCTTCAGTCTCTCAGGATATGAACTGCCTTCTTAACTTATAAAGGAGATGGAACCACTGGAATGTTAAAACACTTCAACCTTGTGGTTGAATTGTGCACCAATATCATATATGTTAAACATTATATACTCAAATGTGTTATCTTTGTTAATGGTGTGTTAGCCTTGTCATAGTGTGCGTGTGTGTGTGTGTGTGTGTGTGTGTGTGTGTGTGATGTGTCTGTGTGAGACTATCTGTCTATCGTCTGTCTGTCTGTCTGTGTTAGATACTTAAATTAACAGGGCCTTAGATGAATTGGATATAAGCAAAGGAATTAGTAAAAACTACTATTAGGGGAACATTTTCCTGCTTTTGGACCCTGAACATTAGAACAAGAGGAAAGAACTGAAATCCAGAAGGAAAACTCATTGGTAATGGTAGGTGAGACACTTGTCTGTGCTTAGTGAAGACTGGCCAGCATGAAATTTTGGAATTACTGAAAACAAAGCCCAGTTTACAACTAGAGTTTATGAAAAATTATAACAATTGTTTTTTTCAGCAACCCTTGTTCAAAATATTATTGAGGAAACATCTTTCATGAAGTAGAGAACGATGCCAATAGGATGCAGTGGTCTCACTTGTCACTAGGCATGAAAACTGGTAATTTTCTGAGTGGTTATTGAAGTTTCTCTATACTCTGGCTATGGCACTAGTAGCTCTAATACTCTACATTTTTCTCTTGAGTACTACTATGAAAAGCTATAAAACCACAAAAACAGAACAGCCATTGTCATCTTGGCAGTATGCATGCCCTTCATTTTCAATGATGGTATGTGGCCCTGGGAGGCTGGAGATGATTTCCAACTCACAGCTGCTGAGTGTGCAGAATGTCCTCTCATGGTCTACAACCTGGGGACAAGGACAGCTCAGAGCTTTGGAGCTTGGCACGCTGAATTAGAACCTTGCATTTAGAATTGACTAAACTGTCAACTCTGGAATGGGAAATAAGAGTGCATATGCCTATGTAAATTTTGCTTATATTAAATTTTGTTTTTACAAATCTGTATAGTATGTATTACTGTCTAATATCATAAGAAGGGAAACCTGAAGCTCATAGTAAAGACAGTCCCAAATTTATGATGGATCAGTTTGTATTTTTTCCACTTTATTAGAATACAACCTCACAGTAAATTCAAGAATATACACATTTAAATATATGAATCTAGAAGATTCTATGTCTACTAAATAGCAGAGATAGTACTCATACTTGTTGGATCAAATCCAGAGCCACTCAACAAGGTCAAAGTTGAAGCTTCTAGAAGAGTTAGGCTGAAAATAACACAAGAAAAATTCACTGAAGGAAGCATCTTCAAATTATGGATCCATTTGTCCCAGGTGCATTTTAGAGAATTTGAGTTGATGACTGACAATCATTGCAACACAGAAAAATATCCTGTAAGTGAGAAAAGGGAAGACAGATGTGGTAGAATGTGTGATTGACCCAAGGAGAGAAAATGGCAGCTGGGAATCTCTTGCAGCATGCTCAGGACCTTGTTAGCCAAAAGAAGCCAGGTGATGAGTAACAGAGCTCCAGGTAACCAGTATCTACCTTAAATTCTCAACCTTGCAGATCCCAGGCCTCATAGGCCACAGACCCCTCAGGTTTCACTTCTAACCAGCTCTCTCTAGCTTTTGAGGCAATGTAGACTCCAAGATGTTAATGTTATATCCTGATAGTTCTGATTTATTTTCTAGAAGAAAAGGCGAAGACCTTACTCAGAAAGCAAGTTTCCCAGCAGTGTGAGGAAATTGGGTTCAACCTGGGTATAAATCTTGGCGTAATTAACTTGCCCACCGAAGGTCCTCCAGTAACCCCCTTACCTAGCTGCGTTTTGAGAAACTGGTCTGAACTCGTGTGTAGTGTGGCCAGTGTTTTGCCTAAAATGAACTAGAATGTCAGTGCTTTCTGTCAAATAATAAAACACAGTTTCCGCTTGGCCAGGCAGCTTAGAAAACTGTTTACTGGACCTTTCAAATGTCAGCAGGCACTTCCATGCTTCCCACGGCGTGAGCAGGAATGTGTTAGGGAGCTTTCTGCCCTGGAGCTCGGAATGCGAGCCACTCAAGCCAGAAAGTTCAGCGTGTGCAACTTTCTTTCCTTTAAGCATATTTCTTTATGGTGAGTATATAGTATTCTCAGACCACCTGACAGCTCTGCTTGGGAGCAGGTAGGTGACTTTGAGACTGAGGAGAGACACGAAGCATGTTGGCAGTTGCTAGAGGTGAGGATGAGAGAAAAGATCTGATATGTATGTATGTATGTATGTATGTGTGTGTGTGTGTGTGTATATATATATGCGTGTATATACATATATATGCATATACATATACGTATATACACACACACACACACACACACACACACACACACACACACACACACACACATATATATATATATATATATATATATATATATATATATATATATATATGGATATAGTATCCATTTAGCCAGGGCCTTCACGTCCATCATCTCAAATCTTCTAGCGGTTTTTACAAGCAAATGCAATTGTTTTTATGTAACAAACCAAGAGATCACTGTGTTCTTATGTTAGACTTGCCAAGGTCACTCATTTGCATCAAAGGCTCATAGTTCAGATCAAGGTCACTCACATGCATTGAAGGCTCATAACTTAGTTCATTCCCAGATACATCAGAAGACTCCAGCTAACTGAAGAGTCCCGGGAAGCATAGAAGAGTCAGAGACAAACTTTTATCGCTCAACCCTCACAGTTTACCTGTGGGAAGCAGCTGTTTAGTTTTTGGGGGCTGCGGGCCTCATGTGAACTAAAGACTGTTGGCTAGGCCATAGGTTTGAATATCTGCTTTTAAAATCTGTGCTCAACAAAGTAATGGCTTTTGTGAGCTTGATTGTCTTCCAGATTACTTATAATTGGCTGGCCATAGACAATATCTTGGACTTTGTATTTAACATCTACTTGGGAATCAACTGTCAATGGCGGTGACTGAGTCCTTTCATCAATAACCATCTAGTGTTTCTCATTCCAAACTCAGGACAAGTAACAAGTAATTGGTACCACAGAAGCCTTAACAAAAATTAGTCCCTTCCTTTTCCCATCCCATTCTAATGCATGGGCACTGTGAACTTCAGGATTTCTCACCTTCCCATGCCTTTCCAGACACAATCCTATAAAGCCTGTAGTTAGTAGCGAGTCCGGACTCTTCCTCATGGCAGGCCATAGGACTGTGACACTCAAAACACATGCCCATGAAGTCTGAACTAGTTCATGTCAAAAGACTTCTTTGCAAATTGATCACCAAAAGATCGACATCTCCTCAGGCACTTAGCATGTATTTGAAAGGAAACCGTCTTCCTTTCCAAGAGCCAGGAATCTCTGGTAGGTTTTTCACAACCTTGCAAGCCAGAGTGGAGTTTCCATCAGCAACCATGACATCCCTTCTTTCTGTCCAGCCCAGCTAGCTGCAGGAACATGGCCACGTTATGCAGCACGAGCAAAACAACACAGCTTTCCAGATCTGCCTCTTGCCTCTGTGTTCCCTGAAGTCACACTAATAAACTAGAAAGATATTACCACTCAAACCCGTGCCACCCCCACATAGAAAAATTGTCCTATGTGACTCTGCAGTTAGGCAATGACAACCAACAAATGCACCCAGCGTATGGGACAGAGTGACAACATTGTCAATCCAGTGCAATGCCCAGCAGACCCTGAAAGAATTGTAGAAGCTCTCCAGAAGCTCACAGGAAAGGGCATGGATGATGTCTTGGGGAAACAGTGACCATGGGGCAAGCCTAGGGAGAAGAGCACAGCTTCATAACATGTTTATCAACAAAGATTTCTGAGGGTGGTCAGGGCTCAAGGGCAGAAGTGAGATTTAAAACTCACTGTTTATTTCCATGAGACTTGTTTTAGTTTTGTACCATGTGACACCCATGCAAAAGGAGATGGAGAACAATTGAAGTTTTCCTTAGCTTGGTGCTTACTGACTGTTGCAAAGTCCGAGGTAGAGGAAGCAGAGGGCTGGGTGAAGGTGATGTTCAGTCCTTACAGCTTGGATTACAAAGGGATTAGCTGCACTAAAATCTCTACTGTCTCTCTGAACCAGAGGGAATAATTGAGGGTAATCAAGGCCAGGATTGGCTCAGTGAATTTGAACACACTTATATGGAGATTTGGTATACTCAAGAGACTTTAAGGTGCCCGAGTCTCACATAATCTGGAAACTAGGGTTTTTTTTTTTTTTTTTTTTTGTTCCAAAAATCTTTCAGACAGCTCACTGCATCTATTCTCATAGGATATTAGAAATCAGAGGGAAGGACTTAGATATAGAATAACTAAGGGAAGGAAGCTGAATGCAAGATTCAGCATGAATTAAGCACAGTGTAGAATCGGCTAACAGACAATGAGCGTGGATGGTTTCAGAGTAAAGCACTGGAACAGAACCATGGATTTTTTTCTGCGCAAAATAGTCATTATTTTTCATTTGTTCTCCTTAGCAGAGCAAACTACTTTTTCTATACTCTTTCCAGTGGATACTACCAAATTCACTTAACACTTATAATGGGAACCGATCCATCAGATGGCAGGCTATGAAAATGGTGCTCTCCTAAAGTGACTAAGGCAATATTTTGGGGCCATATGTTCTTCCAGAAATGTTCCTTTTGCTCCTCAAGAATAAGAACTGATTTCCCCTTGCATGAGAATAGATCTGAGACCTGAGACCACCTGCACTCCGAGGTGGGGTCATGAGGATTTGGATTTCATTTCGTTTGTCTTCTTGTTCTCTCTGTCTCCATCTGTGTCAGCCCTGCCCCCACAATGTGTGTGCATGTGTGTGTGTGTGTGTGTGTGTGGTGTGTTTACACATGTGCCCACGCATGTGCTGTATTTCCCTTTTTTGGTGTCTGTCTGTAAGTCTGTATCTACCTGTTTTTCTGTCTCTGGATATTCAGCCTTTGAAAGCTGGCTGCCCTATGTGATTTATTTAAGACTCCACAGGCCACAGGAGAGACCATGAATGGCTGTTACCAGCAACATCCCTGACTGAATTAGCTGGCAATAGTCACAGTAACCCCTGGCATAAGAGTGAGGGGCCTAGAGATGATTCCACCCGACACTTCGGCCATCCTAAGTGGATAGGGACCCAACCAAATGGATAGGGACCCACCGTCCCTTCAGTAAAGCTCAAAGTGCTGATTCACAGACAAAGCTAATGTTGATTTGACAGAGCCACAGAAAACTGACTGCAGTGTGGGGGCGATGGGAGTGGGGGTAGGGCATTGGAGTAGGATGCACTGTTGAACCGCCCCCTCTTTTGCACTTCTAAACCAATACTCTGAAGGAAGCCAAGTGAAACTCCAAACCCTGCTGTGCATGGGGGATCAGCTCCCTGATGTATGGTGAGCTTCTCGGGTTTAAGGCAGCTAAGTGGCTTCATTCATCACACAGAGCATTCTATGCCTGTAGTTTATGGAGGGCCTCGCTTGCGGCACTTTCAAACACTGCAGAAAAATATAAAGTCGTAGATAATTTTAATTGTCTGCGTTTACTTGCAGCCAAGGCAGGCTTCCTACTCCTTAATTTTTTGTGAGCACTTACACGTGCCTGTGCAAGGAACCCTTTGCAGACCCCCTGAAGAGTCCTCGCCTCTGTCTTTACCTTTCCTGTACCGTGAGGGGACATGAATTTCACTCACAAGTTTCTCTTTCTTCTCTTCACGGCATTTCAGAATCCTAAGTTCACTCCTGGCCAATCTCCAGACCAGAGTTCCTGGGTTGAAGCTTCTCTCTAGAACAAGCAGGCATGAGGATAACAGGTCTGTCCGTTTTTACCTAGTAGACTGTCTTTAGGGAGTATCGCCTCTAGGTGGCAGTGTGGACTCGTCCTGTTCCCTGCTGTTTGCTCCAGCTTGGACTCAAGAAAGAGATGCAATGGATTTTCCTCTCTGAATTTTCCAAGGTTTCCCCCACCTCCCCAAAGTCAGGGCTGGTTTTGACCTCTCAGTATTAGAGCTCTGCCAGACCAAACAGAAGTTCTGGGTGTGGGAGAAGTAGGTATAGCCTGTAAAAGAAAGAGCAGAAAAAAAAGAATTGCACTTTCTGGTGATGCGAAATGAGAGAGAAGGATGGGCACGGGTGGGGAAGGTGGAACTACTCTGTGCTTCACCAAGGAACTGGAACAGAAGCCAGGGGTGGAACCTGAGTTCACTCAGAGATTTGTCCTACTCTCGGGACAAATGCAGAAAACTTAATAGTGAGAGTGCTGTAGGTTCAGCTTTAACGATAACTAAATATCAAGAAACCTAACAAAGGAACCAGACAGGAATCAGAAGGCACAGACAGGGTGATGAAAGCCACCTTCTTTAGCACGACGGTGATTCCAATGCCTCAGGAACCATGTGTCAGCCTCCTCTTGGGAATGCTCCTCTATTCTGGGACACGAAGGTTGAGGTTTGGGACATGTTCAAAGCGTTTGAAAGACAGTAGCAAGTCAAGGTTGAGCCAGTCTAGCTAGTACACAGAAACTGCTCTCGGAAGCACTTTTTCCCATGAAGACTTCGAAAACTAAACATTATCTTGACCCGGTGAGAACTACACCTCCTTCGACTTTCAAGATGTGGTATTTTTCTTAAAGCTGGGCAGGGAAAGGAGCGGTGCAGAAAATGACTGGCTTATAGCATGAGCAGCCTGCAAAGGTTCATAAGAAGTGGTTTGCTACAAGAGTCCTACTGTGTGCACCAGGCAGGCAGACGATTTGGGGAACATGCTTTCCCAGCATTCACATACGTAGGGTACAGTGCAGCCCTTGTTGCCAGACCCACTCTCTTTTTGAAATTACCACCCGTGGGGAATGTGTCCTTCCGTTCTTCCTATAGAGAGGTTACCAGAGAGCAGAAAGCAACTGTTGGGTAAAAAGTGCAACCAATTTAAGTTCCTACTGAAATAAAAGCAAATATTCTAGGAACCTCATGTAAAAATGCATTTGCTGAAGGCAGCTGGGGAGTGGCCAGCTCTGCATGGCTGGAAGGCCTGGGTGAGGAGGTGGGAGTTGGCAGGCATTCAGCAGAGGGTGCTTTCCATGATCACTGAAGTGGCTAGGTTGAGCATGCTGGCTACACCCAGAAGCCCCATGTAGGCATCTTTGAGTCATACTAAGTCCTTGTGGGAGGCCATTACCAAGTGCTAAAGCATCTTTTCTGACATCAACTCCCACAGCGTGATCTGACAAATGGCCACACCACCTTCTCTCTTGCTCCCTCTCACCAAAGGCTGCTAAGAAGGATGGGGCTCTCAGTATGCCACTTGTTATTTCCTTTGACCATGTTGGTAGCTAACCATTTATTTTCTTTTATTAGACCCTTTTGATTTTTCAGAGCACACCCCCTGCTGCCCGAGGATACTGTAAGCCACTGATTTCTGCACTGGCATGGTTAGGCTCACAGTCTGTTAGCTACTGTTGCTAGGCTGACTCCAGCACATGTCACAAAGAACTCTGGGAAAGTCTCAGTAAACACCATTAAGCCCTAAATAGATGATGATAGTGGAATGGGCTTTAAACTGTGGCCAATGGGATGATATATTCATTGCATGGTACGAGAACCAGGACAAAGAACTGGACATACGCCATGGTTCATAGGCCGTTGGTACTAGGCAAACAATGCACACAGTAAGAGATAGCCATTGCCTTCCTCCGAGAGGCCTGATGACAGGCGGTGGGTTTTGGTGACAGCCTGTAATGCAGGATGGAAGCCTATGTCACGGGGCACTGTCTTGGGCTCTGCCTTTCCCCAGTTTCCTTCATTTGCTCTTGTTTTTGGAAGGCAGAATGCCCATGGAAAACAGAGGAAAGTTTTGGGGACCAGAGCCAATGCTGGGGGCTTTCTAAGCCTTCCCAGTGGAACAATGATTCCAGGAACACCAGGCTGGAGGAGATTCACAGGCCTGTTTTATTTTCCTCAGTGTGGGAGGTGTGGAGCTATTTTAAAAACTCTTTCACTGTTGGTAATTTAAACAGTATTTCAGTAGGGAATAGAAGGAAAACTTCTCTTATTTTCTTTGGATAGGCTTGGTGTGTGTTTTAGAAAGGCAGAGGACTCTACACAAAGAACTATCCAGAATATATGGAACTTACAGATAGGAAAGAGCTAGATCACGTTTTTGTAATTAGAAGATAATGAGTTACTGATGGACAAGTTTAGCGTGAATTGTCAGTGTGTCGGAATCTAGAATCACCTGGATTCTAGAATCTAGACTCAGTTGGCTTCTGGGCATGCCTGCTGGGAATTATTTTGATTCATTGTTGTGGGAAGGCCAATCTTTACAGTGGATAGAACTGTTCTGTAGGCCTAGGGTCCTTCACTATTTAAGATGGAGGAAGCAAGCTGAGCACCAACGTGCATTTCTTCCTCTGCTTCTTACTGTGGATGTGATACAATCATCTGCTCCAACTTCCAACTCTCCTGACTTCTCTGTCTTGGTGAACTGCACCTAAATCTGGGAGCTAAATCCTTCCTTCTTTAAGGTGCTTTTGTCAGGGAATTTTATGCCAACAGGAAAGGAGACCATGGCACTTCCGTCATCTTTTCATTGATACCTGGGTAACTGGGCTGGTTACATGTCTTCTGTAGCCCTGTTTCAGGATGCACCGTTCATTCCAAGTCTCCGGAATAAGATGGCATTGGACATGAGAAGAATGTGGGATCTTAGGGGACGTTTTTTGTTTTTTTTTGTTTTTCCCCAGTGGGAGATGCATTTTTGAAGGTTAGGCATATACATGTCAAGATGTCCCTTCTGGCCCTAAGTTCCATGATCAAGGCATTGGGGGAGTCAATGTCTTACTTAAACCTCAAACATTGACCATGGCTTTCTAATACATGATTCCTGACAGCAGTGGGGTGGCAGTTCAATGGTGAGTTGCATAATGGTGTTTTAGGCAACAGCAGACTGCCCATCTGATAGTGTCTGTATCATCTAGCCTACGTATATAGTAGGCTAAGTCACACAGATTTGTGCAATATACTTTACTAGGTTTTTATAAGGAGGGAAGTTACCTAACCATGCATTTCTTAAAACCTGTCCCGTGCTTTAATAATAAATGACAGTAATTGATGAAGTCCCAAATGATCCTATATGTGTGGCAATGTGACTTGTATGTGAAATTTCCTTCCAGCTCTATGGTTCATTCTTGACACCTGGTTGAAATTGTCTCCACTGAGGGCCCCTCCTACATGGTGTTGTCTTTAGAATTATGAAACCACTTACATGTGAAAGATTGCCTCAGGAACTGTGAGGTCATTGTATGTTACCTATACTCCACTAAGTTTCCCTCTGTTTTCATGAATCTATAATAATCTTGGTACCCACTCCAGTAATATGGCCCATACTTTACCATCTCTGAGTCCTGTTTTGTATTGAACATAAACATGTTCTCCAGTGGTCCAGTGCCTAATCCAGGGGATAATACAGCTAAATCAGAGATGGATGGGTAACCTTGGTTGCTAAGTTGATTGGATAATGTGAATCTGGGGTGTCACCTTAGACAAATTTGTTGTCTTTTCTAAAGTAGTCACTTCTCCCTAGGAAAATAAGATGGCTGGTCTGTAGGCCAAAGGTACCAGGGACTAAGTTCAATGATTGGCCCACAGTTGGAAACTCACAAACACGACTTCCCATCATTTCTTTCTGTTTGTCTCCTATGATTAAAGGCTGGGTTGTTCCATAAAGCAGGCTGAAGACTGGTGAACTGGGAAACTGGATGGTCATCTTAAGAAACTGGAGGTCTGAGGAGAAAAAGAATGGATCATGTGACCAGTAAAGCATACTTCTGTATGCATCATGATGCTGTTTTCAGCAGCAGTGATGCATGTCAGCTAATTGTGTTAGTGGGGCTATCCAATAGGATGGAACAAAACGTGGAAGAAAGGTCACATGTGCACTGTAGAGACATCTTTGGTGTTCTCTAAAATATTTCTCCTGTTGTCATTACCCATGGAAACCAGACCTAGTCTTGCACATGGACCAGGGCTGGTTGTATTATCAGTTCTTTTTCTTCTGAGACTCTCAGTTCTTAGACAGAACATCTGCTATTTCTCAGCTCCCCAGCCTGCAGGCTGCCTTTATGGGACAATCCAGCCTTTAACTATGTGAGGCAATCTAATAAATCCTCATTTTGCAATCATTTATATTCTAGGTTTGTGCAATCTGTTCTTGAGAATCCAATGTCATTTCTTCTATGTAAGATTTATACCTTGGCCTGTCTTGTTCATTTTGAGGTCATGCAAAAATCAGAGAAAATGTGGCCGAAAGACAACATGACATGCTATTTATTTGACCTCATTTGCAATTCCTGTCACAGGCAGGCAATGGTTGAGACAATTCAAGTTCCTTCAGAGAACTCCCATGGATTTCTGGGCAGGAACATCCAATTTCAAATCTTGCTGGCTCTTACAACACTTAGACATTGACTGTAGTTCTTCGGGCCTGCAGGTTAGAAAGTGACTTTCAGAGTCTTCCTGCAAATCCACAGTGCACTCTTAAAGGACACAGCTATTGTGACTGCAAAGGAAATTAATAAACAGTGAATTTTGTGGAATCAACTCCTTGAAGACTACAATAGTGGAGTTCCCTGCAGTACCTGTTTCTGGTTTGTCAGCACAAATCTGAATACTCTTTCAGCAGGAGTTTCCTCTGACCGTAAGATTCCCCCTCAACTTGTTGCATCTTGTCTGTGTATCACCATGGAAGTATGCAATATGAAAGTGAAAGGAAAGATATGATAAGTTTCGTGTAAACTGTCTTTCGCTGAAGTGTCATTGCTGTAAAGCAGATCATGACATTGCCACCTGACATTGCACATCTGCACATCAAGGGAGAATGACGCAAACCTAGAAACTTTACAACAAGGATCCATAATGTGAGAAATGGTGGTGATGAGAGCCTGGTGGGAGGTGGCCAGGTGCTATAACAGCCCTGTGCATTCTGTGCTGATAGGGAGGATGGGAAGTCATGTTTGTAAGTTTCCAACGGTGTGCCAATTATTGAACTTAGTCTCTAGTGATCTTGCTTTACAGACTTATTTCAGAACAGTGTAAGTGGGCTATGGACATCTCATTTGCCAGTAAGAAATGTCATTTAGAGAAGACAATGAATTCTCTTAACTTATAGCCAAAATTTGCAATGTCTTGCGGTGAAACAGGGTTTTGGGGGGACTGGAATGTGGCTCAGTGGTGGAGAAATTATTTAGAAGGTACAAGCCTCTGAAGCTCTGAAAAGCAAATTCAGTTGGACTTGCTGGACTTTTTGGAATAAGATGTAAGAGGCAATACTGAAAAATCTGAGAATGTGTAGGGTATCTTGGAACTATTTTCTTCCTGGCTTCTATACAATTCCAATTGCACCCTTCTATTTTGATCTTTAGAAATCTGTGTTGAACAACTTCTTGAAGAGAGAAAGAAGCCTAGGTACTTTCCCCCAAATCAATAGACTTTGGAGACTTTCTCTCCAAATGGACTTTTGGTTTGTCCTTGATTCTTTCCTACTGCCTTTCCCATCTTCTCTCTGCAACTGTGCTTTCCGTGGTGGATAAGTTCCCTCCACTTGAATTCAGTTAACAGGCTTATCAGGGTGTAAGGTGTGTAGAATGTCTTCTGCTGAAGAGAAGCAGATACTGGAAGGGGTGCAGGAGTTAATTTATCATGAAATGACAACAGACATAGCCAGAGACCAGCCACTGTCAGAGGCATGCCAGCTTCTTGCTGAGAATTCTCTCCAACTTTGTTTTTTTCTTTCAAACCTTGTCTTCATCCATCTCTTTCTCCTAGAAGAAACCTCTTGCCTCCACTTTTGTGAGCCCATGCAGATGCATTTATGCACACACTTCTTTAAAAGATCAGGGTTCACAAAGAATAAGTAATAAAGTATATCTGCTATTGATCAAAGTAATACAAATGTGAACGTCTGTCTATTTCGGAGTTCCTAGACTTCCTAGTTCTTTATGAATATTTATTGCTTTTATTGAAAGGAGGAGAGAAAAAAGTATTATTTTTAGTTTAAAAAGAAGTCACGTAAAAGTGTTCTTATTCCATGGGTCCTAAGCCAGGAATCATCTCTTCCTTTGCTGTTCACTGCCGGCTCTTCCTTCTTCAAAGCATTCCACATTTCAATCTTCTTTCTTTTAATGTTTAAAAAGTGTAATCTGGCAGGAGGCCTGATAAAAGATTCTAAAATGGACTTTTCATATGTGAAACCTGACACAGTCCTGGAACATAACCATGGCTGTGTAGTGAGTAATTGCTCCCGACTTCAGGGAAGGAGGGACTTCCCACTCGGAGATGAAGGGCTCCACAATTGTAAAACCTGTTTCAGTAACTGATTAGTGTTTAGAACTGTGGGATCATTATGTCTTCTTTTTAAATTAACTGACTCCTGTGAGGGTTCATGACCCCTGGTTCTATGCTCTCTAGAAGATCACAGTAGTGCCTGATTTTTTCCTCCTCTTCTCTTCTCTTCTCTTCTCTTCTCTTCTCTTCTCTTCTCTTCTCTTGTCTTCTCTTCTCTTCTCTTCTCTTCTCCTCTCTCCTCCCCTCCTCTTTTATTTTGTTTTCTTTTTCCTTCCTCCCTCCCTACTCCCTACCTTCCTTCCTTCAATTCGATATGAGAGACATCCTGCATGATTCTGGCCACCCTCCTTGGGCTATCAGCCAGTCCACGCTCACCCTGTACTTGAAATGACCAGAATGACCTGCAGGAAGTCTCTGAGATGCCTTTGTAGCAGCTGAGCCAGCCCTTGGGGAGTGTTTGCTCTGAACTCATGTTTCCAGCAAGCACCTGTTGTATGGGTCTTTGCTTTCTTTGTAGGCTGCTCCTTCTCTTCTTCTCCTGGGGCATCTTTTAATTGCTTCATCTCAGAACTGCAGAAGTAACACCAGCAAACTGGAAAGATCCTAGAAAGGTCCAAGAACCTGGAATTCAGCCTTGGAATAATTATCAATTAACGGGTGAAAGCCAACCCTCCTCACTCTCAATATGCCTGTCTTTAGAATAATTTCATAGTTATTATAAAAAAGCTCACAGCACGTTGGTTCCTATAGAACAAAGCAGGAAGTATTTCTTGTCATTTAATCAGTTTCCCTGAAGGCTTTTGATGTGGAATAGAACTGTCAATTTTTCCTACTTTAAAATAACTTTGATAGCTCGCCCTGCTCTAGAGTGTGGTAAGAAACAGTCTCAAATCTTGCTTTCTCGCTCCTGCCTCTACCATCCCACTCAGGGTCTGTAAGCCATTGCTGTTGAGCCTTTCATTACTCTCTTTGAGTTTGGCGATGAGTTGCTAAAAAAAGACTGAAGAAAATATTGAGAACTGCTGTACTGGGAAACTGGCAGTAAAAGGGTTTGCCTTTTTGTTCTTTTTAAAATTAAATGTAATAAGAAGTACCATTGATTTTTGTGAGGGAATAAAAAAATTAATTATTGGGAAAATAAGAAAAATAGAGCCACACACATCTTTTAGCCAGTAAATTATCTCCCTGCAGGGAAAGCCACATGGAGAGTCTTATCCTGGTTAGAGAGGAGCGTGGTGAGAAGCACATTAATTTTTAATGCGTGAGCTGAGACATTAGTTAATTTTGTCAGAAGTCATTACAAGAAAATATCTTCTTTATGAAATGAGGTAGTTTTTTATACGATGCTTTTTATTGTTTGCCTTCTCATAATCATGCTAAGAAAGTCTTCAAACATTTTCATCTTCAAATACAAGTTGTAATATGTGGATATTTACAGTATAGTAAAATGAGACATTGCTTTTTTTTCCTTTTTTAATTTTAGTTTGCTCACTGATAGCAGTGATGTTTTACAAACTGTGTTCATAGTCGCTTAAGGTTTGTCCCAGGGCGTCACACTCAATATTAAGGACTAAGTTTCATAAAGTCATTGACATGCATTCACAGGGCTGCTAATTTCCAAGGGACTTGACACAAAAAAGAATACTATAATTCCAGGTGTCTGCAATTGTGAATTCTGGGAGACGTTTGAAGTGTTCACAATTAGCGTCCTTGCCACATTTCAGACCATCACTTTCTAAAACAGGACAAACAATGCAACAACACAAATGTGTACATGTATTGGCTCACAATAGCTCACTCACAATGGCTCAGTGTGATTCCATTCAGAGGGCAAGTAGCATATTATTGAATATGAGACTAGAAAAGAGTCTTAGAGATCTTTTAAAATCCTCCACCTCTGCCCATCCTCACTTATCATCTGTATCTTCCTCACACATAAGAATGCTTGGGCACAATGGACCAAAGAATAAAGACTTTCCAGAAACTCGTGTAACTGAGAGCCCCACTATTCTTCCACACTGATGGTCTATATTAACCACAGGTCTTCACCTGGCAAGCATAGCTTCCCCAAATTCTCTTATTTTTCCTCTCCTACAGATATTAGTTACAAAAGATCATTGTAAGAAGGCCACTTGACCACCAAAATGGATGTTTTCTACATGTACCTTGACAGCAAAAATAAGGCTCCATTGATGCTTTGTCTGCATTCCATTAATAGTGATGAGAACTGCTTCCACAGATGCTCTTCCAATATTTTTGAATGTTCCAAACACTGGAATGAAGCCTGTAAAAGTTTAGAGCTCTGTTGCCTTAAAGGTTATTTCTTCCGTGGATCTGGTGCCCTAGCACATAGATCAGGAGATATTCTCAGAAAGTTATCTCTGACTGAATTGTATGTGTGACATCAGGGATGTGACCTCTGAGGGTTGTAATACCTTCAGAGAATAACAGAAAATTGAGTGTCATTGTAAGAATCATGTCTTGAAGTTGGGAAAGTTGAGTCATTTGTTATTTTTTCTCATTCCTTCATTCAGTGTTGACTGGCTGTTTATTCTGTGCCAGTTCAGCCAACACATAGCTATAATCCAATTTTTCTCCACATATGTTGGTGGGTAAGGAGAAAACTTGACACACCAGTATGCCATGATGGGAACTTCAGTGTCCTCTGGGAATGCTGAAAAGGGACACCTAATTTGAAAGTAGGATAATGTCATACTGAACCATGTAAGATGAGTAGGGATTGGGAGGTAAAGATCACTAGGACAGGCATACATCATATGCACAGACCCTTTTATGAAGCAGCCCAGTGATAGCAGAGAGGATTGAAAGAATTCCAACTTTCCAAGATGGGGATGTACTTCAGTCCTAAAGAAAAGCGGCCTAGAATAAACAGAGGAGAATGTTTTATGAACTCGATCACCTTCTCAGACTTATATGATACAGTACAACAAACACATGATTATTAGAACTCTATAGATACTTTCAGAATCGCCGGGTCACTAAACCAGCCCAACCCTAACTACGTTTCAAACATCTGTCCTTACACCCACAGATAAATGTAGCCCTAACCCCTTATCAAGGAAACTTCTCTTCAATAATAGATGGAAATCATTACAGAAAACCACAACCAACCAAAATGCAGAGTTGAAGAGTGAAGTCGGAAGTCATACATCTACACTGCTCTGGCACTGAAGGCTCAGGTGAAAGAGAGTGGAAAGCTCAAAAGAGCCAGGGGATCAGGGAGTTTGCTGGGATATTGCATAGCCTAGTAAGGTCAGAAGCTACACACTCGTGAAATCTCACCAGCCCAAACAGCATCCAAACGAGGATGGTAGCAATAGATTTGCCAAAGTAGGTGGGACAAAAGCAATCTACAGATGCAGAACAATGCCCATTAAAATCCCAGAAAATTTCTTCACAGACTTCCAAAGAACAGTACTCAACTTCATATGGAAAATCAAAAAACCTAGGATAGCCAAAACAATGTTTTTTTTGATTCCTGTACAATCAAAGAAATTCTGGAGGCATCACAATACCTGACTTCAAATCTACTACAGAGCTACAGTACTGAAAGCAGCCTGGTACTGGCATAAGAACAGTCAAGAGGACCAATGGAACTGAATCAAAGATTGGATATTAATCCACACACCTTTGAACACCCAATTTTTGACAAAGAAGCAAAAAATATCAAATGGATAAAAGAAAACATATTTAACAAATTGTGTTGGAATAACTGGATAGATATCAACATGTAGAATAATGAAGACAGACCCATATCTATCACCATGCACAAAACTCAAGTCCAAATGGATCAAAGACTTCAACATAAAGCCAGCCACACTAAACCTTATAGAAGAGAAAGTGGGAAGTACACTTGAATGCGTTGGCACCGGAGACCACTTCCTAAATATAACCCCAGAAGCACAGACACTGAGAGAAACAATTAGCAAATGGGACCTTCTGAAATTGCAAAGCGTCTGTAAAGCAAAGGACACAGTCAACAAGACAAAATGACAGCCTACAGAATGAGAAAAGATCTTTACCAACCCCACAGCAGACTGAGGTCTGATCTCCAAAATATACAAAGAACTCACGAAATTGGTTATCAAAAGAACAAATAATCCAATAAAAATGGAGTACAGAGCTAAACAGAGAACTCTCAACAGAGGAATCCAAAATGGCTGAAAAACACTTAAGGAAATGTTCAACATCCTTAGTCATCAGAGAAAAGCAAATCCAAACAACTCTAAGATTCCATATTATACCTGTAAAAAATGGCCAAGATCAAAAGCAATGATGACAACTTATGCTGGAGAGGTTATAGGGTAAAGGGAACACTTCTGCATTGCTGGTGGGAATGCAAGCTGGTACAGCCCCTTTGGATGTCAGTGTGGTGATTTCTCAGAAAATTAGGAAACAACCTTCCTCAAGACCAAGTAATACTACTTTGGGGTATATATTCAAAGGATGCTCAATTATGCCACAAGGACATGTGCTCAACTACGTTCATTGCAGCATTGTTTGTCATAGCCAGAACCTTAAAGCAACCTAAATGCCCCTTAACCAAAGAATGGATAAGGAAAATGTGGTATACTTACACAATGGAGTACTACACAGCAGAAAAAATAATGACATCTTGAATTTTGCAGAAAATTGGATGGAGCTAGAAAACATCATTTTGAATGAGGGAACCCAGACACAGAAAGGCAATTATCACATGTACTCACTCATAAATGCTTTTTAAACATAAAGCAACGAAAACCAGCCTACAAACCACAATCCCAGAGAACTGAGACAACAATGAGAACACTAAGAGAGACTTACATAAATCTAATCTACATGGGAAGTAGAAAGAGACAAGATTTCCTGAGCAAATTTGGAGCATGGAGACCTTGGGGGAGGGTTGAAGTAGAGGTGAGAGGCAGGGTGGGGAGCAGAGAAAAATGTAGAGCTCAATAAAAATAAAAAAATAATGGAACTTTTTCTCAGGAGTCTGCCCATACTACTTTGGAAGGCAGACAGTGTGCAGGACAGGATATTTGTGTCAAGTGTGGCCTAGCCTGTGATTAGAGGCCCCAAGGAAGGAATGCAATGAGTGTGGAAACTTCTACAGAAGAAGAGAAGAGGCAGGTGAAGAAGAATCTGGGCATAGATTATACTACACATGGCCTAAGACTCATTATATTACTTCAGAGAGGACCCAAGGACCACAGATAATAATCGCTGTGCACAGGTTCTCTCTCTGTAGTGATGAGCTGCTGGCAGGCCTGCTTTTCGTTCTGCCTGGCTCTGGCATGGCTAGCTTAAAACCCGAAATAACAACACACAAACTGTATTCATTTAAACACTGCCTGGCCATTAGTTTCAGCTTCTTATTAGCTAATTCTCACATCTTGTTTTAACCAATATTTAGTAATGTGTGTAGCACCACGAGGTGGTGTCTTACCGGGAAAGATTCAGCATGTCTGACCTGGTGGCTGGCTCCATGGCATCTGTCTCAGAGAGGAGAGGCATGGCGATTGCCTGAAGCGTCTGACTAACTTCCCTTCTTCCCAGCATTCTGTTCTGTCTACTCCACCTATCTAAATCTGCTCTATCAAAAAGCCAAGGCAGCAGTTTCTTTATTAACCAATGAGAGTCCTCCATCCTCTCTCTCTCTCTCTCTCTCTCTCTCTCTCTCTCTCTCTCTCTCTCTCTCTCTCTCCATTTCACACTCAGTGCTTGGTTTGGTCCTTCAAAAAACCTGGTATTTGATACTACCCTCTCTTTTATTGATGAGGCAATGAAATCTACATTAATTATTTACCAAGGATTATATTGTATATTTTGGAGAGCAGATAACTCATGTTTTTAAGCCCCATATTTTCAGGAGCTTCATGACATCTTACAGCATGCTGTGTGTATGCATACATAGTTTTAGATACTTGGTGATTTTATTAGTGGGATCCTTGGTATTGGTGAGTTTTATTTGATGAATTAGTTTGTTGGAAATAGACAAAATAATAGTTAAATGTCAAATTTATGATCAGAGTTATATCTTTTTTCTGGAGGGTTTTTTTTCTTTGAAGAGAGGCAGAGCTGACATTAAATGTCATATACCCATAGGCAGCTACATAGTTCAGGTGGGGAAAGGCACAGGAATGAATGTTGGCATTCATTAGTTATTGTCCCCAGGTAAAGCATTTTATTCTAGAAAGCTGTTGTTAAAAGTTGACAGATGTCTCTGTCTTCCAAGCCATTAACTGAAAACATTAATCACTGATCTTAGTCTCCAGACTTGTAAACAATGGTGTAGAAATATAAGTTTAAATCTTAATTACACGACTTGATTAAGAGTTCTGGTCAGAGAATATGCATTGTGTTTGTAAGGTGTTTTTCTCTGAGGAAGATAGAACATATGAAATTGTAAGCTTCAAGCTCAACTCTTGGACATCATTTTATGATCTTAACTCATTTTTTATAAGAATATTATTTTAAAGTCAAATTTAGGAACTATATTAATTTAAGATTTATATGAAGTATATTTAACATTTGTGTTTTTTGAGATTTTTATATATGGGTACTCCATAAGTGTATTATTTACATTCCTCCAAGTCTACTTTTTAACTCATTCCATGTACCCTACCCCATCCCCTTTAGAATTAATTTACTGTCTACGCATCATACTATAGAATGCTATATTTGATACACACATAGAGCTTCACACATGTAACTATTCCTTTGGTGTATGTATTTTTGAGTGTTTCCATTTTCATAGTATGCAGAGTATATCAGATATTTTATGATCTGCAAGACTGAATTTTGCTTGTATCATTTCATGACTTCTCCTCGGGGTCACTGAGATGAATGCTGACTCAAGTCTCTATGAAAATGTCTCCACTTGGTATAGATAACTTCAAAGCTGAGTTCATGTTGGGGCCTCACATTAAGAGCTCCCACTCTGTGGACAGCCCTACGCCTCCAGATACTAGGTACCTTATAAAAACATTTAGCTTTGTCTGGAAAGTTAGAAAAGGAGGAGGTATCTTTTAGGCTATATTATATCTGTAATGTCATAACAAATTGAATTTTAGAATAAAAGGAAAAACAGTAAAATACATCAAGTATAGAAACAGCTCCACATTCTGAGAATCAAGGTGAAGGAAAAGGAAGAAAAAAAGGTAAGAAAGGTAAGTATGGATAAGGGAAGGCCTTATACCTGCTTGTGGACTAGCGAGCATATAAAGAAGACAGTAATATCTAACCCTTTGTGTGAAAGGACTGGCAATGTATAACAAAGTGAAGGTGGGAAGGGAAACCAGGTGTTGGTCCATAGTGACATGTCTCTGAGTCAGTTTTAGACTCTGTGACTCATAAGGGAAGATCCAATATACTGGAACAGAAGCATATTCCCTTGGGAGAGAGTCTACATATGACAACCAAGAAGGTTCCACTGCCTTGGAGAAAGGCTATTTGGAACAGCTGATCACGTGGGGATGTGAGTCAGTACATAAATTTTGACACCACTGGAGTTGTTGACTACCCAGAAAACCCAATGATACCTAGCATTATGAGAGTCTCCCTGCTGACAAACTTAAATATAGCCTATGAAGAAAAATGCTCTTTGAAGTGCATACATAAAAGACCTCAAACATTCAACACGATTTTGATTCATGCTATTTCTTGCCATTTTACTCAAAAAGTATCTTTCTGCCTCAAAAGTTTATGTCTCTGTGCTAGGAAAACAGGTTCCATAAAAATGTAACTGAATATATAAATAGGTCCTACACAGTCCTACATAGGCATTGGAAATATCGTTTAAAAGGGAGAGTTCTTCAGAATATTGAGTTCTGATGTATAAGTCAGTAGTGCAAAGGCAATCAATGCTTGGACACTTTTATGGCTAAGCTGTCTAGATGCTCCGAGATCCAGGGATGTAAAAGAATTCATCATTTTCTACTGTTCAAAGGCATTCATGGTTTTGGCTGGATTTAAGTCCATTACAAGTTGGTTGGATTTAAGTACAAGTAATTATATTGTTATTACCCTTATTGTTTCTTCATTATCAAGGCTTCGGGGTTTGTTTCTACCTGGTGGATGTCATGCTCAAGGCTCCTGAAACCAACATATGCTAACCCTCCTCCCAACTAGCTTTAGACTATGAAGTAGAAAAAAGTATAATAGTTTTCAGCACTTTTTTTTCTATTACAACAGAGGCTGCTGGCAGGAAATTGAACTGGGAGTAATTTATATGCATAGTAATAAGTCATGCTTCCTTTGTACATTTCGGTTATGGAACAAATCACATCTTAAGGCAACTGTTAGGTCATTTGAAACAACAGGCAGGAAACAGAACCATGTAAGTATAGCCTGTGGCTGAGCTTAATGAAGCCGAGACAACATATTCCAATGAGCCCAGGTGTTCAGGGAGTTGGATCCTTAAGATTTCTGGATACAAGATTATAATATACACGAGTCAGCCAAAGATTGGGTTTATGATGGAGAAGTTCTCAAGTCTTTTTCACTGAGGGAAGATCTAGAGTAGGAATTGTTAGCATTTGCTGCATGCAGTCTTGCAAAATCAGCTGTTGAGGGATCGTCTTGCAGGACCTGGGGCTTTCCTAGGGTCTTGTCCTATAGGCAGGCTTCCCTGGAAGAACTCTGGAGAAGCAGCGACAGCTGTCTTAGAGGTCCTATGAAGACCTCTGAAAGGGATGATGTGGGCCTTAACCACCAATTTAAGTGTCTATACATCGCTGGAGCCTCTTAAAAAAAATCCTAGGTTGTAGCCCATTTCATGTTGGAGGAACAGAGGTGCAGAATACTTAAGATTCTGGAAGGCTTGGGTACCTTGGACTACTATGCTTTTCACTTTACCCATGGTGCCATCGCGCATCTGGCTGGAGCTGAAGACGCTGTCTTGGAAGCCTTACTATTGCAGATTCTGTCATGCCTCTTTTACCTGTCCTGTCCAAGTTCCACTGTCACATGCTAAAGTGCCCTAAACAATACTGCTGAAAGTTGCAACTGCCGCTGGCTGTCCTCTTACCCACTGGGAGACTTTCTATTTTGTTACCCTCTGATTTTACTGACCTCTGTCTTATTGGAAGACTTTTCTATTCAGAACTGGTGTCAAGACCTTAAATACAAATGTTAAGACAGTTTTGGGGCTTACAGGGGAAAGAATGGAAAACTGAACAAAGAAGTTTCGATATTTGCTCAGAGACCCTAGGCAACTCACTTATCTTTGTGAATCTTCAATATCTCATGCCATAATGATGTAAGATACCTGTGTGAGATTTGCACTGAGAATTTATTTGCATGTATATAAGGTTTTCGGTCTAATGGCGGAATGTCACAAATATGTTTTTAATGGAAAAATGTTTTCATCTTTTAAATCATATAAATAAATAGATTAGGTCCAGAGCCACCAGGAAAGAAGGAGCAAGAACCCCTGCTCAGGGAGGGACATTGTATGTTCTCTAAGCACGCCACACATGTCAGAATAACCTGGCTTTGCACTTTGCCTCACACTGAAATGAAAACTTCAAATTTCATTCTTCTTGTAGGGATTCCCCTTCCCTGATTTTACATAGGAAAAATACATCTTTATGAGAATCTAAAAGATATAGACAAGGCAAATACAAAAAGCGTTCTCAGAAGGCAACCACTAGTTAATGACAACCATAAAGTGTCCCCAAAGGAAGCCACCTGACACTTCAGGTTCAGGGAACCATCTGTCAGTATGCCCAGCAGAGGGAAAGTTCTTGAATCTTCCTTTTTTCTCTTCTATGTTTTTAATTTGTGGGTAGATTTTTATATTCCATTTCTTAAGTTCATAGAGCAACCATACTTCTCAGAATAAACTGTGATTGTCAATTTCTTAGACCTGTGGAGTCAATACCCACAGGCTGACTGCTTTAACGAAGTGCCATAGGCTGGTAGAACAGAGATCTGTCTCTTACAGTCCTGAAGACTGAGAGTCCAAAGTCAAGGCGTGGTCTGATGCTTTGAAAAACTTGTTTCTTTGCTCCCCAAGTCTTGGGGACTTCCTGGTAATTAACAATGTTCCTTGGCCTGTAGCAGCATCTCCGTAATCCCCAACTTCATGTTCACATGATGGCCTTCCTCTGTGTTCCACTTGAACAAACTCCTTTGGCATCTTTGATTAGGCATCCACTGTGCTCCAGAGGGACCTCATCTTAATTTATTACATCTGCATTGACCCTGCTTCCTAATGAGGTCATAGCTTAGATACCAGGTGTTAGGGCTTTGCTATGTGATTGTTTAGAAATCTCTGAATATAGTTAAGCATCTAACCTGTAACAGCTACTTCCACTGAAAATTATTATCAAGATCACTAAAGATGATACAATCTTTTTCTCTTCACCAAATTGTCAGGGCTCTAGCTTAATTACAAGATATGACCTGCATTGGGGCACTGGACTGAGCTCCCAAAGTCCAGTTGAAGAGTGGGAGGAATGAGAATATAAACAGAGGTCAAGACCATGATGGGTTCAACCACTGAAACAGTCTACCTGAGCTAATAGGAGCTCACCAACTCCAGTTGGACTGGGAAGAAACAAGCATATGACCAAACTAGTCCCTCTGAATGTGGGCGACAGTTGCATGGCTGGGGCAGACTGAGGGGCCACTGGAAGTGGCACCAGGATTTATCCTATTGTGTGCATTGGCTTTTGGGGAACTTATTCTCTTTGGATGGATACCTTGCTCATCCTAGATGTAGTAGGGAGGTCCTCAGACCTTCCTAAAAGCTATGTGCCTTGCCCTCTCTGAGGGTTGGATAGGGGTTGGGTGGGAGGGTGTGTGGAGGGAATGGGAGGAAGGGAGGGAGTGGGGCGTGTTTGTGTGTGTGTGTGTGTGTGTGTGTGTGTGTGTGTGCATGCGCGCACACACAGAGGCACACAGAGACACACACAAATAAATATATATAGACCCTCCTAAGAGTATGGTTATTGATTTCTCAAAGGTGAAATGCAAAGAGTTTTTATAACACTGAATACACTTGCTTCTTAGCAGTTTCTGAAGGTCCATCTGGAAGAGTGACTAAGGGACCTAAGAAGGTCATAGGGTCATTCCTGTGCACTGGCTAGGGTTACTAGACCCAGGTCAACAGTCTTCAGAATATTATTATAAGATATTATAGTATAAATTTATCCTGGCTCTCTTAACACTAGAGCCAAACTGGTGCCTTTAGGTGAGCACCCTTTTGTCCTATCTTGTAATTCTGGTACATGTAAGGCAACATACTTTTCTAAATTAGAAATTTCAAAGTCTAAGACTGCTAGCAGCAAGATCCTAGGCTTTTAAAAACATTCTCATCAAAATGACGACTACAAAAATGTGGTCTCAAAAGAATCTTGGGATATTTTTTATAGGCATATTTCCCATATTGGTAAAACCTGTCAACATCTCCCCACCGTACTGGAGGTGATTCAGTACTCATCTGTGTGATATGGGGTTTTTATGGAGGAATTTTGGACAGCCTAAATCTTCAAGGACACTCCTCACTGGAGCAGAGGCCTGAGCTCCTTTTGAAATATAAGACATTATCCCAGGCAGTGGTTTACCTTTTGCAGTGGGTTAATGACCTATATTTTTATAACCCAGATGAGGGCAGTACTTAATGGCTCCCTGGCTTCCCAGAACAGTGACAATTTCTAGCCCATTTATAGTTAGAATGGAATTGGCTTCTACTTACGTTGAAGACAAATGGCTCAGACCTTCAAAATAACTTCGGATACTGCTTTCTTTGTATTCTGTGTTTGTTGTGATGGTTGAATGAGAATTTACATACAGTAGGAAATATGACCATTTTAGGATCTGGCATCCTGTTGGTAACTTTACCCCAGATACTGAGATTAAGTTAGTGCCTTGCAAAATACCATAGACGCCTAGAGTGATTTCCAAGAAGAGAGAATTTTTAATACCAGAAACCTCTGTGTTGGAACAACCTTTGAAGAAAATTCAAAAAATTACAGTATCTCTTTGGAGAAATAAATTGAATTAAAATGCCAGCCAACATTGCATCATTGCATACCGGTTTGGAATGCTCATGGAACTGTGTGTGTGTGTGTGTGTGTGTGTGTGTGTGTGTATATATATATATATATATGTATATATATATATATATATATAAATTTCAAGGACATTGTAATCTAGTTATGGACAAAACAGAACTAGTACAGCAATAGAATGGAGCGCTGACTCAGCAGGTAGGAGTATAGACTCATGTAAGGACAGGAGTTCAAATCCTAGTACACATGTTGGGTAGTTCATAACCACTGTAACCATAACTCCAGAGAGGTCCAATGCTTCTGGGCTCTACAGACACCTGTGCATATACCCTCACATACATAATTATACATAATTAAAAATAAAGCAAAGCAAATCTTTAAAGAACCCAACAGTAAGATTGACTACTCTATAAACTAAATGTGTTGTTTGCTTTCCTGGAATAAGCTCACCTCATACCCAAACCTTCATGTTTCTTGCTCCACTCTGTTTCTATCCCAGCAGGGCATCCTATGTGGGAGTTCAATTGCATCTGTGAGATGAGGAAGCATTAGCTTTGCAGGATGCTTCCAGGGAAAGCATGACAGAAGGGCTATCCTGAGCTATCACTTGGCTCTTCCACATGAAAGACACAGACCAAGTGGGTTGAGAAGAGTAGGGAGAGTCTTACCATCCAAGGAAGGCTATGGCATTATCAAAGAAAGATGTGGTTACAATGGAACCTATTTGTAGACTGTGAAGAAAATCGGGCAGAGAAGGATAATTTGTAAATTTATTTTTTAAAATAATTATATGTCACAGTACTCTATTTACATCATTTTGGCTCCCTCTAGTTCTGACTATTCCCAGGTTTTCCCACTCCCTCTCAAATTCATGACACATTCTATAATTATTTTTGATACATATACATATATATAAAACTATAAAACACACAAACACACACACATATCCCCCTGAGTCCATGTAATACTGTTCTTACGTGCATGTGTTAAGGGCTGACAATTTGGGATTGAGTAACCTATCAAAGGGTCCGTCCCTGGAGAAGACAATTCTCCTTTTCCTGGCAGCCTTTAACTCTTCATATGCCAGTAAGGCATTGTGAAATTATCTTAATTGTTGTGTTTTGTCAACGGATGATAATTTTGCTGATAATCCAACTGCAAAGGAAGGTTACATTAGTTCAGGAAAACTAAACCCCATGAACTCTGAAGTATGCCACTATGAAATCTAATTGATTCTTACTTCCTGCCCCCAGTTGTGTTTTTAAATTGTCAGACACCATTATTGTTTATCCCGGGGAAAGACCGAGAAATCAGATGGGAATGGTGGCTTGGCTTTACCAGAGAGGCATTGGCTCTGCCGTCTTAATTCAAGAAGGATGGGTTGACACCGGGTTTGCCTTTTCTCTGGAGATGTGAGTGGCTGTGATCAGACTTATTTAGGCAATAAACTAAATTTATTTTCTAAATTTGGAGACATGTCTTATTTTTCCCCAAGATGCTATGAGAATTTCCAAATAGCCTCATTGTCCAAGGAGCAGACGAAGGCAGCAGTCTGCGAGAATTTAAATTTCCCCTCACAGCAGTCAACGTCAGGCATGTGCTGCAGCCTTTGTGGCTGTAAAGATGTTTTCTAAAATAGAAGGAGAATATTGTCAAGGCAGCATTAGAGGGAAAAAATCCAAACTAAAAGTGACCTAAACGTCTTGTGGATAATTCTTTCTTCTTATGTTCAGTGATTGTCATTTTACGGTGCTGGCATTCTCACAAATAATGATCTAGCTGAAGAATTAAAAGCAAAGCTAATCTCCTGTGCTATCTCAGAGAGCTCCTGACTATCCCTTAAAAGATTTCCCACATAAACAGAAAGATAAGATGACAGAGAGAGATAGACTGTTAGCTTTCCCTCCCTGCCTGCTGGTAAGTAGGGTTGTATGTGGGGGCTGATATCCAGAAGCAATTGATTCATTTTGTATTTGAATCCTTATCAAGAACTCAAGTAACAGCCTGCTAAATCTGAACTTGGCCCATTACATTTCCAGCATCATTGCTAAACACTTAGGGAGCTTCAATTATTTTTTTTATAGAAAAACCTAAACAATATAGGTATTGATTCACTTAGATTTAAATTTTGGTTATTGGAAATAATAAGGCATCAGGCACTTTCATTCTTGCTTCTGAGTGGCTGCTAAATCACCATGGGGTGGCTTTTTAAAGACATTCTATAAAAGTTTCCTGTACTGTTATACGAGGTACTACTAAGAGCCATGCTATCCCCATAATTGTGGGCATAACGTTTTAAATCTGTTTCAGCATGGGCCTCATGAAAGGAAGAGAAAATCAAGACTTGCATTTTTTGGTTCTTTGACCTTGAACAGTAACCTACTCCTTGTTTCAAAATCTGAGAATCCTGGAAAGAGAAACCCATGCCATTTACAGGGTTGGCTGGTTGCAGCAACCTGTCATGATGTCAGTCAGAGTCTCTCAGAAGTGACATCTGTACAGAATACTGATTGACAGCCAAAACTCCTATATGAGCCAACCTGATCTTCCTAAGGGCTTCTTGTTTTCTGGACTGGAGCAGCCATTCAGCAGGCTAGTGCATTTTCAGAACCCAATGTTTCATGCAGGATACAGGGAGAATGTTGGTTTTGTAGTTCTGAATTGGAGTGGACTCCTATACTTCAGATTTGGCCTTCAAAAATGATTAATGCCACCCTAAGATACTTAAGCCTTCTATTCAGCAATCATAGCTCTCTTTGCTGTTTTTCACTATTTCTAATGTATTACAGCAATCTCTGGTAGAATGCACAGTGTTCAACAGCATCCCTCACTATAGAAGCTCTTTCCAGAGAACTTATGCGTTTATCTTAGATACAAATATATTATCAGCTCATAAGAATTATGATGACATTTAAAGCTATGGTTGGGAAATAAAGTCTCTCTGGGAATGAGACCATCGAGGCTCTTGCATGCCCTGAAGAGGAAGGCTGGATGCTGAGTGCTCTGATAAATAGGCTGTTGCCATCTCAGACCTGCCTTGCTCTCAAGGCTGCACACACATTTCTTCTCTGAAGATGGAGCCAGAGATATTTCACAAAGACAGCAGAGTTTATGAGAAAAGCCAGGGAGATAAACTCCTATCATTTTTTGGGTAAAACCGATAAGCCATGTTTTCCTGATTGCCATTCTAGAACAGGACATCTGCAGCTCATTAGCTATCCACAGCTATCATTCATGTCAATTAATTGAAAGAATCAAAGTACATCTTAAAGATAAAAATACACCAACTTTGCCCCTCGGTTTCTTGTGAACCAGCATCATTTTGAGTTGCATTCAAATGAGAAAGGCACATTACTTTGTTTAAAATCTTTTATTCTCCATGGTATCACCATTCTTTTATTTCTTGATATTTTATCGAGACTGAAAAAATGCAAGTTCTTCTTGCTACCCTCATTTTTCCTTCCCCTGCAATCTTGGTCTTTTTTCTTTTCCCGGTATTTCTTCCTTAGACTTCTTCCTCCAGCCCTCTCAGTCCTGATGTTTTTCATTTTGTTGTTTAGGGTCAACATCAGCTGTGGTGGAGAACTATTTATATGTTGAATTCGAGGCTGAATTCTTTAAAATAAAGATACTTCCTTTACATGTCCTGTCTCACCAAGGAAAAGAGAGTGATACTGTAAATACTTGTAGCAGTTTTATATAGCTTAATTTTTGAATTGGGCAAACTTCTAACACTTTTGTAGTACACTTCAGTGCTCTCACTATTCACTGAATATTAGAATTGTTTGATTCCATGTATAGACAGAAATTAACACAGCCTTTTTGTATGAGAGATTCACTGTTTCCAATCCCTTTAAAGATTACAGTTGGATTTCTGCTAGTGTCAAAAGATTGGCTTGCTGGGTGGTGGTGATGCACATTTTTAATCCCAGCACTTGGGAGAAGAGGCAGGCAGATCTTCGTGAGTTTGAGGCCAGCCTGGACTATAGAGCAAGTTCCTAGACTGGTTCCAAAGCAATACAGAGAAACCCTGTCTCAAACAAATAAGCAAACAAAAGAACCCCTAAAAACTGGCTAATCTTCAAACAATAACCGATAGGGAATACTATTTTGGCCAATCTGCTGTTTTTTTTTTTTTGTTTTTGTTTTTTTTGTTTTTTTTGTTTTTTTTTGGTTTTTCGAGACAGGGTTTCTCTGTGGCTTTGGAGCCTGTCCTGGAACTAGCTCTTGTAGACCAGGCTGGTCTCGAACTCACAGAGATCCGCCTGCCTCTGCCTCCCGAGTGCTGGGATTAAAGGCGTGCGCCACCACCGCCCGGCAAATCTGCTGTTCTTAAAGGTAAAGATATGGATGCATTCCTAAAGCATATACATAGATATGCATGTTTATGTACACATGAATGTATCATATAACATATATGTACCATATGACTTTTGTATTCTATGTCTAAATTTAATTTCTGTTAATTAGAAAGCAAATCAAAGCTTTCAGACAAGGACCTGCCAAACATAAATGTTATTCTCTCTTTGTTTGGCTGGATACTGAGCTATCCATGGAGCTGCAGCCAATTTAGGAACACATCAGGTCTTTACTGCATAGAGCAGTATACTATACTAATATAGAGGTTGGTTGGTCAAATAGCAGAGGCTTTGAAACACACTAGGACGATGCTTAGAATTTCTATGTGCTTTAGGGAAGGCAAGTTCCGTGATTTATCTCCATGTCCATGTCCTAATATTAAGACAACAATAACTCCCTCAGAATGTGCCACTTGCAACTACTACCTCTGTTTCAAATTACAACAATTAATTAAGACAATGCAGCATTTTAGCTGTTAGCCTTGCTGAATTACTAGTACAAGTTTTAGAGACACAGAATCGTCTAATCCTGTTTGTAAGCTTTGTGTGTGTGTGTGTGTAAACAATGGTGCTCTAAGGATAATCCCTAAGTCATTTGTCCAAGAAACTCCTTATTGTTGAGTGTCTTACAAGTAATTCAAAAGACTAATGTTAAGTATATTTAATCTCTTACTCACTGGATTGTTGGTTCATGCCAAAGCTGTTCATGGTTACTGACCATGGGCTAGAAACTTGGTATGACTTTCCTTGGGGATACAAGGAAACCCACATTGGTAACTCGTGTTGAAAGTCTATCAAAGTCTGGGAAGAAGTTCACTCAACTGTTAGCATCCTAGATAAATACTTAAATCTGAAAAAATTCCTTATACTCATAAATATAAAAGCATGCATTAAGACAGATGTCTCAGAAACATGAAGGACCAAAAAGGACCATTATGACCAATTTTATTCCAATAAATTTGAAATGAATAAGTTCTTAAGTTCTTAAGAAGCATAAAACCTTCTTGAGAACAAATCAGCCAGAAACAGACAACACGAAGAGACTGGTAACAAAGAAGGAGACAAAAGCACTAATAGGGTCCTTTTAACAAGGGAAAGTCTTGAACCAGAGAGCTTCATGGCTAAATTCTAACAAATGAGCACAGAAATTTAATGTGAATTTTTGAATTCCTAAAAAGGGAAAAATTTTATGAAGCTAGCATCAGTGCCCATGATCTTTGGTACACAGGCATGTCAGATGTCTTCAGGGAAGCACGAACTGGAGCCAGTAGCTCATTAAGAAGAATGTACCCTTGAACAAGTAGGTTTATCCAAGAGATTTACTTGTTGATTTTTATATATGAAAAAGAAACAAATCATATGATCATCTCAACAGATACAGAATAAAGAATATAATAAAAATCAACATCCATCAAAAGATGTTAAAATTTCAGATGTTTTTAAATTTCAGAAAATATAGAAATACTTCCTCAATGAAATAAAAGTCATTTGTGGAAAGCCCACAGCTAGCATAACTTATGGGGATGAACTTTATAAAGCTTTTTCTCTAAGATCTTGTACAAGGTAAGGATGGTCACTCTCTTTCAGTTCGACTTAATAGAATATTGAAAGTGCCAGCAAGAACAACTGATTTTTAAAAAGGGTTCATTAAAACTGGAAATGAATAAAGGAAATACCCATTTGCAGATGGTGGGGTTCTATGTAGGGAAACCTACACATTTTATTTACAATGACAATAAAAAACTACCACAGCTTAACAACATGGTCCTGGCACAATGGCAGACAAGAACAAGAGAACAGAATAGTGAAGCGAGAAATAAACCCAGGCAAATCTGGCCAATCAATTTTGACAAAGAAAATAAACATTTGTGAGTAAACATATAAGTGAACTTGGTGATAGGAGGGGACTATGGTCTCCCATCCAAGTACTATCCAGGCCTTACCCTGCTTAGTTTCTGAGATCAGACAAGATCGGGCACATTCAGAGTGGTATGGCCATAAACCTAAATGCCTCTCGACCAAGGAATGGATAAGGAAAATGTGGTGTATTTGCACAATGGAGTACTACACAATGGAAAAAATAACATCTTGAAATTGTGGGCAAATAGATGGATCTAAAAAACATTGTATTGAGTTAGGTAACTCAGACCCAGAAAGACAAATATAATATGTACTCACTCACAAGTGGCTTTTAGACATAAAGCAAAGAAAAGCCAGCCTACAGTTCACAATCCCCGAGAACCTGGACAACAACGAGGGCCCTAAGAGAGACATACATGAATATAATCTACATGGGAAGTAGAAAAAGACAAGATCTCCTGATTAAATTGGGAACATGGGGATAATGCAAGAGGGTAGAATGAGAGGGGAGAGAAAGGGAGAGGAGCAGAGAAAATATATAGCTCAATAAAAACATTTTAAAGAAAAGACATATAGTGATATAACTATGTATATATGCATGTGTCTTGGTGAATGTAAGTGCATACAATGATGAAAAATAAAAAAGAAGGGACTATGGAGGAACTAACAAATATAGTAATTCCATCTTAACTGTGGTTTTGTTTCCCAAGATTAATCACAGTTTGGAAATATTGAATGGAAAGTTCTAGTAATAATACTGTACAATATTCTGAGTAACATGAGGAAATCTTTCATCATTCCATTTTATAGTGTAGAATGCCTCTTGTCCCTCTGCTCAGTGTATTCACATAGTATACACTATCTACTTCCTTGTCAACTAATGACCTTCTTGGTTACCCAATGGAATACCATGGTAGCGCAGTATTTTTGCTTAAACAACCCTCATTTTAATTAATACCACTAAACTAAATCAAGAATAGCAATGCTGATAAATCTGATGTAACAAAGAGAAGGCACAGGAACTATGGTTGGAACTAATTCTGAATCTGTTAAATTGTGAAGAAAGAAAAAAATAATTTACTTGTGTTTTAAAGTTGTTTTTCCCTGAAAAATTTTATATATGTATGTAATGCATTCTGATTACTCTTACTTTTCATTTCATACATGTATGTAATACATTCTCATCACCCTTACTTTCTGCCCTCTCTTATCTCCATCCAACATCTCTGAACCTTCTCCTCATTTCAAGTCACTTTTCTAGATTCATGGCTTTTTGTTTGGTTTTGGGATTCACTTATTTAACCAGGGTCAATCTGTGTGATCTGGGTTTGGAGATGTCCAGTGGAACTACCTCACCTGGTGAATGGAACCGAAATCAATGACTTTCCCCCAATTCATCCATAGACAAAAATTCAACAGGGAGTGGTAGGTCATTCTGAGCCCTTCCTTCATCCATGCCTAGCTCCTAGTTTTGCTATTGCACTTCATACTACAAAAGGCATTGACAGAGTAACATGATTTGTTATCATGTGTTTGTAGTCTTGGGGTACATACTCCACCAGCAAGAAGAAACAACTGTAATTTTATTGACATGGCTGGTATTGTGTGCATGGATGGTATTCTGCTTTCTTTCAAAACGTTGCAGTAAGTTGAGTGTGAGAGGATGGAGCAGTGGATTTTTCTTGTTGGGTGCATGTAGACACATATTTGTGGAGACTCTTTTGTTGGCTAGGTCAAATTCACCTTGGAAATGGGCAACATTGGCACAAATCTTATCCTGTAGCCTAGGATGGCCTAGAACTCACTGTGTAACCCAGAATGGCCTTGAAGTCTCATGACAATCCTTCTGCTTCAGCTTCCAGAATCTGGGATTACAGATATAAACCAGCATACATGGTCCAAGAATGGGCAAGATTGCTATAGATGAAATGCATTCTGATGTACAGACATGTTTTACCTGGGCTGCCATCCTTCACACCACACGGATATCCATGGGTCACATGTTACTATCCCAGGACACTTTACTGCAGAAATTCTCATTTCCCCACCACTGCTAAGAATCTCACTGGACCGGCACATCCTTCTTTTCTTCGAGTTTTGGATCAGAATGTGGGGTGAGGCTGTGTGTGCTTGTCTCTTTAAACAACACGGCAAGGTATTTTGGTGTTGTTGGGGGTATAGGAGTTCCAAAGAACTGTGGAAAAATAAGATTACAGAAAATATAGTAAAGATATCTAATTATAGTTAAATTTAAAAAGCGCAAGAGAAAGCCCGGAGGGAGAGTGAGCCAGAACAGCGGGAGAGATGCACTTTGCACCTAATGCTGTTTGCTTTATAAGCTCAGTTTGAATGTTTACCTCTGTGGCTGTCTGCTTTTTATTGCCTTACTCTCTCTACCTCCAGCCTCAGGTCCTCTTAGACTCTCTGGTGCAGATGTGTGGAAACTTTTCTTTCATTGCTTGGTGTATGTAGATCTACTCAGCATCTTTCTCTGAAGCCGTCCTTTGCCCCACTTTCTGCTCTCCTCTTAGTTGGATATGCCTGTGAAGAAGATCCTTAATTGCATACCTCCCTGGAAGTTTTCTTTTCTTTTGGGTTTGAATTTTCTGGTCTTCAATTTGGGTCTAAGTCAACTCTGTGCAATCTAAAAGCCATGCCACCTATAGAACCAAGGGAGAAATGTAAATGAAAGCCAGAAGTCACAACATGAATGTAAGCACAGCTCTAAAGCAAGTGTCTGGCACACAGATGAGATCTGACAAGTTGGAGGGATGGGCTTATACAGCTGTGTTTGCCTTTGAAAGCATTGGATCTGATTTGCTCACTCTCCAGCAGTTCCACTGGCTCTTTTAGAGGCAACGTGTGTTAGTCATTGCAATGCTCCCATGTGAGGGTTCCCCTAGCTCCTCCTGGGTTAGATAGGAGTAAGACCACATTCAGATCAGAACTTCAGTCCTGCTGGAAGTCTATTCCCCGAGGCCTACTGCAGTGTGCAGCATCTAATTCCTGACTTCACACCTGAGTCAAGAGTTGGATGCTGGACTCCACCTGGAACTCCAGTGTGGCCACTGATGGGCTTTGAGCTCCTGGACAAGTCACTCTAAATGTAGTGTCCTCTGCTATGAGCAGAAGGCGGTTTGCCTGGAGCTGTTCTGAAACAGGGGCAGATGTTTGTCAGGTACAGAGCCCAGAGCTCAGTAGACAATATGCACATAATACTCCACATGACATAAAGAGACAGATGTGTGGAAACCCTTGGTTCTATAGGTGGCATGGCTTTTAGGAATAGGGGACCCAGTTCTGTTGGTGAGAATAATCCTTGGGTCTGGTCTCCAGTATCTGCTGGTACTATGAACCTAAAATACAAAGATTTCATGCTGGTCTCTATTCAGAGGAAATAAGTCATTGTAGGGTGTGATGGCTTTGGAGTGCCACTAGCCAACTCTAATTTTGGTAACTGATTTTAACTGTATCCCAGTTTCCTATCCCAGAACGAAACAGAATGCTTAAATACCTTTTTTTTTCCAGCACAGGAATCTCTTTACCTTTTATATATTTGAATGTCCATCGTGAACCCTTTAGACTAAGTCACTTAGGTTTTTGACATGTCATTGCTTTATTTAGTCTTTCGTTCCCAGAGACTTGGAAGAAAGAAAAGGAGTATCGGGAATAGAGAGCTGTGCTAGATATTGTAGGGAAATTCACTGGGGCGATCACTCGCCCGTCTACAAAAATTGATTCTGGCAACCTTGCTGGGAAGAAAGGGACTCATTATTATCTATTTGTTCCCCCTTCTTAGTCACACTCTTAACTGCATAAGTGATTTTTCACTCCACAGCAGTTGACAATGTAGATTTTATGAGAACTAGCTATTTTCCTCCTGACAGATTTCAAACCATACATGAGCTACTGTATTCTTGCTTAAATGTGTCCCCTACATTTAGTGTTAGTATTTTCAGTTGTAAAAGGAAGAGGCGTGTTGTCAATAAAAGATTCATTCTGGAGACTGTAAAAGCTTTGAGAACATTAGGTATGAAATTGGTTCACTTTCTCCATGCAGGGCTCTGAGAAGTTGCAGACGTCTGGCTTCCAGGCAGGTGTTCCTGGTGCACGCCTATTGTGTGGAGGCTTCAGCACTGTGGGAATATTACTGACTTGGTCGAATTGCAAGGCTGGACTACAACCTGTAGACCAGAGGTTCTCAACCTTTCTAACGCTGCAACCCTTTAATACACTTTAATACAGTTGTGGTGACCCCTCCCCATCCTAAAATTATTTTTCTTGCGACTTCATAGCTGTAATTTTGTTATTGTTATGAACTGTAATGTAAATATCTCACATGCCGGGTGGTCTTAGGCAACCCTGTGAAAGGGGCACGTGACTCCTCAAAGGGTTTGCGACCCATAGGTTCAGAATCACTGCTTTAGACCGACGGTGGAATAGTTCCTCCCTGTACTCCTTGATGGCTGCACTGCCGAGTCTTGAGGTATAACCGAGTCTCCCCTTGTTACCGCTCAGCTTCACCAAGAGCTTGAGTATGGCAGTTTCTAAACCCAAACTAGATTTTAATTTTGTCAAATAACGTCACTTTCTCAGCTGTGTGACGTAAATGGGAACATGAGCTTGAGGTTGTCCTCGCAATTCCCATGAGTGGGGTTCTGCCACGTCACCCACTCAACACCGACTTTCTTCTCAGCTCCCAGCTCTTATTTCTAGGTAGCGGTAATAATCAGGAAAATAATTTCTATTTTTATCAAATTTTTGATAATTTTCTACTAAGCTTGTTTTCCTTTATATGGCGCAGCATTTGTAATCACTTTTTTTTTTAGTTCTAGTGAACAGATACCATTAATTTTCTTAACCACTCCATTGTATTTGATATTTGTGGGTTTGGACTGATATATACAATACTTAATTGAGGCTATTGTCCATGCCATTGTTCCACATAATACAAATCTCTTCTGAGAGGTGGAATGAATTAGTCAAAGGTGTGAATAATTTTGTTTTCTAGATATAAACTGACAGTAAATCGTAGCAATTTTAATCAATTTGCAACAGTATCTACCTTCCATCTCATTATATATAACTCATTACATGTTCATTTCATTTTCCTGTATATCTATGTGAGAATGAAATAAAAGAAGGAAGACAAATTTTAAAGTTCATTATTGCACTGTTTACCTGTACTGTACCCTTGTGTTCACTTGGTTTTCTTATTTTTTTTTCTATCAGGATTAAATTAGCTGGTTTCTCTTTATTCCCCAACCTCTGACCTCTGACCAAGTATTCTGCATCTAAAAACTAACTCAATTTCCACTTGGATATTCTAGAAGCATCTTCAACCAATCAGACCACTTTCCCTAAACTGCTATACTTACTGTCGTGTTACTTAAAACCAACTCCATGTGCTCATCATAAGGACTGTGGAGTCAGTAGGCACTCTTTATGGTAATTCCAATAAACGTGAATCCTCTGCAAATTGAGTTAGCTTTCCCGGGACAATCTATTCAGAACTGACACCTGTTTGCAGGTTGCTCTACTGCCACCTGCTCCACATAACTGCCATCATCTGTCTGGATTGCTGATTGCTTTGTCGCCATCCTCATTCCCCTAACAATGCCAAAATCCTCACTTCTGGGACAATCCCTTTTGTGAGACAGGACAGGTCATCATATCCACAAGCTTGAGAACCTCTAATAAATATTCATTTTACTGAGGAAAAAAATGAAAGACAAAACCTTGCAAAGCTCGCCTCCTAATGTTCTTTTACTGTTCTCCTCAGTGGTTATGTCTCCTCCTGCTGGGTCATTTTCCTGCCTATGGGGCAGTTTTCCTGAGTTTTCTGTGGCCATCCCATCTGTGGCCACTGCCTGGATTCCATTCATAACATTCCTTCTCCACCTTCACAACAAAGGGGATTATCTGCAACATTCCCAGAAATATCCACAGTATGCAGAAATGTCTGACATAGAGAAGTACCAAATCAATATTGGCTACACAGGTGGTGAAAAAACTATGCATGTTAGGTAAGCTGCTCTGGAAGCTCAACCTATTACTCTCTGGATTTGGAAGCACAACATCTGTCTGCCACATCCCATATCCAGCTGATGTAAAGTAATAGGGAATGTTCTTGCTTTAGTAGCTTCTGAATTCATCTTTCCTTTGATGTTTTGGAAAATGTACTTACAAAACTATTTGACTTGATATTTTTCTTAGTGGGATATATGAGCCTTCAAAATTTTATGTGGTTGTATGATTATTCAGGTTATTTGTTTCTTTCTGGGTTAGTTTTCCTAAGTTATAAAGTCTAATAATTTACTTCACATAAGTTTTCATATTTATTGTCAGGAAAATGGTTATCACTGATTCACAGATGCCGGACTGCCCTCAGATCAGTGGTTCACTGGAAGAAATAAGAGCAAAGGGCTACTACGGTTATGCTCACGAATAGGTTCTATTCCAGCTAATGACACAGCGTGGGCTAAGCAACAGCACACACAAGGACAGGAAGGTTGGGTGCAGGCTTTCAGGCATGCCTTCCCCATTGGGGTTGTAAGGGTCTCCAGTCACAAACCACAGACACAGTATGAGGCATCTTCACCAGGAGTCCTCTGGAATCTGGTGGCCTAGAGTTGTTGATCAGTCTGGGGTAGCTGCGTGACTAGGTACGGTGTTGACCCCCCGAAAGGTGCATATCATAGATCTTTGTGGTTGTTTTTAACACTACGAGCAGTCAAATACATTCTGATCCACTGGCTTTGACATTCCTATTAGCATCTTAGCTGCTGACTTCCTCAACATCGTAAAATTTAAGTTCTGAGAATTTCACCAAGCTAGTGTCGGCGGCATTCCAGGTCAGGTGTCTGGAGATACGTGAAATTCAGAGACTCAGACATGCTACTTTGATCTTCTCCATACCTTCAGCATTGCAGCCTTGTAGTTTGTTCCATTCAGAATACTGTTTATTTGTGCTAATAAATTTTGCTTATTATTGCTAGTACTTCAGGTACAGCAAATGTATGCTTTCACTGATGTCCTATAATATATTCCATAATATTAGATAAACTGTACTGTGTTATCAAAAAAACACATCATATAACTTAAGTTTAGTAATAAATATAATAAATTATATATGTATTTATTATCTTCAAATTTATATATTGCCTGCTTTGCATATTAAATATTATAAAATATCTTATTCTAATACATAATATTGTACATATTTAATTTTTCCTTTTATTTCACTACTAATTTTCCTTCTATTAAATATTCTAAGTTTATTTGATTTATATTACTGGTGCTGTTCATATTTGTATAAATATTGCATGTGTTTTTGAAGATAATGTCTTCTTTAACTTCTAGATGCACTATCATAAATATATGTGTTAGACAAAATTGTTAATGTTTTCTAATCTCCTGTAGCACTTTTTCTTTTTTGTTAGTTGGCTTGTTTGACTTATGAAATACTGAAAAATGCAATGTGTTGAAATCTTTCTTCCTCGGTCAGTTTGTCAATTCTTCTTGTACTTCTGTCATTTTTGTTGTGTGTTTTGATGATACATCACTCTGCACAAATGTTTCTCTAAGCATACTGTGAATCTTTTCTCATTATATTGACACTTATGTCTAGAAATGTACTTTGTCTTAAATTATCTTTTGTTTGGTAGATTGTTGCTACAGATACATTCTTTCAGTTATTTTTATTTGAATACTTCATCATCTTGCCTTATATTATAATTTTTGGGTGCCACTTTTATGATTGTATTTGGCAACTTGCTAACTTCTTTGTCTGGTTTTATTTACCCATCTATGAAAGCATATTGTTAAGAAAGTTACATGATAGCAAAAATTTTGAAAGTTTCATCACAAATTTTATGTTCAATACTACCAAAATTTTCTGTGGAACTTTGCTGACTTTGTCATGGCAGTGCAAATACATTTGCTCTTCTGTCCCTTCATTCTTCATGACACCAGCACTGTCCAGCTGCCTACTTTGTAATTATAATTTTTTTGTTGTTGCTTACATATTGCTGTACTTTGTGCTTTTTTGACTATAGTCTTGGCATTCTCAAAAGCCTTGCTCTTGAATATGGCTCTCTCCTTCCACATGTAGATAAAATCTTTGTCTAAATTGGAATGGTATTTGTCCTGAACACCGTCCTTCATCCTGTTTACTGTAAAGCATTTATATATAACATACAATACCCTTACAATGTGAATGTTGTATAAATAATGACTGTACTATTTTTATTGAGGAAGGACAGTACAAACACAGGGTTTTTACTTGGTCAAGATGAGTAGAAACTTCTGTTAAGAATATTTTTTTTTTTTATCTCTGATCATTTAAGATTTCTTGGACGTGACTAGCTGTCTGAAGTGTCAACTGGAGAATCATTTTATTTGTTTTAAAATTTTCTTTTTTATTGATATTTATTGAGCTCTACATTTTTCTCTGCTTCCCTCCCTGCCTCTCCCTTCTCCTCTTCAACCCTTCCCTAAGGTCCCCATGCTCCCAATTTACTAAGGAGATGTTGTCTTTTAATATTTTCTACTTCCCATGGAGATTAGATCTATGTAAGTCTCTCTTAGTGTCCACATTGTTGTCTAAGTTCTCTGGGATTGTGGTTTGTAGGCTGGTTTTCTTTGCTTTATGTTTAAAAATCACCTTCTACAACTCATAAACATTTTCAGCAATGTAGCAGGATACAAGACTAACTAAAAAAAATCAGTAGCCCTTCTGTACACAGATGATAAAAGGGTTGGGGGAGAAATCAGAGAATCAACATCCTTCACAATAGCCACAGATAGCATAAAATATCTCGGAGTAACTCTAACCAAACAAGTGGAAGACTTGTATGACAAGAACTTTAAATCTTTGAAGAAATAAATTGAAGAAGACACCAGAAAGTGGAAAGACCTCCCATACTCTTGGGTAGGTAGAATTAATATAGTAAAAATGGCAGTCCTACCGAAAGCAATCTACAGATTCAACGCAATGCCCATCAAAATCCCAACAAAATTCTTCAAAGGCCTCAAAAGAACAGTACTCAGCTTCATTTGGAAAAGCAAAAAAGCCAGAATACCCAAAACAATCCTGGGCAATAAAAGAACTTCTGGAGGCATCATAATCCCTGACTTCAAATTCTACTACAGAGCTACAGTACTGAAAACAGCTGGTACTGGCATAAGAACAGACAGGAGAACCAATGGAACGAATAGAAGACCCGGAAATCAATCCACAAATCTTCAAATACCTGATATTTGACAAAGAAGCAAAGAATATCAAATGGAAAAAAGAAAGCATTTTTAACAAGTGGTGCTGTCATAGCTGGATATCATCATGTAGAAAAATGAAAATAGACCCACATTATCACCATGCACAAAATTCAAGTCCAAATGGATCAAAGACCTCAGCAAGTTTTTTGTCTATGAATAATTCTCGTATTCTTTACCTATTTTAATTAAAGTAATATTTTCATTATTTATAAAATTTTATTATATATTCCAGATGCTAATTCCTCACATTTGGGACAATGTAAACATCCCCTACCAATACAAAAATGTCTATAAAGTCTGTTGAATAGGGTGAAGCTTTAATTATGCCAGGTTAATGTTTCAAAGACCCAATCTATAGAATTTTTACATATGAGCAAGTTTCATATGTTCCAAATATACAATTATTTATATATCAAATACTCTTCTATAAAGTTGTTAAAGAATGAATAGAAATTCTGCTAAATTTTACATAATCAGTTCTATAATCATTTTGACCATATGATACACTCCTGAGCATTTACATATTCTGTTTACGTCAGAAAAGCTTTCTGTAACAATAATCTCTACTAATTTTGAAATATCTTTTAGTAATAAACTCTTCAATTACCTAGAACTCAGTTTTATAAGTAATATTAGGTAAGGATGATCTCTATATTTCTTTTCTGGATAAATAGATTTTTCTCATGGCTTGGGAAATGGCTCAGTCTGTAATGAACTTGCTACGTAAGCACCAGGGCCTGAGTTTGATCCCAGCACACATGGAAACAGCCTGGTATGGTATGTACTTGGAAACCCAGGTCGTGGAGCTAGGCAAATTGCTGGCCTCACTGACTGGAATGATTAGTCTAAACTACAAGCTCCGGGCCCTGTTACGGGAGCTCCTTCCGCTCCTTCAGCCAATAGCCACTGAGATACCAGCCCACTGGGGCGTGGTCTCTCTTTTTAAAAAATGCAGCCACTTCCCTCCACTAGTGTTCTGGCTTCCGGCTCTGCTTTGGGTGACTAGGCTCCCTTCCTGATTGCACAGAGGGCTGTTGTCTGGGACCGTGATCTGTAAGTTTTTTCCCCTTTAAATAAATAACCATTCTATTAATCATAATTCCAAACTGGTGTGGGATTGTTTGACTTATGCCTTCAGGGCCCCAGTAAGAGAACCCATCTCTAAGAACAAGGAGGACAGATCCTGAAGAATGACACCCAGAGTTGACCTCTGGCTTCTACAAGTCATACTTCTGCCCACATGCCTTCAAGCATGCATGAGCTCACAACTCTGCACTCATACCCACAACCTCCCACCCCCCGCATTTTCTTAGGATTATCTTAAATCACTCGCTATTTCTTTATTGAAATCTGGTGGCTTATGTATCTAGTGTATACATGTGAATCTGTCTATATTATCTACTTCTATTCCTGGCTCATAAGATAATTCTTGAGGAGAAATTAATGTATTATTTTACTGAGACTATAATGTTTTAGCACCCAATGGAGACTATCTTTTTATGTTGGCTTTGTTTTTCAATATTCCTTTAGTGTGCTAAATTAATACAATTTTATTTCCAATTTCAGCTTTTTCTCTGTACTTATTTCCTCTCTATAAAACTAGAGTTATATTTTGATATATTTCAAACACATTAAGGTAATTCTATATATTACTTAGAGTCCTTTTTTTTCTCCCAATCCTTTTCCCAATTTCATTTTGTATTCTTGCAAGTCTGCTAATCACTCTCTTGAATTTCATCATAGTTTATATGTTCCATATTTTAAAAAACCAATTTCTTATTGGCAGCTATTTAGATTGTTTCCAATTTTTCACTATTATAAATTATGTTGCAAAGAAAAGCAATGCACATGCATCTTTTTAATCATCTGTGATTGATTCCTTAGGACAAATTGCTAGAAATAAAACTCCTTCATCAAAGTATGTGCTATTTTTGAAGTGTTCTCCTGTGCTGCCTAATTGCTCTCCAGGCAGTTTGTGCTAAGTTATACTCTCATTGCAAAAATTTGAGAGTGCCCATTTTCTTTTCCGTGTAGTCTATGAAAGTGAGAATAATTATTATTCCGATTGTTATAAAAGCTTCTACGTGTATGGAAAAGTAGCATAGGAGACTAGCAGAATTATTTCTAGTAGATATTGAACACTTTAAGAATATTTATTGGCCATTTTCAAGTTTATGTTTGCAATCATTTCCTTTATTCAACTTTCTCCTGAATGCTCAATTTTTTCTAATTTCCCTTTTCCTTTTAAGATTATAATATAATTGAAACAGTTTCCCATTTTATTTCTTCCCTCTAGGCATTTCCATATACACTTACCTGCTCTAAAGAACACACACACAGGAGAGAGAGAGAGAGAGAGAGAGAGAGAGAGAGAGAGAGAGAGAGAGAGAGAGAGAGAGAGAGAGAGAGAGAGAGAGAGAGAGAGAGAGAGAGGGAGAGAGGGCAGGTGGACAAGAATAGAGGACTAGGGAGGTTTGTGTACAGCTAGGATTCCCAAGTCTGAAGAGATTAGCAAGGCATGAGTGGAGAAGCCTGAGTGTTGGTGGCCCTGCTAGTTAAAGTGTCATTGCAGCTGGGCTCAGTGGTGGTCAATGAAGATGCTCCACAGGACACAGGAAGCTGGGTGTACTGGGAGTTGGGTGTACTCATAGCTGGGCAGGAGCTCATTCATTTCAAGGTGAAGATCTACTCGATGTCCCTGGTTGGGGGAAGCCAGACTGATGTTCCCTGATTATGGTTTCAGTCCTTTCCTTTCTGTTTGAGTTGTATGGATGCCTTCTCTGGCTTCCTTGGTCCATTTATGTGGTATTAAGTTCTGTATGCACACTTTCAGAAGCTAAACTTTTTATCCCCTTCTTGATGCTTTAGGGTAATTTCTTTTATGTGCGCTCTACTTCTTAATTCAGCTTCTGGGAATCTAATTCCATATTCCTTGTCCATTGTGCAGCTTTAAAATTGGCAAACTGTACCTTTTTATTTCTCTTTGATCTATCTCTCCCTCAGATCGCTTCCTATTCATGATTATCTGATGGTTGCAAGCGTATTACGCTCTGCGGGAAGGCGCAGAAGCTGCTTTGTCGTGTTTCCTTCTGTTTCTTTTAAGGAAAATCTATTTAGAACTCTGTATTGATTCCCGCAACATGTTCTTTTCTTTCATGCCTAGCCATTCTAAATGTATATTTCCGGAAAAGAAAGTCTATGCTTTCAAAGACGGAAGCAAAAGTGTTCTCCTCCAGATTGGTTTTTGATAAGGGAGGATTTAGATTTAAGGCAAATGTCATTTTATGCTCCAAATCTTCCTTTTAGTGGGGTCCTTTTGTATCTTGGGTCCACTCTTATAGAGTGGGAGAAGGATGCAGTTTAATCTAATTCCTCCTAAGCTGTCAGAATAAACTATGATCAGAAGTGTGGCTGCCAGCTCCAGGTCCACCTTTGTGTGTCCAGTTGACTACTACCTTTATAACTGACCATGCACCAGACATGCTGTGTAGTCCCACTTGCAGCCCCATTAGTTGGCTTCTACTGAGTCTCTTCTATTTCTTTCTCTATGATGTAATTTTCCCCCTATCAGTTATTGCTTCATGCTATTTGCAGCAGGAATTCGCTAGGTTTCCATACATAATGACTCTATAAGGAAGGGAGATGTGGTTGTTTCCTTCCTGCTTTGCTACCTTAAGGGTATCCTGGAAAGAAGGAAATAGATTGATGCCTACTTTCCCATCTTACCTGGGAATTTTTTAAAAAATCATAGCCCTGTTGTATGAAATTCTTAGACCTTTGGGATATGCTTGACCAGAACACCGATTTAGGACATAGGATTCTCAGAATGAAATTAAGACAGCATAGATTTAAACACAAACTAACATCAAGTTTGTGCATTCCCGATGAACTTTAGCGTCTTTAAATGTGGGCATGGAAACTGTCTCCAGACTTGATTTTCTCTGGGATGACTGTGCGGAAGTTCTTCACTCTTATTCTCTCTTGTAGTCATGCTGGAGTGCGACCTTTGGCAAATATAGAAAACTCATTTACTCGTGTGAAGTCATGCTGCAGCAAAGTTGCTTAGGAATGTGAGCATGAGAATACGGGCGTTGGGATGTGCAAGCTGGGTTTCAGTCGTATGTTAAGGAGAAACTGGAATTACATTTAGATTGATTTTCATACAACTGAAATTATTAATTAAAAATATTTCATTCTAGGTATGCAACAAATAATGCCCAGTGCTATCCAGATAGCATGAACCTCTTGTTTTCCTAGGAACCAGCATTTTCTAGTAATTAAGGACCGTGCAACACAAGTTTCTCAGAAGTTCTGTAGTTTCTTTTAGAAAGAGGGCCAGGCTTCACATTTTAGTTTATAATGAACTCAGGATCTTGCTCAGCGAAACACTTTCACCAAACTCAGAGTCAGAGCCCCACCCATGGTCTGATGCACTAACCTTGCTTGTTAAAATAGTGTAATTTCCCCTAAGTACTGCTTGGGTTTTGCTACCTACTACATAAGCAACCCTTCCTGACTTCCCCACAGGGTATCCTCAAGACAGCTCGGAATACAGTTATATGAAGTGGAATCAATTAGTGCTAATTAGCAGCCTTTCATTTTTTTTAACGCACCTGATCAGATCAGATGAGATGCTTAAAGGTCTGAGAACTGCAGTGAGGAGCCCCTTTTCACAGTCCTGGAGAGTAAATGGTCTAATTAGTGAGCCAGCTATGGCTGGTACAGTTAGGGAAGCCCCTAACCTTTCCTGGGTGATGATTTTCCACTTTGCTGATTTTTCACAGAATTCAGTCGCATCTGGCCCCAGAAAATGTATGCTTAGCTTGTTGTGTCTGATTCTGTTTATGATTTTAGTGTTTGCTGGGTCAAGGGGTCAAAAGATTTTTGGACTCTTAGTCCTCTCCCACAGGGTAAAGATTATAGAAGAGGGAGTTCTGAAAGCTGTCAGAAATTGGAGAGCAGGGAGATACCGGGATCTAGGAATTGTCACTTAAAGTGCCACTGCACCAGGCTCTAGATGAGATCCTAAGTCTTCTGGGAGCCAATGTAAATACATGAGATTCAGAATGCATTCTAATTTCTCTGAGAAGCTGGTATTTAATGATGAATTTTATCCCTTGTTTGATTTAATACACCAGATAGATACTTTATGTCAAAGATTCAAAGATCAACCCCATTTTTGCTAAATAAAGAGAATAGTGAGGTCTTAAAGAATTTAAATGAAACCATTCCTGTACTGACATTAGGTCTGGTCTCCGAGATCTCCCAGAGAGCCTATCTGTTATCCGCTCATTAGAAAAAGTGGGGATTTATGCAAATAGGGACAAATTCTTGGATCATTTACCCATTTTTTAAAAACTTTTCCACACCATCTCAGCAGCTATTAAAATTTGTACTTCTTATATAACTACATGTATAAAAATTGTCTGGGGAATCAGGAACACTCTGAAGTTCATCCATAAACTGCACTGTGAGTACCCTGGTTGGAGGTGAGTAAGGACTCTTAGATTGGACAGTAGCTACAGTACTTATTTGTTTCAGTTCATGGTAGCCAGCAGATGTGTGTGAGCTGTGGGATTCATTCATTTCTTTCTTCCCCAGCTCTGCACATTGGCAATATCTGCCATCACCTTTTTTACTCCACTAAAAATCTATTTAGGGGTCTCTTGGACATCCAATGGCTACTACAATGACAGCTAGTTCACTTCTAATTTTTCCCTTCCTAACAGATTTGCTGTACAATCACAGATGCCAATAGTGACTTCCTTAAAGTCTAAGTCCAAGTTATCAGCTAATAGTCATGTGTTTCTTATCTGATAAATAACATTTATTTGGTTCATAGAGATTTAGTAATACTTTATTCAGGCCTGCTAGTGAAATACTTGCAAGACTGTTTATGGATTAGCTAACTGCTCTCTTGATTGAATTTGATAACTTAACCGCAGGAGAGATTCCTGCCTAATATCATAAACATAGTCAAAAATCCTGGTTAAGGATATCATAGGCTATAGGGAGACCTATTAGTAATGTTTTCTAAATAATCATGCTATCAAACTACTTTCTAAATCTCTCTGGTTTTGTCTATATGTTTGTGTTGCTCTCTACTTTGATTAGATTAGCTTCTTATTTCAGTGGATAGTAATTTATGCAGAATTCATAACTGTACAAAGTGCTGAGAGTACTCAACTGTAAATGTACAAGTGTAGATGTGTGTAACAGCTAGTTCCTGCCACATATCCCAAGGCTCGGGGACTACCCTGCATAGGGAATGGACAGAATGTAAGAACTGGAGAATGGGGAGATCTCTGAAATGCCTTCTTCTGGATATGACATGGCTACACACATGACTACATAGCTGCCATGGTTACCCACACAGGACTTGCATGGGATCAAGCCAGTTAAAGCCCCCAGCATGGATGTTGGAGAGGCTCATGTGGCCCCAGTTACTAGCTAAGAAACTATTGGCAGTTGAGGTTTCTGGCTGCAGTAAAGTCACTTTTCATTGACGAGGGGGTCACTTGTTACCTAGAAGAAACCCATTATAAATATAATGGCTTAAATAACTAAATGTAGACAGTTAGGGAAAATTATAACTAATAAAAGAAAGAGAGCACAGGTATATTGGTGTCAGCCAGAATATGTAGGGGGAGGCCACTTGTTTGTTTTTGGCTATTCAGACTCGAACCACACAGAAGCCATATTAATTAAATTACTGCTTGGCCTATTAGCTCTAGCTTTTTTATTGGCTAGCTTTTACATTTATTTATTTATTTATTTATTTATTTATTTATTTATTTATTTATAGTCTTTTGAGACAGAGTTTCTCTGTAGCTTTCGAGCCTGTCCTGGAACTAGCTCTTGTAGAACAGGCTGGCCTCGAACTCACAGAGACCCACCTGCCTCTGCCTCTTAAGTGCTAGGATTAAAGGCGTGTGCCACCACCATCCGGCTTAGTTTTTAAATTTTAAATTAACCCATTTTTATTCATCTCTGTATTGCCACATGGATGTGGCTTACTGGCAAGGTTCCGTCCAGCATCAGTCTCTAGTGGAGGCAACATGCCTTGGCTCTGACTTTGCCTATTTTCTCTCTCTCTGTCTCTTTCAGCCTGGCTATATTATGTTAAGTCATTGGTTGAAAGCAGCTTCTTTATTCATTAACCAATAATAGCAACACATATACAGAAGGACTTCCCACACCAACAGTAGATAACAGAGAAAGGGAAATCATTAGGGATATACACTTTGCACACTCATAAAAAACTTAATTCTTACCAAAGACATAGAAACTTGCCTGATGAGAGATCATCAAAATACAGAGGAAAAATGATAGGCATTCTTGGAGAAGCTAATGAATCCACTGTTTCAGCTATAGACTTAGAATCCCTCTCTTTGTAGTAGGCAAAGCCCAGGGCAGACAATCACAAAGGCCAGAGTTAAATTAAATGGAAACATCAATCAATGGGATCCGATTGCTACTTAACTAATAAAATACCTATTTTTCTCAAGCTTGTTTGAGACATTGACCTTGTATGACTCTATTTTGAGCCAGAAAACATTGTTAAACACATGTAAAAGATGCAAAATCATACAAAATGTACTCACAGACTCTAGAAGCACAAAGCTAGATATGAATAGAAAGAAGATAAATGAACAAAATCCCCAAATCCTGGAAGAGTATATTCCTAAATAAATTTGGTTAAAAGAGGAATTTTCTCAATGAACTAATGAATAGTTGGAACTAAGTGAAACTTCAATCTACCCAAATCTTCAGGGTCCAATGGGAACAGTACTGAGAGGGAATGTTTGAGCAACTGCTCTTTTTGTTTAGAAAGGAATTAAATCTAAAGTCAGCAATTTAAATTTTCACCTTTGGAAACTAGGGGGAAAAAGTGGGGAGGGAGGATTAAACCCAAATTAATAAGAGGAAAATAAAAACATGAAATCCATACGGAGATCAGAAAAACTGGAAAAAGAGAGAGAGAAAAATCCATAAAATTTGAGCTAGTTTCTGTGAGCAATAAAATCCTTAAAATCTTAGTCAAGGTGACTGCTAATACCTATGAATCGTTCTTCCTAGGTTCATAATTTTGATCTGCAGTCACCCACTTGTCCTGTTATTTGGAGGCACTTGGAGCCTCTAGAAGGTGGGGCTGGCTGGTGGGAAGAAGGTCACCAGCTGTGGGCCCTTGAGGGTTATAACAGACCTGGGATTAGTCGTGCCCTCCATTTCCTTGTTTGCTACCATGGATCATGAGCCTGCCTCACAAGTTCTCATCACAGTGATCTCTCATTGAATTTTACACAGGTTCCTGGGATTGAACCCCAGCTCCTGTGGCCCGTAACTTTACCTGCTGAGTCAACTTGGCAGCCATGGGAAACCATATTTTCAGATAGGTAAATGTAAGGAAGTACATTTTATAAATTCCCGTGCCCTTTCACTGAAAACTACAAAAGCCAAGCTCTGAGAAAATAGAAATAAGGGATGAGTCTTAACAAGGAGCAGCTACAAATATCTAGAAAAGGATGTCTTACTTATGCGGAGAAGCTGTGTGATTCTTCCCTAAGATTGAGAGTGCTTCCACATGCTGTCAAGTCTTCCTCAACACTGTGCTGGAAATACAGTCAGAGAGGGAAGATCAGAAAAGAGTAAACAGATAGGTAAGCACGACATAAAACTGACTTTATTTGTGAATGAATGTGGTACTTAAAAGTAAGTTCATTTTGAAAATAAAGTTTGAGTACCATGAAACTGCTAGCTTCAAAATATTTATAAACTTGTACTCATCTTAAAAGATACTTTGAAAAGTGCATTTGGCTATATTCATTCCCCTTTGCCCTCTCTTTCTCCCTCCCACTTTCTCTGATGTGCTTCATCTTCCCAATGTGTCCCACTACTTTCATGTCCGGTCGCACCCTTGATGAAAACTACATGTTCATTTTTATCCCATTTCTTTCTTTCTTTTACATTCCTACCTCAGTTTCCTCTTCCTCCTTTCCTCCCAGTCCCCCTGCCTCTTCTCTGCTCCACCCCATTCACTCCTCCCTTTCTATTCAGAAAAGAACAGGCCTGTTTAGTCATAGTAAGACTAATAAGCACTTTGCCTTGTATTAAGGCTGGGCAAGGCAATCTGGTATGAGGAATAGGGCCCTAAAAGTCAGTAAAGGAGTCAGAGACATCCCTGCTCCTACTTTTAGGAATTTCTCAAGAAAACCAAGCTATATAACTATAATAAATATGCAGAGGTCCTAGGTCAGTCCCATGTAGGCTCCCTGTTTGTTGGTTCAGGCTCTGTGAGCTCTTATGAGCCATGGCTTGTTGATTCTGTGGGTTCTCTTGTGATGTCCTTGACCCCTCCGGCTCTTACTTTCTCTCGCCACTCCTCATCAGCAGGATTCCCTGAGCTCAAATGTTTTATCCCATTTTTTTCTTTATTTAATGCTAACATTTCCTTCCAAAATTTATAGATGCTATTTTTTGACTATTTTCTCAAAAATCATTAAGATGCTACTCAGTGTGTGTATAAGTGTGTGTGTGTGTGTGTGTGTGTGTGTGGTGTTTATACATGTGCATTCAATTCCTTTAAATAAAGGAAGAGTTGTCTAATTAGTAGAGATGAGCATTCAGAAACACATCCTCCCTATAACTCCTGACACTTGCAAAATTCTTAAAATTTGATAGTCAGACAGTTTTGGCATTACTTAAGTGTCATATTTAGAATCTTAAAACTGAAAATAGCAGGAGCTAATTGATTCCGTTTGAACAGGAAAAGGAAAACTTGTGGGGAATACATAGGAAAAGAGCTGAACCCAAGTAAGGGGACTAAAATCATAATTGAAATGTTTTGCATTCCAGTCTGACTGTCCTTTGTGAATTTCACATGATTCTCTGGCTCTGTAGATCTTCTGATTATTTTAGCTCATGTGTGGGATCAGTCATGCTCTTTTTCCTGGAAGGACTGGGCAGAGATGAATTAGTTCTTCTATGAAACTTGGCTATTGGAAGGAATAGAAATGCTCACTACACACAAGAATAATGCCCAGTGTAATTATTCATGAGGGAAATGCAATTAGATGCCACTTCAGTGCCACTAAAAGAACTGAAAGTATAAAAGCTGACAACAATTAAAGTTGATTGAGATGTACAATGATTGCAGCTTGAGCCCACCATATAATGCTGGTGTGACTACAGCACTGCTTTGAAAAACTAGTTACCTGCTTTAGCCAAGAGTTTCTTATAAATTTTACTCCAAACACTAGATACTTTTGAAAGAAAAGTTATTACAGGTATCTACATGGATATTTTTTCAAGCACATCACCAGAATCATTTTTTCCTTTTGCATGATGGGTGCAAACTGTGAACAGTGGATGTTCATTGGTGGGGCCCTAGGAAAAGATTACTCACTTCATGGGCTATTGCTCAGCAGTGCAGAGAATGACTACTAAGACATGCAGATCATTGACTCATCTAAGAAATGTGCCGGACGAGTGACTCTTAGGAAAAAGGAATCCCCATCACTGCACGTATATGAAATTCTGACAGGCAAAGTTTTGAGGATAAAAACCATATTGGTGGTTGCAAAATCACAGGAATGATAGAAAAAATCCTGAAGAGATTTTCCAAAGTGATTAGATAGTGTTATGTATTGACTGAAGTTTATCTGCCAGACAATATTGTAATGATTTTTCTGTCTCTTTAAAAGACAAGCCATGCCCACTCCCTCTTCAGTCCACTGAGGCAGGCAGGTCTTCCTTCCTGTTTGCAACCTTAGTTTCTCTCTTTTGCCTCTCTCTCTCAGAGAGGCAGCTTCCATCTCTCCTCTCTCTCTCTCTCTCTCTCTCTCTCTCTCTCTCTCTCTCTCTCTCTCTCTCTCTCCCCTCTTTTCTCCTTCTCCTCTCCCTTCCATAACCACTAAATAAATATCCAACCTCACTCTGCATGTCATGCCTATCTGTCTGTCTCTAGCCGCATTGCCACATGGCTCGCTGCAGGGGACCAGCTACCGTCAGAGATCTGCTGCTGATCTCATGCACCGTCTCTGCCTGGGACTGGCTGCTCTCGGGACCCACTGCCCCCTGTCTGCCCCCACATGGCCTGCTTCCTGCACCACTCGGTGACCTGCAGCCATCCCTGCCTGGGACTGGCTGCTCTCAGGGCCTGCTGCCTGCCACATGGCCCATTGCCACTGCTTGGGGGACCTGCAGCGTTTCTGCTGCCTGCTGCTGCCAGGGATCCTGCAGCATTTTTAATAATCCATTACAAATATACTTGTGAAATTCATTAAACTCAGACTCATGATCTATGCATTTTATAGTGGGTAAATTGAATTTTGATAAATAAAAATAAACAATAAAATAGCTTAAACCATGCTAAATCGCTCATCTTAAAAATGTATATCTAAAAGATAGCAATTTTATGTGTTTAAGTTTATTAATATATTTGGCCCTCAATATTAATATGAAGTTGATTTGGAGTCTTTTGAAAATCAGTGGTAATGAAGAGATGGGAAGAAGAGAAGGAAGTAATAGGGAAGAATAATGAAGTTGGTCTAAGAAGTATGACTTGCAACTTCTTTGAGGCAAGAGAGCATGCTACTATCTCTTCATTTATGCTTTAAGCATGAATGTGTATGTTTGTATACATATTAATAGACATATGTCTTTATGTGTACATCTTGTAGTTTAATGTGTGTGTGTTTGTGTGTGTGTGCATGTGCACATGTGCATGCTGGCTGTGTTCATTAATAAATTATTAATTTTTATTAATTATATTTATTAATTAAATTCATATTTAATAATAAATATAAATTAGCTTATAATAATTAATTTAATTTATATTTATTAATTATATTTATTGATTATTATTAATTATTAATCTATCTGGATACCTATACAGTCATTACATGCCAAAAACACAAGTTTGGTCCTTCTACATGGAAAGGGTGATTGATCTGTGATTGAATCTGAGCAATGTATCAAATTGATTGCTTTTACATACACCATAATATGCATGGGTATTTTACAATAGTCTCCCATGAGCCTGGATCTGATTGTCTCATGTAAAAATTACTATCATTTTGAAAAACCATAAAACTTGTTTTTGCTTAGAATATAGCCTTTTAGTACTATGTTTTGTGTATAAGCTGGAATAAATTTACACTAGTTTTGAGTAAATCCTTCTCTGATGGTAAGATAGCCTGTTTTCATAATGCATATGTAGATAAATGTTGAGAATAAGTTTAGAGATGTGTTGGATTATTGAGAAAGAGTAAGCAGCAAATAGATAATAATTAACTAGAAAATAAGTTTGGCATAGTTTCATGAACCGTAGAGAAAAGTTGAGAGACTGGATTCTGGGACCATGAATAAGAGAAAATGTATATTGTTCAAGCACAATTTCAATGCCTTTATTGCTGTTGGTCAGTAATGACTCCTATCATAGCCCTGAGAAGAGACTCTGATCATAGGCCATGAAGACCACTATGGTTGCTGCTGAGGCGCATCTCTCTCCTTCAAAGATTGCCTGCTCTCTTACTGAGTTAGTGAGCAAAACTACCTGACAGAATAACCCCATTGCACCATCAGCATAGTATAGCTCCGTTCCGGTGTCTGCAAAATGGGAGGAGGTCTTGTTCTGACAACAAAGACATCCTTGTTCTGAGACAACATTGAATCATGTAAATTTGGTTTACAAATCCTGCTGGTATTTCTTAGGGAAAATAGAAATGAAATGCAAGCAACAAAATAATGAAAACTCAGAAGGAATAAAACTAAAGTCTGTTTTCAAGAAAGCTGATCAATAGGAACAGTAGTCATAACAATAGCTGGCAATTGCAGAGCCATTTACAGTGAGTCAGAGAATAGGCTAAGCACTTCAGATATGTAAAGTAACTTAATCAGAAGATCTGCTGAGAATGGGGCAAATATTTCCTTTAGTTTACAGATTGTACAGAGCTGAGCCAAGAGTTTAAATGACATGTCTAAGTTACCTCAGGTGATAAGGTCATGTTGGCCTCAGGCATGCCCACCCTCTCGACACTGCTATGCCACGTTGTCATCAACTGAGTTCATGCTTGAGAACTGTGCAGTCAAGTTACAAAAAAGTTGCCAAAGAATTATGTAAGGTATTACATAAATTTACAATTGTGTATAGGATCACACCCACAGCTATGTCCAGCCGCATACAGAATCATGCAGCCTGTATGACTGCTCTACAATTTCAGCCTGCCTTTACACATTGACTATCTGGAATTGAGTGTGTTTCCACACACTAACACACCAGCTGAAACATGTGGGGTTATACCCTTCACACACACGGAACACTGCATATACTGCAATGCATATACTTGTACACACTTGTAGAAGATTCTACAATGTACAGTTGTCGAAAATCATGAGTACCCACTGTGTGTCTGCTCTGAGTATGATCTTCGTGAGGATTAATGGCTAGGAGGCTTTGGGTGCTCATTTAATTTTTTTGTACCTCAGAGTCTCCCATACAGAGCTGAGTAATTCGTTTTCTTGGGATTATTAAGGAATGGTAGCTATAGGTAAATAGTCCTTCAATAAACTGGTAATTTAAAGTTAAAAATACTTTACTAATGGTGACTTTTTAACACTAGTTTATTGAGGCTTTTTAAAATGTTTCCTGTGCAAATAACCCTGCACACTCCTTTCCCTTTGTACTTCTAGTCTCCTAGGCAGGTCTGCAGGGGAGTCTCAGATCTTATTGTTTGAGACCCATCTTCAGTATTCTGTTGTTACTGATTTGTAATTCATTTATAAGGCCTGAGGGTAGCGGTGAAAATCTATTCCTTACCACCTTTTCTGAGGGGATGTTACATATTTTGCTTTTATTTTTCCCATATGGCCTACCCAACCCATAATCTGGCTGATCAAAGGCAGAGGCTTGTAGAGGTGATGTAAGAGCCTATTCAGCCTCCATCTCAGAGATGTTCGTGAATACCCAGCACCACAGTTTCTGGGTCTTTCTAGAAAGAAATATATTTAAAGTAATTTTCATTGTGGTAAGATGGGAAAGAGGAGAAAAGAAAAATCAGATAAAAGACTTCTTGTTCTTAACAATACATTAGCATTCTCAAAGCCTTTGACTTTTCACCTTTTGGGTTGTTTGTTTGTTTGCGTGGACTTGATGCATTATCTTGGAAGAGGAACCTCCATGGAGAAAAATGCCTCCCTCAGATGGGCAGGTAGACAAATCTGTAGGACATTTTCTTGATGAATGAGTGATGTGGGAGGGCCCAGGGAAGTGGGGAAAGAACCACTACTGGGCAAACAAGTGATCTTGGGTTGTCAAAGGAATGGGGTGGAACAAGCCTAGGGAGGAAGACAGTAAGCGGCATTTATTCCTCCATGGTCTGTGCATCAGTTCCTGCCCTGGGTTCTTGCTGGACTGAGATGTGGAAATGTAGGTGAAATAAACCCTGCCTCTCAAATTGCTTTTGTCCTCTTTTTTTACCATGACAGCAAGAAACCCTAAGATGCTGTTTTTATGCAGTGTTCTAATGTGGTTCTTCTAGTAGAGCTGTAATCTGGGATGGGGTTTGACCCGTAGTAGCTCTGAACCAGCAGTTGCTTCTAAGCACTTGAGAGTCATGTTTCTGACTTCATCTTATGATCTTTAAGTTTTTCTGAAGTGCAAATACAGTTTAACTGAATATGAAGAGCAAACTATTTTTTAAAAGTCTCCTTATTCAGTGCTTTCTTCCTTCAGCTTCTAGAAAGTGGACTGATGCATGATCCTATTTAGTCTTAACAATAAAAACCTGGAGTCAAATATTGAAGGTGAAAGCTGAAAGGTCAAGAAAGAGAAGTAGATCAGCCGGCTCCCAGAGAATTCTTGTCTCTGCTAATCCTCAGACCGAATGGGAGCATCCTGTCTTTATGAATCCTCAGACATTTAATGGGGCTGGCAGATCCTCAGATTGAAAGGACGTGAGATTCTGTCTCCACCCACTTTATATCCTGTCCCTCCCTCTGGCTGATGGGGGTCAAAGACTTGAGCCTCTCAAGAGCTGGGATCAATGGTGTGAGTCACTATCATCTGAGGCTGTTTTTCTTTTTGATTAGTTCAATCTTGTGTAGTCCAGAGTGACTTTGAACTCCTTATTTTCCTAATTCCTCCCAAGTGCTGGGATTAAATGTGTGTGCCACCACTGCCTGGCCTCTATGGGTAACTAGTGGCTAGCTCTGCCTCTGATCTCCAGGCAAGTTTTATTGTCAGAACACAAACAAAATATTATACAACACTGGACATTTGTTCTTCATTCTATTAAAGTCATTTTTTACATCAGATCCAGCTGTCTCTCCATCTATTTCTCACCTGTCTGTGTTCTATCATCTATCTCTATCCACTTGTCCATAAAATACCATCTTTTTTTTTATCAATTATTGCCCTGTATTTTCTAGTACTGTGCAGTCATCTGGCGGGCATCAAGGACTTTGCTTTCTCCCTTTCTTTTTTCTCTCCTTCTCTCTTCTTCCTGATTTCCCTCCCTTCATCTTCCTGCTCTTCATCTCTATCTTAATCTTCTTCTATCTCTTATTTATCTTCTGATTTTAGGTACAAACACCATATTTTATAGAGTGGAGTTTTTGTTTTGTTTCGTTTTGTTTTTCGAGACAGGGTTTCTCTGTAGCTTTGGAGCCTGTCCTGGAACTAGCTCTTGTAGACCAGGCTGGTCTTGAACTCACAGAGATCCGCCTGCCTCTGCCTCCCGAGTGCTGGGATTAAAGGCGTGAGCCACCGCCGCCCGGCTAGAGTGGAGTTTAACATGCTTTTTTGGAGGGTGCTTTAACTTGAAACCATCAAGTTCCGAGAATAACTACTTAGGCTTTCATTGAGCACAGTTGTGCTTGGCTGTCTCAGCTCTCATCTCCTCTGTGGAAGATCTTGTACAGAACTTGTAGTACTACAGTGCAAAGGTAGTGCCCAAAGAAGAGTTGGGGAATGATTAACTGAGAAAACATCAGTGGGACACAGAGAGAAAGGAGAACATGCATGAAGGCATCCAGGTGTGGAACTGGGGTTTAGAGTGATAGAGTTTCTGAATGATGCTCTGTGCACAGCCAAGTGTTTAGAAATGAAGCTAAAGAGGAATAGAGTATTCTTCTTGGAGTGACTGTAGGAAAGGAAGCGATTGTACTAATGCAACTATGGCTGCAAGATGAGGCTTCAAAATTTGTAATAAACAGAGCAAAAAGATGCTTTTGACTGTGACCCAGAGCTGTGTGTGTGTGTGTGTGTGTGTGTGTGTGTGTGTGTGTGTGTATAGAGAACCAAAGTAATAGACCTTTTTCTAAGGACTAGAGACTTTTCAACTTTTATCTCATTTCTTCATATTCAGTCGGGGACTTATATCCCAATTCAATTTTAAATAGGTATTAAGCTTAGGCATGTTGAAAAATGTATTGAACCAAATTGTTTTATTTATAATTTCATGAAAATGCTTAGACTCTCCTATCATAGTCCTGAAGATAAAATTCCACTTACATGAGTAACTGAAGTCCTATTGGTCACTCTTGCCCCTCATGAGCTCCAGGAAGGGATGAATTGCATGGGTCCCTTCAGGACTTTGTGACTTATGACTGGACCTCAATTTAAAAACCTTAAGCCAGTGTTTGCTTGCTTTATTTTTTTACTTAATCATTCTTTTGTGAAAGCACTCTCCTGAAACCAGTATGGGTTTATGACCTTGTTGCTGAATCAGCATGATTGCAGGGTCTTAGGGAAGCCTGCAGAACCATGAGTCATTATTTTACAGTGATGCATTTTCACCTATGTGCTTCATTGCAGAGATGGTGCTTTTCAAAGTGGACCATGTAGGCATAACGGTGGGGGGAAGTTGGAAGAAAGAGTTGAGAGTGGATGGATGTTTAAATTTGCACTTTGGAATAGATACGGTTTGGGAAAGGGGACTGCCTTGACCACAAGCCCAAAATTAATTGAACATCAGGTTGTAAAAAATGCAAAAACAAGTGATTTGATCAAATAACCTTTTTCAGAATCAAAATAGAAGGGCAGGCAACTATGTAATTTGATAATTATGTTACTATGGTTACTTTTCTTTCAGAACAATGCTGTTGAAGATTTATGTTTTTAAAAAAATAACCCCAGATAACAATTTATCAGGCAAAGGAACTTCATTTTCATGCAGGAATACATTGACATCATCATTCCTATTGTATTTTGGTATAGCTAAGGCAAATTATCATTAGAAAAATATTCTTACTATTTTAGACTTTTTTAAAAAAATCCCATTTTAAAAAGTGTAGACATATTGCATTTTATCAACTCTACTCTTCTTTTCTTCTTTTAAAATTTCTCTGCTATCTCTTGCCACCCACTACTATTCCTTCTCAAACTCATGGGTTCTGTTTTCAAATCCACTGAGTTCACTTAGTATGCATGAATGTTTAATAATCTTAGGAGGACATATCTGCAAAGTGGTTGTAGAAATTCACAAGCCCTTTCCCCTTACATGTTGAGATTTTTAATCTCTTGACCTTGAACATACAGTTACGACTGCATTAGGTTCATGTGCAATGGCTCTAGCAACATTACAACTCACTAGTAAGGATGATGAAGAGACTAGTTTAGGGCCTGCTTGGATATTTCTTCATATCCTCCAACAAAATTGTATGCTGTCTTTAGCAATAGTCTTTAGCAAGAATCTTACCATCAAATTCTGAATGAAAAAGGACAATGTAAACAATCTCTAATTTTTGCGGGATGGAAATCTATGGAACCCCATTGACCAACACTTAAAAAGAGGTAACCCACACCTGTTGCTGAATTTTATTTGATAGCCTGTATTGTCTGGGGAGGCATTGTTCTCCAATATGGAATAACTCCATTTTACCTCCTCTACACTGCCCTATTTATTATTTGTCAACCAATCTGAGCCTTCTGGCTCCATAAGCATTTGTTGTTATCTCTCTTTTATTATCTTGGTCATCCTGAAAAGTCAAAGAATTAAACTTCATTTCCTAGATGACTGAAGATGAATATCAGAAAAACCTTTCTCAGTCTTTGTATTTCTTCTTTTGAGAACTCCCTGTATAATGTTATGTGTATATTTTTAATTGAGTTATTTGTGTTCTTGGTATTTAGTTTTTGAGTCTTTTACATATTTTAACACCAACCCTCTGTCAGATGTATAATTGGTAAGGTTTTTTTTCTACTTGGCAGGCTGTCTCTTCACACGATTGATAATGCCCTTTGCTATACAAGAGCTTTCTAGTTTTATGAAGTCTCATTTGTCAGTTGTTGGTCTTAATATCCATGTGGGTTCTGTCCATAAAGTCTGTTCCTGTGCAAATTAATTTAACGTGCTTTGTGTATATTTCACTCAGCTTCTTCCAGTCCCATCTTCTTTTCATAGGAGATTTTAAACACAATTCTTCATTAAATTGTGTTTTCAGTAACTTATATACCCCCTTGCATCTTAATGTCTCTAAATATGGAAAATTATGTACAGCATGTTTGTCAAATCTACTTGCTTTCTCCATCTACATTTCCAGTGTTTCCAAATTTAACCTCACACATTGTAATATTTTCATGGTTTATTTTGTTTTTACACCAAGCAGGTAATCCTTCGATCTACTCTCAACAAACTGTTAAGGGGCTCTCTTTCTAAACACTATTCTCATTGCGTCGATATTCTGCTTTAAACACTTCTTTTCCTCAACATTTCTGGTCTTCTTAGCTTTGCTTCTAATGTCATCTTAGGTTTTTTACACTTGCTCAGATCATTCTGGAGGACTCAAGGCAGCAAGCGGGCATGGCTTACCAGCTGCTAGCTCTTCCAGGATGTAGCTTTGCCACATCTGATGGATGTGCTACACCTGATAGCTGGGACATACTGAATTTCTGCCATTGGGTCTCACTGTTACCACTTTATCTTGGCTCTTGTTCCTTTATTTTGAATAATTTGTTTTCTCCTTTTTGTTTTCTTATAGCATATGCAGTATCTTAAAAATAATATCCCATTAACTATGTACATTGAAGTTCATCTTTTTACCACACTGTGTCTTCTTCATCTATGAGTCTTTTTTTAAAAATCTTCTTTAGTGTTCAGTGTCCAATCTGTGAGAGAAACCTTGTTGAATAAATGAGTACAGTAAGGTATAAAGTCATACGTTCTACAAAAGTGTCACATTATGGAAGTTTGTCATGATGGGAACCACATAATGAATATCACAGCAAAGGCCTTAGAAGCTAGAAATCTCCAGAAACTCACTGCCTACAATTTACAATGTCTGCTGCTAAATGGCAGTGATATATTTAAGATTCCATAGTCAAACATTTTATACAGTGTTAAAAGTGAGAAATTTACATAATTTGCTTTGAGTGTAATAAATTTATATAAATCCAAAATTTTATTCAAATTTCAAGATATATTTTTAAAAAATTTGGATGAGAAACTTGAAAAACCTTTGCCAACTGGCATGGAATACTTCATATACATATGTTTAGATGAACACACACACACACACACACACACACACACACACATAATTCATTCTATCCTGAGAATGAAATACTTTAAACACCATTTATCCAAATGCTGAACTTTTTTAAATTATAGAACATTCTCATCATTATCCAATTTTATAATGCCACAATATTTCTATCTTATTTAATCTTAATTGCTGGATAAAATTTTATATATGCCAATTGCTTTCTACTATTTATTTTAGCAGTGGGTGCTTATCTCTTCTTCAGAACCTGAATATGACTTTTTTTCTGAAGAACTCCACCAGCATCCCTTACTCCCCACCCCTTCCACTGTGGCCTCCAGAAATAATACAGTTTTTCCTATGGTATCAAATTACAACCAAGGCCTAGAAACATTTTTGCCATCTGTCTTTGGTAAATGGTTCTCTCTTATAAATACCAGAGATCCACTAAATGTTCAGCTCACAGCTTTTGGCTAGAAACATTACCTCGGCTTGTTTCCATGTTGGATTTCACTCATTTAAAAGTTTCCATTTTTCCTGAAGAGACAAAACATTGTATTTTATGTAGGCTTAGCCATTCCTTGAGAATGGAAAGATAGATTTTTTTCAAATAAGTAACTTAATTAATTGATGCAAGTTTTTAAAATTATTGTTTTCTCTGCCTTTTATGAGCTGTGAATGCCTGTGACCAGGAGTCATTTGCTCATTCTATTTCCATAGGGATGCATGGCTTGTATGTATTTTTGAAGTGTGTGCTTTTATCCAAATGAGGGGACAGCCATGAATTTCACTAGCACATTCCCTTTTCAAGAGAACTCTTCAGCTGTTTTAGTCTTCGTCTTTAAATTCTTAAGCAAAATGAGAGCGATCATTCTCAAACCACAAACACTGGGATCACTCAGAAGGAAACCAAGACTGTGTTGAAAAGCATTCATCATAAAACCCTTGTATCATTTTCTTCCTTCAGAACATAGGAAATTTGAGGTTTAAAAAATAATTGGTATTATTGCCTTTAAATATTTAAATAGACTGTCTAATACAATCACTAAAAATGCAGACTTAACAAAAAATGGCATGTAGTTTTAGGTTATTTTTTTTTTTTGAGTTCTGGAACAGAACTATGTGTGATGGTACACACCTGTGCTCCTGGCACTTAGGAGGCAAAGGCAAAGAGGTAAAAGTTCAAGGCCATCCTGGGATAGAAGGGGACCCTGTCTAAGAAAAGCAATGTAAGACTTAACAAAGCAAAAGATCTGGGAGAGGGTGCATTATATTTTTTATGTAATTTTATTAGTTACATTAGTTAGGAGAGTAAAGGACTGTGCTGTCATCTTTGGGAGACTTGCAAAGCATCAACATCCTCACACACAGAGACCCATCAGCTCAGCAGGGGAGTCCAGAAGTGGGGTGTTTCTTTCACCTGTACAACTCTTTATATACAAATTCCACTTTAGGTTAGGTGACCTCTTTCCATGTGAGGTCCTATGGTCCTTTAGCCTTTGCTATCAGCACTACTGGTACATGGTTCTTTGTAGTGAGGGCTTTGGGCAGGCCTGCTTTTCGCCCTGCCCTGCTCCTGGCTGTCGGCTAGCTTGTGCCCCAAAATAACAACACACAGATTGTATTCTTTTAAACACTGGCTGGCCCATTATTTTTAGGCTCTTACTCACATCTTGACTAACCCATATCTAATAATCTGTATAGCACCACAAAGTGGTGCCTTACCAGGTAGATTCTAGCGTACGTCCATCTTGGGCTGGAGCTTCATCGCATCTGGCATCTCTCTGAGCAGAGGCATGGCAGTCTGTCTAAATTAGGAGAGGCGTAGCATCTGACTGAGATATACTCCTGATCGCCAGCTAGCTTGTGCCCCCAAATAACGACACACAAATTATATTCTTTTAAATACTGCCTGACCCATTATTTTTAGCCTCTTACTCACATCTTGCTTTAACCCATTTCTAATAATCTATGTAGCACCACAAAGTGGTGTCCTACCAAAAAGATTCTAACATACGTCCATCTTGGGCTAGAGCTTCATCGCGTCTGGCTTCTCTCTGAGCAGAGGCATGGCAGTCTGTCTAACTTAGGAGAGGCGTAGCATCTGACTGAGATCTACCTCACTTCCTTCTTCCTGTTCTGTCTACTCTGCCCACCTAAAGGCTGGCCAATCAAATGGGCCAGGCAGTTTCTTTATTAGCCAATGGGAGTCCTCCATCAGTTCTTCTTGGTAAGATGCAAGCTAGTATCCTTAATGCAGTGGTAATTCCTGGTTAATACCATCACCTGTCATTCTGAGTCTCATGAGACAATTCCTGCTTCATGGCCACTGCCTCCCTAATCAGTAGAGACTTGAGCAGATCCTAGCATAATGGGTGTGTCTTATTCATTCATTTACTTTTTGACACAGGTTGAGTTGTAAGGATATTCTGAAGCTGCTCCACAGTAAGCTTGGTACCAGATGAGATAGCGTTCCCTCACCATGGTGTTCAATAACAAATGTTTTCCAAGTTTAGTGCCACCAACAGTGTTTGTTGACCATGAGAGAGACATAAACACAGTGTAGATCTAAAATTCAGGAATTAAAGGTTCTATTAGAACAGAAAATAAATTCCCCAACAACTGTGCCTTAAAGCAGCAAAAACTCTACTAATCCCTACCCTTCTAATGGGATTGGGTGTTTTCAACAAAAGAACATTGTAGCCATTAATTTCTAGAATTCTGCAGGAAAATCATCTAGATCAATATTTTCTAAGGGGGTATGTCATATAATCACTGAACTAGTTCTCACAAGTATATATCCATGGGGTTAATTAAATATATTTTTTAAATTGACTTACAAGGCTTGCCCCTCTAGGCTTCCTGTGTAAAAGAGTCATGGCTTGCAGATCAGTAACACCAAAGATAATAATAATTCTAGCTGGGCATGGTGGCTCATGTTTGTAATCCACGGACTGGGAATCCTGAGAGAGTAGGAGTTCCAAAATTTTGAGGTCTACGTGAGTCACATAGTAAAGGTCAGATTTTAAAATATAAATAATGGTAACAATTCCTAAAAATTATAGTTATTATTTCAAATAAAGAAAGCTTGGTGAAGGATTTATGTTCCCGAGATGGCATGAGCCTTTTGATTCAGAGCTCTTTTAATGAAGTGAATCACTAATTTTCTCTAGAATGATTTCTCCAACCGTCTAATCACTAACTGCTCATGATTTCAATTCCTGATCTGTGTGTCTGTCATCTGTCTGTCTGTCTGTCTGCCTATATGTGCTTTTTATTTTTTTTATTTTTTTTCTCATTTTTTTATTAAAAATTTCCATCTCCTCCCCTCCTTCTCCTCCTTCCCTCCCCCCCCTTCCACCCATACCCCGACTCCACCCCTCTCCAAGACAAAGAGCCATCAGGGTTCCCTTCAGTATGTTAAGTCCAAGGTCCTCCCAGCTCCCCCTAAGTCCAGGAAGGTGAGCAACCAAACTGACAAGGCTCACAGTGAGCCCGTCCATGCTGTAGAGTTCATGCTCATTGCCGTTGTCCTTGGTTTCTCAGTTCTCCTCCACCATCAGCCACATTCAGAGAGTCCGGTTTGGTCCCCTGTTCCATCAGTCCCATTCCAACTGGACTTGGTGGTCTCCCGTTAGATCTGTCCCACCGTCTCAATGGGTAAACGCACTCCTCACATTATTTGTAATAGCCAGAACCTGGTAACAACCTAGATGCCCTTCAGTGGAAGAATGGATGAAGAAAGTGTGGAATATATACATATTAGAGTACTACTCGGCGGTAAAAAACAATGACATCTTGAATTTTGCATGCAAATGGATGGAAATAGAAAACACCATCCTGAGTGAGGTAACCCAGGCCCCAAAAGATGAACATGGGATGTACTCACTCATAATTGGTTTCTAGCCATAAATAAAGGACATCGAGCCTATATGTGCTTTTTAAACCAAGACATTTCTAAGCATGAGACTCTTTATCACCTCAGGGTTCTATAACATGCTTCCATAGACTTAGCCTCATATTTTCTAGTTCTGTAGCCTGGGAGATTCAAGACCAAGTGGTTATGCATTTAGTTTTATACTGATTGGTTTTGTGTGTAAACTTGATATAAGCTAGAGTTACCCTTTCCTCGTCTTCTCCTTCCTTCCCATGTTTAGCCCACCCTTCATCTACTCCTCTGAGGGGTAAGGCTTCCCTTGGGGAGTCACCAATTCTGGCATATTAAGTTGAACCAGAATTAAGCCTCTTCCCCTGTATCAAGGCTGAACAAGGTATCCCACCATAGGGAATGAACTCCAAGAACTCAGTTCATGCATCCAGGATAAATCCTGGCCCCACTGACCCACTGCTGCCCACTAACAGATCAAGCTACATTCAGAGGGCCTAGCTTGGTCCAGTGCAGGTTCCCCAGCTGTTGGTCCAGGGTCTGTAAGCTTCCACTAGCTCAGATAGCTGTCTCTGGGGTTTTCCAATCATGGTCTTGACCCCCCCTACCCCTTGCTCATATGATCCCTCCTCCCTGTTGTCAACTGAATGAACTCCAGGAGCTCAGCCCAGTGCTTGGCTGGTGATCACTGTATCTGCTTCTGTCAGTTACTGGATGAAGGCTCTATGAAGACAATTAGAGTAGTCACTAATCTGATTATAGGGGAAGGTCAGTTCATGCATTCTCTCCGTTATTGCTAGGATTCTTAGCTGGGGTCATCCTTGTGGATTCCTGGGAATTTCCCTAGCACTAAGTTTCTCCCTAACCCCATAATGGGTCCCTCCATCAAGATTGCACTCCCTCTCCATGCCTCCCCAACTCAGCCATCTCGAGGCCTTACGTTACCATTGTCTATGCTCTCTCTTCTTTCCCCACCTCCCCCATTTACTCAGGAAATCTTAACTATTTCTTTTTACTGGGGTCCTCCATGTATATCACTCTTAGAGCTCTCCTTTTTACCTCGATTCTCTGGGGTTGTGGATTGAAGCTTTGTGTCTAATATCCACATGAGTGAGTACGTACCATGTTGTCTTTTGGCCATTTGGGTTTCTTCTGCTGAGAATTCTCTGTTTAGATCTGTACCCCATTTTTTATTAGGTTGTTTGGTATTTTAATGTCTAGTTCTTGAGTTCTTTATATATTTTAAATATTTTTATATATTTTGGAATATCTCTGACAGATGTGGTGTTTTCCCATTCTGTAGGTGGCCATTTTGTATTATTGACTGTGCCCTTTGCCTTTCAGATGCTTCTTAGTTTCAGGAGGTCCCATTTATTAATCGTTCTCAGTTTCTGTGTTACTGGTGTTATATTTAGGATGTGGTTTCCTGTGCCTAGGTCTTGGTGTTTTGTAGCAGTATTAGAAACCTTAAATAAGATAGTATATTATTGGAGATTTTTCTTGGTTTGTTTATATTTTCTGTACTAATTTATCATTATATGTTGGTGTGTGTGTGTGTGTGTGTGTGTGTGTGTCTATGAGAGAGATGAGGGGAGGGGAAGAGAGAGAGAGAAAGAGAGAAACAGGTGTCATATTATAAGAGCATGGGCATTTAGTCCAAGAAGTTGTGTCTCTAAATAACAACCACTGGATACCTTCTTGTGCAAGTGTCCCTTAAGACCATCTACTACACTGATTCTACATCCTTGCCTGCTCTTTCCTTTTCTGTTTTATTAGTATTTTTGCTCCTTTCAATTTGATTGTGGAGACAGATCCTATAGCTGTCTACCTCTCTTTTGGGTCACCTCTTACATTGCTCACAAGTTCTCACTACTTGTCTCCTACTAGGATTTCTGGAGTGCACTACAACCTCCCACTGAAGTGTTATTTTCCTTCATGCCTTCACTCAAGATTTTCTATTTTATTTCCTGTTTCTATCTTATGTCCATATTTCTGATTTATGTTCCTAAAATACAGAAAGCATTATAACATTCTTTGCTTTAAATCTTCTCTACTATCATTTATAAATAACACTGTTTGTGTTAAAATACACATAATGTATAGACCTATCACCTTATCCATTTTCAATATATGGTTCATTAGTATTAAGTTTTCTCTGTATCACAATTAATAAAAACCCAGAGATAGATATTGGGGTTCAACCTGAAGATCAGTGAAGCAAAGCAACCAAACCACTAGAGGACTCTTACCTCTATGAAATCTTCAGACTAAAAGAGAGTGAGTTCCTGTCTTAGCCTGCCTTATATTCCTCTCTAGTACTGAGATTAAAGGTGTGTACCACCACTGCCTGGCCTCTATGGCTAGCTAGTATGACTGCTAGGTTTAAAAGGTGTCTGTCACCACTGCCTTGCCTGCATAGCTGACTAGTGTGGCCATTTTGCATATGGTCTTTAAGCAAGCTTTATTTATTAAAATACAAATGAAATATCACTACATTTCCCATGTTTTGTCTAAAGTGAAAAAAGGTGATAAGTAATATGAGAAAAACTATATACAATAAATAAAATAAATATATATTATAAACAAGCAATAAATATATTAAGAATGTCTAGTCTATTTGCATTTGACAAATTCAGAGAAAATACTCCATACCTATTCTACCTTGATTAGTCCAAATTTTGTATTTAATTTACTTTCTATCATAACTTCCTTTCTGCATCTGGTAAACAAGGAAATCTATAACTATAACTATATAGTCTTCAGGTGCACGAGAGGCCTAAGAGGGAAATAATATTATCTGAGTAAGCAGGAAGTGCAAGTAAGAGACTTCCAAAAAAGGTGAGAAATGACAGAAACAGCTGGTTGCTTGGACAGTCACCCAAAGTTTCTCTGTACATTATCTTCTCTAAAGTAGATTGGTGCTGCCAGAAGCAGAAAGGTCTCATTGTTGTAAAGAAAACAAGAAGAATCTCTATTATTAAAACATCTTAAATGCTGTATTCTGTAGATCTCTGAAGTGTTTGAAGACAATATGTCTATTTAGTATTTTAAATATATTTCTGTTTGACCATGGAAACACACCTAATGTGACTATAGACTCTATTGCAATAGGTGACTAATTACTAACCTGCATCTCCTTATTTTCCTAAACAGTTGGGGATAATAACTTTCAAAAACTATAAATTTGCCTTACATTGTTAAATACCTTGAACAAGAGTAGAAACATATTTACTGTATGTTCTAACAAAATTAATCTCAAATTTGTATCAATATAAAAACTGTATAAAATATACAACGTCCAATCCAATGTAAAACATTTAAAAATAGTAGTTGATTTTTAAAAGAAGATTTAATAATCTACCTTTTTATTTTATCTATATCCTCCATTTTTTCTTTTCAGAGTAGATTTGATAATCTACTTGTTTATCCTGTTATATATGTATCCCCCTTATTTTTTTTCAAATCAAGAACCTTGAATCTAATTTCATTTGTTTTTTTTTTCTGACCATTACCAATAACAACTTGTAAATAACCTCCCTAAACAATGACAAACATCCATAACCCAGTGAAAGAATCCCCCACCCCATACACACCACTTCTAGGGAATGTGGATGGCATATGATTAGATTTACTTCCTGCTGGGGACTACAGCATTCTTAGGGGATCCTGGAAAGAAAAATTTGGGTTAACGGTCAAGTTCTGGGAGAGGTAGCAGCTGTATCATTTGTTGTCCAGTTTCTGCATAATGAGAAAGTGCAGGGCTTGTCTCAGGTCCTGGCTAGAGTAATTTGTTAGGCTGGGTCATCTCTGCTAGTCACCACAAAATTGTTCTGAGCAGTTTGTAGTCTAAAGCTGATCCATAGGGGATGCAGCAGTCAAACTCCATCTTAGCACCAACAAGCAAACCCTCCCCGCTAAGCATGCCCTCATTTGCATTTGCCAACTTCCTGAACCTTGATAAAGGTATTTGTCTTCATCACACTCTTTGTGGTGTGTATCTGTGTTATGTTGATGCTCTTGAGTTTGTATGTGCACATGCAAACCTGGGAGGCTCAATGAGGACATTGGTGTCCTGTTCTCTTACATTCTGTCCTTGAGACAGTATCTCTAAGAATCTGGAGCTCATCTGTGCAGGTAGACTGTCTGGTGATCAAGTCCTGGGCCTTGTCCTCTGCTCTCTGTTTCTGCTATTCCCAGCATCCAGCATGGAGCCACAGTCTACTATAATTTGGATTTCTTTAAGGAGGTGCTGTCAGTGGAACTCTGGTCCCCACGCTTACAGAGCAAGTTCTCTTACTTACTGAATGATGCTCCAAGCCTTCTTTCTGTTCATTATTCCTTTAGCCTATGTGTGGTAATGTGGTGCTCTGTGCACATGCATGCATACCGCATTTTTCTTACAGAGTCTTCCATAACTGGGCACACATTGCTTTCATATTTTGTCCATCGTGAATAATGCTATGGACATGAAGGTACAAATACAATCTCAATTCTTTGGTTTTCTGTCTTTTAAGTCCATGCTCTGAAATGAAACTTCTGAGGTATATGGCATAAGATTTCTATTAGAAAGCTACTTTGTGATCATTGGCTAATTTTCCAGTACCAGGCATGATCTTTCCTTGAAAAAGTTTTAAGTCCAATTAGGAAACTCTTGTTTACTTCCTAAAAACTACAGGCACTAGGAATGCTGAAAGCAGAAGAAATAATTGTTACACAGATTGAACAGGTTTTATATATATATGTAAATACACACACATATATATGTATATATATACGTATATACATACATATACATATATATATGAAAATATGTGTGTAACAACTGAAAACAGTGGTCCTGAATTTAAAAGAGAGCAAGGAAGGATATATGAGAGGATTTTGAGTGAGGAAAGGGAAGTTTTAAATAATTTAATTAGGCAAAATAAAAGTATTTAATTATATTTTAATATTATTTTAAAATTTCTTCCTCAGATTGCATGTTTTTCTTTTAGTTTATGAATCCCAACTGTTCATATACATAAATAAATTTAAGTTTTAACATAAAAATAAATCCAGCTCTTTTCTGTGTATTCATTTTGTATTTTGGTACTTTGTGTGGTTCATTAATTCCAATTAATATTTTGTAGATTATTTGGTACTTTCTACATGTCTGATCACATCTTCAGTGAATAGAATTAATTTTACTTCTCCCTTTCCAATTTGTATGCATTTCCTCCTTTTCTAATGGCTCTGTCTAGAACTTTTGTAGTCTGATGAATATATGTGGTGAAAGTGGGCATATCATTTCATTTATTTATTAAAAGAAAGTCCTGTAGCAAACATTCACCATTGAGAATGTGTGTGCCTCAGAAATTTCTAGGATAGGCTTTTGTTATAAGAAAGTATTTTCTTTCTGTTGCTAGGCATTGAACATTTTTATCATGAAGGAGTATTGATTTCTCGAATGCTTTCCCGTCTCAGCTGAAATGATTACTTCCCCCTTATTCTGTTCCTATGCTATACTACATTGACCAATTTTCCTGTGCTGTGCCATTCTTACATTACAAGAATGTATGTCAATTGGTTATGACATACAGTCATTTTAATATGCTGCATGATTTAATATGCTGTGAATAATAGTTCTTTTTGTTGAGAATTGTTACACTAATCTTCATAAAATGACGTCACCTTGGTACCAGTTTCATGCAGAATTTCTAGTCTACAGTTAGGGAGTATTCTTTCAACTTTTTAAATAGTTTGAAATAAGTTGGTTATTTGCTTTTTATTAAATGCTTGACTGAATTAGCCTGGGTCACCACTTCATCCAGGACTTTCCTTTCTGGGAAAAGAAATAGATACGTTTTTCCTAATCATGGGTATAGTCTGCCTTTCTAATTCATTACTTAGTCTTTATAGTTTTATTTTAACGCATGATTAAAGGAAGCATGATTAATAAAAACTCATGGTCAAAAATTGGGGTTCAACCTGAAGATCTGAAAAGCAAAACAGCCAGCCACCGGCCCTTACCTCGACCTCAGTCTGAAATGGTGATCCTGCCTCCTGGAATCTCAGAATGAGACTGTATGTTGAGAGTTGTTTCTTCCCATTTAATAATCCTCTCTAGAGCTAGGAAGAAAGATGTGCACCACCTGATTTCTATGACAGCTAGTGTGGCTACTGTTATTAAAAATTAATGTCATTGTGGCTACTGGGATTAAAGGTGTGTGCTACCATAACCTGGTCTATAAGGCTACCAGTGGCATGTTTTACTCTCAGATCTTCAGGTAGTCTTTGTTTATTAAAATACAATTGAAATTCCACTAAACTTTTGTTTCCAATTAATTTGTCCATTTTTATCTAGGTAATCACCATTGTTAACTGGATATGTTACCCAAATCCCTGGGAAGTTGAAGCATGAATAATTTGAGGCCAGTCTGGGCTTCTTTTTTTCTGATTATTATTTTACCCATGCACAGAAAATATTTGTGTGTGTGAACAAATACATAAAAATACAATGTCCTAAATCCATTTGTGGTGGTTTGTATTTTTAAATATATTTGTTGTGTGTGTGTGTGTGTGTGTGTGTGTGTGTGTGCTGACTGCTCTGCATTGAACAGCCAGTAAGTACCTCCTTAAGAAAGGCTAATTTTCTTCTCCCATTAGGCATTAATGATCTGTAGTAATTTTTTTGGTAGCTTCCTTTCCACATTGTTAACACATCCATTAGCACTGCTGTTGTTCTAGTCTTGTTTATGCAGCCATTTCTATGTGGGATGATTTGCTTCTTACTTCCTGGCATTTTAGTCTTAAAATCTTTCTTCCCCCTCTTCCATGATGTTTCCTGAGCCATAGATGCAGGATCTGTGATATAGATGTATCTGTTAGGGCTGGGCTTCCCCCTCTTCTATTGATATCCGCATTGTGTCCAGTTGTAACTTTCTGTGATTGTCTCCATTTGCTGTAAGGAGAGACTTCTAGATGAGGGGTGATAGCTACATTTATATGTTGGTATAAGTATAACATGGAGAATATAGTGAGGAAATTTGATGATTTAGAAAGAGCCAATAATACATTCTTTTCTAAGGTTCATGACCTTACTAACCCCAGGAAGATGAGTAAGTTTCTGGTACCAAGCATGATTTCCCTCCTGTTTAGTGGACTTTAAGTCTAATTAACTATTGGTTGCCATGGACAGGCATGCCATTTGTACATTTGTGTGTGTTTTACCATGCTGGTAATTATGGCTCATAGGTGTTGTATCTGGGTCGAACTGTTTAGTGCTTCACTCCCTTGATAACTTCCATAGTATTTTCTGGAACTGTCAAATCTAGACTACAGGAAAGAAGCTTTCAGGTCAGAATCAGTTCAAATCATCAGAATCCTATATCCTAAGAGTGAACTGTCTTCAGGAATAGGGGCCACCCTCAATCCTGAGAGGCAACCATGGGTCTATAATGTTTAAGGGATCAACTGGACAACCCTGACCAACAACTCAAAACTATTTCTTCTGGCTGGTACTTGAGATTTTGCTATTTTATGGCTCTTGTAGGTAACACTGGTAGCCAAAGTGGCTTAATTTCCATGTGTGTGTGTGTCTGTCTGTCTGTATTTTTAAATATACACATTTATATATTGTGTATTGTTTGAGGCCATGGGAGTTGCAACAGGTAACAACTAGTGTTCAGATGTCAACACACAAGAGGGGACATTTGGCCTTCTTACTCCTAGTTTTTTAAAATATTCTTTCTAATGGTAGAGGAGTGTTCCTTTTTCCTCACAATCACATTAGCATTTATTGTCATTTGCCTACTTGATAGCCAAACTGACAGACTTGATTTGGAGTCTCAGAACAGTTTTAAATTGCATTTATACTTCTTCAACTGGGAACTCTGTGTTTAATTACACGATCCAAGCTTTGATCAGACTATTAATTTTCTTTATGTTTAGTTTATTGTGTTCTTTGTATATGTGGATACTATACATATACATATAATGATGTAAGTCTGGTATAATTTTCCTTTTATTTATGCTTTCTCTTCATTTGGCTGACAGTTTCCTTTCCTGTACAAGAGTTTTTAATTTCATAAAATTCAATTTGTTGATTACAGGCTTTTTTTTTACTGGGTATTAGAAGTTTACTCAGTAAGTCCTTACGCTATGCTTCTGTCTTAAAGTGAACTCTTTACTTACTGCTCTGGCGGTTCCAGAGATTCATGTCTTATACCCTTGACACACTTAGAGTTGAATTTTGTGTGGTATGAGAAACAAGGTTTTAGTTTCTGTCTGTAGTTACCTAGTTTTTTTCCAGAAGCATTTGTTGATGATGGCATCTGTGCTCTAAGGTTTGCTTTTGGCCTCTTTATCAAAAGGAGCAGTCTTTGTAAAACTGGGTCTGTTATGTAATCAGTGAGCTACAAAAGGAATATGGCTGATGAAGAAAATATTCATTCTATATTGCATACTGGAGAAATAAAAGTCTGGACATAAGAAAGCACACTGTCTTTTAAAAAATTCTTTATTTTCCTTGTATGGCAAACCTAATCCTTCCTGTCTCTAAAGTTTTCCTTTAGAACTGACCAAGGGAAACAAGATGTAAGAAGGACACAAGATTCTACTTTTCATGAAGCCTATATTGGTGCATGCAGGGGCAATATTAAAACCATGTTTTAATTTCTTTCATTCATATTTTAAGAGATACACAGCACAGGCTTAGCACCTGGGCTAGTAATATTTTAGTGTGATGTAACTGAAAGTTTATATTGATTTATATAAACACTTATATTTACATTATTGAGTTTTTTGTACTATAACAAGACCAAAATGCTAATGTACCTGTGATTGCTTTGTTTGGTTTGGTTACTTATTTCTGTTCACCGCACAGTGCCCCTACCCTCAAAATAGTCCTACTTTAATCTTTACAAACTAGAAGAGTACCCTCACTTTACTTAATACAAATTTATGGTAATCCCTGGTTTTGTTTCTCATATGGCATGCTATTTTAAATGGAAAATCATAAATCAAGTATTGCATGTAGTGATAATCATATTTTTCACCCATGTGCTATTTTTATCCTCCTGGATGTTTGCATTTAGTACATATTGCACAGGGAAATATTAAATTTAGTGGATTAAAATAGCAGCAATTTATTGTTTCCCCATGACCCCTTTGTTGAGTTTGCTAACGTTGCCTGAGCTTATAAAATTATTATGCAGGCTTCAGCTTCTGCTGCAGGTTTTAGAGGTGCACGAACCTTCAGACTTTTTTTCAGGAGCCCTGCGTGAAGAGATGACTTTGCCCCAGTATTCTTGACTTGTTTCTTTGGAACCTGGTCACTGACGCTCGAGATAGTAAAAGCAAATGTTCCTAGGCCTAATTAAGGACTAGACTTAAATCTGGTGTCATGTCAAACAAGCCACAAGGTCTGTCCAAGTTCCTAGGGAGAAAAACTAGGCATCATTTTCCTGGAGAGGTGTCAGCAAGCATAAGCAGAACAGGGAGAAATTACTGAAAGCCATCATCAAAGACAAGAACCACACTCAAGTTCAAGTCAGAGGACTCATCTAGAACACCAATAATGTGTCGTATGACCCTTTAATCCCAGAGCGAGTCAAGAAGAAGATATTAGGCTGCCCTGGGTGAGTATGAACCTTCCATACATGTCATACAAACTATAAAACACAGGTTAAGAAGGGGGGCCCCACTATGATCAGCAGTGACCCCACCCAAATGCAGCTTTCACTAGATGTTCTTTTATGGGTAGAGGGAACATAAGTTACAAATAATTTATGAGAATTTGCTAAATAATAAACTAGCTTTAATTTCAAATGTATTTTCTACTTTGGACTACTAATCTTTATTAACAAAGGTTTGAAGAAGACAGAAAACAAAATGTGTTAATCTGTTTAGGCAAGGACATTGACCTTAATTTCTCCCTGGCATTCTCCGGTTCCTCTGGTCATCGAGGATGTGAGTTGCCTAACTATATTATTATCTTGCTGGGCCTTTATTTTACTACACATAAAACCAATTTTTTTTTTCACTTGACTTCTACAAAACTGGCCAAAATGGGTCTTATATTCCAATTTATACCTTAACATTTTTGTCAATCAATTGAATGTTTCTGTCCGAAGTCTTCATCTAGTTGTGTGCTTGGCCTTAATACAGAAACGTGGGGCCTGGCTGGCAGAGGATTTCATTTTTCCTGCAACAGCTTCAACATTATATAAACTTGGATGTGGTGTGTGCACTCAGGCATCATAAAGAACTGTCAAATTTTGTTTTTGAAAAATGAACTCAACCTGTTAGGAATTCAGGTCTAGATAATGCTGTTTGGCACTGAACCTCCATGAATAATTCAGCTAATTTGCAACACAGTTATTTGTACATTATGAGTGCACATGCTTTGAAAGTATTTCTGTAACTCTGCCATATTGCCTATTAAATGCAATCTGAAAATGGAAAACCATGCGGGAATGTAAGTCCGCATTTGGAGAATATGTGAATCAAGGCTATGGGACCTTGCGAACTGTCGTTGTCACTTTCATAGAATATTCTTACATGACTGTAGCTGGAAGGCTATCTCTTCTTGAAGGTTTTGTGAACGAACTTCTCATAGCTTGCATGTGTATGTTTGGAAAAGAATGTGTTTCACAGTTCTGTAACAATATAACATTTTGTACTTTTGCCTTTATTATTAGTTATCAACTAATGTGTTAAAATGCTGTGGTGAGTTCCATTGCTGTATCTTAATTATATATACTGGTTACAAAATTCTGTCTTTTGTTCCCAGGCATTAGCAAATGTGATTGGGAGAGAGAAAAGGGAGTACTGAGGAACAGAGAAGAGGAAACCGGACAACTCCATCCTTGACAAGTGTCATATTGATTGGCTTCTTTTTCTCTGTCCCATAGACCCTGGCAAGATAAGGTATGTAAATGGGGAGCTGAGTCTCCATGAGAGAGCCAAAAAGACTGGAACAAGCAAGTAAAGTTCTTCTTTGGCAATAGAGACCAAATATTCAGATAACTTTATTCTTCTATGTTGTGGATTTATTCTGTAAAAGAACAGACACATCCTATGTCAGGCAAGTTGAAGTGCTTTAGTTTTGCAACTTATACATTCCAAACAGTCATGATTATTTTGAGAAAGGATATCATTGAATATTCCCAACACAAATAGTTGTAAGAGACAGTAAGTATTCCCCCTGATGACTGCCTTCAACTTGTCTTCTGTCCTTTAAGCATTTCCTATACATTTTCATACAGAATGCCAAAGTTATTTTAAGTGTTATTAGTAGTTTTAAATTTTGTTTTTCACATACTGCTATTTATTGTTTTAATAATAATATTTCTTTCTGAGCTAAGGATCAAGCCCTATGTCCTTGAGTATTTTACCACTAAACTATATTACCAGTTCTATCTGATATTTTATTTTTTATTTATTTTTGTGTGTATGTGTGGGTGCATACTACTCATATGTTCATATGAGAGCATACATGTATGCAGATGTTTCTGGAGGCTACACATCAACTTTGGGTGTTATTCCTCAGGATTTGTTTTGGAGACTGGCTCTCTTGCTTGTTTAGACTCAATTATTAGTAAGTGGTTTCCAATCAAGGCCCAAAGAGCCAGTCTTTGTCTGCTCTCCAGTACTGAGAGTCTAAGCCTACACCACCATGGTATTATATCATCATGCACATACAGCAAATTTTTACTGAGTTATCTCCCCACTTTTTATTTTTCTAAAATTTTATTGTGCGTACAGTGTTTTTGTTTGTTTTGTTAACTTGGAATAAGCTTGATCTGGTAGGAGGAAACCTTTTTTGAGAGATTCCCTCCATTAGACTATGGGTAAACAAGTTTTGGGGGGTGTTTTCTTCTTTAATGGTAGATGGGGAAGACTGCCTCTTCCTATGGGCAGTGCTAGGGGATAGGAAATATTCCAGGGTGTTATGAAAAAACAAGCTGAGCAGAGTGGAGGTGGTATATGCCTTTAATCCCAGCACTCAGTGAGGCAGAGGCAGTTGGATCTTTTTAAGTTCTAGGCCAGCCTGGTCTACAAAGTGATTTCCAGGAAAGTCAGAGATATGCAGTATCTGTCTCAAAAAATCATTTTTAAAAAAAGTTGAAAAATACAAAAAGCTGAGAAATCCAAGAGGAAAAATCTGCAAGCAGCAATCTTCCTTGGTTCCTGCCTCTTCCTATGTTACTGTTCTAGCTTCCTTCATTGACGGGCTGTGACATAGAACCAAGTTGTAGGAGTCTTTTGTCAAAAGAACAGAAGGAAAATTCAAACATTGTATATATTCATTGTAAATGATACTGTTTTACACAAGAATATTTAATGCAAATATATATTATACATTAAGTGCATGCCCTCAAAGCCCACTTCTAAGTTTATCTGACTCACAAGAGAATGTATCTCACTACCCACGTATCTGATGTAGTTCAAGATAACTAGCCATAGTTTAATTTACTATTGTTATCAAAATCCTTTTTATATCTGCATGTAAAATTATTTTTGGAGACAGAAAATATATTGTTTTATGTAAAAATGTGACATATTCAATTTATTCAGAAAAGATCAATGTATTATAAACATACATTTTTTAAAAAGATAAAAATATTTCAATTTCCCACATTCATTATTATTATCAATCTCAACCCTTTCTCAATTTTGGTCGATTTTTATCACTCTGGCTTGCATAATTATGACTGCTGCAGCTACAATTCTTTCTTATTCCATACAACATAAAAAGCAATCGTTTGAGAAAGCCACCAAAGCCAAGCCTTCAGCACTCCATCTACCACAAGAAAACTCAAAACAAAACAAAACAAAAGAAAACAAAACAAAATGTAAAAGAAGAATCCAATTCAGGTCAGTACTTTCAGGATCATGGACGCTTTTATATTGCCGTGTTTGGAATTTTGATCCCAGCGATTGTGAGTGGGTATATCTACAGTCATGCTGAATGATTTAACTAATATGAACTGGAGATTTCAAACAGTGAAGCACTGAGCTGGCTGAATTTTCTTCATCTGGAAAGTGAGCTTGCTCAAGGAATGAACAACTTGCAGTTTGACCCAGAATTAACCCCAGCTCAAAATAAAAATTCAAGCATGTTCCAAATTGCTGTTATTCATTTTTCAGTTACTTCCAAGAGAGAACAAGTATCTACATTGCTGTAGATTTTAGGGTAGCTGAGGAGGGCTAGGAAACTCCCCAAAAACCTCTCTATAAGAAAAAAACATAGAGTTCAAGATCTTCTGCTGAGTCCTCAATCATGTGGCACCTGTGTGGCGTGTGTGGCGAAGGTACATTTGGCTCCTGGTGGACTTCCTCCCCTCTCTGTCTCTTTCTTTTCTTCTCTGATCATCTTTGAGGCATTCTCATGGAAGCAGAACTTATAACCATGCAGAGGTCCAAGGCTGTTACAGATTTCATCAAATGACCAAGCAGTGGTCCATACAGGATTTTGTTGGTTCTTTATACAGCTCATGTTTTTCTTACTTTGCTCATATTTTCTCACTGTCACTGTTGTTGAGAAGCTTAATCCAGTTTCAGCAGACATCCAAAGTATCAAATGCATTTTCATTTAAATGCAAATTCTAAAATGTAAATAAAGATGATTTCTAGATTTTATTCAACCCAGATGGTCTATGACACTCTGCTATTCCATTAGCTTAAGTAACTTAGAGGTGACAGTCATGTGGAGAATGTACTGATGGGTAATTTTGACTTTTGTTATTTTCCTATAATGTTAAAGACCTGAAGACTTTGAAATGATAGTGAATAGTGCATAGCCAAAAATTATTATGATTGTTTGAAATGATGTCATTATTTCACATGAATGCTCTACTTAAAAATAGAAGCAGAGAATCAAGAAAAAAAACCAGGGAAGCAACCTCTAATTTGAAATTGGATGCATTGTGATGCTTGCGCTGTAAAAATCTGATGGTATATTAATGTCCCCACATATATTATCCCAAATTGTACCTTTCAGTTATAATGGCTGTTCCAATAACATAATAGCCCTTTACCTGTAATTATAAGTTTTCAAAGCCTGAAATGATTCCAATTGTTTTTCTCTGTACTTTTCACATACAATGGTTTTGTGCAGTTACAAGATCCAAAAGGCTTATTTCAACTTTCTGTCCCTACCTCTTGAATCGTGTTGCAATTTAAATCACGTTTTGGTGCTTGAAGAGTTCTAGGAGATTACCAAGGGCACTAACCAGCCTCAGCCTAAGGATTCGAGGGACTTAAGGCTTGCTGACATTCTGTTAACCACATTAAAGTTTCAGTTAATCGTTTAAAGATTAAACCAAATAACCATTCTTTATGCTTCTTGATTTTACCACAAAATGTACTCAGGCACCCCCTCCATTTTCCTGTAAACAGGCTTTCTGAAAGGAACTATATCTGTAGACAAGGTAAGGGCTCAGGCAACAGCCTCTCTGTGAGGTCCAGAGATGCTGGTTCTCTGGAAGCTCTCTAAGATAAAGATAGTAATGAGTGTTTATCAGTCTGATCTTCTTACATCCTTTATCATTACCCATTTATACATGCTCATATCTTCAACAGGAATGAGAGAGCATCACACAGAATCCAAGAGGTAGTAGTAGGAAGGGAGCTCTATTCAGGCTTTAGATATGCTTCTTTTGAGGTCTCTTGGAGCTCAGATATGCTTGTGATATATCTAGATAGTGTCCAATAAAACGATACGACTCAGGTTGAATAACAAATGCAGTAAAGGCGATAGTTCCTGGGAGCAACTGGGAGGACTGAAAAGATTAATTTGTGACACAGTGAGCCTTGCTTCCCTAGTGTCTGTCACTTGAACATGTACGTGTTATGTAGACACACATATGAGGGAACATATATACATGCATACATATACTGAGTCATATACATGGTGAAGATCAACTCAGACTTAATCCAAGGTCTCATCCTTTCTAATTACCAAGATTCAAGGCTTGGGGAACAAGAAGCCCTGAGTGAATTATTGACATGAGCAAGGTCCCCAATCCCTGAGACCTATGTCTATGACAAGCATTCTCTGTTGATTGCAGGCATCTTCCTCTTCCTGGATGTTTACAGTCCAATACTGCTCCCCTTCAGAGACCTCCCATCTAGGGACTAGCTACGCTTCCTTGTGCTGGACATACTAAACACAATGGTTTCCTGGTAGATGTCTTCATTCAGAGTGAGCGTAGTCCACCTGATCCAAGGTGTTTTGTATGTGAACTGTTAGTTTTTTTTCAGTGTCTGTCTATCATTTCTTTATTTCTGCATGTCTCCAGTCAAGTTTCTAGGACCACACTATTGGCATCAAGGGGCAAAGTAATTCTTCACGCAGGCAGGATGGAACTTGGAAAGAAGCTTTATTGGAAGAAGCAGGTGTCTGTTGTGGGACAGAACTAGGGAAGAGGTTGATGATGATGACTTAGGTTTGAAGTTGTCAAGCCTTTGGGAAGCTGTAATACTGGTTGGGTTGATTATAATGGTGTCTGCTGGGATGCTGTTAAGAATCTTGTTTTGTAGGTCACTATAGTGTCCATGGCTTGTGTTTCAAGCCAGTTGTTAGATGATGATGACATTACTGGCACAGAAGTCACACTGGAACCACTTCCCACTTCTCTGTTGATTCTATCTAAGAACTAGAAGCAAGGGGACTTAGATACTCTCCTTGGAGGGTCAGCTCGGTTACTCAGCAAAAACAATGAGTGCCACAGCTCTCCTTTGGAAATTGTGGGCACCAGGACTTCCTAGACCTGAAATATGGCATAATTATACAATCGGGTGGGTTGGGAGAAAACCCCAGATCTGTATCCTGGGTAGCTGACTTGGACTTTCGCATCTTTAGAGATACAAAGACTGTTGGCTCACAGGAAAGGTTGGCTGCCCTTAGCACTGTGGTATCCGGACCTGACTGGGTATGTGGTGAGTGGTTAACGGCCTTGCTGATCCCCAGAGGCTATAGAGAAAGGGGTCAAAAAGACAGAGAGTGCTAATTACTGGAGCCCACACTCAGAACCTATCTGAGTGATGGACACTATCCAACATGCCATACGATGAAGCCACTGTCAGAAAATAGGCAGACAAGGGTAAATCTCGGCAGCTGCTCTAAATCAGCTCCAGCCTGAGACACAGACAGGAAGAGGTCTATTTCCCACAACATTGTGTCTATATGATTAAGAAGATGCCTTCCCCCTTTCTGCAGCTGCCCTACAAGAGTCAGGTGCAGACCTCATAGAAACAAAAACTATAACAAGTGGTGGGGGAGGAATGAAAAGAGGGCCTGGCATAGTACTATGAAGTAGATGGCATTTTTTTTTCCAGAAAGAATCATAGGGTTAAACCAATGACTAACATTACTAGGCGCCTGTAACTTATTTTTTAATATTGGTTAGATTGTAAAATACATACAAGGGGTAGGTATGGTACTATGAGTCATTTGATTGATTTGATGTGGTCAAAGAAGAGCAAAAAATTAAAATCTTGGCAAGTGATCACTGACTTATGTTAATCTTCCAACAGACTATGTTTGGAATCTCTATTGGGACTTGGAAGCATGTAATACTGAGCAAAGTCATGTTGCTGCCTTCCCATGCATTGCAGCAAGAGAATGTAGATTGGTGCTAGCTTTACTGAGAGCCATGTGGGGATTTATTAAAACACAGAAATGAATCCGTCATATATACCAGTATTCCCAACAGAGAGAATATATTCAAAGGAATGGAAACTGGATGTTGAAGAGACTTTCAGGCTCCTACATTCTTTATAGGTCTATGCACAGTAGTCCAGGAATGGAATCAAACAGTATCCTTCAACTAATGAATGGATAAAGGATGTGTGGTGCGCATGTGCACACACACACACACACACACACACACACACACACACTGAAATACTATTAAGCAATAACAAAGAATGAAATTCTTTCATTAGCACCAACTAGGATCAGCTGATGAGATAGATCGATATTGTATTCATTAAAATATGACAGGAAATGAAAGACCCATCCTTAATGTTTCGTGAAAGCTGAAGAAATTGACTGTATAGAATGGAAAATGAGAATGATGGTTACCAGAGACTTTTAAAGCTGAGACAGTGAGAGCATGCAGTCTATTTAACAGACACAGTAGCACAATAGGTTAGAAGAAAAAAACTTTTAATTCCCAATAGCCCACGATATCTCAAAATGGTCTAAAAGTAATTATGCTTGCCCCCAATATAGAGTTAATAAATGTTTGAAGTGACAGGCATGTGAATTACCTGTATTTAGTCATTAAAAATGGAAAATATCAGAGTTTCTATAGACATACACAATTATTATAGGTCAAATGAAGTGTCATGCATATTAAAAGGTCTTATCCCTAGAAAGAACTAGTGCCCATTATCTGTAGCTACTGTTCTGTCTTCTTCCTACCCAGCAACCACCCTTGTGGGCTGTCTTTTCTGAGTCTTTAACATCAATCTATTTTTATAATAAAACTGGCAAGAAACAGTCTCCCATGGGAGTTCTCACACTTAACTCTGCTTTATCTCAGCAGAAGAGAAACCTTTTGAGATGTCAGGTGGCTTAGACCATTTCCAGGAGGCTTCATTTGGTTCTTCAACAGAAGATCATACCAGAAGACAATAACAGGGTAGTTTAGCAAACAAACTGACTAATTGGCTTCCTGTCCCACAAGACCCCAAATCTGCTTGCGATGTACCAAGAGCACTGCTGTTAGACCCATGTCGGTGACTGTCCCATTACTGTCCACCATCAACACAGAGGTGTCTGTGCTAGCTCTGATTTTTTGGAACACTGGCTTTCAAGTCTCATTCAGGGGTGGACACTTGGAGGGAAAATAAAAAAGAAAACAAATAGCTATGACACGTGTCTTTGCCTTGGAGAATAAAGTATTGTGAGCTTCCAAAAGTGAGAGTTATTCTACTTTATACTGTTTATTAAAGACATCCCAGGACAGAAAATCCTAAATAAGACTCTTTCAGACAACCTAAGGAACAGATGAGAAAACAGAAGGCCACATTGTTGTGGCATATGAGCGTTGAGCTGGGCATGTGTTGTGCAATTCCTAAGGGGAGAGATTTTTTTATGAAGATGGAAAATTATTACTACATGTCCTTCCTATGTTCTTGCCTTGATAAGCAGAGTTCTGGCTTAGGGCCTTTCCCTCTATAAATACATAAATCTATGTATGTATATAAAATCATGTCTTTATATGATTGATTCTGAATGTGGATCATGTTAGATTTAGATTTAAATTCGGAGTAACCTGAACCTAGTCATCGATGCTGCACAGGGGAACTGGATACACTTGCTGAGTTCTCATTACAATCATGTAAAATGGCAGGAAAATCCCAACTTTGCTGTGTGAAGATTCCAGCCTGTTTCTGTGTGTAGTGAACCCTGTGCGCATTCAGTTCTTCTGGACCTCGAGAATGTATGCAGAAGAGATGTTACTTTTCATATGGATGTATCATACATATTAGGGTAGTGGAAAGTACAGAAGATCCAGTGCATGAGTACTCTAGACACGCAGTCTAGCTTGTTAGCAGTTCCATTTCTTTAAAGTTTTGTCACTCTTTGACAAGCACACTGAGAGGAACTGTGAGGCACCTTGAAGAAGATTGTGGTGTCTGATTATAGGGAAGCATTGGACCACCAGGGACATGATGCTCTTATTCTTTCATTTGACAGACACTGAAGCTTCTCACCATCCTGTCATCCCAGCGCCCAGACCCTGTGCTTTTCACACTGGAGGAAATCACATCCTCAGTTAATTTTGAGGCAGCATCCTTCGGTCATCCTTGCAAACACATTTGGAGCAGAGAAGGATTTTCCCAAACAGAATCATTCTGTACTAGTTCTTTTTATCACTTGCTCCAACTTGGACTTCCCCGTCGGTGCCATACATTTTGGCTTACTCTGCATCAGTTCCCATCATGTGTTTAACATGACATATTACCCATCCTGACACTGTTGCCTGCTGTGTTTCTAGCTCTATCTTAGAAGTGGCAGGACAAGTGGCAATGGTGCTGAGCAGGTGTCAGTAAACAGCAGACCACATCCTGCCTCAGCCCAGGCGCTCCTATTGGCAGCTCTCTGAGAAATTCACACTCCGTTTCTTCTCAAGAACAGGAGCCAATCCACTTAACAAAGACACTACGTCGGTATGTGTCTGTGTGTGGAAGCTTCAAAGACGAGCATGTTTAGTCAATAATCTGAAACACATAAAGCAACTAATCACATCTAAGTCATTATTTCATCCTCCTTCCCAAAGTTGTCACCTGAAAATGAGAGGCACGGTGTCCAGAAGAAATTGAAAGCAGCTAAAGTGTGCCTAGCTGCTGGCCATGCTGCTAAGTGCCTCTGGAATTCCCAGGAATTCTGCATCCATGGGTCTGGTTCTGCGAAGGGCTGGCTTCATCCTCAGAGTGAATCAATATCGAAAGAGTTATTTCAAAGGGCTCAAGTTATTTGTAGTCTATTTGCGTTCCGAATGTTATTTCAGTTTCTCTCCCACAGAGAAAATCTCACCAGAAGCAAGACCATATCTTTTTTTTCATATCTACACAGAAAAAATAAAAAAGAGATCATTTAGCACCCTCAGTAAAAGATATAAAGATTTGAGGGGTTAGGGATATTTTTGTTTGTTTGTTTGTCCCCCCACCCCTGAGAAAAATAAAGGCAAAGGGCAGAGATGCCTGGAATGACAATTTAAGTCCTGCTGAAGCCAGTGCATGCCTGTCTTGTCACAATGGGCCCCCAGCAAGACCGAGTCTGTGATGGCTAGCCAGCTCCTCATAGTTTCAGCATAATTCTCAGAAGCAGTGACATTTATTTCTCCACTATCCAGATGATAAATTTCAGGTAAACAGCCTATAAGCCAAACACCTGAGGCTAAACAGAAATTGAAGACACAAACTCACTGGGCCTTGTGAGCTAACAGCTCATAAACTCAGCAACTTTTGCATTTTTATTGAGAGGCAAGAGAGCCAATATGGTGGGCACAAAACATGGTGCTAGGCAATATTCAAGTACTTCTCATAATCTTGCCTGTGATTGTAGAGGGTAGGTGCAATTAGAAGCATTTTTGTAACTAAGCCTGTGAGGCCACACTTGTAGTGATGAGCTGCAGGCAGGCCTGCTTTTCATCCTGCCCAGCTCCCGGCCACCGGTTAGCTTTACACCCAAAATAACAACATACAAACTGTATTCTTTTAAATACTGCCTGGCCCATTATTTTCAGCCTCTTATTAACTAATTCTCACATCTTGACTAACCCATATCTAATAATCTTTGTAACACCACGAATGGTGTCTTACTGGGAAAGATTCAGCATGTCTGAACTGGTGGCTGGCTCCATCACATCTCTCACCCTGAGGAGAGGCAGGGCAGTCTGACTAACTTAGGAGAGGCGTGGCATCTGACTGAACCTTCTACCTCACTTCCTTTTTCCTGTTCTGTCTACTCCACCCACCTAAGGGCTGGCCAAGGCAGTTTCTTTATTAAAACAGAAGACCCTCCCACATCACCCACTGTGATTTGGAAGCTTGGCCGAAAGCGAAGAGACCTGAGGGAGGACGGCATCCAGAGACACTTCGGAGGTCACATGGGCTGGTATAACTTCACCTTTGCATTCAGCTGTCCTGATTTATATTTACACTGATTAGAAGTCCTTTGCAGAGTCCTCACTTGTCATCTGCATTGCTTATGGATGACACACATCTTCTTAGCTATTTTTCTAAAAGTACAGACAGCAGACAGAGCAAATTTTCCTACTCACGTCTTATCGAAAATGCACGCATATACCTGTACTCTGGGAAAAAAAATCATAGCTTGTTAGTATGTTTCTGTTAGTGAAAATCCTGCTCTTTGGAAGTGTACTTTTTTTAAAGTAGAAATGCAGTCAATTCTCTAAAAGTTCAGAATTTAATAAGAATAAATAAAATTGCCATTTTATAAATGTTAAGCATTTTTATATATACTTACTTAGACTTAAAATCTTGCTTTTTGGTGTTATGTGGGACAACTTAATAGTTTTACTTTAAGAACAGCATCATTAATTAACATTTTTGTAAAGGTAAAATGTTAATGTTAGAATAGGTTTTGGTATATCGAAATTCTTAAGTTTCTGATTACATTCAATGTATTCAATGAATACATTGAGTTATTCTTCAAGCAACACCCTACAGATCATGGAAGGTCATTTGATCACAGTTGCATAGAACACATCTTACTAACACAATGCACACATTTACAGCCTCACGTACACTATTTTTTGAAAAGCAATTTAGAATAGTAGCCCAGAACATCAACAAAGTATTAACTTTTTCTTCCCTACAAGAACTTATTTTAAATAATTGTTTTAAATGATTCAGACACTGAAGTCCAGGTAGGTTAGGCAAATTATCTGATGCCACAAGGCTAGAACAATGTTCATTTGGGGTTAACGTTTAGCCTTTCATTTAAATCTTAGGATCGAGGACTTGACTCAGTGGGTAAGAACAAGAAAACCTAAGTTCAATGAGAAACCCTGTCTCAAGGGCATGAGGTGGAGAAGGATAGAGCATACACTCTCTGACCTCTGCATGCACACACATATGTGCATAAATCAAGCAAAAACACCACACACACACACACACACACACACTCACACACCTAGCACAGTTAAAGACAGAGACAGAGCTTAGATTTCTAAGTTGAGAAACAAAGATCTATTCTAGTTTGGTAAAGACAGAGGACAGGCATTCTCAGATGATGCATTCCTTGTTCAAGGCAGTTAGCAGGGATGTGATCTGTGCAGACTTTGGAAACATAAACACATGTACTGGTTCACACCATGAGTTGATTAAGAACAGAATAGTATTCATATGAATGCTGTTTGCCTAAGAAATGGTGCAAAGCTAAATAGGCTAATGGTCTGCTGACATTAATTTTTTTTTTATCTTTTTCAGTCTTTCGTATGAGGCTTATTTGATTGACACCTGGCTGTTTTTAATGTCATATTGTCTTCTCAAACTTTTTGAGTTCTTGTTTTGAATTGAAACCATGTGGTCTCAACTTCAAGTTTCATTATCCATTTTTCTTTGGTGAAAAGTCAGGTAACTACAAAATTAGAGTTATACCAGGCACCCAGCCTATGCGCAGTGCAAATGGAGGCAAAGTGGTCGCCCAGTGAAAAGCATTTCCACCTTCATATTCCCTCAGCGAGGCTCACCTTACAATTATGACTTGACTCAACAGACAAATATTTGTCTAAAGCCTGTAACTTTTAAATAACATGAAGGTCAGCTGCCCCTCCCCAGCCAGACTCTTCTCCTCTATGACTAACATGCTTTACCTGCATGCTGTTCACTTATTAGCTAAGTTAGCTTTAGCAAGCTTCTCCATCTTCCTCATCTTGAACACAGTGTGTTGCTGTCAAGCACATAGAGACAGAATGATCATGAATTAATTTCTGGAGCATTGTCTACAACTTAGTAGGCATTCAACAAAGCATAGTGTTCTGACTCATAGTCCTCTCTCCTACCCACTCTTTTTAAAGTACACATTGAAAGACATTTTAAGTTTCTGCTGTTGCTATCTGTTGGGATTTTTTTTAGCTAATTAAGAAAGTAGTTGATGATGATGTTGACTGCTATGCATTTTTTTCTTTACCTGGGAAAAAAGTTCAAGGACTGCGAGTATACTCTTTTGTGTTGGTAGGGGTATATTGCGAAGCTATCCTGCTATGGTGTCTCAGGGTTTCTATTGCTATGAAGAGACAGCATGACCACGGGAGCAACTCTTTTAAAGGAAAACATTTAATTGAGGTGGTGGCTTACATTTTCATAGTTTCAGTCCATTGTCATCATAGTGTGATAGTGTGACATGGTGGTGTACAAGCAATCCTGGTGCTGGAGTTGGAGCTGAGTGTCATACATCTTGGCTTGCAGCATCAGAAAGTGGTCTCAGTGACACCCCGAGGAAAGCGTGAGCAAAAGAGACTCCTAATCTCACCCCCACAGTGACATACTTCCTCCAACAACACTACACAAACTACAGCAAGACCACACCTCCTAATAGTGCCCTGCCCTCTGAAGGTCATTTTCTTTCAATCCATCACATATGGTGTTCATACAAGCTATATTTACTGAAGCATGACGAGAAGAGAACCTAGACTGGAGTTGAAAATATTATTTCATTCTAAGCTTCCAACCTGTATGAAAATGCACTAGGGGCGAAGAAGACGGTAAGGCTGCTTCATTGGTGGGGTGTAAGATGCCAGGACTTGTCTGGTTGTGTCATCCTTTGGAAAGACTTCGGAGTTGATTTCAACTCCATTTTTTTTTTTTTTGTTTTGTATGTACGTTCAGTAGAAGTCAGAAAGGAGACTGGAGAACCCTTCATAGCTGTGTAGCTGTGGAAGCTAGTCACTCAGCATGGCAGTGTCTACTGAGATGTTTCATAATGAGTGCTCTGTGACCTCAGAAGAAGGCACAGGGTCTGCCGATATAAAGACTGACCCCAGGACACCACCCAATTTAGAATAATTTTATATTTCCAGGACAGAGACATAACTATGCAGTTGCCCTCACAGATCAGAGAGGACTAACTGAACTCTCAGATTCAGGCTGAAAATGTTACCATGCTGTTTTCTCTCTTGAATGGAAGTTTCAATGGTCATATGCGTGTGGGAAATTCTAGTTTGATGTTGGACAGGAAATGGGATTGGAAGGAGAGGAGTGATTGCACAGCTGTTCTCTTAAAAGTCAGCCTGTAGGACTGTAGGACATGGCTACACCGTTTAAAAGTGAAATCTCTCAGTCTGGAAACTCAAGCATCCTAGAATTAACAGAGTAACTAGCTTCAAATTGTAAATGAATCTCACGTATCCAGTTTTTTACGAATATTTGGAGACTCCGACTATAATTATGAATAAAAAGAGAGGCATCAGAAAGGGGAAGGAAAAATTACTCAAAGTGCCTAGTTATTTATATTGGTATAATAGAATCAGATTTCTAATAACCATACATTTCCCGAATAATTCTAACAATGGTTGGTTCATAGTGAGAAAATAATTTTAACAATGGTTGTTTCATAGTGAGAAAATAATTCTAACAATGGTGGGCTCATGGATGCCACGCAATCAAGGATACAAAAAAAATCTTTCTCAGCCCAGTTGCTGAAATAAGTGTCATAAGCTCATTGGTGTCTGAAGTAGAGCTCTTTCTAGAAGATTTCTCTTAGTGTTATGAAGGCTTTGGGGGTTTTACTGTCTTGAGCTTCAAGGATATGATGCCAGTATAATTTTGAAGCAATCAGAATTCAGTAAACAGCTCATAGTAGCACTCTGTACAATCATAAAATGTCAGGGCTCAAGAAAACAGTGTCAGGTGCTGACTTTTAAAGGGATCACTGTCAGTTTTTAATAACGACATTTGTTTAGCCTCCCAGACATGCAAGACATTGAGTGTCCTTGTTCCTCTTGCTTGAATTAGAATGAAGGTTGCTTAGCTCTCATCTTTCTAGTTGCAATTCTCAGTGGCTCACAAAGTGAAAAAATTCTGTTTTATTGTCTGGGCCCACCACTAAGAAAAATAAAATGACAAATAAATAAACAAACGAATAACAGAAGTTCTGTAGATTCCCTGGCAGCTAAGTGTAATCACTGGGCAGACTCAGGTCTATAAGATTGTTGCTGCTGGACCATGTGAGGGAGCAGGTCTTCTCTTTTCTCTTGTCTTCTATACTAGGGCTTGGATATAAGCCCTCATTGAGAAGTAGAGCCCAGAGACTGTGCCTGTGAGGATTAGACTATCAGTGCTAGATGGTGTTGAGTCCTCAGTTGAATTGTTCAAACAGTTAGATAGTAATGACTAGGTTTTAATAAAACAAAGGCAAACTTTGGGTCTCATTTTCCCTATAAGCTTAGTTTGTAAAATTCTGCTTTTGACTTATGGAACAAAAGCAGCAATAACAATAAAAAGCAAACGAAATTGGGTCTCTGGAAGGCACTAGAATCTTTTCACTGAATCCCTTGATAGTGCACTCAGTGCAGGAGAACGCTGTGCAGATGTCAGTATATCCGAAAGGCCAGTTCTGAGCAAGGGTTAGGGAAATCCTAGGAGGACCAGCATGAAACCACCCCTTTCTTGAGATGGAAAGCATAGTGCAGATATCTCCACTGAGCTCAGTGGCTGTGTCACCTACTAAAATTCAAAGTCACAGCTACACACCTTGTCCCTTAGAAATCATACCAGGGGGAAAAGATACATGCAGCTCTCTGGAGACATTGCCGCTTGCATCTTTGTGACATATAGTTGAGACTGCTTTCCACCAACAGGGAGTTGATTTCCCAGTTGTGGTTTGGGGGAAATGATAAGGTCACCATGTTGTCATGGTGTCTTCACTCCCGTGTTGTGTGCAGTGATCTTGATCATCACCAAGAACTGGAAAGAGCCCATGTGAAGCAATAGTTATTAAAAGTGGAACATATACAAATTGATGTGCATATGCACACAAAACACGTGTTTATAAACATATACAGAGTTGGGTATTATCCAGCCTTAGAAAATCAGAAGTTCCTGTTACTTGCTACAGTATGGATTGACCTAGAAAAAATTATTCTGAGTTTAATAAGCCAGAAACAGAAGGTAAGGATTATGTGATGTCTATTTAAGTGTTGCTATAGTTTGGATATGGGATATCCCCAGTGTTTATGAATTATACTTTGCTGTCCAGGCTGTATTTTTACTAAGAGGTGGTGGACCCTAGAGGGTGGTGCCCACCCAATGGAAGACAGTTAGGTCACTGGGATCTGCCTTCTTTCACTCCCTGCTGCTATGAGAAAGCATCTTACCCCCCAACTCCTGCTCTATGACCAACTTCATCACCATAGATCCAAAAAGAGCAGGACCAAAAGACCATAGTCGGAAACCTCCAAAATTGTGCATCAAAAGAAACATTTTCTTTTAAAAAGTTGATTATTTCAGGTATTTGCTACAGTAATAGAAACTTTTATAGAATATGCAGAAAATATGCATATATACATATGTATATGTAAATTCATATCCACAGAGAAGAACTAGAATAACCATTGGTGTGTGAGGAGATGTCGTTGAAAGAATACAAAGTCACAGGTACACAGGATGAACAAGTCTAGAGTTCTATTGCACAATGTGAAGGCTGTAGCTAGTTTGTGCTGGTATTAGGAATTCCATTAAGTGGATTCTAGATGATTCTGTGAAAACAAAAATGTCACTATGTGAGATAACAGATATGTTCATTTGGTTCTGTCAGCTGACTTACTGACATATTATAGACAAGTGCACGCAATAAATCCTAGTTAATGAGCTCTTTCTGGTTTTGAAGCAAACAGACCTGATCCACACCAGGTTTCTAGTCAAGGTGGTCAGAAACTTGTTTCCATAGAAGGGAATTATTTCCATGTTAAAGTAAAGTTGAAGAAATAATTCCTTGCCCATTCTTGAGTCTCCATTCTCTTTTTAAAATCGAAGTTTGATCCTATGGAGGGCATGTTCTTTGACAATGTCAGATTCAGCTTTTTCTGCTTTGCTAGGTCATATGTAAGTAGGGGGGTGTCAAGGGCTGGTTGCTGATCCTTAAGCTGGTGCCCATTTGGCTAAATGAGCACTTCAATGTCGTATCTATGTAGTTATTTTTAGTAAATGGGCCTGGAAGGTTCTAATCCCTGTCTATAGTGTTATTAGAATGAAATGAAAGAAATATCAAAGATGGGCATCTTGGGAGTGCAAACATCTGCCTTACAGTTGCCTCAAGAAGATGTTTATATGCAACTACAAACCCTGTCAGAAGCATTTTCTCTTTCCTTTTTCTTTACGCTATATTTTCAGTTCTTTCATATTCTCTAACTACAAATTACATCACCCCAAGTTCTGTCTGAAATGGTATAACTATAGACACATCTAGATACCAAGAGATTCAGAGAGGCAAGAACAAGAACGATCCACCTCCACGAGGCTTATCCCAGAGCTGCTTGGCATTCAGACTGCATACCATCATTTAGAATGTGTATTTGAGGAAACAATAACAATGCAAACTTAGACAGGGAAGAAAAAGAAAGGTGTAAGACAGTGAAAGCTTCACATTGTCCCGACTACACACTGCTGTAGAATGCTGGTGTGGTACCCTCTTTGTTTCATAATAAGTAAGATGAGATGCAGAATTCAAATTGGCACTCTATTCCAATATTATTGGTTTGACTGATAAGGCTAACTCTACATTCGTTATAGTTTCACCTTATGATGTAAGTGCACTAGAAGGCCTCCTTCATTAAATTTTGAATGTATTTGAACAGCTGAACTCTTAGAAATGCATTTACACAGTCATGTATTTTAAGCACACCTTATAAACAGTAAAAAGTCAAATGTTTCTAAAAAACTGTAATCCCTATGAAGATGGTTCATCTGTTTTCCTGAAGAACTTTACAGGCAGAAACCTGAATTTTCAAACTTACAATGATGCAAATGATAGTCTGAAAAATATTTGAAGTGAAGACTCCCCTGCTAGCAGAGTTAATCTTTGGCTGATTCTGTACCATTATATGATAATAACAAACAGGTAGGGTATGTTTTCTTCCTCATCTTTCACAGAAACCTCCTGATGTGCAGCTTTTGCAATATATTTATTTCACAAATACAAGATCAACAAAGTCTCAGAAGTTCAGCCAACAGTGAGGCGGGAGCCCAGACTCCAGAGCTTCATGACACATATCTGGATTGTGCAGCCCCTCCAGCACACTTGTTGGTACCTCTCCATTCCTGGAGGTGCCAGGTATGTTTCAGTGATTAGAAATCAGCTTTCTTAGTAGTTGTGATAGTTTGTATCTTTTGTGTTTCTCTATTAGTCTATGTGATAATGGATTGAGTGCCATCCCAAAGTGCTACTGGGAAAAGGAGGAGGAAGAACCCCTAGACAGTCAAGCCTAGTGAAAGGAGGGAAGATCACTGGCGTGTCCTTGAATGGCCATTGGATGTCAGTATCTTCTGCTCTCTTCTTTTGCTCAGTGGCTACAATGATGTGAGCAGCCTAGCTCTCCAACTACTCTCTGCCTTGATATTTTCTTACCACGGCCCCAAATGACAAGAATGAATGACCACACATCAAATCATTAGCCCAAACCCACCTTCCTTTGATTTGAGTTTCTAAGTTTCTTCGTTACAATGACAAAAAACTGTAGCTGAGCTTACATAGGGATTGATAAGCCTTTACAAACATCATCAATCGGGTCTTTAATTTTTCATCAGGATTCTCTTCCAATTTCTCAAACAGAGGCATCTCTCTTTCCTTTAAAGATAACCTTTCTTCAGGCATTTCGACTTTTGAGCCTTATATTCTGTCCCAAACATCACAGGAGAGCAGCTAGTTGATTGTTGTCAAGGGCTTAGTAATTTGAGGATGCAATTTTAAGACTTCAAACAGCAGGCTGGCTTCTTTGAATGCATCTTCTCTAAGTTATGGTAATTTACTCCTTGTATGTTGGAAGCCAAGTGAAGTTACTGCCCTCTCCACTTAGAGAATATGATTGGATCGATTTAGACACAAGAGAAGCATCCTTGACTTATCTAATATTCTACATAGTATCCTTTGCAATCTCCAATTTGCTAATTTAACCCTACATTTTCAGTACTTGAGTATATGCCACAGACACTCCCGCCCTGGGGCCCGAGTGGCACTCTGCTGAGAGGGTTTGGTGTGATATACCACGTTAGTGACTTTAAGACGTCAGTGCCTTTGAGAATGGTTTTGGCAGCAGGGATTTTTCCACTTCGATTTTGATTTCTTCTTTAAAAATTCCCTGTGCATTAGAAAGAAATGTCTGTCACAATGAATGTGATCAATTCACTGCTGGAAGGAAGCAAATGTCAGTTCAAAACCAGTCCAAGGCTCAACTGGCATCATTTAATTTTTATGATTTTATCTATATTTGGAAAGCATAAATCTTCACTTAAATTCATTAATAGGCTACTTTAAAGATATGTTTAGAGACAATTTTACTAGCATGATCTAACATTTGTGTAAACATATGATGCAATCTGTAGTTTAAAAGTTCAGACCAAAAATATGTGTACCAGTATTCGAGAATGCAAAATAAATTTATCTCTTTGTGTTATTCATGGAAATTTTGTTATAGCTGAGGTATTATATATTTGTGCTTGCTTGTATATTGTTATTCTAAGAAACAACTTTGAATTTTAACATTTGGAAGCATTCCCAAATCAATTTCTTCATTTTTGTTTATTTGTTAAGTTTGTTGTAATGGTTACTGCAAATGAATTTTACATTGTAAAGTACCTGTCTAAATGTTTTTAAAAAATAATTCAAAATTTTAAGCTCGAATATTCATAGGACTATTTTCATTTTCCTTTATTTACTGATTTTAATTGACACAAAAACAGGTGTGTGGACTTTCATGTGATATTCTGGTACATGTAAACAATGTATGGTGTTAATTTCAGTATGCAATATTCATATTTTAGCTCTTAAAACTTTTTAATCATTGCTATGTCATAGGGGTATTAAAAGTCCATGATGCTTTATTGAAATTTTTAGTATTTCCTATAGCCACTCTTCTGTGGGACAGACAGTGCAGCAGAATTTTCTACAGCTGTCTAACAACTGACTATAACTCAGCATCCCCTGATGAAGCTCTCTTTCCTTCCTTTTGCCATTTGACTCTCCCCAGCCTCTGGCAATGATTATTAGCCTCTCAAATTCCCTGAGATCAATGTTTTTGGATTCTACAGACCAGTGAAATCATTAACAGATTTGTCAATTTCATTCCATCTCTTATACACTGGTTCATTGTCTTCACCTGACTCGTGATTTTATAATAAAGAATAAATGAAACAAGAACAATAACAATAAAGCTAAATCTAGGAAACAGTGAGAAACACCTACCAATGGCCATAGATGTTCACACCAATGGGATCCTTTGTAGTTCAGGATGAGCACCTGTCAATACCATAAGGGATCATTCTCAAGTGTCCTTTTCCTCAGAAGTATGATCATGAGACATCACAAGAACCTTACTTAGCATCGCTGGGCAGGTCATCTTTCACCAAGACAAAACATCACTTCAGAAGCTCTGCAGTTGCTTTGTCATGTTAACATTTCCCTTCTTTCTAATAGACCAATGCTCTTAGCATCCAGTTTTACACGCTTTTCCTCTGTGATCCGTTACTACCAGTACTTCCAAAGAGTTATAGTCATTATCTTTAACTTCATGCCTTCTACTTCTTTCTTAAGTGTCTCTGTGTGACATCCAATCACACCCCTGCAGCTCATCAAGTACTCCAGAGGTCATGCCTAACTCCTTTTTATTTTTCACCTAGTTTATCATTCAATACAGCTAAATGGCTTCCCCGTGTTCAAAGTTATTTTCCATGGCTTCTTGGATACCATGGTCTACAGATTTTCTTTCTACTGTACTTCTTTCTTACTCTCAAGTTTTATTTTCTGCATATGTCACTGTATTATCTTTTCAAACTTTCAATATTGGAATGCCTCAGCCCTCCCTTTTGAGACCATCTTAGAAAAATTTATTTTTTGGCATCATTTCCATTGAGGTAGAAAACTAAACATGTTTCTTATGATATACTGGAAGAATTCTGTGCTTCTTTACCTTATTTGTGATTCTACTCCAAGAACTCAGCTGCCAAGAGCTCTATCCTTAATTTAAATGACCAAAGATTTAATGATCATTTTAATGATCCTTATGTTATAACCTATGTTCAATATTATCCTTACATTCACTAGTTTCAATTCACATACAGAATCTAGCAATTTCTTATCCTATGTCTTTATCACTTTGCTGCAATACAGCATAATGTCTAAACTAAGAGATTACAAAAAAAATCATTTAATTTGCTAGTCCTTATGTTTGCCTAGTTCGTGTCTCTATCTTGGCCCATTCCAAGCATAGCAAGGATTTAAATTTCTACTGAGATGAGCTTCAGGAAATGTCACTCTTTCTTCTTTTTCTTCAAACTTCCAGTGTTCTTTCACTTTCACCCTATTTCAAAGGGATACCACAATCAATTAGAAGTCTTTGGTTTGACCTCTGCCACTGTGTCTCTTCTGAGCTCAATGTTGTGCAGCCATACTTGCTCTGATTCTATGTCTCAAACCTGGGACACTGGCACTCACTGCGGAGGTCTTGCCTCTGTCAGTCCTTCCTAGATGGGTTATCCAGATATGAGAACACCTTACATCTACCTAAATCCTGCCAGGGAAGACCCCTTTAAACCTATTTTAAACAGCACAGATCCTGCTTTTATTAGGTACTCATCATTATATTACCCTAAGATCACATAGAAGTCATTCAATGTTTGTAATGAAAGAATGTTATTAGATAGGATCATATCACATCATAGACAAATGGTGTGGGAGGTCCTTCTGTTTGTGTGTTGGTTTCATCAGTTAATGAAAAAGAAACTGCCTTGGCCCGGCTGATAGGGCAGATTTTAGGTAGGTGGGGAAAATAGAACTGAATGCTGGGAGGAAGAAAGGCAGAGAAAGAGAGAGACACTATAGAGCTGCCAGAATCAGACATGCCAAATCTTTCTGGTAAGCCACTGCCACATGCTGATACATAGATTAATAGATATGGGCTAAATCAAGGTGTAAGAGTTAGCCAAAAGGATGTTAGAGCTAATAGGCCAACCAGTGATTTAATGAATGACAGTTTCCGTGTGGTTATTTTGGGGCTAAGGTAGCCGGAAGGCTGGAACAAACAAGTGGCCCTCTCCCTTGCAACAGACAAATGCTTGAGAAATGCAACAAAGAACACCTGAAATCATTGTCAGGGTGCCAATAAAGCTCAGATTCACAAGAACAGAAAGGTGTATTGGAGTTACTGCAAACTCTTGAGGTAGATGAAATCTCTGCTCATTTACCTCCTCCTCTCACCCGGGTGATACAGCTTCACCCTTTTGTATGTCTGGCTGGGTTGTTATATCCAGAATAAACATTCTCTATTGATCTGTGGATGTGGATATACCCCTTCTTATTTATATTTCTTTACACTCTGAGATCATAGAATGATATTTTTTCCATGTAAGTATGTGAAAGCAATATGTTTTCTATCCCAAGTATTACATTGCTTGTTCACCTTCACCCACTTTCAAATCTGTCTTGAAAGAGAAATGATGTATTCAGTTCAGCACTGACACCTAAATGGAGAGATAAAGTTTTCATTTTTCTCTTGGTTGTGGATAGAATCCTGCTTTTGAATTTGAAGTTGAATGCTGGTGTTGAGCTGGGCAGGGGTCAAATTCTTGCTAGTTCCTTCACTCATTTCTTCGGAAGCTGAATTGGCAAGAGTGTTCATTTTTACTCTACAAGAAAGCGAGAAATGTATTACTTGAGTATCTGAAAATGTTCTTGTTTCATTCCACACAGGAAAAAGTAAATAAAAACCCACTCTTCATATACTGAAGAGTTTTTTCCACTTGATTTCCATAGATGATAATTATATCTTCTAAACCTGAATATACAGTACTGCAATGCAACTACTTCCTTTCTCTGTAGCTGACCAATGTGCTGGAATTTTAGTATAAAGAAATTATGTTCTAAAATAGCAGATTTCTATGGAACCTTATCATCGTGAGAGCAATTTCTGTGTGCTGGTTGCTTTGAGAAACACTGTCTATTTTGCTCCATGATTTAGGGTAGAGACAGCAAGACAGATTATTTAGTCTTGAGTTGTGACTCTGCTCTTCCTTGGTCAGAAAAAAACAAACAAACAAACAAATAGACAAGAAAACATAAATAAATAAATGAAATCTATGGAAAATTGTAATGATTAATAATTTGGCTTTATATATCTTGAAGATTACAGAAATTCCATGCCTATTCTACCAATAGTTTAAATAGTAATCTCAGTATGTGTTTCACAGTTTGGTTAACAGACTCAGTAAGATTTTGTTTAGAATAATGAATCCATAACTTACTAGTTATGTGAATGTTCAAAGGTTCAAAGATATTATTCTAATTCACAGGTATATATTTTATAAGTCTGCATTCATAATTGAAGATATTTATTTATGACATATATACCTGTCTCTCTCTCTAGCAATGCACATATGTATGCATACGTTGTTTTATTCAGTGTAATCTTCAATTCATAGAGGTTTATACATAGGTTTTCTTATGTTTGGTGTTAGAAACTATGTTGCAAAATGAGAAATGAGTAAGTCATTTATAAAGAGGGTGTGGAGGAGGTTTGGAATGCTTCCTGGTGTTGCTATCATCGCTGTACTGAACAATTTATGTCAACTTGACATAAGCTAATATCATATGAGAGTAGGGAACCTCAGTTATGAAAATTCTTCCAAAATATTTGGCTATAGGGCAAGCCTGTAGGGCATTTTTTTTCTCATTTTTTTATTAAAGATTTCCATCTCCTCCCCTCCTCCTCCCCCTTCCCTCCCCTCCCTTCCACCCATACCCCCACTCCACCCCTCTCCAAGACAAAGAGCCATCAGGGTTCCCTTCACTATGTTAAGTCCAAGGTCCTCCCAGCTCCCCCTAAGTCCAGGAAGGTGAGCAACCAAACTGACAAGGCTCACAGTGAGCCCGTCCATGCTGTAGAGTTCATGTTCATTGCCATTGTCCTTGGTTTCTCAGTCCTCCTCCACCGTCAGCCACATTCAGAGAGTCCGGTTTGGTCCCCTGTTCCATCAGTCCCATTCTGACTGGACTTGGTGGTCTCCTGTTAGATCTGTCCCACCATCTCAATGGGTAAAAGCACTCCTCGCGGTCCTGGCTTCCTTGCTCATGATCTCCCTCCTTTTGCTCCTCATCAGGACCTTGAGAGCTCAGTCCGGTGCTCCTATGTGGGGCTCTGTCATTTTCTCCATCCAATGCCAGGTGAAGGTTCTATGGTGATATGCAAGATATTCATGGTATGGCAATAGGATCTGGACATTTCTGGCACCCTCTCCTCAGCTGCCCAAGGAACTAGCTGGGGGCGTCTTCCTGGATACCTGGGAACCCCTCTAGAGTCAAGTCTCTGCCAACCCTAGAATGGCTCCCTTAACAGCATTTTTAAAATTAGTTACTAATTGGGGGAGGACACAGACTACTGTGGGTAGTACTACCCATAGGCTGGTGGTCCTGGGTTCTGCAACAAAGCAGCCTGAGCATGCCATGAGGAGCAAGCCAGTAAGCAGCACCCAACAAGGACCTATGCATCATTTCCTGCCTCTAGATTCCTGCCCTGCATGAGTTCCTATTCTAACCTCCTTTGATAATGAAGATGGATTTGGAAGCATAAGACAAATAAACTCCTTTCTCCCAAAGTTGCTTTTGGATGTGGTGGTTCATCAAAGCAATAGCCACTCTAAGACAACCATGATTGCTGTTTTTGTTCGATCAAAGTCATTCAGTATTGAATTTCTCCCCGGTGATAACTTAAAGTAAATATCTCATTAGTTCTTTTGTCAATTTAAAACCTGTTTGGTTAGATTGATATAGATTAGTGTCATTGGGGTATCAATGCTAGAAGTGACCTGCTAGAAGAGAAATATATGGTTTTCACTCTGCAATATATAAGAGAACATAAAATTTTTAGCAGCGAGTTCCACAAAGAAACTGGGAGTAGCTCTTATTGCCTGGATCAGAAGTACCCCACATTTCTAGGTATAGAAATTATTTCATCCCCAAATCAGTGTTTATAAACGTGGACTGTTCACAGACTGTTTTGACTCTGTAAAAGCACATGATATGCAAAAAGTTCTGGTTACATCCTAATCTTAAGCCATCATTACTTTGTGTAGGAAACTACAGTCATTTCACACGGAATCCTGCAACTTGTGAAAAAAGAAGGTAGATTTTTCCCTCAGGAGATGAGTTTCATCTTTATTTAAGAAAAAAAACTCAGGGGTGTGTGCGTAGTACTCTTTGGATTATACCCTGAAGCAATACTTCTACAATCATGGTCCTTGTTATAATTATCTTTCCCCGGACTATTTCTAAGAAGTCACAGTAGAAAAAAAAAATTAAGACAAAAGCACTCTTGAAAGGTAAAATCTGAAAACCTGCAACAATACCTGGGACTTGATTTCTAGATGATGAGATGAACGCAGACCTTTGTGTGCTAAAGAAGGGAGTGGTGGACTCACTAATCTCAGGCAGGAACTTCAGTGCTTCCACAGGGCAATTGCTATTCTACTGCTCAGACAAAGTAAAACCCAGGCTTTGAATCTGTGTTGAGACTTCTCCTCAATGTTTCTGTGCATGGGACATTAGAGACTGATTAACCACTGTCTGTGCTGTCATCTCAAGATAGTTATTTTCTCTCCCTTGTGGGAACAAAGCCCAGACAGCTGTACCCCTTTAGTTAACAAAGCTGTGTTATAGTATCTACACATTTTTGCCATCTCAATCGGCTCCATTTCAGCGAAATAATAAATACATAGGCAATTTTTTTTTCAGAAAGGAGGAGGAACAAAAAACCAAGACAATCCAAAGCTTAGAACAGTAGGGAAATCTTTCTTTCTCAAGCATCTAATTTATAAACAGCAATGGCTGGTGAAGATTTTATTCAAACCCAGTTGTTCATTGCACAGACCCACACTCACAATTCAAGGCAGTTACTATTTTGTGATACAATATACTGTCTCTTTATAAATGTCCATGTGTGTATAAATATATGTTTGGTTTCATTACGTGCAACTTCTAGTTTATATCATATGATTTTTAAAAAGTAGTTTGAGAGAATTGACACTAGATGCTTAGGTAGTATATAACTATCTTATTCTTAGTGTCTAATTCAGCTAACAGAGAGTAGTGTGCCCTCATGAAGTGATGTGTTGGAGGCTAGGAGATATTATGTTAGCTCATGTCCAGTTCATATGGAGTTTGTATGAATAAAAAGCACACAGTGATTAGTGTTTTCCTACTTAGAAATGCGGGGAATTTCTGAATTTTAAGAAAAAAATTTGTTTGTTTATTTTGCGAAACCCTTTTTTAGAAGGATGATGCCCCCTCCTCTCCTCCTTGCCTTTTTATCCTCAGGCACAGGATCATGTGCACATGAACCTGTGGCATAGGTCTAAGTGCATAGATTTTTATTACAATTGTTCAGTAAGTCTTTAGCTCTTGTTTTTCATTCATGTTTAATATACAATAAAGGAGATATAGTGAACAGAGGACCAGGAGAGACTGGGCCAAGAGATCATGAAGCAGATGATAGACAAAGGTTCTTCAGGATCTTGGTGGGATTTAATACTTTTCATAAAATTTCTTAAATTTGAATATTTGTAGGTCATAGCTTACTTAGGTCTTAGGACTTTGATCTGAATTCCCACAGAAAAATGGCTGAAGGAATATGATAGGTAGTTTTTCCAAATAGGTTTGTCTTCATGCCCATTTATTTATTTATTTTTCTTTATTCTTAGAATGATGGGATAGAGACATGCAAAAGGCTTCTCAAAAATCCTTCTTGATGCCTTCCTTTATTTAATTTTACCAGTGTTTAACTTTGAAACAAACAAACAATTATGTAAACATTTGAGAAATAATAAAATGATGGTATTTCCTTTGGATTTGATAATTTGGGGAATTTTGCAACAATTATTCACTCTCTCGATATATAGATGTACAGATATATTTTTGCGTTTAACTAACTGTCTAGCCTTGGTTATTATAACATAGCACCTTACTATCTAATTTCAAGCTACTTTAATTATAAGGAGTTAGCAGCCCAGGTTCCTCTTTCCCCAGGATTTTCCCTGTATGTCTATGCTGTCTCTCCCTTGCTTCTCTGGACCATGTAACTCCTGAATGTGAACAAAGACCTGACTGCATTTAGATTTAAACATTTGTTAATTATGCCTCATAGGGTTTCTGTGCTCATCATCTTTGAACTCAGAGAATCAAGTCACATGACTGATTTTCCAAAGCCACACTCAGATAACATATAGGGAATCAATGTATTCCAAAACTTGGTATTGACTTTCAAAAAACAACGAGCACTAGAGTAATGACTGAGCTTCCTACTTGAGATGCAATCTGAAGAATAACCCCCAGTGTTGCCAGCTACAGCTGAAAGGGATAAAAGGACACATTTACTTCTTTCCTAAAAATTTTCTTCTTATCTTCACTGCTTGCAATGTCTTCAGCAACAGTGCAGTATTCCAGGATTACAAATTATAAGGCTAAAATAGGCTTCAAAGCAATGCTCTTCAAACTGCTAAACTCTAATTTATTTAGATATACTGAAGATTCTTTAGGGCCCATTGATGTGAGATTGTTTTATTGCCATTGGTTAATAAAGAAGTTGCCTTTTAGCCAATAGTGTAACAGGACTATAGCTTGGTTTGGAAAAAATATATAGATGAGAATAGGCAGGAGTCAGAAGGAGATGCCATGTAGCACCAAAGGAGACAGACACCAGATGCCAGATGGAATCTACCAGTAGGCACAAGTTACATGGTGATACACCGATTAATAGGAATGAGTTAATTTAAGATGTAAGAGCTAGCTAGAAATACCCTTAAACTATTGGCCCAAACAATAATATAGTTTCTTTGTGACTATTTCAGGTCTGTGTGGCTGGGAAATGAATGAGCAGCCTCTGACTACAGCCCATGATTTTCATGTAGGTCTTGTCAAAAAGCAATTAGAAGGATATATAAATGTAATATATTCAGCCTGGATTATGTTGCTTTTATGTATATGTTTTCAGGGTTGATCATTTGGTGTTAGTAACTGATTGATGTGCTTTTCCCCAGGGAAGACTATTTCCCTACTCTCAGCATTCCTTGCTTGCCTATAGTTCTTAGTGTAGGGTTGAGGAATCATGAGCTTTCCCCCATCCATGTTAGCATGTGTATTGACAATAGCCCTGTTTTTTTTCTTTTCTTTTTTTTTTTTTTTTTTTTTTTTGGTTTTTCGAGACAGGGTTTCCCTGTAGTTTCTAGAGCCTGTCCAGGAACTAGCTCTTGTAGACCAGGCTGGCCTCAAACTCAGAGTTCCGCCTGCCTCTGCCTCCCGAGTGCTGGGATTAAAGGGCGTGCGGCCACCACCGCCTGGCTACAATAGCCCTGTTTAACTTATGTTTAGGCACTTCTGTTGGTGAGACTATATATGTAAATATGTATTTGTTAAAAAAAAAACTTAAAGAAAAAGAGGGCATGAATTTGAAAGAGAGCAAGGAGTGTTATATAGAAGGGTTCTGAGAAGGGAAAATGATGTAATTAGATTACAAAGTCAAAGAAGAAGAAATAAAAAAATACAGTAGCTGATCTCCACTGTTATTTTTTTTATAAGAGTTGTGAGATAGTAATGAGGATACATAAAACTCAAGGTTCTCAGTTGAGGCATCTTCATCCCGGGTCACTAATTTGAAACAAGGAAACTTAAGGATGTAGTCTTACCTGAACATTCTGTGATATTCACCTTTTAGATATTCATTTGCTTACCTGGTGCAATAAAACAGTAGTAGATGAAGCTTGCAAATTTGACTCTACACCTGGACTTAGCATTTATGAATCTGTGACCTATATCTGTACTCTGTATGCTACCTGCTAAATGGAAATCTCACAGGTTAGAAACTGTTTCTGATCTAAGTGTAAGCAGCTAAATTCCTCAAGGCACTATTAAGGTGCATGCTCCTAAATGCTAGAACTCAGTGGAGGCAGAACCTGGGGCAGATTCAGAATGAGTGTGTGGCAAGTGTGAGGAGAACTCACAGTTATGATATGCTCCTTTCCAACTCTGAAAGATATAAAATAATAATCAATATTAGGAGAAGGCAATGTCCAAAAGGAGAACACATTTAGTAAGTCACCACTGCTAATACAGCTATGTATGCAATACTCACCTACAAAATTTATTGCTGGGCTCAAAGAAGATACAATTGAAAATATACACATTCTGCACAGATCCTCCTCCAAATTGACCCACAGTAGAGTCTTGGCACCTGCAGTCAGTGCACCTGAAGTAAAAGACCTTACTTGCCATCCCCACCAATCATGTGAGACACAGGCTTCCTATCTGAACCCTTGTGACCTTATCTCTCTTAAGTGAAAACACACCAAACCCCCTTTGGCCAGCTGATGTCTTTGTAAAAGTATGTGGCAGTGATATTTGGCCAATAGTTTGCCAGAGACCTGCTTCAGCAGAGGGATTCAGGTCCCAAAGAGAATGTGTGGAATCGGCAGGGACAGAGAGAGAGGGACAGACATGATCCGAGGGTGAATTGGGATGGAAAAAAATTACACTATACCTTTTACACTGTGTAGTTTGCATTTAAGATTAAACCGGAGACAATGGGGCAGTGAGCTGGAGTTGGACTTGAGATCAGGAGTTGAGAAATCTAGCACTGACTTTAAGGATAGGCACCAGTCCTATGTTAATGGTATGGGCCACATGTTCCCTCTTGCCGGAGATAAGAATGATCACTTTATCAGCAGGAAACTTTCCTCAGGCTCCCATGGGAATGGACACCTTTATCCAAAAGCCTGGCCTTAATAAAAGGACTTCTGTGGAACAGACACTGTATTACAGTTTCTTAGTCTTACTACATGGACCTGTTCCCCTCAAAATACTCTTATTGGAAGGACCTGATGTTTTACTCCTGTTTTCCGTTATACCTCATCATTCAGATTTCTCTGTATTTATTAACTTAACTCTTACCTTTGATGGCCTCAGACTCTGGATCTGAATTGTAGACATTTCATCCTTGGGATCAGGTGCATCTAGTAAATCTCTAACATTCCTGTTCTTGGTGTAATTAGGAGGCTACAATGGATCCGGTTCTTGGTTGAGGATGTTTTTCTGAAGAATTAGCTGTTTAGAGAGGCTACCATTGTACACATTTTTTTTTTTTTGGTTTTTCGAGACACACATTTTTATTCTTTTAACAAAGTCCACATGAAATTTCCAAAAGGGAAAGGCATTAATATTGAGAATCATTAAAAATGAAAGTAGAAAGGTGCTGGAGAAGTGTGGTCTGCAGTGCTGAAAAGCTGGAACTTCATCAAACAGCAATGGTCACCATGCAGTCCCTGCCAATAGACAACTAGTGTGCTGTTCTCCCTAGTGACAGACTATTTCTTCTGCTCTCAGCATTTTCTTGGTTGTCTGTAGTTCTTTCTGTAGAAATAAAACCATTTTGGGCTTCCTTCTGCTCCCTTTAGCATGTCTATTGATGCTGTTCTTATCAGTTCATGTATAGGCATTCATATTGATGAGACTACATAGCTCTGTAACATACAGACTGAACTGGCTATATTTACATGTTTTAAGAAAAAATATACATTTACACACATAGGTAAAACATCAATTAAAAAAGAGGCCATGCATTTGAAAGAGAGGAAAGAGGATGTTTATGGGATTGTTTGGAGGAAGGAGAGGGAAGGGGGGAATAAATGTAATTATACTATAATCTCAAAAAGTAAAAAAGGTAATAAAACATCCATGGCAGAGTACCCTCCACAGAATGAGTATTGAATAGCATTAAAGCGAACTATTTTTACTCTAAGATCTTAGAAATTATTTCTCATGGCATGAAGTTCATTACAAGGAATGCATGAAGTAATCAATGATAAGGCGACAAATTATATTATAAGATCTCATAGAACTGTATATTCATACATTTTGGAATTATTTACAGGGCCTCTCCAACTTCAATTTTATGCCATTATGATTTATGCTGTGCTTGTTTCTCATTAAGATATTTCTAGCTTCTCTCTTAGCCATTCTTCCCAGACCTACCAGACCATAAAATATAGTGTTTGTTTATTAATTTATCATCAATGATCTAAACATTCTATGTGTATATCATTGCCAATGAAATGTAATTGTCGAACAAGGAAGTCAATGAGGTCTTGATGAAGTCTGAGAATCTTAGAATTTGAAGCCCATGACTGTGGGTCATAGCTATAGAGGCACTCAGAGCTAGATATCAGATGTCATAGCCAATAGAGGCACCCAGAGCCAGACATCAGATGGATCTGAAGGTCATTCCCAGAAGGATCTGGAATTGAAACATAGCTTCTCAGACATCATAAAAATTTATCCAAGTCAACTTCTGAAGATTGATTTTTGAGGTTATTGCCTTCATCTTTTTCCTTGTGCTCAGAACACTATTTTTTATATTGAGAATAAATATGCACAGAGTAAAGTTCAGTGGTGGCTATGTCTAAGGTTTTTAAATCTCCTCAACAGAACGGATGTTCAAATTTAATCCCCATGATGAGGAACTGGCAAAGAGAAAACTTAGTTTGGCCATGGTATTAATAGGTAATTAAGGGAGATAAGTAGGAAAACTAGAGGTAATGACAACAAGTAAGGGCCTCTAATTCAGTTGTGAATATGACTTAACACAAATTGGGAAGACCTCAGTTGGAATACTCTTTCTCATATATGCAGTGGGTCAGTCCCTTGCAAGCTCCGTTGTTGTTGGTTCAGTCTCTGTGAGCTCCTATGAGCACAGATTAGTTGGATTATGTGGGAATTTTTGTGTGATGTCCTTGACCCCTCTGGCTCATGCAATCTTTCCATTCCTCTCATCAGCAGAATTCCCTGAGCTCAGCCTATGTTTTGATTGTGGATCTCTGTATCTGTTCCACCAGTTCTAGATGAAGCTTCTCTGGTGACTATTGTGCTAGGCACCAATCATGTTTTTTCTTTCTAGTCTGGGTTACCTCACTCATGATGTTTTTTTTCTAATTCCATTCATTTGCCTTCAAATTTCATGATATCATTGTTTTTAACAGCTGAGTAATACTCTATTGTGTAAATGTACCACGTTTTCTTTTTCCATTCTTCAGTTGAGGAACATCTAGGTTGTTTCCAGGTTTTAGCTATTATGAATAAAACTCCCATGAACACAGTGAAAGCAAATGTTCTTGTGGTTCTTGATGATTGAAAATCCTTTGGGTATATGCCCAGAATGGTACAGCTGAGTTTTGAGGTATACCAAATCCCCAATTTTCTGAGAAATCATCATATTGATTTCCAAAGTGAATGTACAAGTTTACACTTCTACCAGCAATGGAAGAGTGTTTCCCTTACTCCACATCCTCTCCAGTATTTGTGTTTTTGATTTTAGCCATTCTGACAGGTGTAAAGTGGAATCTCAGAGTCATTTTGGTTTGTATTTCCCTAATGTGTAAGGATGTTGAACATCTCGGTAACTGTTTCTCTGCAACTTGAAATTCTTCTATTTAGAATTCTTTGTCTAGATCTGTACTCCATTTTAAAAGTGGATTATTTCCTTTTTTAATATATAGCTTCTTGAGTTCTTTATATATTTTGGAAAGCAGTCCTCTGTCAGATGTGGGGATGATGAAGATATTTTCTCTTTCTGTGGGCTTCCATTTTGTCTTATTGCTGGTATCCTTACCTTATAGAAGAATTTCAGTTTCATGAGGTCTCATTTATTAATTGTCAATCTTAATATCTGTGCTATTGGTATTATATTCAGGAAGTTGTCTCCTGTGCCAATGTATTCAAGGCTAATCCTAACTTTCTCTTCTATCAGATTCAGTGTATTTGGATTTATGTTGATGTCTTTAATCCACTTGAACTATAGTTTAGCCCAGGGTGATAGATATAGGTTTATTTGCATTCTTATACATGCTGACATCCTGATAAAAAAAAGGCCATTTGTTGAAAATACTTCCTTTTTTCCCATTATATAATTTTAGCTTCTTTGTTGAAAGTCTGTGGGTAAGTGAATTTACATTTGGGTCTTTAACAGTTGTGTAGCTTGAAATTCTTGTGGGATATCTGACAGTGGGAGCAGGAACTATCTCTGATGCTTTTGCTATCTTTTAGGACCCAATTCCTTGGGTAACTGGATTGCCCAAGCTTAATACAAGGCAGAGTGCTTAGTCTATCTGTAACTTGATATTCCATGTTTTGTTGATACCCATGATAGACCTATCCTTTTCTGAATAGAAAGTAAGAAGGAGTAGTTGTGGATGGTAGAGGGAAAGTGTGATAGGGACTGAGAGGAGAAGGGGGAATTGTGGTCAGAAAGTAAAACAAATAAATATTAAAAAATACTCTTTCCATTAATATGATGGTCAGCATCTCCTAGGGACACTACAGAAGGCCCTTACCAACAAGAATACTTCTCCAGAGAGATCATAAATTTTACAGTTCTCAGAACCATGTGCTGAATGATATTTTATTCTTTATAAACAACTCAGTCTGTAGTATTTAATTGTAGCAAAGGAAACAGACTATAATAGCTACTTTATTATTTTGTTTTACATGTTTTTTTTTCAGATTGCAGCGAAAGGCAGGGGTAAAACAATAGAAATAAGTGGGATGTAAAATATTTCACTAGAAAACACAAGGATGTTCAAAAGTAGAGAAATTATAAATGATAAAAATTGGAGACCTCCAGACAGTTAATCATAAAAATAGAAATTAATAATCCAAAACTACCCTCAACAAAGAATAAGTTTATTAAGTATGCTTTGCTAGTAGTCATGTTTCCATGTAACATTTTGAAAATGCAATTTTCAATCTTACATCATTAGTGGAAAACAATTATGAGTTAGTGTAGTGATATTTCATTTCTATTTTAATAAATAAACTTTGCCTGAAGTTCAGAGAGTAAGACAGCCGCACTGATCAGCTTTACACAGCAGGCAGAAGACATACACCTTTAATCCTAATCTGAGTATCCACACTAGTTTTGCCCCCAAAACCAGGTGGTAGTGGTGCACACCTTTAATCCCAGTACTAGAGAGGAATATAAAATGGGAGGAGACAGCTCTCACACACAGTCTCATTCTGAGATTCCCGGAGGCAGGATTGCTGTTTTCAGACTGAGGTAGATGTAAGAGACAGTGGCTGACTGTTTTGTTTTTCTAACCTTCAGGTTGAACTCCTATTTCTGTCTCTGGGTTTTTTTAATTGTGCTATAAGCTAAATCTTGTTGGTTTTGTGTATCTTCCCTTTTCTTTTGGACCACCAACTAGCTCCCAAATCATGGCATGGAGACTTACTATTAGTTTTAAATTTTCTTAGTTTAGGCTCATTTCTTGTTAGCTTTTATAACTAGTCCAGTTTCTCTTCATCTACATTTTGCCTCAGATCTTTTTACCCTTCTTTCTTTCTGAATACCTTTCGTGCTGTCTTCATGACTGGCTGGTGGTTGACTGGCTTCTGGCCCCAGGCTTGTTCTGTAGATGGAAGTTTCTTGTCTTGGAACCACTCACTTCCAAACACCTAACAGCCACTTCCCAAATCATCACACAGTAGGTTAATATTACTTGCAAATGTTTGAGCAATAACTCAGGCTTATTATTAGCTAGCTCTTACATTTTAAGTTAACCCATATTTCTTATTTATGATCTGCCATGTGCCAGTACCTTATCTTAGTGCAGAATGCCCATCTTGCTCTCTCCTTGTCAGCATCTCCTGACTCTATCCTTCTTCTTGTAATCCTTAGTTTGGTAACCCTGCCTATACCTCCTGTCTGGCTACTGGCCAATCAGCATTTTATTAAACAATTTTGAGTGACAAATTTTTATAGTGTATAAGAGATTTATTCCATAAGTGTTCCTTTGTTTTTCCATCATTCTTTTCAGCTTTTCTCTTTTTCTTCTCCTATTTATTTTTCTTTCTGACAGCCCCACCTATCCCTTTCCTGTATAGCAATAGGCCATTTATATTAGATAAATTAGGTGTCTTAACCAGGCAAGGTATAACAAATGCAACACATCATTACATATTTAAACACTTGCAGCACAAACAACTGTAACATATGTTTCCATCCTTAACAAAGGCAGCAGAAACAAATGGAAGACACCTTCACATAGTAAAAGTATTACTTCATAGCATAAACAAATGTAACACATCTTTGCCTGTTGATGTAGGCTGCTCATTCATTTTTGACCACGCTGACTAAAAATAATCATACAGAAACTAAATTATTTAAATCACTGCTTAGCCAATCACTTAAGCATGTTGCTAGTGAGCTCTTATATTTTAAATTAAACCATTTCTAGTATTTTATATTTTATTATGAGGTTTATAGCCTACCGGCAAGGTTCCAACTGGAAGCATGTGTCTTTCTTTTCTGGCAGCCACATGGCTTCTCACTGACTCTACCTATTTTCTCCCAGCATTCAGTTTAGTGTTCCTGCTTAGCTCTATTCTTCCCTACCACAGTCCAAAGCAGTTTCTTTATTCATCAACCAATAAAATCAACACATATACAGGTGGACTTACCACACCAATTCACCTTTTCTGTTCAAATAAAAATGAAGGTTTTAACTTTAACATAGTAAAATTACATATAACAAAACAGGTATTAAGCATGAATTACAGTTACAATATTTATATCTACTTTTCCTTCATCACAATTAAGGAAAACTATAACTATCTATTCTTCAACTCCATCAGAATCTCCAGAAAGATACAATATTAAACAGGAAGTGCATTGTAAACAACTTCCAAAACTCTAGAATTGACAGAGACATCTTGCTGCCTGGACAGTCACCCAAAATTCTTCTGTATTGTTGGGGCATCCATCTTCAGCCATATAGCCCATAGTATCTGGCAGACTTTTCCATGAAGCAGGAAATTTGAAGATTCATTCTGCCTTGTAATGGCAAAATCCATCAGTTGCTTTCTTCTGTGTCCTGCAGAATGTCTGGCAGACTCTTTCATAAAGCAGGAACCCCAAAGTACTGTCCCACCTTTATTCAAGTTCAGCAGTCTTTTTTTCTGAGGGACCTGCATGTCCAGTTCATGCAGCATAAAAATCACACAGTCCAGGTAAGATTAGTTTCTTGCCAAAATGGCTAACCAACTCCATAAGGAGCCTTTTCAATGCCCATCATCCTTTTGATGTAGAATGGTGCTGCCAGGAGTGGATGTGTCTCATTGTCATGAAAAGTCTTAAGTTCTTTAAATATTTTAAATGCCATAATCTATAGGATCTATAGGTCTTTGAAAGACTTGAAGAATATTTATCCATCTGAAATATTTTTCTGTACATCTAGAAAACCTAAATGACATGACTACAAGTTTGATTATTATAGAAGACTATCTGGTATACATCACTTCTTTAAATGAGAAACACAAACACAATACCTTAAGCAACAGCAGAAATATGCATATAAAAAACTGATGCTAAATTTGTATAAATAATTGAAGAGCCATACCAATGCATTTCTCTATAACATATCCCCCTTTAAATGTAAACAAATATTTATAAACAATATTTGGGAATTTGTGTGTTGTTCTGTTCAAACTGCTTTCTGCTTTTTGTTGGGCAAAGTATTTTTGGGTGTTTTCATGGAGATCTTTCAGGGGGTTCTTGGTTCATCAAACCACATTAGTCTGGAAGGAATCCACAGATTCTTATCATCTGTGGAAACAAAAGAAAAATATCTTTTCCAAAGAAATAAATCCTTATACCCAAATTTTGAAGTCAAGATACTTTTAAAATATATATGTTGGTTTATCTTAGGAGTCCATACAATTAAATGTCACTCTGTTCTTATCTCCTTCACAGTCAAAAAGTTCAAAGAAAACACAATAATATACATAATCCAGAATTTCTGAGTCATTTCCATCTTTACATGGCTTATTTTTGTTTATACCTTTAATCTATGGCTGTATTCTGTCTCTTTAGACTTTGTTTTATTTTTTAAAACCATTTACTTCCTTTTATAACTGTCTATATTCTTTTTCTTATCTCTCCCAAGTCTACATATATTTATGTATATATGTATTCCAACACTGTGATGTATTTAGAGGTCTTTTTTTTTTTAAAAAAAAAAGTATGAATCTGTCTTTATTGCATATCTGTAATCGTTTTCTGACCAGGAGCACTTCTTAAAATGCAAAACAGCATGGCTGTCATACTAAGGCTGTTTTTCCTTTTGGTTCTGCCTAGTCCAACAGGGTAGAGGTCTATTTGTTGTTCTTCTTTAAAAAAATGCTGCGGAGTCCCAGGTGGCAGCTGTAGGCAAGCAGCAAATGCCATGAAGTCCCAGAGCGGTGGCCCGAGTGGTGGTGGCGGGCCATGTGGTGGCAGGCAGCAGGCCCTGGGAGCAGCCAGTCCCAGGCAGAGATGGCTGACGGTCCCCAAGCAGTGGCTGGTCCCAGGCAGGGAGACACATGGCGGGCCTGCAGAAGACAGAGACATGGATAGACATGACTTACAGAGTGAGGTTGAAGATTTATTCAGGGGGGTTATGAAGGGGGAAGGGAAGAGGGGACAGAGAGAGAGAGGGGGGAAGCAGAGAAGTGGGGAGAGAGGCAGAAGTGAAGCTGCCTCTCTGAGAGGAAGATGGAAAAGAGAGCAAGCTCAGGCCAGAAGCTGAAGATCAGCCTGTCTCAGCGGATGGGGGAGGGAATGGGCGTGGCTTGTCTCTAAAAGGGACAGGGACCAAAACCATAACACTATTTACTGCCTCTGAGACTTCCAGGTGGGAGCCATGCTCATCCCCTCAACTCTTGTAACAAGTTGGCCCATGCTACCAGCAAGTAACATGCAGCATGCTGCCCACAAACTCCATTCAAAGACCTAGCCTCCTCAAAGATCCAGAGTTAATGCTGGCAGCTAGCGCTGAATCAGGAAGAACTGTCTTAAAGGGGCTGCAGCACACTGCCAGCAAACAGAGTCCATCCAAAAAAAAAGCGGCTAAACTTTTTTTGTTTCTAGAATTCCTTTCCAAGCTCTCTCAGAGTTTATGTGGATTTAGCTAGCACATGTTAGTGTGCCATTTGCCTAGTTAATTTATAAAACAATATTTGGGAATCGTGGTGTAGTTCTGTTAAAAACTGCTTTCTGCTTTTTGTTGGGCAAAGTATTTTTGGGTGTTTTCATGCAGATCTTTCAGGGGGTTCTTGGTTCATCAAACCACATTAGTCTGGAAGGAATCCACAGGTTCTTATCCTATGTGGAAACAGAAGTGTTTGATTTAGAATATTGCGAGATAACTTTGGAGGCAGTTACTTTCAGGCAAAACTTTCTCCCAGAAGAGACTTATTGCATCTGTGAATTACATGGGTGTACAAATCACACCTTCTTATTATCATTTGATAAAGCGACAGCACAGAGAAACTTTCATCTCATTTAGTGAAAAGGAGTGAAGAGTAGATGAGGCATTTTCTATAGGGATTTAAAAATCTGTGAGCAGCCTGATGGGAGTCAGAGGGAGGAAACACAGGAAGATTAATCCAGCTAAGTTGTCTGTGTTGGAGCTAATGAAATGTTAAGAAGAAAGAATTAAGTATAGGAGCTGAGAGTAGAGCTCATTTTAGATAAGGAATCCAGTTTCACTAAATGCAGAAAGTAAAAATTAAAAGAGAGCAGGGGCGATACTGTAATGTCTTGTAAAATTGGACGGCTGACAATATTTGAAATTTAAGTCAATTGATGATCCAAGATGGAGTTTGATAATAGGCAACAGTATAAAACTAGAATGTATAGAATGCTTCAGAGTGTCTAGTCTTTACTGTGCTCATGGGTGAGCTCAGTTCACAATATAGAAAGTGAAGAAGTGCTGAGAGTAGGGAGCCTGTCCTTATGGAATCCTCTGAGGAAAATAAGGAAATAAAGCAGCAACAGTTAAGTTGCTTTCCCTTTCTTTTGTCAACTCTAGCAGTGTGTGTTTGTATCTGTATGTGAGTATAAATGTTTGTTTGTATGCTTTTGCATGTGCATATAGGAGAAGCTGTGCATCTGTATGTGAGAGAGTGAGTGTGCTATATATATATATATATATATATATGTGTGTGTGTGTGTGTGTGTGTGTGTGTATGTATATATATATATATATATACATATGAATGTGTGTTTCCTCTTTGAGTAGGAAAATAATTATTGGTAATTACCTTGCTTAGCTACCTAATATGATCTCATCCTTTCAAACTACTCCTCTCTCTCTCTCTCTCTCTCTCTCTCTCTGTCTCTCGCTCTCTCTTTATTTTTCATACCCAGAAACTTGGCCAAGTAAGTCACAAATTGACTTTCTTTAGTATTACTATTCCATAAGTGAGATATTTACTCAAGGTGAGAATTTTAACTAAGTCACCCAAGACACAGTCATTGAATACTGATAGTTATATAGAGATTTTCCTCTCAGTTTCCTGTACTGATAGCTGGGGCTTCAAGGAAGTGATTCAAGCTGATGCTTACATCTATGCTATGCTGACGAGTGTGCAGTTTCAGTTGTTGAGAGGACCAAGGAAAGTAGTTACCATGGAAGAGCTAGGCTTCAATTGATACCAATGTCGGCAACATAATATGTAGCTTCAGAGGGACTTTTGTTAAATTATTTCTTAGTATAAAATACCCAGGAATTAGGTTAATGGCTCCAAGATTAATAAATTCCTCTCAGCTATTGAAATGTATTCCCATTATGCTCCCAACATTGTACTAATTTACAATGTTACTGGGAAGGAATTAGTGGGATGCTGTGTGTCTCATTTTGGATTATGTATTACCATGTTATTTAGATTTATGTTAATTTAATAGGTATAAAATTAAAATTTATTTTTGTTTAAATTTCTATGCTTTCATTACAAATATTCTTGGATATTTTCCATGTGTTTCCTTATTGTTTATATTTCCTAATTTTTGATGGTTCAACTCATAATAATTACCCATCTATCTGTAGGAGTGCTGATAATTTTTTTGCAATTTTAGAGTAATTCCCTTAGTGTTCTTATGAAAATAATACTAATTACAACACCAACCCAAACAACACAGAGGAAAAGCATGAACAAAAGGTATGGTACAGTCATTTTGCAGAGGTCTGTTCAATAGAGATTTCAGGTGAACTGAAAAACATGATATCTTTGCTTTCTCTCCAGTTAGTTGTCAGCTAATGGATGAAGGATGTTAAACAATGGGAGGAATAACAAAGCATATGATGTAGATGTTCCATATAGAAGGTATTAGAATTAGGTCATCGTTCTAAATGGAATACCTATATTACAGTTCTCTTTCAAAAAGCTGATGTTATCATCCTACGAAGGGGAGACGGAGACAAGAGAGCCAAAGGAGGGTAATAGGCAACAAGGAAGTGTTTTCTAAACCCAACAAGGAAATTGCACATTGTGGCTGTGTCAGCCTGTAGAAACCTACACAATATACAATTCAGAAAACCCTACCAGCATGGAGGGGGAAACACGAACTCCACCCTTCTGTAAATAGCTGCTGATAACTGATGATTTTAGGGTGCAAGAGTCAGTTCTCTTTAGAAATGTGTGCCCTGAGAGGCTACTCATACTCCAATAAATGGTCTTAAAGCCATTCACATACTGACAGCATTAATTGGATTCAGTGTATTAAAATAAGTCATATGACACTTAGAAATAAAAGTAACAAAGGGAATAGGAGACATTGGTAGGGGAAGAAATGAGGATTAGATTAGATCAAAAGACAGTATATATTGCATGAAAATTTTAAACAAAAAAATGCACATTATATGAGGTTGGAGAAATAGCTTAGTGGATAAGAGCACTTTTTGCTTTTGCAGGGGATGAAGATCCAGCTCCTAGCACCTATGTAATGGCTCAGAACATTCCGTAACTCCAGTTATGGGTGAAGTTATACCCTTTTATTTGACCTCTTGTTGGTGCCAAGCACTCATGTAGTACACAAATGCATAAGGAAGTAAAGCATTCACATGCATACAATGGAATAAATGGAATAAAAATGGTTTTTGTTTTATTATTTAAGCTTTTTGAGTAATAACCATAAATCATGTTCCCTTCCATGTCCTCCTCTGAACTCCCCCGTAACCCCTCCTGCTCTTTTCAAAGCTTTCCTTTTCATTAATGCTGTCACTGCAAGGCCCCTGAACTGGAGCTGATATGAAATCCTACTCCCTGAGGAATAATTTTCCTGGAACCAGAAGATTGAAAATGAACTCTGGAGAAGGGAAGCAGCCAGAGCCCTACTCAACTATGACTCCTGTTAATCACAAAATATAGCTAGTAACCCAAAGGGTTATAGTGGTGCATCACCATCTTTGGTAATAATCAAGAACTCTTTAGCTAGGACTTACGACCTGATCTACAAGAGGAAATCATGCCTGATACTGGAAACCTAGACAACTACTTAGGCTAGTGAAGTCATAAATTTTGGAGGAGAATCTATAACTGCTAATTATCAAATCAGCATAATCACATAACATTCTAAATATCTATACTTATATCTATAAAAGTATAGTCTTAACCCCTCATCAAGAAATAGGTAAATTAATAAAATAAACACTTAAACAATAAGGAAACAGTAGGTTTTGTTACTAGGTAGTGACATTTGTGTTATATATTTAGCAAATGTTGTATAATTTGTATTTTTGTGTGCTTATATATGGATTTTTTTCTATAATAAAAATCACTTTTCAGTTACTTATTAAAACCATTCAAAGATGACTTGAGTGCGAAAGATAATTGCTTAAATTCCATGACATGTTTGCTTACCTCTGCTCCATTGACAGTAGACAGCCATTGAACTAAGAAACATGACCAGAAGTGGCATTGTCACACCAAAATGGCAACTTTAAGACATTGTGGTTCTGACATACTCTCTGTTTTCCTTTGAGGCTGGTAGATAGAAATGCATCCACATTGTTGACTCTTGAAGCCTGGACCTGCAGGATCGGATGCTCAGAGCATCATCCCCCTACAGCCTGTACCATGAGGGAGACATGGGAGTGCTGCTTCTGTTCATTGAGACTTTCACAGAGCTGACTCGAAACTGTCTACCCAAGTCACATCCTTTCTAAAGGGACCTTCACAATTGCCATTACGTTTGGTTTCCCTTTCTATGCATTTGTTGCTGCTGCTGTATGCAGCATACATTATCATATTCTGCTTCCTTATGGACAATTTTATACAATGGAAGCTGATTTTTACATCTTCTAAAATTTCTTAAACTTTCAAAGCAAACATCTGTTCTTTGGATAACATTTCTCTGTTTTTTGTTACTCCAAAAGAGCCAGTTACCAGGTAGCAATTGTTGCTTACATTCCTCAAACTTCTGGATATTTAGCCTTTAGACCATGTCCCCTCACTGATCACAAACATTATGCTTTGTGTCAGCTTGGACTTTCCTACAGTTATCAAGGAAACCATAAAGAAATTACCCTTTAATATTTTTCCCCATGTACTTTATCCTAAATCAAAGCAGTGGAGGCAGTATGTCCCTCTAGCTCCCATGCACATCCATCATTGAATGCTGATTTCTGTCAATTTAATCTATTCTACTTTCTATAAACCTTAGAAATAGGTTTATTTCTAAGGTTTATAGAAAGGCACATTTTTAGTGCCTCATTTCCGGATTGTCTGCCCTACAGCAGATATGACCATCCTCATTGTAGCTGACCCTTTCTAACAGACTGGTAGCAAATAATTTTCCTGTGATTTGTTTTTGATTGGTTTTAGTGATTGTCTATTCTTTCCTGGTGATTCCAAGATGAAGTAATTCTGTTGTATTTTGTACTAGATGACAGAAATATTTCTGTCTTATAAATGTATTGCCTATTATTTGAAAATCTACAGGGTTTTTCTTTAAAATTAAGGAACTAAGAAGGTAGGGGAAAAGAGCATGTTCCTTCTTGAAGATCTCCTAGCATCTGCAATCTGCAATATAATAATAAATAAAGTATGATTTCTCCAGTTTGACCTTGAACCCGAACCTTTCACTGTTGCCTGTAACACCCATAACTGTGCCCCATGTGTCTCCAATATTACTATGACTTGCTAGTGTCAGCATGCAAAGAGGGTTAGATGATTGCTTCCCCCACCCAGAAAATAAAAACAAACAAACAAAAAACTAAAATTTCTTGTAGATTTTAGGAGTCAAAAATCAATCTGTCATTCAGCTTCTTCATGATGGTGTTAGTTTTTACTTACCTATTCTCACTCAGGTCATTCACTTTAGAATTTTTAAAGTTTGCTCTTTTTCTTTCTTTTCTCTTTTTCTTCCTTTCCTCCTTCTTTCCTTTCTCTCCTTTCTTTTTTTGGGTTTATTTTTTGTTAGGTACATATGTTATTCTTTTGGTCCCCGCCCCTTTCCACACCCACTCCCAGCGACCTCTGGTCTTTCGGAGTCATCCTGAATCTTTTCTCTTCCCTCTCTCTCTTCTCACTGTCCCCTTTTGCGTGTGCACATGCGCCTGTCTCTCCCCCTTCTCTGTTCCTCTCTGTCTCTGTCTCTGTCTCTGTCTCTGTCTCTCTCTCTTTCTCTTTTTCCCTCTCTCCTTTAATAAAGCTTTATGTCTATTTTTTGGGTCTGTGCTGTTAACCCACCACCGCACGGTCTGTTCACCTGCCGCCCTGGTCACACGTGTTCCGCTAGTCTCTGCGTAGCTGCCCAGCTACTATCTTTTTAAGAACAAAAATATATACATTTCAGGATTTATAGTTTCTTTGTTTGTTATGTTTGCCTTGTTTTCATTCAGTCTTTTAGTCTCTTTCTTAAACATTTTCCCCTCTGGAATCTGTTTTATCTGATGCATCAAGACTATGTCTGCCTACTACTGGGTGATATTTTCTTCATGCCCTCTGCTCTTCTTTCATTTTTAACCTATTTCAATTGCTATATTAAGAACAGTAACCTGAAAAAATCAGAGTTCAGACAATTTTTATAATTTATTCCGATTAGCTTTACATTTAAATTGGTATATTTAGAACTTTGATCTAGTATGTAATCAACAATACATTAAGGTTTCATTGTGTCCATTTTATTTCCCACTTTTGGCTCTGGTTTTGTTTGTTTGACCTCTGCCTTAATCAGGATTCTATTGCTGTGAGAAGAAATCATGACCACGTGGCAGCTCTTACAAAAGAAAGCATTTATTTGGAGCTTGCTTAGTTTCAGAGGTTTAATTTATTATCATCATGGCAGGAAGCATGATTATATACAGTCAGACATGGAACTGAAAAAGTAACTGAGAGTTCTATATGTGGTCTGCAGTTAGCAGGATAAGAAGGAGACGGTGGGCCTGGGATGGGCTTTTGAAACTTCAGTGCCCACCTGTAGTGACAAGCTTCTTCCAACAAGGCCCAGCATCCTTTATCAAGGCTACACCTCCTAATTCCTTTTATGTAGTGCTAATCCCTGATGACTAAGCATTTAAATATTTGAGCCAATGAGAACCATTCTTATTCAAACCATCACATCATTTCTTTCTGTCTCTGTCACTTCTTTTTGCAAAGCTTAGGACAGAAGCCAGGGACTTTGTCTTCCTTTTTTATAAATGATGTTGCTTTTCTTTTTACTTAAATTCTTATTTTTCTACTTCACTAGAAAGTATACATCTTTGTGTAGCACTGTTAGCAAATGCTTTAGGAAGGGCTATTGACACATGGTTTATTACAAACTAACTCGCATCATTTTACCAGTTCAACTGAAATATAGAAATCTCTAATCCCTTCATATCTTTTTATCTCCTCCGATTTATAACTGCTATAATTATTTCCCCTAAAAACCTCTAGAACCATAGTGAATGACACTGGATTTTTTCAGTGACAGTTAAGCACACTCAGAAACTCAAAGGAAACCCTTTGCTAATCACTGAAAATTTTACCTCCTGCAATCTTATTTCTTTCCCAATTTTCCATCTTTTTTTTTTTACAAAAAATAATTTTTTTGAATACCTTCTTTAACCATTTATTTTTAAGGACACCTTGAGCAGTGGTGTTTCCTGATTATTCCACTGTGAATGTCTTGATTTCACCATTATTGCTAAATGAAATATATATATATATATATATATATATATATATATATACACATATTTCATATATATATATATATTTGTTCTGCTTTGCTTTCTGCATTTGGAAAACACTATGGATAACCAGATACCATTACCACTGAAGCAATTTTACCTTTACACAAAGGCTCATATTTTTAGTGGCTTTAAGAATTTTGTCTTTTTTTTTTGTTTTGTTTTGGTTTTCAAGATAGGGTTTCTCTGTAGCTTTGGATCCAGTCCTGGAACTAGCTCTTGAGGGAACAGGCTACTCTCAGTCTCACAGAGACCTGCCTGCCTCTGTCCCCGAGTGCTTATCTTTATTTTTAAGGAGATTAATTATTTCTTGTCTTTATATTGATCTCTTTGATTCATTTTTTCATAGGGATTTACAAAGATTTTTGAATATTTGGGTTTCTAACTGTTGACAAATTTGGAAGTTTTCAGGGAAAATTTATTTTCAATAATTTCAAAGCCTCCTATTGTCTTTCTGGAACTGTGTCAACACAAAGCTGTAGGCTCTTGCAGCATTTTCCCTAGCCTTATAACATAAATCCTGCTAATTCCTAAGCCTTCTTGCTGTTCAGTTTACTTTATACATTATGCTTTCCTTCTGTTTAAATTAAAAAATTTCTGCTACTCTGTTTTTGACTTTTAAGATTCTGTCCCCTGTCTATTGGGCTTTTTCTTTTACTTGTTAAATGAACTTTTAAGTATTAAGTTGCTTTTACCATTTATTTATTTCCTGTATATTTGCTAAGACTGTATTTTGATTTAGTCAGTCATTTAACAATTTGTCATATTATGCATATTATTGTTTTATCTACATGTATGTATACATACACTGTTTTGTCTACATTTATGAGCATGACTGGTGCTAACCAAGGCCAGAAGAGAGCATCAGATCCCCTAGAAGTAGAGTTACAGATGGCAGTGATCTGCCAGATAGGTGCTAGAAATCTAATCTTGGTTTTCTGTAAGAACAAGTATTTGTGTGTGCATGGGTATAAATGTACTTTGTGTACTCATGTTATGTTAAGGCTAGACACTTGGCATCTTCATCAATTCCTTGAAATGCTACTTTTTTTTTCTGAGACAGGGTCTTTCATTGAACTTGGGCCACTCTAATTTGGTTAGACTTGTTGGCTTTTCTTTCTTTACCTCTGAAGTACAGGAAGTAATTAATATACTGTGCCTGGATTTTTATGTGGGTCTTAGGAACCAAACTAACTTCTTCATTCTTTCCCAACTGAACCATCTCCTCAGGCCCTGTTTTTTTTTTTTTTAAATAAAGCATGATTATAACTGCTATAAAAGATTCATTACTTACTTTAAATATCTCTTTTGTATTGTTGCTTGTGTATATTAATTTTTTGTTTCAGTTTGAGGTATTTTCTATCATGACATATTGAGTGAATCTTTATGGACCTTAAACATTCACATATTCTGTTGTGATTGAACCCAATTTAAACTCTCTTCTTTGGATGGCTTTCCTTTGCACTCCAAAATGGAGAAGATACTTCTGCCATCAGAGCAGACAAGGCTGTGTTCCCTATTTGTCTTCTATTGATTCCCAGGAGAGATGTCCCTACTTTTCTTATGTGGTTGCTGTATCTCCTACTGCAGGCTTCACTCTTATTTACTCCACTGAAGGAGCCCATTATAGTTGTCTCTGTAACTTCCTCTTGTAGGCAGAGACTACTCTTTCATTTCCCTGTGGCCCAGACCCAAAATAATCACACAGAAACTGTATTAATTAAAATACTGCTTGGCTATTCACTTAGGTGTATTTCTAGTTAGCTCTTATATCTTAAATTAACCAATTTCTACTATTTTATTTTTCTATGAGGCTCACGGTTTACCAGTAAGGTACCCAGGAGTCTGTCTCCTTCCATTGCTATGTGAAATCCCTCTGATTTTGCCAAGTTTTCTCCTCTAATTCTGATTGGAATTTCCACCCTGCTCCACTCTGCCATGCTGGTAGACCAAAGCATCTTTATTCATTAATCAATGGCAACACACACACACACACACACACACACACACACACACCATACAGAGGGAAATCCCACATCACCTCCTTTTTTATGTCTACATAAAAAGGAAAATTTTAACTTTAACATAACAAGATTACATATAACAAAATAGCTATCAAGCAACAATTATAGTTATAATATTTAGTTTATTTACATTTGGCAAATTAAGGAAAATATTCTATCATCTATCCTATCTTTGTGAGTCTAAAGTTTTATATCTAATCTATCTTTTATCATAATTAAGGAAAACTATAATTATCTGTTCTTTAACTCCATCAAAGACTCCAGAAGGATATAATGTTACTTAAGTAAACAGAAAGTATGACTTCTTTAGAGGAGGGCTTCCTGGTTTGTGCTAGTTGCATGAATAGCTCTGGCTCTTTCAGTAGACCCTACAACAACTCTATCTGGTTGATATGACATCATGATGCAGTTAGCATTACTATAAGACAGGTTTTGGGCATCAACTGCTCAAGATGGCTGATTATAACTGGTATAGGGTTGGGGATTGGGGTGGAAATTAAGTAAGATCAGGAATATTATTTGAAATAAAGAAAAGTGAATAGAATAATAGGAAGATTAGTGTGAGCTTATTCACACAAATAATGATAGTGAGTAATAGGGTGAATACTTATGAGCTATTATTTGTAGACAATTTACATTGGTATAGATTCTTGTATATTGATACAAATTCAAATTATATTTGTCATGTTAAATATGCTTCTATTACTGTCTCCAATATTTGTACACCTATGCAAAGTTATTTTTTCATATTGTGTGCATGCATATTTCTACCTCTACTTAAGACATTTTATATATTGATACAATTTTAAGATTTATTTTTCATATTCCACTGTATATTTCTACCTCTGATCAAGATACTTATACATTGCTTACATTTTGAGGTCATTGTTCTAATTTGCTACACAGTTACTTAAAGATGGTTTACTATTCTAATAAGTCTTAGTCTTTAAGCTATATAGGTATTAAGTATGATAGGCCCATTGTCATCCATGTTTGTCATACTTATAATTAGACTAATCAGATTATTTAGAAACATAGGGATTGCATTCTTCAAAGATAGGTAATCTTCAACCACTTCAAAAAACTGTAGAATATGGCATTTAAATAACTTATGGTTCTGTTGACATGAGACATGATTGCTCTTGGTAACACCAATCTATTTCTGAGAGAATGTTGAGTACCAAAGACATTCCATTTGGAACTTGCTTTCTTCTTGACAAAACTGGCCTTTGGGCAAGGAATTGCCCATGCCTCGACCACTGATAAAATGCATGGTGTCCAGTACAAGCAGGATACAATTAAAACGACTGTTAATCCTTTCCAAGACAGGGTTAGATGGTTCTGAAAATTTTCCTGCCTCTGAAAATGGTCTGTCAGTTACTCTAGGCCTTAGCCAAAGTTGTTTGTTCCACTGTTGCAAATGCGACTTTGGGTGATTTCCCAGGCATCCAGTTGTCTCTGTCATTTATTACACATTTTAGAAGCTGCTTGATTGCACTTCCTGCCTACTCAAGTAGTATTATCTCCCTTCTCAGGTCTTCAATGGAGTTAAAGACTAGATAGTTGTAGTTGCTTTCCTCTCATGACTTAGCCAAGCCATTGCTAATATAAGACTTAGACTCCTTATGATAGAATAATTATTGAAACATTCAGCTTTTATATGTTTCTTGCTTAGTATTGTTCATGTTGATTGTAATTCTAGTTTTTATACTTGATATCTGTTCTTATTGCATATAGTTTGGTACTGGGTTTGGAACTCTCTTGTTTAGACAAAAGGGGAAGGTACTGGGGAACCTCCTTCAATCAATGACCTTTGAGATGCTAGACCAGGTTGGGCATGGCCTTGGTCACCAAAAACGTGCTCTCTTTCTCTCTCTCTCTCTCTCTCTCTCTCTCTCTCTCTCTCTCTCTCTCTCTCTCTCTCCTGCTGCTGCTGCTGCTGCTGGATTCTGTTCCTCTTCCCCATTCCTGCAGAGGACTGTGATCTGTGAGTCCCCCAAAAAAAAAAAAAAAAAAAAAAAACCTTCATTAGACCCAATTCTGAGATAGTGTAACATTGTTTTATTCACATTCTCCTATATTCTCTGACTCCATCCCAGTTGGCAGAGATATAGAAAAATTGATAAGTTAAAGGTGAAAAGTGAATATTAACCTTTATCTCTATGGATGGAATGGAAGAACATTAACTTCATTGTAACAAGTTAGACAAAGAAAAATAACAAGTTTTCCCTCATGTATGAAATGAATAAGGCAAATTTATAATAGAATGCTTAGAGATGGAGAAGGAAAAAGCTAAGGAGGACAGAGAGAAATTAACAGAAACTTCTATGGACTGAGAAGAGTCCTGAGTGGGGATGAAAGTGTAGATGGGGGTGTGTGTGCAAGATATAAATATGAGTGGATAGGATCAATATGTTTGTATATAAACTATAACAAACCCCATTAATTTATATAATAAATACATGGAAATATAAACTAAGCAAAATAAGCTGCTTTTACAATACATTTTCCTTTCAAGGTAGCAAAACACATATTTCTTGAACAAATATCCTTTATACAAATCCCAAAAACCTGTTTAAGTTTGATAATGGCTGTTTAAAAAACCCTAGTATAATAATCAGCTTGGGAAAATCATCATCAAATAATACTATTATCATTATTTGAAGTTTCTCAAAAATTAAATATTATGCAAGGTTATCACTTCATCAACTACTTGCTAGTTATGAGGAATGTAAGCTAGCTTCTAGCTTCAGTGGGGAGCTCTGTCAGTAGCTTAACTGAGATGAATCTCAGCATCAGTTAGTGACCTTATGGTACTTTATGTACCTCCTGATGTGATGTAAATGAGGCATTTAATACCTCTTGGGAAGCTTTCTAAGCATATAACTTGACAGAGTCAAGTCTTTGAATTTACCTTTCTATTTACTGCACACATAAAAGGTAGAAGAATAGGTTAAGTGACATCTGGATGCAGTTGGAGGAATCTTGACATTAGTGGTTTTGTAGCACAACTAGACAATCTTTTCAACTAGTCTATATATTGTGAGAGGAGGGTAATAAACCCATATAAGCCCAGCCTCAGATCAGAGACATTTCAGCGGTTTTAAACACTCAGTTGGAACATAGAAATATATCCTAATGGATATAAAACCAATGGTAAGGAAAGTGTTCCCTAACAATCATTTTGCAGGGAGCTCTGATTTGTTTAAAGAAGAAAGATACAATCCTTAAAGGGCTACAGAATTAGAGTACACAGAAGCATAAGCTTTTCAAAAGTATCTCTTAGACCAGGTTTTGCATATCTTGGATAAGATGATGTAGTTTATTGCTGTAATTTAGTTTCTGTGGCTGTGAAAAACATTACAGTCAAAAATAACTTGGTGAGGGAAGGGGTTATTTGGTTTTTACTTCCCCTGTTACACTTTATAGTTGAGGAAAGCCAAGGCAAGAACTTGAGACAGGAACCCACAGGCAGACCCTGAAGCACAAACCACAGAGGAACACTCCTTCTTGGTCAGCTCCTCATAGCTTGAGGAACTATCTTTTGTATAAAACCCAGGACCACTTGCCCAAGGGTAACACATTCCGCAAGGCTCTAGGCCTTTCCACATCATTCATTAGTCAAGAAAATGCCCTAAAGACATGCCTAGAGGGCATTTTGAGGGAGGTAATTCTTCATAGAGATTCTGTCTTCTCAAGTGACTCTGGTTTGTATCAAGTTGATAAAAACTGACCAACGCAATCAACTCGTTGTAAATTTGACACATGAGTACATCACTATTAAAATGTAGCTTTTCTTTCATTTATTTCCAATACTTTGTGTTAAAATCACAACATAAAACACACTGTAACTTTAAAACCTTCCAAGTCCTTTAAAAATTCAAATATTTTAAAAGTTCAAAACTTCTCAGAAATATCTGAAGTTTCTTAACCATGGGCCCTTGTAAAATCCAAAACAAGTTAAATAGTTTCAAACTCAAAAAGGGAAGAACCAAAGAATAAAAATAAATGCACTTAAGTAAAGCTGAAGTCTAGCAGTGTAGTTCCAAATCTTGTAGCCCAACTTGAACTCAATCAAGATATTACACTTCTCCAACTCTGCCATCTGCAAGATACAGAGCTTGTCTCTTAGGCTTGAGTCAATAATCTGCTACTTTCTTGGTGCTCACTTCAGAGTTCGGGCATTTCTGATATCCCAGCATCTACATTGCAACTAAGACTGTACCTTCACTGTGGCCTCCTGGCCTCCTCTTCACGGACACTTACCCTGCCACAACATGCCAAACCTCAACTTCTCTCTATAACCCCTTTAATACTGGGGCTCTCTAGAATTTCAGTGTTGTCATTTGCTATTTTGGAGGTAAATGAGTCTAGTGCTTAGATCATATATTGGACACTAACTTATTATGATCATAGCTCTGAATAAAATTTCATTATTTCTGTGAAATAATCCTTCTGTACACTGTGAAAATGTGTTGCTCTCATTGTTAATTAAAAACTTATCAGCTGATATATAGGCAGGATTTTTGAGGCAGAAAGAAAGTTGCAAAGAAAGAGGTCAGAGAGGAGTTGCCAGTGAACAGAGAGGAAACAGGAGACATGAGGTGAAAAAGAGGTAATGCCACATGGCAGAATATAGATTAATATAAATGGGTTAAGTTGTAGCGTTGGTTAGTAATAAGCCTCAACTATCAACTGAGCATTTATTATTAATATTAAGCCTCTTCATAGTTATTGGGGAGTGGGTTAATGTGACAAAAAAGTCTACCTACACATTATGGCCTCTGTTTCTCATGCTTAAGATGGAGGTAGAAATATGGGGGCATTTTGAGAATTAATCAGGCATTCTGTTAGAAAAGACTTTCTTCGTACCATTACAATTTCAGCTAATATGTACCATCTCTAACCACAGATTCAAGTCAAGTCATATGAGGTGTATCTTAAATGTATCATATACTTTTTTATTCAAGACCTTCCTTGCCCCAAATAACCTGAGATCAACTCTTTTTTTTTCATCCAGTACCTCCTTTAAACTTCAAAAAAAAAATGTTGCTTCACTTTTGAAGGTACATTTTCAATCTGTCTGTAAGTAATCTTACTTTTGATTAGTCATAAATTTCTGTTATATGACTTAGGGGCAATCTATTTTGCATCACAATTATTTCACTAGTATGTCTTCTGCATCATACACAGTAATATGTCTGACTTAATTTCTAACTTCTCTATTCCTTCCAAGAACTCCATGAAGGTTTTATTTGGTTTTAATAAGTAAACTTTACTTTTCCTTATTTTTATGTGTATGGGTATTTTTCATGCATGTATATAAGTGTACCATGCTTTGTAGTACATGAAGAGCCCAGAAGAAGGGATTGGATATCTTGAGAATAAAAGTTACAGACACTTGTGAGCTTCCATGTGGGTCCTGGGAATCAAACTTGGGTCTTCTAGATTAGCAGAGAGTGCTCTTAATTGCTGAGCCATCTCTCCAAACTTTACCCTTTTTTAGTCCCTTTATTTTTCTTAGAATCAATTCTTAGACAGTTGTAAATTGTTCATAAATCACAGAGTCAGAAGGGCTAAGTAACAAGGAAGGCTCAAGGGGGAAGGGGAAGGAGAAATAAAATAGATTTTGTGGGTGGATTGAGGAGATGAGGACAGAAACAGTATCAGGTCAGGTGAAATAGAATAGATGTTGTAGGTGGAATGGGAAATGGGGACAGGAAGGGGAAGGGGAAATAGAATAGATTTTGTGGTTGGATTGGGGATATGGGGACAGGAACAGGAAGGATAAGGTCGGGTGAAGACTGGGGTAAAGGGTACTGGGAAAGAGAATTAGAATTGGGGCATTTTGGGGCAAGGTAAAAACCTAGTAAAGAGAAACTCACAGAAATCTATTAGGATGAGCCTAGCTAAGACTTCTATTAAATCGTGATAAGGAGCCTGCAGCAGCTCTTTAATGTAATCAAGCAAGACTTCCAGTGGAGGGATTGGAACACCAAGTCCAAAATCCTCGACCTTCAATTTGTCCTGTTTATAAGATGTTCTGGGTTAAATTAGGCAGAGAAATTATGGGAGTAACCAAACAATCACTGGTTCAATCTGATACCCATTCCATGAGAGGGAACTCAACTCTGACACTGTCTGGAGAGCCAGCAACTGGAGTCTGGATATCCCAGAAACCTACGATATACCCAAACATGACTGGCAAATAAAAGAGAAAAAGGTCAATGAAATGCTTCCTAATGATATTCTGGTATACTTGTAGACAGGAGCTTAGCATAACTGTCATCAGAGAGGCTTCATCCAGAAACGGATGGAAACAGATGCAGAAATCCACAGCCAAACATTAGGTAAATCTCTGGGAGTTCTGGAGAAGGATTGATTCTAGGATCCACAGGGGTCCAGGAAAAAACACCCACAGAATCAACTAACTTGGGCTCATAGGGCCTCACAGAGACTGAACTGACAATCAGGGAGCTTGCATGGGTCTGACATAGGCCTGATAGAGGAGGGTCATCTGTATATCTGTTGTTTCATTGGTTAATTAATAAAGAAAACTGGTTGGCCTGATAGGTCAGAACATAGGCAGGCAGAGTAGACAGAACAGAATTGTAGGAGAAAGAAGGCAGATGCTTCAGGCAGTCGCCATAGGCAGTCACCATGCCTCTCCTCTCTGAGTCGGCCGCAGGTTAAGATCTCTCCTGGTAAGCCACCCTTTGTGGTGCTACACAGATTACTAAATATGGGTTAAAGCAAGATGTGAGAATTAGCCAATAAGAGGCTGAAACTAATGAACCATGTAGTATTTAAATGAATACAGTTTCCATGTAATTATTTCGGGTATAAAGCTAGCTGGTTGGTGGGATGCAACTCCGCTGCTCCATCTACTTAGGCCCTCTCCATGTATGTTACAGTTTTTTAGCTTGGTCTTCTTGTGGTAATTCTAACAGGGGGAACAGGGGCTATCTCTGACTCTGCTACCTGCTTATGTGACCCTTTTCCTCTTACTTGGTTGCCTCCTTCAGCCTTACTATGAGGGGAAGTGCCTAGCTTTATTGCAACTCGATATGGCATGTTTTCCCTTTTCTGAGGAGGAGTGGGTAGGCAAGGACTGGAAGGAGAGGAAAGAAGGGAAACTGCAGTTGTGATGTAATATATGAGAGATAAATAAATTCAAATATAAAAGAAACTATAAAAAGAATATTAACATTAATAAGGACAACATTACTTTAGCTATTGTCAACAATCATGTAAAAATAGACTATTTTATTTAATAATTTTTAATTTCTATATCATTTGTATGTTAATGAATGTATTAGATATTAATGTATGTGGGATTCCCATCTGTATGCTGTGATACCATTGATTAATAAAGAAACTGCTTTGGACCTATAGCAAGGCAGAACTTAGCTAGGCAGGGAAAACTAAACTGAATGCTGGGAGAAAAGAGGTGGAGTCAAAGAGAAGTCATGGAGCTGCCACCAGAGACAGACATGCTGAAACCTTGCTAATAGGCCACGGGCCTTGTTGTAAAATATAAAGTAAGGGAGATGGGTTAATTTTAGATGTAAGAGGTAGCTAGTAATATGCTTAATTAATTGACCTAGCAGTGACTTAATTATTACAGTTTTTGTGTATTAGTTACAAAATTAATCTAGCCACCACAACCTGGATTTGTTTCTGCATTGATCTTGTGCCAGGTTCGTGGATCAAAGTTGTAGGTGAATACTTTCTTGCCAGTGTAGACAGCAGAGAACACACTGTATGAACTGCTGAATTCCTTGGTTTTTTTTTTTGGTTTTTTTTTTTTTTTTTTTTTTCTGCTGCTTCCAAATAATGGATTTGGCATTTTGCATTTTTGTTTTCTGAGTAACTATATAATTGTTTCTTTATTTGTGAAAAAGTTCAACAACTGAAACTCAGATGACAGGTAGATAAAATGTATTATCCTCCTAGATTTTTAAAGGTCTAATTAGATGGATACTTTTAGATGTTGTTAGAATCCAAGGACACTGACCTTTTTTATTGAGAAGGTAAATCTATTATATTGGAAACATTATATGGGTCTTTGATAAATTACAGGCTAGCCTCACTTGACAGCTACATACATTAGAATGCCAGAAAAAAACTTAATTCACTAACAAAGTGCAATTCCCATCATCATATCCAAATAATTCTATAAAAGAAACATTAAAACCTCAATCAGGGCTTGAATTTCTGTCTTTACAGATAAATGTTGAGAATTTTTGGATAATGAAGTCTCATCTAAAAGTTAGCTACTAGGTGAACTGAGATCACCTAGAATAACAGGGTTCAATCTTGCTGGTGATACCCAAGTCTGTGGATGCACAAGTCCCTTAAATCATAATGATAGTATTTATATAAAATATATGTAATCTCCTGTGCATTTTAAATCATGTCTCAAAGGTTTATACTTTGCAAATAATTGTCATGTTGTTGCTGAAGGGACAGTGACAAGAAAAGAAAAGCTTGATACATATTTAATACAGACACTAAATTTTCCCTGTGTGTTTTTTCTCTCTGTGTGGTTGAATCCTGAAATGCATAATGAAGAGCTTGCACTATTTCATCTTCTTCACCTTCTATCATCTGACAGGGTAGTGGTTTGTTATTCTTCCCAAGTACAAAAGGGAACCTACAGGGCAACTGTATTGATACCGTTCATGTTCAGTGTTGAATCTCCATTGTCGTGGTTGTTGCATTGCACTACAGTATTTCAGCTCAGCAAATACTTTTTTGCTGGAACAAAACAGTGAATTAATTCCTTGTAAGTAAGTTGGGTAAGCTATAATGTCTAGGGTTTGGGGACCGACCATGAACATTGCAATGAGTGCAAGCTCATTACCACCATGACCTTTGACGTCACATTTAACCAAGGACTTGTCTGTTTCATGTTGAAGAAGTATGACATTATTTTATAGAAATATTCCAAAAGATAAATTTATTTGTATGGAAAAGATTTTTAAGAATTACCAGATTTTTTTTAAAAAAGCTAAACTACTAATAAATATGTTATTATGATGGTCTTCATTGTGTTAGAAGTTTCAAAGTACTTACTATTTATTAAATTGTTAAATCCTTATAACAATTCTAGGATACAGGATGATACTTAATAGATTGGCAAAATAAGGACACTGTTGTTCATTAAACTCTTGTCACACAGAACTGACCCCTCAGGTTTTCCAACCACCAGTCTAGAAACGTTTTAAGTAAAAGTTAAATCTAGTTTTTGACAGGGTAGCTTCCCCACCACTTATATTCTTATTTGTCTTGGACCGCTGTCATTTTCATTTTTGGTTACTTAGTCCTTCTAGATTTCATACCCACATTAAAAACCTTGCTGTACAGGGTTTGTGCCTTGGATAGATATCTGGATGATAATAAGCAGAATGATGGCAATATTCTGGCATTAGTTACCAATTACTGCTTTTACTTATCTGCAACTAAGTTATCACTCAAAATTCTAGAAGGCAGATGCAATGTCCACTCTTGTTTTACAGATAAAGAAGCTGAGGTCCAGCTGATTCACAGGTTCACTGCCAACCTAAGTCCAGGAGCACAGACCCAGCCACCAATCTCTCTTTCTTTATAGAAAGCTACTGAGCTCATTTTCTGCAGAGCTCATCCTCTCTCAAAGTCAGCCATAACCACAGTTAATCCCTGGTCCTCTGTCTCTAAGACAAAGCTCTCGTGGTCTCATTATGGAGCAGCTCTTTTTCCAGTTATTGCTATTCTGAAAACCTCATCTGTGCTGAGGTGTTAGTGGGTGAAATATGCTAGTATGTGATTATCCCAAAAAGAGCATTTCCAGTTATCAGAAAGGCTCCTGGGGAGGATGATTTCTGGCCTGGGAAATCTTTGTCCCTATCCAAAGAAGAATATTTATTCTGTCCATGTTCTCAAGGCACCCTTCACTTGAAAGAGCAAGTCATGATAAATCAAATAAAGCATATGATGTAAAATTGACTTATTACAAGAAAGATGGGGTTCAGGCATCCCAAAGAGACAAATATGCATAACCATTATGAGCTCTGGGTCACAGTGAAACATTCCAATTTTCCCACCAATTCTGGGACAAAGCAGAATAAAAATAAAGTTCAGAATAAATGGTACAAAACATGCAATCCTAAATAACGATTACTCCAAGGGTATACCACCTTCTGTGAAAATGTAAAATTTGACCTTTTTTCCTTCTTCCAAATTTCAAATGCATGAACTCTTTGAACTTAAAGTAAAGAAACTTGAAATGTGCAAGAGGTCTCGGCTGAATGAGTAACCTTGAGCTGTAAGCTCAAAAGTATTGATTTACACTGCACTTTAGTTTTCAAATGTATTTAGGCTCTTGGTTTCTTTCACAGCCCTCCTGAGACCTCTCATTCTCTTCTCTTCTAATGGACCCCTATTGTGCTTTACATGGGACTGGCTTGGTCGATCGATAATTAACCAGACCAGCTCAATACAAAAGATTTCGTTTTTAATAATTAGGGGAAAATGGAAAACTTACACGACCAAAGATCCTGCGAACACCAGGAGCAAAGGGAACAAAGAGGAAGAGGCAAGCGCACCTGGATGTTTTTATTTGTTTTCTGTGGCCGCAGGGGGACACACCTTAAACAGAAGGTGATTGGCTGAAGTTCCCCATCACTGGCTGGCTTTGATAGCACCTTTCCTGGAGGCTGCAAAGATGCAGGGTACCCTCAAGAAATGAATCTGACATCATATGAGAAAGGTGAAAGAGAAGGTGGGTAGAGATAATGATGGGTTTTTATGGCATCCATACATCATGAACGAAAAGAGTATCTTGTACTACATTAAGTTAGGAGGTTATGATTTAAAAACAGAAACCAGCAAGTTAGAAGGGAAGACCTAGGAAAGAATGAAAAGGGAAAGGATTCTCTGCTTCTCCTTCTTTAGGGAACTTTTTATTTTTTTCTTACAGAAATTATCTAATTCTATCATGAAGTCTGAATGAAGAGTTGTACTGGTGAAGAGCCTCGAGGTATTCAGTATTGAGTTGCTGATGGAGATTTTATTAAATCAAGTTCCCAAGGCTCAGAAAACACAAAAAACAAAACACACCCAAAGAACAAAAGCTGACCAAACTTTGCTTCAATCTGTGGCATAGTTTATTCCAGGCTCCACTGTTCTTTTATCTTCCTACAAAGAAAGACATTTTCAAGTCTTGAAATTCCTTCCATACTTACCTGTGGTTTGCTGTACAGGAATCAGTTTTCTGCCTTCCTGAAGGCCTGTGACTTTTGAATGACAACACCCCTCCCATTTCTGCTCTCAACCTTCTTACTCTGTCCATTCTACAGGCCTCTCCTCTCCATGTGCCTAGTACTTCCTGTGAGCACACATTGCTTTGTGTTTTTTGTTTGTTTTACTTTTTATTGCTTTATAAATAATACCGTTCAAAATTTTCTCCCCTCCTCCCATTTCCCTCCCACTCCCCCTATCCACCTTCCACCCTCTAGTCCTAAGAGAAGGCAGGGTACCTGCCCTGTGGAAAAAGACCCACATTGAAGCACTGGACTGAGCCCCCAAGGTCCAGATGAAGAGCAGAAGGAGGGAGAAGATGAGCAAGGAAGTCAGGGCCATGAGGGGTTCTTCTAATGGGAGCTCACCAAGGCCAGCTGGACTGGGACTGAATGAGCAGGTGATCAATCTGGACTCTTTGAATGTGGCTGACAATGGGGGCTGACTGAGAAGCCAATGATAATTGCGCTGTGATTTGATTCTACTGCATGTACTGGCTTGTTGGGATCCTAGTCTGTTTTGATGCACACCTTCCTAGACCTGGATGTAGGGGGGATGGCCTTGGACTTCTCACATTGCTTTGTTATTATGTCTCCCATTGTAGAGCAGTACATGCATCCTAGACATTGTCAGCCTCAACCATCCATCCTATCTTTGTCTAGAACACTTCTAGAATATTGGGGTTCTTTCATATTTTATTTGTATTTCTCAAGGAATAAAGTCTGTTTAATCTGGTTTTGTTGATTTATTACAACTTTTTTCCCTCCTGCTATAAGATTAAAGTTCAAACTACAGGATCAAATCAGGTAGACTCTGGGAAGCAAACATTGGAATATTTTTCTGATATGTCTGCCCAGGAGAGAATATTTATTCCTGCATCTAAAGACAGCCCAAGTAACAAATTCTAGTTACATATTCTTTATCACTTTTGTTTATTTCCCACTTCCTCTCTTGTCATCCAGACTGTAGGTTCTTTCTGGAGACAATGAAAAATTGACTCATTGTCTTTGTTCATTGATCTTTTATCCTCCACATATTGTCTCAAGTCATTTCTGACCCTTATCACAGCCAACATGACTTAGCTAAAGCATATTGTCAAGGACAGGCCAGATTGGCTAATGGACTGAGCCCTAGAGTATAGAGATGCTTCCAGTCCTTCACTGTTCTATTGCTCACACTTCAAACTCCTTGCACTCTAATTTCTGCACAGTCCAAATTTTGTTGTTATCATACTAGTGGTATCAGAACAATGCACTTTACGTTGCATATTTCAAATATATTAAAATAGGCATGTAGGGTAATCTTACAAGTCCATGCTTTAAGCACCCTTAGCTAGATAGCGAAATAATATTTTGGCTTGTGAGCAAAATATACTTTCTGTAAGGCTTATGTATTTTTCTATATTTCCATAAACATTACCTTTAGAAAAATATGGTACTATAGTAATGGAATAAGTTTTTTATATTGAACACAATGTAGAAAATCATGTATAAAATATAAAATATATAATCAAAACTAGCAAAGACTACTCACTGTCAATATAAAATATCTTAACAAATGGATAAAAGCAAAGGTAATTACTTACATTTTATTATATCATAGCAGAATAAAATTAGAAACCAAGAACAAGACAAACTACAGAAACTCAGGCACTGCATTCAACAATAGTGTCTTTGTTTTTTGCAGCACTGGATAGTCTGGAACTTATTATCTACACTAAGCTGGCTTTGAACTAACAATAACCCTTATGCCTCTGCCTACTGCATGCTGGAATTTAAGGCATTTGCCACCATGCTGGGCCCAACAACAAGATCTCCATTGAACAGTGTGTCACTGAAGAAACCAGACAGGAAATTTTGAAAAAATCTTATAATCAAGAGAAATGATTAAACAACTTCCCCAAATCTCTACCCTACAGCAAAGAGTTAAAAAGTAAGTACACCGTGCTGAGGACTTATATTAAAAAGTAAGAATACCTCAAGGAAGTGGCTTACTTCCTGTCTTACTCAGGGTGTTTTTTATAGAACTCAGAACCACCAACCCAGGGATGGTACCACCCATAATGTACTAGCACCACCCCCAACAATTACTGATTAAGAAAATGCTTTACAGGCTTGCCTACAGTCTTATGTTATGGGGGAATATTCTTAATTGAGGTTCTCATATCTCAGGTTACTTTTTAGCTTGTGTCAAGTTGACATAAAACAATTCAGTACACTGCTTTTATCAAAATATTAGAAAATAAGAACAAGTCAAAGAGGTAGGTGACAAGAAACAAATAATTAGCATTAAGACAGAAATTAATGCAATAGAGACTAAAAGAACAATAGATAAAAATAATCAAACAGTTTAGCATGAATAATAAAAACCCAGAGACAGATATTAGACTTCAACCTGAAGATCAGAAAAACAAAGCAAGCTCGGGGGTGGTGGCACATGCCTTTAGCCCCAGCACTTGGGAGGCAGAGGCAGGTGGAGCTCTGTGAATTTGAGGCCAGTCTGGTCTATAAAAGCTACTTTCAGGACAGGCTCTAAAAGCTACAGAGAAACCCTGTCTCAAAAACAACAACAACAACAAAACAAACAAAAAAAAAGAAAAGAAAAAAGGAAAGAAAAGAAAAGCAGCCAGCACTGATTCTTACCTCTACCTCAGACTGAATATGGACAATCCTTGTCTCCATGAGAGCAAGGGATTAAAGATGTATGTAACCACTGCCTGATCTGTATGGCTGACTAGTGTGACTGCTTTACAGTGATTTTCAGGCAATCTTTATTTATTAAAACACAAATAATATGCCACATTTTTCCTTTTTTGTCTAAAATAAAAAAGGCAGTAACTAATATAAGAAAAACTATATACAATAAGTACAATAACTGTATAACACAGGCAATAAATACATCAAAAATGGCTAGGTCATTTGCATTTGACTAATTCAGAGAAAATACTCCATATCTTTTCTACTTCAGTGTGTCCAAAGTGTAAATGGAGACTCTGCTTTGGTTTTCCAACTGCCCAGAACCGAATAATCACACAGAAACTATATTAATTACAACACTGTTTGACCAATTGCTCAAGCATCTTTCTACCTAGTTCTTATGTCTTAAATTAATCCATTTCTATTAATTTATATTTTACTATGAGGATAATGATTTATTGGTAAGGTTCTGTTGTCTTTCTCCTTCGGCAGTTACATGGCTTCTGCCTGACTCCACCTTCTTTCTTCCTGCATTCAGTTTAGTTTTTCTTCCTACCTATATTCTGGCCTTCCATAGACTAAAGGAGCTTCCTTATTAACCAATGGTAATAAAACATATCTATAGCAAACAGTGGGGAATATTTCATCATCAAAGTCTTGTACCTAATTTACTTTCTATCATAACTTGCTTTCTATGTCTGGTAAACAAGGAAAACAATACCTATAACTATCTAGTCTTCAACTTCCTCAGAGATCCAGGAAGAAAATAATATTAACTGAATAAGCAGGAGGTACAAGTAAGAGATTTTCAAAAAATGTGAGAAATGACATAAACAGCTGACTGTCTGGACATTTACACAAGTTTCTCTGCAATGTTGTGGCATCTGTCTTTGGCCTACAGGTCTAGCATATCCGACAGACTCTCTGGGAAGCAGGAAATTCTTAAGGGCTATCCCCCCTTGTCTTGACAATGTTTGGCAGTCACTTTCTTTTGTTTCTTGCTTGTACAATTAGGATAGCATACTATCAGCAGTCAAGGCAAAATCATTTTTTGCCCAGTGGCTTACTTTTGCTACAAAGAAAGTAAATTCCATCTAGAGTTTCTTCAGTGCCCATTATCTTCTCTGAAGTAGGTTGTTGCTGCCAGAAACAGACATGTCTCATTGTCATAAAAAACCCTATGCTATTAAAACATCGTAAATGCTATATTCTGTAGATCTCTGAAGTGTCTGAAGATGGACTGTTGATCTAAAATATATTGTTGACCATGAAAACAAACCTAATATGACTGCAAGTTCAATTATACTAGGATATTAAACTATGCAATGACATCCCATGCTCATGGAATGATGGAATTAATACTGTGAATATGGCTATATTTCTGAAAGCAATTTAAAGACTCAGTATATTCCCTTTCAAAATTTCACATGAATTATTCACAAGAGTAGAATAAAACATTTTTAAAATGAAAACATATTCATGAAAATACAAAGGAGCTGATAAGCCTATGAAATCACAAATGGAAAGAGCAATTCAGGATGTATATAATACTTTTTCTTAAGTTGTATCATTGAAACATCCAATCAAAACTGCAGAAAAATAGAAGTGTAGATCCAGAAATATCCACAATATCTATAGCCACCTAATCTTCCACAAAGGTACCCAAGACAGATCGAAAATAGTTAGATTTTCAACAAATGTTGCTGGGCAATTGTGATATGCTCATCCAGAAGAGTAACATTTGTTCTGTAACTCTTACTAATGCACAAAAAGAAACTTAGAATGTTAGAAGTGAAACTTCTAGAGGGAAACAGGCAAAACAGTTCAAGACAAAGCACAAAAAACCCCTAAGACTGGAACTAATCCAAAGAATTGACAAAAGGGATTTGATGAAGCTAAAGAAACTCTTCAGAGCAAAGGAAACAATCACCAGAGTGAAGCCACAGCTACAGAATATGAAAAAATCCTTTCCACCTGCATATCAAATGGTCATTGTTATGGGAAGGCTGTAAAAATATCCAAACTTAAGCAACTTCTCCACAAAAGTGACCAATTAATAAATGTGGTGAATAATTGATTGGATAATTCTCAAAGGAAGAAACAGAATTGTCTGACAAATATCTAAAAAAGTGCTCAATATACTTAACCAACAAGAAAATGTAAATTAAAGCTACATTGAGATTCTATTTTACCTCTGTCAGAATGGCTGTCAACAAGAAGACAAATGACAAGAAAAGCTGGAGAGGATGTGAAGAAAAGAGGAGCCCATATATACATCTGGTGGCCACAGGGAGAATCAGTGTTGTTTCTCAAGAGAATGAGGGAAGAGTGAATTCTAAACAGAAAGTATGTGGGAAAGGGGAAGGGTAATAGAAATATGACATGAAAAGAAAAAAGATCAATTTGGGGTGAGGAAGGCTACCAGTAACTAGCAAGAAAATAGTGAAGGGGTGAAACAAAAAAAGAACAAAGTGTAAGGATGATATGTATGTGTGAAAACAAAACAAAAAACCCACAATGAATTCTATTACTTAGTATGGTAATTAAAAATTAATAATAAAAAGTCAACCATATCTCTATGAACTAAATTGGGGTACTAATTTTTATCAGTTTTATGTACTTATTTTGAGGAGTAAAATCATGTGATTTGTATAAAATTTTAGAATTTTTCTGGGTTACCAGTACATACTAATGAAGGAATGTGAGACACAGGTAAAATGGTTATAGCATACTTCAGTCACTGTGTTTTAATTCTGAGGATAGACACATTTAGGAAAATACTAGGGAGTTTATTAAAATCAAGGGTACCTTAGCTAGGGAAACAATAACAAACACTCATCATTTTTTACATGTAAAGAAGTATAGTATAGCCAATGTTAGTATAGCCAATGTTAGAAGTCAGTAGTGAGAGAAGAGTGAGCATCCTCATTTGACATAGAGGAGTTACATAATAACAAGTCATCATCCAATCAATACATTTTATCTTAGAGTTCCCACAAGATATTTAGAAAGAAAGCCCTTGGACCATGTGGAGGGTTACTGGTGATCCCAACAGTCAGTAGTTAAGAGAGGAAACAAAGGAGTTTTCAGGAAGAGAGTACCACACAGGGGATGATCTTAGATTGGTGCAGGACAATTGTCTATATTCTGTCAATTATATTTTAAATAAATGCTGATTGACCAGTAGCCAGGCAGAAGGTATAGGTGGGACAATAAGGCAGGAAGTAGAGGTGGGTCAATGAGAACAGGAGAATTCTGGGAAGGAGGAAGCCCGTTCCTCCTTAGTCCTGCTCAGACATGGAAGAAGGAAGATGTCACCTGCTTCACTGAAAAAGGTACCGAGCCATGTGGCTTGCATATACAACATTAGATGGCAGAATTGCAAATCCTAAACTAAAGTGCTGGGTAGTGTCCCAGTGCTAAGGGATCACTAATATTTGCCAAAGTAGTAGGTTTCTTAGGGCACAGGACTAAAGTCTGAGACTAGAGAAAGACAAAGCACCAGAACTGTATGGGGATAGGGCTCAGTGAATCCTGTGGAAAAAATACACACCATTCTACTTGGGTTTAGAGGCCCAAGAATGACTGTAACTTGGAGGACATGTGAGTCTAAAGCTTGTCTTAAGAACCAGTGTAATCTGGGTTTTGTACACACCATAAATGCTCCTGAGACAGCTAGTCCCTGAATCCAAGTTGACAGAATAACTCATTGTATCAGATCAGCAGAGACTTGGTATGGAGAGTTCCAATCATAAACTGTGCAAGGAAAGGTAAGAGCATTTATGTGGGTTTCTCAGACAGGTGTACTGCATGTAGCACACAGTTTGGATATGCATATGTGGTGTTGTACTGTGTGGTGAGCAGGCCTGCTTTTCATCCCTCCCAGATCCCACACAGCTAGCTTTACACCTGAAATAACAACAAACAAATTGTATTCATCTAAACACTGCCTGGCCCATTAGTTTCAGCCTCTTATTGGCTAATTCTCATATCTTGCTTTAACCCATATTTAGTAATCTGTGTAGTACCATGAGGTGGTGTCTTACCAGGAAGGATTCAATATGTCTGACCTGGTGGCTGGCTTCATGGCAACTGACCCAAAGAGGAGAGGCATGGCGATTGTCTGAAGTGTCTGCCTCACTGCCTTCTTCCCAGCATTCTATTCTGTCTACTCCACCTATCTAAATCCTGCCCTATCAAAAAGCCAAGGCAGTTTCTCTATTAACCAATGAGAGTCCTCCATCATTTCCCCTTTTTCTGTTTAAACAAAAAAGAAAAGCTTTAACTTCAACATAGTAAAATTTCATATAACAAAACAGTTATCAAGTAAGAATTACAGTTACAATATTTATATCTATTTTTTCTTGTATCATAACAAAGGAAAACAACTATAACTATTTATCTATTCTTCAACTCCATCAAAGACTCCAGAAGGATATAATATTACCTAAGTAAATGAGACATAAGCAACTTACAAAACTCTAGAAATCACAGAGACATCTCGCTGCCTGGATAGTCATCCAAAGTTCCTCTGTACCATTGGGGCATCCAGCTTCAGCCTTCAGGCCCACAGTATCCAGCAGACTTTTCCATGAAGCAGGAAATTTTAAAGACAGTTCAGTCACTTTCTGCTGTTTCTTGCAGAATGTCTTGCAGACTCTTTCATGAGTCAGGAACCCTGAAAGACCATCTCACCTTTAGGCAAGTTCAGCAGTCCTCTCTCTGTGGGTTCTCTGTGTCCAGTTTATGCAACAGTCCAGGCAAGAGCAGTTTCTTGCCCAAATGGCTATCAAACTCCATAAGGAGCTTCTTTGATGCCCATCTTCCTCTTGAAGTAGCTGGTGCTGCCAGGAGCAGATGTGTCTCATTGTCATGAAAAGCCCTAAGTTATTAAAACATTTAAATGCCATATTCTGTAGTCTTTGAAAGATATTAGGAATGCCTATCTAACTTAAATATATCTCTATATATCTAGAAAATCTAACTAACATGACTACAAGCTTGACTATTATCGATGATTATTCATTAACAACCTTTATTTCTTAATTATATATTACATTTTAAAAATGAACTACACAATCATAATACCTTAATCAGTGTCAGAAATACATATACGTATAACAAAATTGACCTTAAATTTAAATAACTAAAGCAACATCCATATCTATAACATATAACATGCAAATTATTCATATCTATAACATATCTCCCTTTAAATGTAAAAGAACATTTATAAACAATATTTAGGAATATGGGTGCAGTTATTTCTTTCCAAACTGCTTCATGATGAATGGGGGTGCTGTTATTCAGATCTTTCATGGTGTAACCTGTGTGCTAGATTTGTCTCAGTCGGCAGTTGAGCAAAGTAATTTCTTGAGGGTGTTCACAGCAACCTTTCAGGAGGGCGTGGTATATCATACCATATTGGGATAGAAGCAATCCACAGGGTCTCATCCTCTGTGAAAACAAAAGAAGGACTTTTCCAAAGCATCATAACCTTAGATCCAAATTTTGAAGTCAAGGTATTTTCAAAATATCAATGTTGGATTAGTTCAGCAGCATTTATAAACAAGTATCTTTTAGCAGCTGTTGCTTCTTCCTCAGCATTCAAACAAATCAAAGAGAGCATAATACCATACAGTATCAAGATTCTGTATGTATTTTTCATCTTTATGCGACTTTATTTTAACCTCTATTTCATTTATTTTTACTTTTACTTTTTGAGACAGGTTCTCTGTATATCTTTGTCCTGGAATAACTCTGTAAACCAGGCTGTCCTTGAACTCTCAGAGATCTGTCTGTCTCTGCCTCCCAGGCATTGGGATTAAAGGTATGTGCTACCACACCTTGAAGTTGCAGAGGTCAATCTACCTCTGCCTCTCAAGTGTTGGGATTAAAGGTGTGTACCACCACACTAAACTTCTCTCTCTCTCTTTTTAACTTTAAGAACTTTAACCTTTAGCCTACATATATTTTTAACACACTGTAAATCATTTAGAGGTTTTCTTCGACTTTGAATCTTTTTTTTTTTACTGTATCTCTCTCTTTTTGTGACCACATGAGTCTTTAATTTACCAAGCAATATTGGTAGGACAAAAGCCGTGGCTTTGGCGGCTGGATCCAGCCCATTCCTTAGCTTTCCAGCCTCATGGCAGAGGTTCCTGCAGGAGCCATGTGTATTGCCACAACTCTATGGCATTTCAAGGTCCCTGCCAGCAAGCAAGCTGCAGCATTCTGCTCACAGACCACACTTAGTCAGACTGCCTGCTTGAAAGAGTCAGAGTTTACCCTGGCAGGATGGCCAAGAAAGCCGGCATTTGAAAATGGCACAGCTATTTTTCGACTATGGCTGAAAACCAAAAATCATGCATTCAGCTTTTCATCAACACCGTTTAAACGTTTCGTGGCAGGACCTCTTAAAAGAGCTGCAGGTTTTTGCAGCTAAGGCTGAGTCAGGAAGCTTCTCATAGATGAGAGCACTTGCTTGCCTCTAGAAAGCAGATCAGACCTGAGAAATTGCTGCTACCTAGAAAAATGCTTTACTCTATTCTTTCCCAAGCTTTCTCAGGTTTTCTGTGGATTCAGTTATTCACGTTAGTGCCATTCTGTAGTCTTTGAAAGATATGAGGAATGTCTATCTAAAATATATCTATGCACATCTGAAAAAGAACCGCAAGAAAGCAAGCAAGTGGTTGCCAAGGTGAAATGTGTTTGAAAGGCATTTAGGTGGCAGGGACTGCCCTTGCTGCCTCCCTCCCTTATTCCCTCCCTCTCACCAAGCCATAATTGTGGCAGCCCCTTGGCCCCCTTGGTCCTTTCACTGATCAGTCGGATTATGTGTTTTGTTTCTTTAGACAAACTCTGTTTATGTATAGTTAATTGGTACATGTTGCATGTAGTATGAAATAGATATGTGATGTATCTGTGTGTAGTGAGAGCAGCAGGCCACGTTCCCGCTGCCCCGTTCCTGGCCGCCTGCTAGCTTATGCCCTGAAATAACAACACACAAATTGTATTCTTTTAAACACTGCCTGTCCCATTGGTTCCAGCCTCTTATTGTCTAATTCTCACATTTTGATTAACATGAAGTGGTGTCTTACCGGGAAAGATTCAGCATGTCTGACCTGGTGGCTGGCTTCATGGCAACTGCCCCAGAGAGGAGAGGCAGGGCAACTGCCTGAGCCATCTACCTCACTTTCTTCTTCCTGTTCTGTCTACTCCACCCACCTAAGGTCTGGCCTATTAAATGGGCCAAGGCAGTTTCTTTATTAATGAATGACATCAACACAAACAGAAGACTCTCCCACATCACCTGTGTTATTTATGTATATCCTATGTTGCATATACATGCAGCACACATTTCATGTAAATAGTGTGCTTCTACAGATTCACATGTAATAAGCAATAATGAATTTGACACCTTTGATTACAAAATCAAAGATGAATTAAAAGCAACCTAATAATGACAAGGCTGGCATTGATTGGTGGTCTGACCTAGGGACCATATGGAATCTGTATGCACATTGTGTATCCATTTTCATGGTCCCCAGTTATAGCTGAGAAAATAGACTTGGAGAGATCTGTGACAGGGAGGACTTTCTGCAACAAGCAGCAGAGCCAACACATATAGAAGGATTTATTTGACCCTGCAAAGATTTCTTTCAATTAGGAGAGCAACCTTGATTGTCTGTGTGCTTCTTTCTATTAGCTTAGAAGCAGGATTCCAAAGATCAAAAGGAAGGAAAAGTGTTGCAGCTTCTGTTCTTTCTTCATCAGGACCTACACTTGCCCTCACTGAGGCCTGGCTCAGGCCTATTGCCATCAACTGCACAATATTATAGGTTCAGTCCAGGGGGCAAGTAAGTGCAAGGAAGAAAGAGGCACTTTGACTTCCTAAAATATATTTTTAACAGAAACAGAAATGACAGAAGCTATCATTATCAAAAAGAATATTGACTCCTATGTGTGAGCAAGAACTTTCCATCTGTCCCATTAGTGGTGGCTTAAATCACTAAAATCTCCAAACTAAAGTTCTAAGGAATCTAGCTCGATATTCTTCAAAGTGTATCTCTGAGAGGTTGAATAAACATCCTTCAGTATCTTATGGCAGAACTTGCGTTAAAATCCACAATTTTCTGATTTTTTTTTTCACTATCCTATTTTGCTTCAATGGTTGGAATAATGGTGTGAAATCAAAGGAGAAGAATGGAAATTATTGAAGAAAATAACTGCTTCCTTCAAACTTCTATTTCTGGTCTATCCACAGAGTCACAGCTTTAGAAGAAACAGCTCTAATAAGGTACATTGTGACCATGTGTTCCAGAAACTAGGCACATTGTAATGATAAAAATACACTGATAATACTAGGAAATCGGGGGCCTTTGCATGGGATAGATACCATCTTGAGGTCATAAATGAAAATAAATCTGCTTTGTGTTCATTGTTTAGAAGGCTGGATGCAGTACCATTTCTCATATTAAAAAGAAACAGATAATTAGAAGTGCTTACTTGGAATGTAATGATTTCTCTCCTCTTTTGTGCTGGCCCTGCCACAGCTGTGCCCATTATTGCCAAGTGTCCCATCTGTTATCATCCATCCCAGGAGTTACTGAGGGTGGAATCATGAGTGTAGTCGGCTCTTCCATTCTGAAATAGGTGTGGGGGCTTTTCAGGACTCTGGGGTGAATGCCTTGAGAATCAGTCATCCCTATCATGAGGGGTTTGTTTCTTAATTTTTAATGTTTAATAGGTTGCTATTATTTTTAAAAATTGTTGACAATTTTGTACTAGACACATGGCTTTGTGATCATACTCAATTCCTCTCTCCAGCTACCTTTTCTTATCTCAACCCACTCCTACTGACAACTTTCTTCTTTCCAGCCAGTCCTAAGTCATGATACTCAGTTTTCCACTACAGAATTACATCTAGGTAGTCTGTCTGGTAGGTCACATTCCTGGAATCAAATGACGGATGCTTTCCACCTCAGAGAATTTTCCAGCAATTACAGTGGCAAGTGACCTATGGTTTATCAATGTAAACAAAATGATATGAGGATTAAAAAAATCTTACTTGTAAATTATTTAATAACTTTTATTGATCAATTAGCACACTAATGATGGAATTTTCACACATGCATATAACATTTGAGACACAGGCAAGGTGGTAACACTTACCATTTCACTCTTGTGCCGAAAACATCCCTAAACACTAAGATGTAAGACTAGTGCACTGATCCAGGCCCATCCTTCAGCTGACAAGAGCAATCACTGCAAACCCAACCAAGCAGATATAACAACACATAACTTTCCTACTCCTAACTCACAGAGGAGAACCAAGGCACATACTCATCCAGCCACATATGGCTTAAAGAAAGGGTAAAGTGAAAAAAGAAAACGAAGAAAAAAAGTTTTCATGAAAATTAAGAAAATGGGAAGTTTTCAAAAATGGGAATTTGTGTGGTTCACTAATCATCCAGATGATTTTGACTCTTACATAGTTGGTCCAACTGAGTCCCAAGGAGCCATAGTACAAGGAATGCTCTTGCAGTGCTGACAGTGTGTGAGAAGTCCTTGTGTCACCCCGCCATGAGGTGTCAACCTCTGGATGAGAAGCCACAGTCCCTAGTCATTGGGTTCAAGTAGGACGTGTCTGATAAGCACGAAGCTCTGGTGGTGGTAGAGTAGCCTTGATCTCAACTATTGTGTAGGGTGCTTTGTTGTATTGAGGAAACATCCCTGCTTGTTCCCTGGAAGTCATCTCAAAACAAATGAACCTGGAACAGACAGTTAAAGAAAAGCCACATTCAAAGGAACAGCAGCAAGCCCAGTGAGGGCAGAATATGACCCAGCGGGTCTGTTTAATGGAAGCAGGATCCTCACCAAGGGAGATTTTTTTGAAGCCAAATTATATTCCATGACTGGCTGTGGTAGAGGATTCTAGATTTGATCAAGTCAGGGAGTTCCCTGCTCGAAACAGAGGAAACAATGGCTGACTAAATCCTGTCTCAACTCTCTTCCTTGGCTTCGCTGCCTTAGAAGTGGAGGCCTGTGAGAGCCAAGGGTGCCTCCACTGTGAGTACTTGCTTTCTTCTGGGGTAGACGGCTGCCATTTGTAGAACCATGGATGAGGTACCTTCCCTACTCTCTCAGAATATATTCATCATAAGAGGAATCCCACCTAAGAAGCACAGCTGACTACTTTTAAATATTAGTTTTGAATTCTAATGTAATTACATTTCCCTCTTCCCTTTTTCTCTCTCCAAGCTCTCCCGCATACTTTTTTCTTTCAAAATCATGGCTTCTTTTTTCATTGTTATAAATGCATAATAAACACACACACACACACACACACACATATATTTAAATGCATAAATACAACCTGCTCAGTCTGTAAGTCTGTTGTCTGTATAATGTTACCTGTATTATATGTATGTATGTTTTGGGGCTGACCCTTTGTATTAGACAACCAATTGATGTGCCCAGGGACACTTTTTCCTTCAGCTCTCAGCATTCTTCAGTAGCCTGTAGTTCTTTGTGTAGAACTGAGGCCTTGTGTGCTTTTTCCTATCCATTTTGGCATGTTATTGGTATCATCTTTATCAAGCTCGTGTTTAGACATTCATGTTTGTGGGACTTTATGGGTGTAGCTTTTGATATTATAAGTGACACAATCTCATAGCAAACTTCCTGATCTTCTGACCTTACAATATTTCCAACCTCTATTCTGCAATATTCCCCAAGTCTTATGCATAGCAGTATTTTGTAGATGGCTTCCTTGGGAATGAGTTCCCCAACTTTACCTTTTGGTTGGTTGTAATTTTTTGTAGTGGTATTTCATCTGTTGCAAAGAGAAGTTTCCTTAATGAGGAATGAGATCTACATTTATCTGTGGGATGAAGGACAAATGTTTATATTGTTATTAGGGATGATGCTGTTTTAGTGAAATGGGAATTGAAGATTCTCCTGCAAGATCCACGGCTTCACTAGCAGTCCTTCCTTTAATACATTCTTCTAGTCTTTGAGAGCAAAATTTATTGCCCTGGAGGTTTCAAATTGTATCTAACCATAAAATTTTTTGAAAGATAACTACAGTAACAGATGTCTGTCTTGAGCCTAAAAATATTGCATACCACGCTATGACAATCCCCCAAGTTTGAATATGAAACCCCAGGTCTTAAAAGAGCCACTCCAGAGCCCAGAGACCTAAATATGGGCCAGTGATATAGATGTATTTGCCTTGACCCAAGGATGCAAAGAGTAGAGAGAAAGAAAATTGATATGGTATACTTTTTGAATAGTTTGGGTGGAAAATGATTGACATCAAAAGAAAATATATAATTGCAAAGTGGGAATGAATATTTGTACAAATAAAATAATGATCAAAATAATACCAACAACTACTGTATATTATTTTTCAAAAAAGATAAAATATTTCACAAACATGCAATTTCTAGGTAGATTCAATATAAAGAACTTTGTATGGGAAATATAAGCATGTAAAATAGGGAGTAAGGGCTGTCCTCTAGAAAGCATCATCACATTGCAAAAGAGAAGGGATGCTTGCTAAACCATGATCACTTTCTGATGACATATGCAGTGTGTTAAAATGTCTGAGAAATGTGATTTTCTTGTATTTATTTGTTTTATAAACCTTGGTTCAGAATAAGTTCATTTTGATTCAGGATAACTCAAAGGACGTTTTGGGCACGATGCAAAAGACAGTGATGAATAGATGCAGGATTGAAACAAATAATACGAGGCCACAGGTTCCTGTAAAGAGCAAGGACCAATGTCATCTGCAAGCAACAGCTTTTCATAAACCATAATATGATAACTTCTGTCAGTATTTTCTAATCATACATGGAAACCAGAAGAAAATTCAGAAGGGATTCTTAACCCTGAAAATGGCAATACTTATGCAGATAGGCCCATACACTAGATATTTACAGTCATGAAACATTTCATATTGTAAAGAGTGTTTGGAGGTGGAAAGAAGGCGTTTCTAGTTTCTAAGAAATGTGTAATCTTAGTTGATCCCTAACTTTCTATAAGTATGCTATTCTTCCAAGAATCTGAGATTCATCTTTTTAAGACTTAATATGTTCGTGGCCATATGTTCTGAATAGCTCAGTTAGTCTACGTGTTTCATGACAAGGTACACACCTGAGTTCACATGCAGAGGCATAGCGTTCACACACGTGGATGGACTGCATGCACATACTCTCACCTCCACTGCCAATCCATTATTATCTAGTTTTAGATGCTGCTCTTCATCTTTCACTTTGGGTTCACAGTACAGACGCACTGCAAAGAAGGAATGGTGATCCATAATGAACCCTTTTGGTTTGAGCTTTTAAGTGTCTCTTCTTCCTTTGCTTTCTTAAAGCTTTTTGTTTCCCTGTGATAACTGAGAAACACTTCTCTACATTCATGCACAAAGCGGGCCCTATGGTCTCTAATCTAGTGTGAAGAAAGACCAGTTGACCCTGTTTGTAGACAAATTATTTCTGCTTTTTCCTACATTTCTGGTTCTAATCTATGATTGGAGGGAAATGAAGCTTTGAATACTTTTCACTTCATTTTAACATAATGAGGAACCTGTCTGTGTATTCAAAATTATAGGTGATAAAATCATATGCCCTCTCCAAATTGTGTACATCATAGTTAATAGCGTTGTCTCACAGTTTATAAGACAAAGAGTGGGTAAGAAAGTTATTTTCCTGACCAGAATCTGTTAAACCTACTTCTGTAACTTCTGTCTTATGGCCAAAGTGGCTTTTCTCCACAACCTACTCCTGCATTTCTGCTCTCTTATTTTGGATAATAGACCTCTTTCCGAGTATCGTGTAACTGCTATTGCTCATGCTTCCTCTATGTTCACAAATTTTCTTCTGAAACACAGGTTCCACAGCAGTTATTGCCTTGTTCTTTTGCCGCATAGAAGAGCTTATTCAAGATCCGAAGACATTTATTACAGCCCTGTCCATATACTCTGTGTCTTCATAGCTCCCTTCTCTGAAGCATAGGCCCCTTAGCACCTGTAAATCTTCTCTTGAAATGGATCTTAATACTATGTTACACAGCCTGATGCCACTTCTCTGGTCTTCCTGTTCAAATTCAACTGCATTTGCACAATCAGCCCTATCTCTCTCTTTTTTTTTTAAAGAAAAACTGTCATCTCAGTTCGTGGACCTTCCACATTTCACCATTTCACTAGGTGATGCTGTAAATGTTGCTACCCAGGCCTCTCCTGCTTCGTTACTCCCCAGGGTTAATTGCTTTCTATTACTATCCATATTAGTTACTCCATGGTTATCTCCACAGTGTGTATGCTGCCAGGATGGGGATACTTCTCTTGTTCTAGAGAAGCTCCAGATATAAAAAAATACATGATGCATAATAATTGTTCAATTATTTGTTGAATGAAGGCATTTCTGTTCTTATTTTAAATGTATTTTGAATTAATATAAAACACCACTTCCCCTTGCTTTTCCTCCTCTGAACCCCTCCTCCCACACCCCAATGCCATCTAAAATTAACGGCATTTTTCTCCTTGGTTATTATTGTGGCATAGAGATGTAGATACAAACATATATAAACAACAACCTGCCAAGTCTGTTTTTGTTGCTTAGGTTTATATAATCTCAGTCCTGATCATTTTGTATTTGGAAGCCAATTAGGAACCCATCCCCAGGAAAAGCTAATTCTTTATCTCTCAGCAGTTGGTAGTTGCTTGCAGTTCTTTGTCTAGGGTTGAACCTCTGTGGGATTTCCTTCTTCCGCATTAGCGTAGTTTTAAAATTTCTAAATGTTATTTGTCATATTTGTTATAATTTGGATTTTAAATGTTCCCCATAGACTCATGTGTTTGATCACCTGGTCCCCAGACGTGATGCTGTTTGGGACGGCTTTATGGGGTGAGGTCTTCCTGGAGGAAGTAAGTCTTCCCAATGTCCCCTTTTTTCCTCATTTTTTTTTTATTAAAGATTTCCATCTCCTTCCCTCCCCCTCCCCCTTCCCTCCCCTCCCTTCCACCCAACCCCCCACTCCACCCCTCTCCAAGACAAAGAGCCATCAGGGTTCCCTTCACTATGTTAAGTCCAAGGTCCTCCCAGCTCCCCCTAAGTCCAGGAAAGTGAGCAACCAAACTGACAAGGCTCACAGTGAGCCCGTCCATGCTGTAGAGTTCACGTCCATTGAGACGGTGGGACAGATCTAACGGGAGACCACAAAGTCCAGTTGGAATGGGACTGATGGAACAGGGGACCAAACCGGACTCCCAATGTCCCTTTTATTCTGTGTTTTCTGACTATCGATGCACTATGATCAGCATCCTCACACACGTACTGCTAGGCCATCGTCGGTGGATACTGCACCCTCAAACTATAAGCCAAAAAAATCCCTTTATCTCTGCAGTTATTTTTCATGAGGTTTTTTGGTCACGACATAACAAAAATAATGAAGACAGCATTCAACTGTATTCCATAATTTCAATTCATAATTCCAATGCCTGTAAGATAGACATTTCATATTTTTAAAATTATTAGATCTAAAAATACCAATTAAAATTTTCACTGCCTCCCCTCCTCCCATTCCCTCCATACACCCTCCCACCCCACCCCCAATTAATCCTCAGAGAGGGTAAGACACATTGCTTTCTGGAAGGTCCAAGGCCCTCCCTACTATATCTAGGCTGAACAAGGTATACATCCAAAGAGAATAGGTTCCCAAAAAGCCAGCACATGCAATAGAGATAAATCCTGGTGCCACTACCAGTGACTCCTCAGTCTGCCCTAGCCGTGCAACTGTCAACCATATTCAGAGGGATTTGTTTGGTCCTATGCTTGTTCCTTCCCAGTTCAGTTGGAATTGGTGAGCTCCCATTAGCTCAGGTAAACTATTTCAGTGAATGAACCCTTCATGGTCTTGACCATTTTGCTCATATTCTCATTCCTTCCACTCTTCAACTGAACCTTGGGAGCTCAGTCCAGTGCTCCTATGTGTGTCTCTGACTCTGTTTCCATCTGTTGTTGAATGAATGTTCTATGGTTATATTTATGATAATCATCAGTCTGACTACAAGGCAAGTCAAGATCAGCACCCCCTCTCCTCTATTTCTTAGGGTCTTAGGCAAAGTCATCCTTGTGGATTTCTAGGAATGTCTCTAAAGCCAGGATTCTGCTAACCCTATAATGGCTTCCTCAATCAAGCTATCTCTTTCGTTGCTTTCATCTCTGTACTTCCTCCATCTCAACTATCCCATTCACTCAAGTTCTCCTCAACCTTCCCCTTCTTCTGTTCTCTTCCTCTTCTACCTTTCCTTCTACCCCAACCCTGAAGCTCCCAATTTTGTCAGGCAATCTTGCCTGTTTCCAATTTCCAGGTGGGTGTATATATGATTTTATTTGGGTTCACCTTATTACTTAGTTTCTCTAGAATCATGAACTATAGGCTCAATGTCCTTTGTTTATAGCTAGTATCCACTTATGAGTGAGTTCTTACCATATTCATCATTTTGGTTCTGGATTACCTCACTCAGGATAGTGTTTTCTAATTCCATGCATTTGCATGAAAAATTCAAGATGTCCTTCTTTTTTACCACTGACTAGTACTCTCATAGATAAATGTGCCACATTTTCTTTATCCATTCTACAGTTGAGGAGCATCTAGATTGTTTCCAGGTTCTAGCTATTACAAATAATGCTTCTATGAGCATAGCTGAATAAATATCTTTGTAGTATGATTGAGCATCTTTTGGGTATATGCCCAAGTGTGGTATTGCTGGATCCTGAGGTAGGTTGATTCCCAATTTTCTGAGAAAACGCCATGCTGATTTCCAAAGTGGTTGTATAAGTTTGCATTCCTACCAACAATGGATGAGTGTTCCCTTATTCCACATCCTCTCCAGCATAAGCTATCATTAGTATTTTTGATCTTAGCCATTCTGTCAGGTGTAAGATGATATCTCAGAGTTCTTTTGATTTGCATTTCCCAAATAGCTAAGGATGTTGAACATTTCTTTAAGTATCTTTTGGCCATTTGTGATTCTTCTGTTGATAATTCTCTGTTTAGTTCAGTACCCCATTTTTAATTGTTATTTATAATTTTAATGTCTAATTTCTTGAGTTCTTTATATATTTTGGAGATCAGTCCTTTGTTTTTTTTTTTTTTTTTTTTTTTTTTTTTTTTTTTTCAGTCCTTTGTCTGATGTGGGGTTGGTGAAGATCTTTTCCCATTCAGTAGGCTGCCTTTTGTCTTATTAACTGTATCCTTTGCTTTACAGAAGCTTCTCAGTTTCAGGAGGTCCCATTTATTTATTGTTGCTCTCAGTGTCTGTGCTACTGGGGTTTTATTTAGGAAGTGGTCTCCTGTGCCTATGAACTGAAGACTTCTTCCCACTTTCTCTTCTATCAGATTCAGTGTAGTCAGATTTATATTAAGGTCTTTAATTCATTTGGACTTGAGTTTTGTGCATGGGGATAGATATGAATCTATTTTTATTCTTCTACATGTTGACATCCAGTTATGCCAGCACCCTTTGTTGAAGATGCTTTCTTTTTTCCATTGTATAATTTTAGTTTCTTTGTCAAAAATCAGGTGTTCATAAGTGTGCAATTTAATATTCAGGTTTTCAATTTGATTCCACTGACCAATGTCTCTGTTTGAATGCCAATACCAAGCTCTTCTCATTACCGTGGCTCTGTAATAGAGCTTGATGTTAAGGATGGTGATGCCTCCAGAAGTTCCTTTATTGTACATAATTGTTTTAGCTAACCTGGGTTTTTTGTTTTTCCATATGAAGTTGATTATTTTTCTTTCAAGGTATGTGGAGAATAGTGTTGGAATTTTGATGGGGATTGCATTGAATCTATAGTTTGCTTTTGGTAGAATTACCATTTTTACCATGTTGATCCTTCCTATCCAAGAACATGGGAGATCTTTACATTTTTTGGTTTTTTTTTTTCTTCAATTTCTTTCTTTAAAGACTTAAAGTTCTTGGAAAAATTTAAAGGTCTTTCATTTCTTTGGTTAGTGCTACCCCAAGATATTTTATGTTATTTGTGGCTATTGTCAAAGGTGATGTTTCTCTGATTTCCCTCTCAACTTCTTTATCATTTGTATATAGGAGGGCTACTGACTTTTTTTTTTGAGTTGATCTTGTAACCTGCCACATCACTGAAGATATTTATCAGCTGTGGGAATTCTCTGGTAGAGATTTTGGGATCACTTATATACACTGTCATATAATATGCAAATAAGAAAGTTTGACTTCTTTCTTTCCAATATGAATCCCCTTGATCTCCTTTTATTGTCTTATTGCTAGTGCTAAAATATCAAGAACTATGTTGAAGAGATACAGAGAAAGTGGACAGCCTTGTCTTCTTCCTGATTTTAGTAGAATCGCTTTGAGTTTCTCTCCATTTAATTTGATTCTAGCTGTTGGCTTGCTGTATATTGCTTTTATTATTTTTAGATAGGTTCCTTGTATCTCTTATCTTTCCAAGACCTTTATCATGAAGGGGTGTTAGAATTTGTCAAATGCTTTTTCAGCATTTAATGAAATGATCATATGTCTTTTTCTTTCAGTTTATTTATATGATAGATTACATTGATAGATTTTTGTATGTTGAACCACTCCTGCATCTCTGGGATGAAGGTGACTTAATCATGGTAGATGTTTTTTTATGTGTTCTTGGATTCATTTTGCAGGTATTTTATTGAGTATTTTTTAAATATTTATATATTTATTATGTATACAATATTCTGCATTTATGCCTGCATGCCAGAAGAGGGCACCAGACCCCATTACAGATGCTTGTGAGCCACCATGTGGTTGCCGGGAATTGAACTCAGGACCTTTGGAAGAGCAAGCAATGCTCTTAACCTCTGAGCCATCTCTCCAGCCCCTTATTGAGTACTTTTTGCATCCATGTTTATGAGTGAGATTCTCTTTCTCGGTTGAGTTGTTGTGTTGTTGTGGGATCAGTGTAACTGTAGCCTCATAAAAAGAGTTTGACAATGTCCCTTCTCTTTTATGTGGGACACTTTGAGGAGTATAGGTATTAGCTCTTCTTAGAAGTTCTGGTAGAATTCTGCACTAAAACCATCTGGCCCTGGGCCTTTTTTGTTTGGGAGGTTTTTGATGACATCTTCTATTTTCTCATGACATACAGGTTTATCTAAATTGTTCACCTGGTCTTGATTTAATTTTGGTATATGCTAAAATTTTTTCCATTTCTTTTCCATTTTTCAATTTTTGTGGAGTACAGGTTTTTGTAGTATGACCTAATGATTCTCTGAATTTCATCAGTGTTTGTTGTTATCTCTCCCTTTTCATTTCTGATTTTGTTAATTTGGATGTTCTCTCTCATCTTTTGGTTAGTTTGAATAAGGGTTTGTCAATCTTGTTAATTTTCCCAAAGAACCAGCTCTTTGTTTTATTGTTTCTCTGTTATTGTTTTCTGTGTTTCTATTTTGTTGATTTCAGCCCTCACTTTATTTCCTGTCTTTTTCTCCTCCTGCATGAGTCTGCTTCTTTTTTTCTAGAGTTTTAAGGTGTGCTGTTAAATGTCTAATGTGAGTTTCTCTGTTTTCTTTATGTGGGTACTTAGTGCTATGAACTTTTCTCTTAGCACTGCTTTCATAGTGTTCCATAGGTTTGGATATGTTGTGCCTTCATTTTCATTGAATTCAAGGAAGACTTGAATTTTTTTCTTTCATTCTTCCTTGACCCAGGGGTGTTTCAGTAGTTGATTGTTCAATTTCCGTGAGTTTGTAGGTTTTCTGAGAGTAGTATTGTTATTAAATTCTAACTCTAATCCCTGGTGATCCAATAAGACACAGGGTATTACTCCAATTTTTTTGTATTTGTGGAGGTTTGCTTTGTTACTATGTAGGTGACCAATTTTAGAGAATGTTCGATGAGATGCTGAGAAGAAGGAATATTCTTTTGTGTTTGAATGGAATGTTCTATAGATATCTGTTAAGTCCATTTGAATCATTACATCTGTTAGTTCTCTTATTTTTCTGTTAAGTTTCTGTCTGGTTGACCTGTCCATTGGCAAGAGAGGAGAGTTGAAATCTTTTTCTATTAGTGTGTGGGGTTTGATGTGCAATTTAAGTTTTAGTAATGTTTTTTCTTACATAAGTGGGTGCTCTTGTATTAGGGGCATAGATGTTCCTAACTGAGACATCATCTTGATGAATTGTTCCTGTTATGAGTATAAAGTGTCCTTCTCCATCTCTTCTGATTGATTTATTTTGAAATCAATTTTGTTAGTTATTAGCATAGCTACACCCACTTGTTTCTTTGCTACATTTGATTGGAAAACCTTTTCCCGACAGTTTACTTTGAGGTAGTGTCTGTCCTTGAGGTTGAGGTGTGTTTCTTGTATACAGCAGAAGGCTGGATCCTGTTTGTGTATCCATTCTCTTAGCTTGTGTCATTTTATGAGTGAATTGAGTCCATTGATATGAAGTGATATTAATGACCAGTGGTTGTTAACTCCACTTATTTTTCAGTAGTGGCCTTTGTGTGTTTCCCTTCTTTGAGTTATGCTGGTGGGGGTTATCAGATGCCTGTGTTTTTGTGGGTGTAGTTAACTTTCATGGGTTGAGGTTTTCCTTTTAGTACTTTCTGTCAGGCTGGGTTTGTGGATACGTATTATTTAGATCTGTTTTTGTCATGGAATATCTTATTTTATCCATCAATGGTGAAGGAAAGCTTTGCTGGGTATAGTAGTCTGGGCTTGCATCCATTGTCTTTTAGTGCCTGCAGCACATCTATTCAGGACCTTCTGGCTTTCTTGGTTTCCACCAAGAAGTCTGGTGTAATTCTGATAGGTTTACCTTTATATACTACTTGTCCTTTTTCCTTTGCAGCTCTTAATATTCTTTCTTCATTCTGTATGTTTTGTGTTTTGATTATTATATGACAAGGGGATTTTTTTTTGATCCAGTCTATTTGGTGTTCGGTAATCTTCTTGTACCTTCATAGGGCTATTCTTTTTTATGTTTGGAAAGTTTTCTTTTATGATTTTGTTGAATATATTTTCTGTGCCTTTGAGCTGGAGTTCTCCCTCTTCTATCCTTATTATTCTTAGTTTTGGTCTCTTAATGGTATCCCAGATTTCCTGGATGTTTTGTGTTAAGAATTTGTTGGATTTAATGTTTTCTTTGACCAATGAGTCTATTTCCTCTATAGTATCTTCAGAGGCTGAGATTTTTTCTTCTGTCTCTTGTATTCTGTTGGTTATACTTGTCTCTGAAGTTCTTGTTTATTTACCAAGATTTACCATATACAGAATTCCTTCTGTTTGTGTTTTCTTTTTTACCTTTATTTCAGTCTTAAAGTCTTAAACTGTTTTCTTCATCTGTTTGTTTTTCTTGGTTTTCTTGGATTTCCTTGAGGGATTTATTAATTTCTTCCATTTTTTGTTTGTCTTTCCATTTCTTTTTTTTTTATTTTATTTATTTGTTTTTTTTTTTTTTGGTTTTTCGAGACAGGGTTTCTCTGCAGCTTTTAGAGCCTGTCCTGGAGCTAGCTCTTGTAGACCAGGCTGGTCTCGAACTCACAGAGATCCGCCTGCCTCTACCTCCCGAGTGCTGGGATTAAAGGTGTGCACCACCACCGCCCGGCTATGTCTTTCCATTTCTTTAAGGGAGTTTTTCATTTCCTCTTTAAAGTTCTCCATCATTTTCATAAAGATACCTTTAAAGTCGTGTTCTTCTGCTTCTTCTGGGTTAGGATGATCAAGTCTTCCTGTTGTGTGACCGCTGGGTTCTTGAGTTACCATGTTGCTTTTTATGTTGTTAGAGGAATTCTTGCATTGGTACCTACCCATCTCTTCCTTAAGATAAGGCCTCCAGTGTCTTTGTGTCTTGGTCCAATCCTTGCAGTGGCTGTCTGAGTGTTTGAGAGTTTTTCTTGGTCTGCTCTGTATTTTCAATATCTGTCTCAGAAAGCCTCTGACGTGTCTATATGCCTGCTCTCTTGGTCTTCTCTCCTGATTTCTTCTCTTGGTGTTCTCTCTTAATTCCCTCAGTGTTGCAGCAAGCTCTCAGCTCTTAGGCAGGATGTGGCTAGTAGCTTGGGGGAACTAATGAATGGGTTTGGGTTTTGGGGCAGCCTAGCCACAGCAAACTCCCTGCTGGCTAGAAAAGCCAAGGGAGTTGGGGGAGAGGCCCGGGGTTTTGTCCCACTGGGAAGGACCTAGAGAGTGGGTCATCCCACCATGTGGCTGCTCATTCACCTCTTAAGTCCCCTCAGTATTGGAGAAAACTGCCTTTCAGAGTTCCACCCAGATTAAAGGAGGATAGTTTGGTGATGCGGTGTGGCTAGTAGGCTTGATAGGTTTGTCTTTTGGGGGAGCCTGGCCACAGGGAACTCCCTGCTGTCTGGCTAGAAAAGCCAAGGGAGTTGGGAGAGGGGTCCATGGTTTTGTCCCACTGAAAATAACCTATAGAGTGGGGTGTCCTGCTATGTGGCTGTTCATTCACCTCTTAAATCCCCTCAGTATTGGAGCAAGCTGTTTTTCTGCTACTCAAGTTTCTAAGCATAATTTTTTATTGCTTATAATTGTTGCATGGTAAGCTAAATTATTATTTATGTAAAATTTATATTTTATTTTGTATATTTTCTCTCTGTTGCGTGTGTGTGTGTGTGTGTGTGTGTGTGTGTGTTGGTGCATGTAGATGTATGGTAGCTGTGCATGTATTTGTGTTGGATGTGGAAGAAAGAGGTTACCCTGGGTTTCATTCAAACTTAAGAAATGTCTACATATTTTTGAGACAGGGTCTTTCTCTTGCACCTGAGACCTTTCATTTAAGCTAGGTTGTCAAGTCACTGATCCATAAGGATTTTCCTGTCTCCTCCTTTCTAGTGCTGGTATTAAACATATGTCTTCACATATATTTGACTACAGAGGATCAAACCAGTTATTATGCTTATGTAGTAAACACTGTAACTACTGAGTCCCTCATTTGCTTATTTTATTAGAGTCTAACATTTACATTGCCTTCTACTATGGGTAATAAAATTACCCATAAGAAAACATGATATATGTGGCATTATAAGTTTATAACTTCCACTATAGGAATATCTATTACTAGGAGATTTGAATATCAGTCATGTGAATGCATGGTTTTCATAGATAATACCAAGTTACCGTTGAAAGTGATATGCAAGTTTGCATTCTTGTTTTAAGTATAAGAATGTTCCAATTCCCTTAAATATAATATACTTTTCTAACCATTAACAAGAGGATTATTGTGGAGATGTACTATATATTTAACTTAATTTTTCTTCAAAATTATCCAACTGCAAATGTATCTTAACATATTTCCTGAAGTAAATTAGTGAACTTTTTGAGTTTACTTTATTATTTGTTTATTTTTGTACCTTTGATGCATTTTACTTATTAGGGTTTTGGAAATTGTGCTTCAGAAATGTATTTTGTCATAGAAATATTAATATGTCAAGTTTTAATTTCAATTTTAAGTCTTTCACCCATATTTACCAGTTAAATGAATACTTTAAACTTTAATAGAGTCATTTCTAGCAACTTTAAAAATATCTCAACAGCTTTGTGTCCTTAATGTTTCTTGAGGGAATTTCCTACTTTTAGATAAAAAGTTATCTTGTTTTAGCTTTCACACTTAAATCTTTAATGTTACATAAACCATGTAATTAATTAAGATACTAATTCAGCATTTTATTTCCTGTAAAGCTATCATCTAAATAAGCAATTAGCTTTTCTTTTATTACTGGTTTACTAGTGTCACATTCATTACATATCAAATTTTATTCTTTCTGAGGTTTAATTTATGAATTTTTATGAGCAGTTTACACTTTGATTGGCACAACAGTACTGTGTATTTGTATTTAACATTTGTGTCATACATTATATTGAATCTTAAATTCCTTTATGACATTTCTGTTTTATTTTATTGACGATAATCTTCAAGAATCTTTATTCTCTCACATAATTAAAAAATAATTTTGTTGAACACTTGAAAAACATATTAGTTTAAAACATCATGTCATTAAATTTTAAATTTATTGATTAATTTGGCATTAAATGACACACTTTCTTTTCTTCTTTTTTTTTTTTTTTTGTTGTTGTTGGATTGGGTTTTAGGAATCTCCCTGGAATGTGCTTCCTATATGGAAACTTCATTCCTCAGTGCACAGTTTTTAATCTGCTACTATTGATACAAAGAAACTTTTATATTTCAATATTTATGGTAACAGATCTTTCCTTGACTCATTTATGATAACATCAAAAGGCTGCTGTTGGTTGGTTTTAAATGAGTGTGAACCATGAAGATTTTAAGTATTTACTTTTCCCACATTGGTAAATGTGTTCTTTTTTTTTTTTTTTTTTTTCTGTACTTAGTGATTTCAGGCCCTATTGTCCAGCTGGCAGTCTTTCCGTGTCCCTTTAGAGACTGTGGAAAATAAATAGGCAACAGTAACAAATACGGTAGCAAGAGAATTGATGTGTGTTCAAGAACAGATTAAGCTACATAGTGAGTTCTAGGCCAAACTGTACTACTATTAAGACACTGTCTTAAAAAAAAACTTCCCTAACAAAAACCAAACAAACAGAAACAAAACACTGTCTGGAACTGAATAAAAAAATAGCCAGCAGTAAACAGCATATGGATTACTAAAAAGTGATATTAACCTAAAAATTTAAATATGTTGATGTAAATTAAAATTAAAATTACTTATATTTTGTGAGAAATAATGAAAATAGTGTTTGAAGCTTATAGCTGTTACTTAATGTATAATAGGGAAGAAGTAAAAGCTGAAATCAGTGATCTATGTTTCTGTTAATTCAAACTAAGTGAGTTTATAGAGATAAATGAAGGGAGAATGAAGGAAGAGGGAGACTTAAATAGGTTGGGGATGGAAAGAACAGTATAGTGAAGGATACTTATTAGCACAGACATCTGAGGAAGCCATTTGGACACCTACTACTGAAGAAACATTATGCACAAATGCACTTATAGAAGGAGTTCAAATGGGATTATCCCATAAGAGGGGACAATTGGCTAGTGAATTAAAAATCTCACTGTCAGGTGAGGGATACTCCTTTTCAAGTTGTTGGTCAATGGCATCACATAGACCACAAATATATCACATGCTCTTGCTTTTGCTCTTAGTTACTTTACAGAAATTGAGTGTGGGAGCCTGTTGTTGAAGACACCACATGATTGAGTTATAGAACATAGCAAACTAAAGCTGGTACTAACTTAGAAGCTTAATTCTCCCTGGCTAGGTCTCAGTGTTGGAACATTATATGTACAGTACTGGGAAGAGGAAAATATTCAATAATCTTACCCATATGGGAACACAGCAGGACACAATAATGAATGGACTAGCAAGATATGTTCCTATGCCTCATCATACAACAGTGGCATGAGTGTTATGGATATAACCAACAACTTTCTCATTGAATTTAAGACATTCATCACAAGATGAAACTAACTCCTAGGATCATTGACCTTGCCAAAAACTATATTTTGTTAAGACATAGGCATAATCTAACATGATTATTCTGCTAAATAACATAGTCATAAATTATCCCCAAAGTTCTTATCCTTATATAAGTAGAAGTTTCTTTTAGCAGTACATGACAATTAATAAAGGGATGCACAATGGTCAAAGTGATGAAACTAAGAGGCTGGGGAGTGCTGCGCCCTAAATGGCAAATCTGTATTATAACCCTATGCCTGAGGTTCATGGACCACTGCAGAAAAGTAGGTAGTAAGATTCTAAGAGCCATAACTTAGACACAATAAAGTGAATTTCAATATAGAGTAACTTTCAAGATAGTGAACTTAAAGTGGACCAAAGATTTTTTTGTAAAATATTCAATATTATCTCTCAGAAGATAGTATAAAGAAAATCTATCATATCTTAAGCTTGTGATAATTTTTCATGGTTTTTTTTTTGAGACAGGGTTTCCCTGTAGTTTCTAGAGCCTGTCCTGGAACTAGCTCTTGTAGACCAGGCTGGCCTCGAACTCAGAGATCCGCCTGCCGCTGCCTCCCGAGTGCTGGGATTAAAGGCGTGCGCCACCACCGCCTGGCTTTTTCATGTTTTTATAAATATAAAAACCATGATTTTTGAGTGAAAAATAAATGCCAGGCATAACTTTACCAAAATTAAATCTTCCTCTACTATTATAGGCTTGCAGAATACCTAAGATTAAAGAAGAACATGAAATGATAGGAAATATTATGACAATGAAAAGATAATCTACATATTATCTAGCATCTATTATATTAATCTGTCATCTATCTGTCTATTATATATGTATATCTATCCTCTATCTATCAATCAAAATAATGCAAAGCAAATAACTGTGTGTGTAAAATGTAGAAACATTTAAAACTCAAAGACAAGAAAAAGAAACATTAATTAAAAATGAATGAGCATAATAAATGTCTCATAAGAGGATATACAGCTTATAAATGAGCTCATGAGAAGATACTGGGTATAATTTATTATCATATAATTTCTGATTAAATCAACCAGCTATTAATGAGCACTTTTTATAAGACTAAACTCTGAACACTGACATCCAAACAAAGCTTTTAGGAAATTAATTTTTCTTCCACTTTTTCCCCCTTTACTCGAGTGTACAGAGCAGCTCAGGACTACTCTGTGTCTCCTCCAGGAAAGCTGGCCAGCAAGCTGTCCTGAAGTTTTCTGCTACCACTGGAACTACTCCAATGGCTGACTGATTCATGCCTGGGTTCAAGATGGCTTCAGGGAGTCACAGCTTCTAGTGGTGACTGATCCCAGGGCTGAACACCAGCCCTTCACAGAGTTGTCTTTGGGTCAACTTGCTCACCATTGCTCTGTGTAACACCCTCTCCTCTGTGCCATGTGAACACACATATTCCATGCACCAACAAGGGAACTCACTTAGTGGGACAATTGGGTTCTTACTGTGGTTTTTGTGGGACAGTAAAACTGAACAATAGATTTGATGATAAATTTTGTAATCATTTTGAAGAACACTACGTCCACTTTTATTATCTGCTCCTGTCTCTGTACCCCCTTCTTTTGACTGAAGATTTACTCAGAATCTCCACAGTTTATAAGTGATGATATCCTTTTATGGATGAAGAAATAAACAGATTATAGTATATCCACATGATGAGATATTATCCAGCAAAAAATACATGTTGTCTTGAGCAGCTTAGCTGCCAGAAAGTCATTATATGATACGAGATCCCGGCTTTGTTTGAAGAACACTGCTCTTGATTGTGTGCACGTCAAAAGTGAAGAAGCTCTGTTTTCTTCTTCTCATAAGAAGACCAACTATCCAAACCTTATGACCTGATCAAAACCCAATAACTTGCCTGGCGGTGGTGGCGCATGCCTTTAATCCCAGCACTCAGGAGGCAGAGGCAGGCAGATCTCTGAGTTTGAGGCCAGCCTGGTCTACAAGAGCTAGATCCAGGACAGGCTCTAGAAACTACAGGGAAACCCTGTCTCGAAAAACCAAAAAAAAAAAAAAAAAAAAAAAAAAAAAAAAAAAAAAAAAAAAAAAAAAAAAAAAAAAAAAAAACAATAACTTTCAGAAGGCTTCATCTCCAATAATCTCCAATATCATCACATTGATGATTTATATTTTGACATAGTTTTGACATAGGAATAATGTGGAAGAGGATCATAATTAGGTCCAACAGTATCAAGCCATGAAAATCCTTGGAGGAAATGTAAATACATTCTCATAGGTAAAAGAAAGCAATTTGAAAATCCAATATGCTTTAAAATTCTAACTATATCACATTCTGAAATTCTGTGGCAACATAAAAGGTTGAGTACTTCTGGGGATTTAGTAAGAAGCCACAGAGAGGCACAGGAAGTCTAACATGGGAAATTTTTTATAATGAAACATTCTGTAAAATAGCTTAATGGTGACGATGCAAATTTAAATGTTGGTAAAATTCATCCTATATACCACAAGAAGAAAGATCCAAGGCCTAAAGAAAACAGTGCCTTGTAATTAATAATATATAAATATAGGCTTTGTTCAGCTGTTATAAACATATAACACTAATGGGAGACATTAAAGATTAAAAAGTTCCTGGGGTTTATGGGAAACTTTGTACTTTGGTTAATTTTCTTTCTTTCTTTTTTCTCCCAAATCTAAAATTGATTTAAAAGTGAAGATCAGTATTCTTCATAATGTGACAAAAATAATGTGTAAGATAAAAGGTATTTGAGAAATGCATGTAGCTGATGAAGTACTAGTTGAGAAAACTGACAAAGTTTGTGAAAAATAACAATATTTGAAAAAGGAAAGCAAAATAACTAAGCCTCTCATTGAGTGTGCTTTCTACAGGATGTTGGCTATCTTTCAGTTGGCTCAGAAGGTTGTCATTCATTTTGCAGGTTAGAACTATTACAGAGTGTTAATAGATACACAGTATTATCACAAAAGCTCTTTATTTGTAAGACTTTTAGTGGAACTTACAAACTTTTGTTGTGTGTGTAACAAAGTGACAAAGGACTGTATCAATGGATAACAGGACAAAGATAAATAAGTGTGGATGTATTTTGTAGTAAAATGCAAATATATTTGATTTATAAATATTTCAGATAACCTTATTTTAAATAATGTTAGATTAATTTAGCGATCATCTTCACTAAACATTATGTTATTCACATGAAATAATGTTAATCTGTTTTATCAAAATTTTCTAATTTAAGGTAAAATTATGTTATCCATAAGTATCTTTTGACCATTTGAAATTTTTTTTGTTGAGAATTCTCTGTTTAGTTCTGTACCCCAATTTTAAAGTGCGTTATTTATAATTTTGATGTCTAATTTCTTGAGTTCTTTATATATTTTGGAATATATATATATATATGTATATATATATATATATACATATATATATATATGTGTGTGTGTGTGTGTGTGTGTGTCTGATGTGGGGTTGGTGAAGCGCTTTTCCCATTCAGTAGGCTGCCTTTTTGCCTTGTTGACTATGTCCTTTGGTTTCCAGAAGCTTCTCAGTCTCAGGAGGTTCCATTTATTTATTGTTGTTCTCAGTGTCTGTGCTTCTAGGGTTATCCATAGGGGAAATGCAAGTCGAAACAACTCTGAGATACCATCTTACACCTGTCAGAACAGCTAAGATTAAAAACACCAATAATAGCTTATGCAGGAGAGGATTAAGGGGAACATTCATTCATTAATGGTGGAAATGCAAACTTGTACAACCACTTTGGAAACCACTATGGCAGTTTCTCAGAAAATTGGGAATCAACTTACTTCAGTAGCCAGCAATACTACTCTTGAGCATATACCCAAAAGATATTTAATCATACTACAAAGGAATTTGTTCAACTATGCCCATAACAGCATTATTTGTAATAGTCAGAACCTAGAAACAACCTAGATGCCCCTCAACCAAAGAAGGATGAAGAAAATGTGGCACATTTACACATTAGAGTGCTACTCAGTGGTAAATAAAACAAAACAAAACAAAAACAACAAAAACAATGACATCTTGAATTTTGCATGCAAATGGATGAAACTCACTATCCTGAGTGAGGTAACCCAGACCCAAAAAGAAGAATATGGCATGTACTCACCCATAAGTGAATATTAGCTATAAACAAAGGAGCCTATAGTCCATGATTTTAGAGAAGCTAAGTACAAACCACCTTGAAGGCTGAAATAGATAAGATTGCCTGACAAAACTGGGAGCATGGAGGTGTGGGAGAAGGGAGAGTAGAAGGGGAGGGGTGAGGAGAACTTGAGGGAATGGGACAATTAAGATGGAGGAAAGACAGAGATGAGAGCAAGGAAAGAGTTATCTTGATTTAGGGAAACATTATAGAGTTAGCAAAAACCTGGCTCTAGAGAAGTTTCTAGGAATCCACAAAGATGACCCTAGCTAAAACCCTAAGCAATAGAGGAGAGGGGTCTGAACTTGACTTGACCTGTAGTTAGAGTGATGAATATCTTAATATCACCATAGAATCTTCATCCAATTACTGATGGAAACAGAGGCAGAAACCTGCATCAGAGCACTGGACTGAGCTCCCAAAGTCCAGTTGAAGAGTGTGAGGAATGAGAATGTGGGCAAAGAGGTCAAAACCATGATCAGTACACCCACTGAAACAGTTTACCTGAGCTAATGGGAGCTCACCAACTCCCGCCAGACTGGGAAGGAACAAGCATAGGCCCAAACTAGTTCCTCTGAATGTGACTGACAGTTGCATGGCTGGGGCAGACTGAGGGGCCACTGGCAGTAGCAACAGGTTTTATCCCTACTGCATGTTCTAGCTTTTTGGGAACTTGTTCTCTTTGGATGGATACCTTGCTCCAGCCTAGATATAATAGGGAGGGCCTTGGACCTTCTACAAAGCAATGTGTCTTACTCTCTCTGAGGAGTGGATGGTGCTGAGGTAGGAGGGTGTGTGAAGGAAGTGGGAACTTGGACTGGTATGTATAATGAAAAAAGATAGTTTGTTTTCTTAAAAATATAAATTCTTCAAAGAAAGAGAAAAATTGTTATCCACTCCCTCTTACCTGACTAAATAAGTTGGGTTTCATTACATTTCTAATTTTTATCAGTTCCTTCCAACATTTTTGAAAGCATCTTTATCTTTGCATATTTATTTAAAGCAGTCTTCTAAAACTTAAATTTAACTGTTAGTTTCCTATTAAATTATCTATTTCTACATATTTAGAATAGATAATTTATTTTTCCTGCAAAATTTATACATATTACATTTTCAAATGATTATGCAGATTGGTTCTCATGCAATTTTATGAGTTTAATTATTATATCTGTACTTATCATTTTATTGTTCATTTTATTGATGTCTTATATTTATGAATATATCTAAATGAGTTCTTAAAATAATCTTTCAGACAACCTAACTTTCATTATTGAATTGGTTTATTATTTCATAAGTATTTATACTTAAATTTATAATTTTCCAGTTGATGTTTGTTTAACTTTTGTTATGTTGGTCCTTTTTCAATTTCTTGAATTGAAAAATCACTCCAGATGCTTTGGATATTGTTAATAATTGGCATTAGCTCTTCATTTACAGTTTTGGCAAGAAAGTCTTGAATGGCTGTTAGGTCCCAAATATTCCCAAATTACTCCTTCTTTGTCCTTACAGCTCTCGCCAGTCTGGTATCAGGGAGGGAACAGAGAGCCTGGACAGGAGATTTGACGAGGACTGTGTCAATGTCAACACATTGGTGGGTGTTGTTAATGATCTCCTTTCTGGAGGGAAACAAGACCTTGAATTCAGCATCATTGGCAGGGTATCAAGTTATTGATATTAAAATGTATGGCTGGCTAGTGTGACATGATTAACAGAGTCAACACTTTTATATGCCATCTGGGAACTACCCTGGAGTACAATGATGACTACAAAATTATGACTTGGGATAATAACTATGAAACTAATGCACAAAACTACAAGGTCAGATTGTACATCACAACTGGGACATCTGAGACATTGGAATAAAATATACCGTTCTTGCAGTTACAAAAAAATGCACCTGAAAATTGCATGCAATAATAATTATGCAAAACTATTAATGGAGGCCTGGGAGTGAACAGTGAGAAATCAAATCCTTTTGATTTAGGAATTCAGACATCTGATCTCTTTATAACTTGTACTAAGTCTTTCTCACCGGCAAAATGAGCCCCTGTACCTAAGAAAACAATACTTATTTTGCTCCAAGATCTGAATTCCATGTGCATTTTTTACTTACAGGGTATCCTGTCAAGATAAGTTTACCACCCACTGTTGCCTTCAGACCGAAAGTCCGAGTAAGATGCAAGCTTGTCCAGGACATATATGACTATACTTATGTTTGCACAGTTACTAAATCCATCCATAAGTATAGATTAGCCTGAAGATGTATTAGAATATATACCAGTAAAGAATGAAGTATGGAATTTTCTAAGCATTGTTTATAAAGTCTACTTGACCCTGGAGTCTTCACAAATCCACACATTTGCTCCATCACCGACTTCATAGGCCTTACTATGGCAGGGAGAAGAAAAGACTTGTATTTCAGAACTTTACCTCCAATTGAAGAATAACAGATGTGAAAAACTGTTATGCCCATGGGATAAATACAGATGTGTGCCAACACAATTCCCTATACTGTACACATGGATTATTTTCCTTCCATCCCCCTTTAGCTTTCATGCTGACTTGAGCAGGAAGTCAAGTTTATTGAGAATCTGCATTAACTTATATTCTGTCATATTGGGACTCCAACTGCACTTCCTATTTTAGATACACTGTCTTTACTGGAGCAAAGCTATAAAAGTCCTTAGTAGTTGCTCTGTAGTATGATAGGTTTAAGAATTGCTTTAACACCGTGCTATTGTTTAATTTGTTACAATTCTCTGGCAGGAACATTATTGCACATCCACAGGGTTATGCTGTTTTCTATCATAATCAGTTAGCAGGGCCTGTACAAGTGCTTAACCATTTGCCATTCATGGGACTGCTCTCTTGTATCTGGTGAAGATATAACTTTACTTCTGCATCTAAGAAGCATTTACTTTCAAGAACAGTTAATAAGCTGGAAACAGTCAAAACTATATACAATAAAGCTCAGAAAACCTTTTTACCCCTTTTTACCTAGCTTCTTTGGAATTGTGGATTGTAGCTTGGTTATCCTTTGTTTTAAAATACATTTTAATTAAAATAGAATTGCATCACTTTACCCCTTCTCTAATCTGCATCTAGCTCATCCCATAATCCCACTCTCAAATAGATTATTATTGTTAGATATATATGTATACATATGTATATATTTTTGTGCATGCATGAATATGTTAACACAACCTTCTGAATTGGTTTTGCCATTTGTTTTATAGGGTTTCAGGGCTGATCAATTTGTATTGAATAATCAATGAGGGAACTCAACCCTAGGAGAGGATAATTCTCCTTTTCCTAGTAGTCAGCAGTTCCTCTCACTTCTCTGTCTATGGGTAAAATCCCATGAAATTCTTTCCCTTTCATATTAACATGTTCAATGTTATTGCTCTAACTTCTGGTTTATGCCCACATTTTTGGAAGAGGTTTCGCAGTAGACTTCCTGGTATTCTGGTTCTTAACGTCTTTCTGCCCCTCTTCTGTCATGTAGGGACTGCGATGTAGCTTTATCCATTGGGGCTGAGTTATCCAGGATCTGTGCATCTCTGCATTATGTTGAGTTTTGGTTGTCTGTGATGGTCTTCATTTTCTGTGAAGAGAGACTTCTTTGACAGGGGGTAATAGTTTCACTTACCTGTGGGTATAAGGCTAACATTCAGAATACAGTAAGAAAATATGTCCATCTAGCAAAGTGTTATTAGCAGATACTTTTCTAAGATTCATGAACTCACTTACCTCAGGAAGCTGAATACATTTCTAGTACCAGGCATGAGTACTAGATGTCTTTCCATCTTCTGGTGTCTTCTTTTGTTTCTTTCTTCAGTGTCTTAAAGTTTTCTTTGCATAAGTCTTTTACTTTCTCAGTTAGCTTTATCCAAACATATTTTATTTTGATGCTAGGGTAAGTGGGATTGTTTCCATGGTTTCTCTCTAAGCTTGTTTCGTAGTATACAGGAAGTCTTCTGATTGTTTGCTGTTTTGGTGTGTATATGTGTTTGATCATGTGTTTTATATTCTTCTACTTTGTCAAATGCAGTTATAAACTATAGGAGTTTTCAGGGACAGTATTTAGTTTGGATTTAAAGCCCACTCCAAATGATAAAACTCATGCCTATTACCATCAACTGTGGAAAAAACTGTGGCAACCTGCATGTATATATATGGGAGAACCTATTGTTTTGCTGAGTGGCATAGCAATAAACTACCTGTTAAGTTCTTACTCATATAGCCTTAGGGCATCCTTCAATCCATGGAGAATTCCTTGTGCAATGCATAATTAATACCAAGATTCACAAATGGCCAACATAAGGATATTAAGCTCTTTGGCTAGTTATGAGCCTCTTTGCATTAACTGCAGCCTGCTGTAAGAAGAAGCATCTCTGATAAAGCTGAGTATTTCCTTAATCTATGAGTACAAATATGATTATTATGAGACAGTTTGACTAAATGCCCATTCTGCAAAACAAGAGTAGTGAGGTACCCATGGGTCTATGAGTTTGCCAGCCGCCAGCTCTTGGCCAGGATTATAGCTCTAGAAATGGATTCCCCCGTGTGTTATCCCCTTCATGTGTTCCTGAATTCACTATTCTGCTGAGATATTTTCCATTAATGTACAACAGGAAAAGTTGCATGTAGTTTTCTTTTATCGGTATTGTACCTTTATTGGATGCTGGCATTAGCATAATAGCAGCATTTTATAATAAATGTGGTAGCATTCCTTCCTTTTTACTTTGTGAAATAGGTATAGACATCCTGAGTTATAATTTCCTTTTAATCTTTAGTAGAATTCATCTCATTCTGAGATTTTTCTTTGTGGAAAAGTTTTTACTTTTTAGTTTTGTATTTTGTTATGGATTTTTTGAATTTTGTGTATTATCCGGCTTTACTATTGGTAGGATAAATGCGTTTAGAAATTGATCCATTTCTTCTCAGTTTTCCTGGACTTGCATAACCTAACAATCTCCTAGATTTCACAGGAGTCTATTGTGAATGTACCTCATTCATTCTTAATCTTATTAATTTGTGTTGTTTCTTTTTTATTTTGTTAATTAGGCTAAGAATTTGTCAATCTTGTTAATCACTTCAAAGAAACAACTATTTATTCAATGAATTTTATACACTGTCCTTTTTGTGTCTAATTCATTCATTTATTACCCAATCTTCTTACTCTCTGTATTCAGGTTTGGTTTCTTTTTGTTATTCAAGAACCCTGGAGTCTATCATTTATTTATTTGTTTAATATCTTGGTTATTTTTTAAAATTATGAGTGCTATAGCTTTAAATTTTCCTCTTGAGGCTGCCTTTGTTGCAGTCTACAGGTATGAGCAATCTGTGTTCTCTTTTTGGAATTTTTAATTTTTTTCAAGATTTCTTCAATGGACTAGTGTTCATTCAAAAGTATATTGATTGTTTCTAAATATTTTTGTATTTTCATCAGTTATCCATGATGAGTTCTTGTTTTTTTTTTCCACTGTCATCTGGCAAGTTGCAGAGAATTACTCCATTTTTTTTCTCTGCTTGTTCACACTTTCTTTGTGACCTACAACACAATCAATTTTAGATAAGTTCCATACACTTTTAAGAAGAATGTTGGTTCCTTATCTTACTTGGGAAGGAATGTTCCATACATATCTGTTGAATATGGTTGAACTATAGCATAAATCAGCTCTGAAGGTTTTTCTTTTTTTCTAATTTAATTTGTAAGAACTATCTAAATGTGAAAGTTCATTGAGTTCTCACTGCTCCTGTGTTGGGATCCTTAATGCCTCTGCCTTAATGGTTAACTCTTATAACCATGTCCTAAAGAGAGCATTTTTCTAAATTTTGATGCAATACTGTTTTCTGATGATTTCTTTTCTCGATTGTTACCTAACCCCATATCATGAAGATATATCCAAGTTTTAATCTATGAATTTTATATCTTTGCGTTTCTCAATTAGATGAAAATTAGTTATATAAGATAATGATGCCTAAATTTTGGAAGCTAGTTAAAAGGTACTAGCTACTTAGTTGTACCCATAATTTGATCAATAGCAGAATAAAATCCTATCATTTTTGCCTTTATTTTGGGTCTGTCTCTTTTACCTTGGCTCAAAGTCCTTGGAATTGGCATGATAATCAGTAACGTGTTTCAACCTTGCCCACATTAACTTTCTTCGAGGCTGAAGGCCAAAGATGAGTCATAGCCCCAAAGCTGTAGGCATCAAGGATTATCAAATTATCTGTGATGGAGAGACTATGCCTTAGAGCAAACAATTTTGAAAGAATCAGATTGATCCCCTCAGGAAACAACATAAGTTAATTTACTAGCAATTTATGGGACTGACTAACAAGAGTTACTATAGAGATGATGGATGGTAACAACTGTGACCACAGCTGCTTAAACATGGAAACTTCTCCCTCTCTCATCCCAGTTCAAACTTTATTCAAACTCCAAGCTCTTATTAGTAACCCAAGATTTCATCAGGGTCATTGGACCCCTTTTATTTGTTCATCTTCTCAATGGGCTGGTTAAATCTTCTTTCTTGGTTTTCACTGTGATTCTATTTAGTGTATTAGGAAAGTAACGACTCTTAGCTTGCTGGGACTGATAAGAGCTGGGACTTTGTCCAAATTCAAGTTACAATGAATGAACTCTGAAGTATGTTTTTGAAGATGAACAAGTCTAATTTTTGGACACAATTTGTTGAGAAGAAATCTATAGTTTCTTTAATGAATTGAATTTGCACCTTTGTTAAAATTCAATTGGACTTGTATGGTCAATTTAAATTCTCTGTTTTGTTTCATTGATTCTTTTTCAAACTTAGTGTCAGTACAATATTGGGAATTTGTAGGAAATTACAAAATGAGTTAAATTTGATTTCTCTTTTACTTTTATCAATTTATAATTACAATTCTTTTACCTGTTTTTATTTTGACTATTTTATGTTCCTGTTTAATATCTTCTTTTTGCCTTATTATTTGATGCTGATTTCCATATTCTAATTTTGGCAAGATTGTTCACAATAGCTTGTTAGACAATCCCCTAATCTGTGTCTTGTCCCTAGCAAAAACCTATTTTTTGCATGTACAATAATTTTTTTTTACAATCTGGACATTTTCATCTCTAACTAGTATATAAAATATATTTCAGTCTCAAATTTTGGTTTGATTTTCTGCATGTATTCTAACAAATACAAGAAAACTGTCTGTATTGCCTCACTCAATGTGTTGTTTTCTATTTCCATCCATTTGCCTGCAAATTTCAAGATGTCTTTCCTTTTTTCCATTGTGTCGTTTTCTATTATGTAAATGTACTACATTTTCTTTATCCATTCTTTGGTCAAGGGGCATTAGGTTGTTTCCAGGTTCTGGCTATAAACATAGTTGAGCACATATCCTTGTGGTACAATTGAACAGTTTTATGTTTATTGTTTTGGGATAAAAGAACATATATATATATATATATATATATATATATACATACATACATATATATATATATTCTCTTCTACCTTACCTCTATATACATTGTTGCTAAATTTTCAGCCCCCACTGCAATTTTTCTTTTGTTAAAAATAGACATTTTTTCATATAACATATTTTGATTGTAGTTTCTTTTCCCTCTATTTTTCCCAGTTCCTCCCCACTTCCCTCCAATCTAAATTCATCCCCTTTTTCTCGTTAGAAAAAAATAACAGACAGCTAATATATAATAAGAAAATAAACAATACAAAGCAAAATACATAAAATTGCATTAGAACAAAAAATCAGAAATAAAAGAGCTCTAGAAAAAGCAGAAGAAAAGGATATAGATGCAGGGATACACTTGTTTGCACATTCAGTATCCCATACAACATAAAACCAGAAGCCATAATATATAATTAAAACCTGTAAGGTAAAAAAAATCATTAAAGAAAGTATAAACAAAACTATAAGCCACAGCATTATGAGAAAGTAACCTCCAAAGATGCCACTGAGTTCAGTTTTTGTTGGTCATCTCCTGTTGGACATGTGGCCTATCTTGAAGAGTAGTTTGTTCTCCCAATGTGACTTTCTTGGAGAAAGCTAATTTTTCATGTGCACGTGGAAATCAGTTAATGATACCTTTTAGGTTAGTGGTGGGATCATATGTCTACTTTTCCTTTCAGCTCTAGGATCTGATCAGGGCCTGTGTAGGCTCTGCACATGTTGACTTGGTCCCTGTGAGTTCATATGTGTGTCAGCCCTGCTGTGTTTAGACAACCTTGCTCCCTTGGTGTCTTCTATTCTCCCAGCCTCTTCCACTTGTTTATCTCTCTCATTCCTGGAGCCCCCTGAGCTGCAATGGCAGGAATTTGGTGAAGACATACCTGCAGGGATAAGTGTTCTGAGATCTTTCAGACTCTAAATATTATCTAGTTTGGGTCTCTGTGTTTGTTCCTGTTTCATTAAGAAGCTTCTGTGATGATGACTGAGCAAGGCACCAATCTATGAGTGTAGCAGAGTGTCATTGGAAGTCATTTTGTTGCTACATTTTTTTCTAGAATAGTGGGATTTGATTTTTCTCGAGTTTGCTGGGGTTATCTCTTCTCAGGTTCGTTGTCACTCAAGAAGTATAGAGTATGGGTTCTATCTCATAAAATGGACCCTAAAATCAGATATTGGTAGGTTCCACCCATAAGCTTCATGCCACAATTGCACTAGCATATCTTACAGGCAGGACACTACTTTAGGTAAAAGAGTTTGTAACTGGTTTGATGTTTACCTTTCTTCTTTGATAGCATACATTATTAGCTTGTGAAGAGCAGACTACAGCCTTGTCAACAGCATGGATTATTTTTCGGGGAGGGCAACAGCTTGATTAGATGTAACCCATTACCAGTACTGAAGCTTTATGGAAATGAACAATATCCATTTGGGACCCTGTCTCTACTATTATTCGGCTATTTTATTTAGATAACCTTCATATATAAGTATGCATAGATATGAACACACATATAAGACTATATATATGCAACCATATATATCCATATATGTGTTCATATCTATGCATACATATATGGGCACATATGTATTCAAGTCTATGTATGTATATACATGAAAAACTTCTAGTATGTTAGGTTTTCATACAACCTCTCAAATAATCATCAATTTTGGCTGTCTTTTCCCATATTCCTTCTTTCATATCCCTCATTCTTCTGTTTACCCATTTGATCCTACCATTCCAGAACCCCCACCCTACCTGTCCATATATAACAATCTATTCAATTTCCATTTCCTAGGTAGATCTGCCCTCCCCCACCTTCACTTAATCTGTACCTCTGTGGTTCTACAGATTGTAGCTTGCTCATTGAAAATTTAAGCAGTACCATCCACATATAGGTGATTATATAGGAATTTGTTTTTTGGGGTCAGTGTTACTTACTCATAAAGTTTTTTTTATAATTCCATCCATTTACCAGTGAATTTCATCATTACATTATTTAATTGATTTATATTCTATTGTGAAAAATTACCACATTTTCTTTATCTATTCTTCCATTGATGAACATATTTATTTGTTTCCAATTTCTAGCTATTACTAATAGAGCAGCAATGAACATCATTGAGCAAGTTTCTTATAGTAAGATGAAATCTCTTTGTATATATGCACAAGAGTGGCATAGCTGGATCTTGAGGTAAATTGATTTTCATCTTTCTGAGGAACCACTGATTTCCATAGCAGCTGGACAACTTTACATGCTGATCAACAGTGGATGTGTTTGCCTTGCTCTGATATTCTCAGCAGCATGAGCTGTCATTTGCTTTTTTGACCTTGGTCATTCTAACTGGTATAAGATAAAATCTCAAAGTAGTTTTGATTTGTATTTCCCTGATGACTAGGGATGTTAACATTTCTTTAAGTGCTTCTTAACAACTTCAGTTTCTACTTTTGAGAGTTATCTGTTTAGATCTATATTCCATTTTTAATTGGGTTATTTGTTTTCTTGATACCCAAGTTTTTTAGCTCTTTATGTATTTTGGATAATAACTCTCTATAAATTGTTGCTGTTGATGGGAATGACATTAAATCTGTAGATTATTTTTGGTAGGATGACCACTTTTGCTTTACTAATCCCATTGGTCCATGAGCATGAAAAATCTTTCATCTTCTGATATCTTCTTCAATTTTTTTCTTCAGTGCCTTACAGTTACTTGCTTTGTTAGAGTTTCCCCAAGATTTTTTTAATTCTTTTTTTTTATAAAATATTTCCATCTCCTCCCCTCCTCCTCCCCCTTCCCTCCCCTCCCTTCCACCCATACCCCACTCCCTCCCTCTCCTGGACTTAGGGGGAGCTGGGAGGACCTTGGACTTAACATATTGAAGGGAACCCTGATGGCCCAAGATTTTTTTTTTATATTACTTAAAGTTCTTGTAAATGGTGTTTCCCTGATTTGTTAATTCTTTATCCATCTACTGCTAAAAGTATTTTCAACTGTGAGAGTTTCCTACAGGAATTTTTGGGAGGCCACTTTTGTATACAATTATATTATCTGCAAATAAAAATCCTTAGCCTTCTTCCTTTCCAATTTGTAACCTCTTGAGCTCCTTCGGTCCTCATCTTGCTGTAACTAAAATTTTAAGAGCTATATTGATGCTATGAAGAGTTGACAACCTCGTCTTATTCCTGATTTTAGTTTCTGTTTGATTTGATGTTGGCTATAGACTTGCTGTAAACTGCCTTTATTGGTTGAGATATGACACTCCAGTTGTATTGGACCTTTTCAAAGGTCTTTTGTCCAACTAATGAGATTATGTAGTTTTTGTCTTTCAGTCTACTGATCTGGTAAATTACATTTATAGGTTTGCTTATGTTGAATCATCCCCGTATTTCTGAGATGAAGCTTACTTGATCATAGCAAATGATCTTTTGATATATTCTTATATTGTGTTTGCAAGCATTTTATTGAGTATTTTTACTTCTATGTTTATAAGGGAAAGTGGTTTGTAATTCTCTTTCTTTGAAGGGCTCTTTATGTGGTTTTAGGGATTAGGATAATTGTGATCTCATAAATAGAATTCCTTGTTTCTAATTTGTGAAATAATTTGAGGAGTATGGGCATCAACTCTTTTTAAAAATATGGTGGAATTTTCTGCCAATACTTTCTGGACCTGGACTTTTTTTGTTTTACTGAACTTTGGTACGTGGTGATGTGAATCCAGAAAACTATCCATGTATTTAAAAATTTTCCAATTTGGTTGAATACAGGTTCTTAAAGTATGTGCTTATGATTTTCTTGGTGTTTGTTGTTATCTCCCTTTTTTCTTCTAATTTTGTTAATTTGAATCTTTTCATTTAATTTGTTTAATGCTTTGTCAATCTTATTGACATTCTCAAAGAAACAACTCTTTTGCATTGATTTATGTGTGTGAGTGTGTGTGTTTTGTTTCTACTTTATGGATTTTGCCCTGAGTTTGATTATTTCTTGATGTCTGATCCCTTTAGCTGTGATTTCTTCTTTTTATTCTTGAGATTTCATGTGTGCTGTTAACCTACTAATCATTTTCTTCAAGGTGTTTGTTTGTTTTAATAAAAACACTCAGAGCTATAATCTTGTATCTTAAAATTGCATTCACTGTGCCCAAAAAGTTTGAGTATGTTTTCTCTTTTCTTTTTTTTTTTCATTTGTTTAGCAATTTTTTAAATTTCTGTTTCAACCCATTTTTCATTCAAGAGTGAATTGTTCAGTTTCCATGACACTGTAAGCTTTCCATTGTTTCTGTTGTTGTTGATATCCATCTTAAATCTATGATGGTCAGATAGGATGCGGAGTGTTATTTCAATTTTTCTTATACCTCTTGAGACTTGGTTTATGTCTGAGTATATAGTCAGTTTTGGAGTTCCAAGAAGTGCTGAGAAAACGATATATTCTTTCGTGTTTGAGTGAAATTTTCTGTAAATATCTGTTCAGTCTACTTGGCCTATGATAGTAGCTACCTCTAGTGTTTCTCTGTTTATTTTTTTTTCTGGATGACCTGATTGTTGATGAGAATGGGGTATAGAATCTTCTACTATCAGTGTGTGAGAGTCAATATATGATTTAATCTGTAGTAGTGTTACTTGGTGGTTTTCCTTTGATGACTGTGTAGTGTTGTTCTCCTGTCTTTTCTGATTAGTTTGTTTTGAATCTATTTTGACAGATACTGAAAGTACTACAATGGCTAGATTCTTAGATCTGTTTGATTGGATTATCTTTTTCTATCCTCTACCTTGCAGTGATGTGTATCCTTAATTTTAAATGTGTTTCTGGGCACGGCAGAATGATGGATTTATTTTCACAACCATTCTGTTTGTCTATGTCTTTTTATTAGGAAATTGAGACCACTGATGTTGTGAGATACCAATGTGCAGTGTTTGCTTTTGATTCCTGTTATTTTGGTCTAGTGTTTTATGGTTTTATTTTCCCTCTTTTGACTTTCTTGTCAGGGATTGTTTATTTCTTGTATTTTCTTGGGTATGATTAACCTCTTCAGGTTGAAGTTTTCCTTCTAGGGCCTTCTGTAATCCTGAATTTGTAGATAAATACTGCTTAAATTTTGTTTTACTTTGCAATGTCTTTTTTCTCCATCTATTGTGATTGAAAGCTATTGTAGTTAGTCTAGGCTGTCATAAGTGGTGTCTTAGAGTTTGTAGAACATGTTTCCAGGCCTTTCTGGAAGCCAGGTGATTTTCTAATAGGTCTGTCTCTAAAAGTTACTTGTTCTTCCCCTCTTACAGCTTTTAATATTCTTTGTTCTCTACATATAGTGTTTTAATTATTATGTCTCATGGGGAATTTCTTTTCTGATCCAGTCTATTCAGTGTTCTGTATGCTTCTTGCACCTTGATCGGCACTTCCCTCTTTAGACTAAGGAGATTTTTCTTCTATAATTTTGTTGAAAATATTTTCCATTTCTTTAACCTGGGTTTCTTCTCCTTCTTCTATCCTCATTATTATTAGATTTGGTCCTTATGCAGTGTCCCAGATTTTCTGTATATTTTGTATCTGAGGCTTTTACACATTTTCTTCGACCATGATATCCATTTCTTATATCCTGTCTTCATTGTCTGAGATTCTCCCTCCCACCTCTTGAATTCTGTTTGTGAGGCTTGCTTCTGAGGTTTCTGTTTGAGCTCCTAATTTTTTCACTTCAGTTTGGGCTTTCTTTCTTTATTCTATTTCCACTTTCAGGCTTTGGAAAGTTTTATTAGTTTCCTTTTGATCTTTGTTTGTATTTTCACAGCTTTCTTAATGGATTCATTCCTTTCCTCTTTAAGGAGCTCTGCCATATTTATGAAGGCTGTTAATGTCCTTCTCTGGTGTTTCAGCTGTGTTACATTTCTCAGGACTTATTGTTTGTAAGGTTGTTGGCCTCTAGGGACATATTGCCTTAGCTGTTATTGATTGTGCTTTTACACTGACCTCTAGGCATTGGAGTTTGGAAATATTTTAATTCTCAGAGTTTCTCTCTATGTTGAGTGGCTTTTTTGTTGTTGTTTCTTGGTTTCTGCTGTCCTCTCTGTTCTTAGGAGAGCATAGTGGAGGTGTTTTGCCTGTTAGGTTGACTACAGTGGGTTCTGAGAACAATGTGTTTGAGTTTTGAGAACTGATTTTTAGGGATGAGGATGGACTAGAAGGGGATGTATGGAGCTGAGGGAATTTTATAATAGGAAGGATAGCAGGGTGTTCTACCAGCATCTGCTCAGTCTCTTGGAAATGGTGTTAGAGAATGAGAAGAGGCACCCAAGCTTTCTACAGAGCGAGAGATGAAGCTGGGGATTCAGTTTGGAGGAAGAGTGAAGACATGGAACTTCTCTGCCTGCTTCATTGGCCAACTTTCTTCTCTGGCTGGTTTAGCTGGCAGCTTCTCAGGCAATGTCTTCTGGAATTTAGGGATGAAGCAAGTGGATAAATAGTTAAGAAAAAAGTTTGGAAAAGAGGATCTGTGTGAACAGGTGGAGATGGAGGCAAAGGCCTTCAGTTTTATTCCTATTTATGCTGTGAGATAGTATGTTTGCATATGACTCTTCATACGGTGTTCGTTTGGGTCACCCCTTGATTTCTGCTGCAATGTTGCAACCTTCTGTGCTTAAACCTGTTTACAGCAAGTTTTCTATACCTCTGTTCTCATTTTCCTCAAAATCTTTGAGTTATTGAATATAGAGGCTCCAAATGTTTCTAAAACCACATAGCTAACATGCCTAGTTATTTATTAAAACTAAATGTTAATACTTTATCATTGAAGATTTCAAATTCTTTGGCTACAGGGCATGGAGCTACTGTCTTTTATTGTTTGCTTCATGGTCATATCATCAGATTGCCTTCTAAAAAATTCTGTTAATAAATGTAGACCTGGGATGCACTTAACCTTGGTAAGTAGCTTCCCTTTAAGTAGTCTGCCATAAATGCAAAGATTTATAACTGGCCAAAGTGACAAGAATAAGAAACTAAACTGAATGCTCAGCCATTAACAGGATATCTTTATCAAACTATCTCCTATAAAAGCTCAGGAAACATCACATAAAAAGAGGAGGGAAGAATAGAAGATGGGACAAAATTCTAAACATACTTTTAGACAAGAAATGGCTATTGAACTCATGAATTCATCGTAGCTGTGCTTAACCAAGCAAAACGTCTTTTAGGAAGTCAGTCAAAATTCTCCCAGGGATAAAGGATGTGCACCACCAACTCCTGACAAGTTATTAGTAGGTAGTTAATAGGTATTAGGAGAGAGAGCATCATTTTTTAAATTATGTTCCTTATGGTAGGTTTTCATGCTCCATAGGCTGGCCCCATGGACATATAGGTAGCACTAATAGGACTCAGTGGGTTATCAAACAACATATATACACAAACACACACATATACAAACACACACACACAAGAAATGAAGTTAAGAGAGGGCATATCAGAGGAGTTATGGTGAGTGTTAGAGGAAGAAATGAGAGCTCTGATTCGATCATGCTTCACTGTACAAGTGTGTAAAAAATAAAGAAAAAAGTTATGAGACAAGAGAGCATATTCTCTTTAGATTCTTTTATTGCCAATTTAAGTCATTTCAATACATTTTCTTATATTTTAGCTGAAAAGATAATTGAATTAAATTTATACCATCTGTTTAGTCATCTCTCACTTTAATGGTATTAGAGATGTAGCTAGAAATATGTTTTCCTAGCAGATAATCATGTCTATGCAATTCAGTTTTTTTTATTTGCTGCAGGCATGCTAGAAACTTGAGTTTTGTTCCGCATTCTGTATTTAGACTGGCTTTTGTGTGTTGCTTCCAGGGTGGCTGCACTGAGCTATCTTTGCGCATAAGCTTCCTAATGTCTTATTGAGCGGCCCCATCGTATGGCCTCCTTCTGGGTGCAGCTACAGATCCTTCCCACAGCGCAGCTGCTTTCAGATTTCCACCCCACACAGTGCTGCTCTAAATATTTTGCGCTTTCCCTGTATTATTCCTTGATATTGCCTTCAAACCTGGGAGATTTAAATGATATATTTTTGCTACTAGAAAAAGAAATAACTAAGGTGGAGTTATTTGACTGTGACAAGATACAATTTAAACACAGCATACCTGAGATGTATTTTCACTGCTTCCATTTGTTACTTACTGTCGGGAACCTCCAAAGGGTTTTGGTCACTGGCAGACTGCATATGCAATGGGCTCCATGAAACTATAATGAAGCTGGACAAGTTTTCCTTTCCTTAGCGTCATAGCCATTGTCACAGAGCCAAACACTGTCTTTATGCTTGTTATGATAGGATGTAAGCAGAGCAACTGCATGCAGTCTGCACACAAAGGATAGTTTAAGACATTTGTACAATGATAAAATTATCAAATTACCTAGTTTGAGTATATCCTGTTGATAAACAGCCTAAATACGAAGTAAGATTGCTTTGTTTAAAAATAGAACATTCTGACTACAATCTGTCCTCCAAACATGTTTAATTCTTCATGTCCAGTAAACCCTGAGTTCTCATAAGCAAATAGACACAGCCTGCAGCATCTCTCTAGTTCTAAAATGGATTTATATTGAAATAGTTCAACTATTCTTGTCATTAACTGATATGGCTCTGCTTCCAAGCACCTGTTGGCTCTTTTCTTCTAACTATTCTTGTTTCTTTTAATTAAACATTATTCGTGTGTGTGCGTGTGTGTGTGTGTGTGTGTGTGTGTGTGTGTGTGTGTGTGTTTGCTTGTGAACTCACACACGTGGAGAACTGAGAAAAACTTGCAGGTATCAAATCTTTCCTTTCATGTCAGGTGTTTAGGCGGCAAAGTCCCTTTACTCATTGGATCATCTTTCCAGACCTGCTTGCTGCTTAATAATTCAGATGTTTATTGTGTGTTTAATAATTCAAATTTTTATTGTGTCTTTAAGTATAATTTTGAATCTCATTCTGCTTTCCTGGATGTGATTTTTCTTCATGATAAGAAATTATCAGATGGCTCACTTAGAAGAGAGGAGCATTACCTGCACTTTCAGGTCTTTCATGCTCACTGCAAACTATTTCTGCCCTGGTGGTCTAGGTACAGCCTTCATTCTCATAGCACTAACATTTCCTGCTTCTCACCAGGAAGCCAGTACCTCCTGGCCTTTTCTGGACCACCTCCTGTGATTGGCGCCCTTTTCTTCCTGGGATAACTGGCAGACTTCTACCATTATCCTCACTCCCCTGCCCTCCAGGGATAGCTCCACCGAGCAGGAACATTCACTTCCAGGTTTCAAGCGGTTCATTCGCCTGTGAACATTTCTGTGACCCCTGTACTGTCAGCGGGGTCACACATTTAATGGTAGTCTTTGTGCCATTAAACTGAACTTCTCAGAGTCTACACTAATAATGTTTTCGTTTCTCTGTATTACCCCAGCTGACTTGGAGGTGCACAGTCCTATTGTGCTTAAGAAGCAGGCCGTCCATTTCAATCTCCATTACTGGCTTTGGAAATGAGTACATCATTTTATAAATAGGGCAGACTTTTTCTCTTTGGCTGCATTTTCTCTCCTTCCTTCAGGCTGGAGACCGAGAGTCAGACTTTTGCTCATGCACCAAACTCCCAAAGTTCTTTTTGCTGAAATCAATCCCGGTCATTTTGGCATTTCATGATCCTTGAGATCTACAATGTAAATTATTTTGTGGTATATCTCATCCTTCATTACATATGAAACTGTTAGTAGGACTAACATTTTGGTATCTTGTTGTTTCCACATGTGATCCATATGAAAAGTAAGTTAAAAAAAGCAGTTATGTTCTACAAGAAAAGTGAGATAGTGAGGAGAGAATCAAGAAGTTATAGATATAAAGTTAAAGATATAAAGTTATAGATATAGAATCCTTGTCCTTTAAAAATAAAACCAAAGATTATCAAAGAATGTGATTGTTGGCTAAACAGCAGGAACCACAGGTGTGAGCTAAAAATGGTTCAGGAGAGGCCATCAACACGGCTTTCTGTCTGAATCTGTATCTGTTTATATACATGAGCATGAAATGCAGTCCTGTATGTCTATGTATGTTTGAACTGATGAGCCATTCAGCATTACAAAAAGGGTTCTCCATGCAAGCCAGAAGCCAGAAATCTAGAAATGGATCAACCTCTTGTGGTTGCGCTGCCTCTGGAGATCAAGGAAGTGAACCTTGCAGCAGAATCTTGACAGCCCCTCAGTTCCTGGAGCTGCCTCTTTCACAGCCTAGTCTCTTGATAATTTGCACTCACCTGAGTGTGGCTACCCTTGTTGAGGTGTTTTTCAAATGTAAGACAAAAAAAAATGGAGTCTAAAAAGATCAGTAATTTTTAAAAATTTTTTCTAATGTAATAAAACAGTAACATTTTAATAGGTTAAATAAAATAGTATTAAAATGAGTCTCACCACTTCTTTTGATTTTATTTTCATTTTTGTGCTCCTGAAGATTGAAGCAAGGTTCTCACAGATATTAGGCCAGTATTATACCACTGACTTCCATTTAATTAAGTAATATTATTTGTTCCTTGAGAATTCAGTACAATGAGTTTTTGCACCTTCAGCTCTCCCAGATCCACCCCTGCTTCCATACCCACCCAACTTCATACATTTTTGCAGTGTATGTTCTAGTTCCACTGGGTGGACTTGGCCAGAATTTCAGGTCCTTGTAAGGAAGACAAGAGTTAAGTGAGAGTGAGTCCATCAAGGGCAATAGACTCCCAGCTATATAATTCATGCAATACTTTCCAGGTGGGCTGGAACTCATTGATTTTTGAGTAGACGAATAAAACAGAATACCAAGGAAAGATTAATCTACTTGCGGGGGCATATTTCAATTCCCAGTTCCTTATTCATGATAAAACGTTGTTCTAAACCTTAATGATAATTCATTTCATAGCTTTCCTATTGAAATTTTGCCAAAGGGAGGGAAATGATTTGTGCCACTTGCTTATTTACTCATTTTCAGAGAGATCCGGGGGGTAGATTAATACTCCACATTTCTCTTTATGGAAACCTTGTTTCTTTCCTCCAAATTGCTCACGTCGCTATAATTGCAGAGTGAGTTCTCTCCAATAAATCTTGCCCAGTTGTGGGGAAGGAAATTGATTCCAGTGCTTTCTCCACTTGCACAAGCTGCCCCATGGACTGACTCTCTTGCTGTATACAGCAGGTATAAAAGAAAGCTGTGCAGGAAGTGCTTTGTAGTTCCCCCACACACTGAGCACAGGAATTTTAATAGCTCCACAATCGATGTGTGCGTTTCTTCGAACTTTGAACATTTTTTTTTTCTGAGATGAGGCACTATACTTTGAAACATTATGTCATTCACATTTTAATATCCCAGCAGCAAATTATCATGTGAACACTGCTGGACTTAATATGATTGTCGCAAGCTTTCATTTTAATTGATTTACATGTTTTAATCAGTCTTGCCATTTGCTTCTTTCTAGCATTTTAAAATTTTGTTTGTTTTGTGTCAACTGAAGGTATGCTTATCTCTGATCCATTTCATACAAGCAAAGCCTAATTATCCTCCCAACCTGTTTCTTCCTGTAATCAAGCTTAGCTGTCTCAATAACTTCCAAAACAACGGCTCTCAATCTGTGGGCCATGACCTCTTTGGGGTTCAAAGGCCGTTTCACAGGGTTCACTTAAGGCTATCAGAAAACACAGATATTTAGATCACATTTGATAACAGTAGCAAAATGACAGTTATGAAGCAGCAACAAAATAATTTTACGGTCACTACAACATGAGGAACTGTATGAAAGGGTTGCAGCCTTAGGAAGATTGAGAAGAACTGCTCTAGAACTATGCCAAGGTGAATGAACACAACTGTATTAATGTTAACATATCAGAAAGAGATTTAAAACAATTGCTACATGGGATGACGCTTTCCAAGTGTTGGGCGTAGCTACCTCCTCGGTGTGCTTTTATTTCCTTGAGTGCATAATTTTACTGACAGAAGATTGTACAAATATTCTACAAAATATAAGTAATTCATATTGTAAAACCATTTGAGATGATTTTTCTTTTCTTTATGAATAATACATATTGCTGTAATGCAGAAGTTATTTTATTATTTAAATTTTATAAGGCCTTATTCCTGATTGTTATTTTTAGAATATTTTCCATACATTTAGTGTTCATAAATCTTCAAAAAATTGTTTATTATTTCTGATATCTGTGCATTTTATACTTATTCTACATATATAGGCACTTAAATCCACACTGAATGACAATGAAAATAAAAATTGTTTTGATATTGTCTAAGGCTGGTTAAAAGGACTTTCATTAATTATAATTTTACTGCACTTATCTAATTTCTCTTCATTGTGTTAGTGTTAAAAATATATATTACTACCTTATTAGAACATTCCTTAGTAATAGACACAGAAGTTTATAATATGCTTTTCAGAATTATTCAAAATATTTACTTTCCAACTCAATTATTTTAGAGAGGATTTGTAGTTTTAATTTTCAGCTGATATTCAGTTCTAAATTTTTACATTTTTGTTAAAATACATTATTATTTTAGTGTGATGTGAAATATACAAAAATTTTAGCCAGGATTCTTGCATATAATTTCAAATTAACATGCACAGGAATTTCTTCAATTCTAAGTAGAACTTGTGAAAGAGAATGAAAAATAGTTGATTGTTAGTTTTCAGTTCTGTTCCATGCCCCTAAATTAAAAGTATCAATTCCATTTTAATTTTTGCATCATTTTCCTTGACTTCACTGTAGACTTGCAGCCTTTTATATCATGTTTGTGCCCCAGTTTTCCTAGTTAGTGATTTCCATACAATATTATCATCTTAAAATCGATCTTTTAATTAGAAATTCTCAACGCTAAAATGTTTTTTACTGTCTTAATTTTCAGCTCCTTTTCATTGTACTTTGTTGATACTTATTGAATTATAATTTATTAGCATGGCGAAATATTTCTTCTTCATGAGTTCTTTATTGGATGTGCTGCAACACTTATGTAATCAAGCATTCATAGACTGAGACAGGAGAATCACAAGCTTGAGCCCAATGTTGGTTTCATAGTGAGTTTGAGATCAGCTTTGGCTGCAAAGCAAGATACTACCTCAAAATGAAATAATAATAAATGTAAAAATTCAGCATTTTCTTGTGTTGAATCATGTGGCAGGATTTATTTCCATTTGTGTCATTTATTTTCAGGGTCACCATTGGAAGATGGGAACATGAAGTTGGTACTGCTTTTCATTATTTCTCTTCCAATTTTATTTATTTGTATTTCTTCTTTTTCTATTACTACTAACATTTTTTTCTTTGCTTGCCTGATGACTGAGCTATGTGCTTCCACAGGCATGTTAAATTATAGCATGATGATATCTAGTTTTTTCTTGTCAGTGTTCAGCATATTAATCACTTGTATCTTGACTAAAACCGTCATCATTCATCTATTTTGTACTCTCAAATGATCCATATTTTCTTACTATTTCTTCAGAGGACAAGTAAGTGCTTTTCCTGGTTTATTTCTTACAGTAAATCCTTTTGAAATTTTCATTTCAATTTGTTTATGTCTTGGAGAGTTGATGGCAAAACTGGTCCCATGTTCCTGCTCCTCCCTGGGTCTTTGCCCTTCATACATCATCTAATGACCTCTCTTGGAATCTTGACCAGGCTGCTGCTTGCTTCACTCAATAGAAGTGAAAGCAGATGCTTCATACAGTGAGTCAGAGAACATTCCCACTGCTGTAGCTACCAGGAGACCGAGCATAGACAGTGTTCCCACCACCCACCTGCCAGTTGGCAGACTCCTGAATGACAGAATATGAAGAACACTGGAAGGACACCTTTGCTTTATTCAGCAACCCACTTAAGTATTGAAAAAAGGTAGCTTTCCACTGCTGAGTTTAGGGGAGTTCATTTTTTGCTTCATAGTGTGGCAGTAGATAAATGATAATCATATATCTATGTCTATATTTCTCACTCTCTCTCTTTCTCTCTCTCTCCATATATATATATATATATATATATATATATATATATATATATATATATATATTCTCAAATTTTCAAAGCTATAATATTGAAATACTTTTCTAGGTAATAAGTAGAAGCCAAGATTGGGCTGTTTCTCTCTCTCTCTCTCTCTCTCTCTCTCTCTCTCTCTCTCTCTCTCTCTCTCTCTCTCTGTGTGTGTGTGTATGTGTGTGTGCATGCTTTAATTTGACAGAAGATACAGCCATCAGGGAAGAGGGAACCTCAACTGAGAAAATGCCTCCTCAGACTAAACCGGAAGCCATTCCATGGGACATTTTGTTGGTTAATTATTAACGTGGAGAGACCCAGCTCACTGTGGGGTGTGCCACCGCTGTGCAGGTGGTCCTGGCTTATATAGCAAAGCAAACTGAGCATACCATAGGCTCGAGCCAATAAGCAGTGTTCTTCCATGGATTCTGCTTCAGTTCCTCCTTCCAGTTTCCTTTCATAGTTCCTGCCTTGGGTTTTCTCGACAACCAGTCGTGACCAGGACATGCAACTCAAACCAACTCTCCTCCACAAATTACTTTAGTTTCCAGTGATAAAAAGGAAACTTGGACAAAGGTATTTATTACCTCAGGGTCACTAACTTATTTGTTCAGTCATGAGAAATAGATTCTTCTTGGACCTTCCTTTTTGCCCAGGTTCCACTGATCCTCTCACATTTAAGGGTCAAGGCACTTTTAGCTTAAGTTTAATGATCTAGGATTGAAAGTTGGCTAACAGAAGTTAAAGATTAAAGTCATTGGTGGAACCAAGAGAAAAATATTCTACTTTTTTTAAAGAATAGAAGCTAATTTCCACTTGGGCACATTTTACCTTACACGATTTTGAAGAATTTGTAATTTGCTTCTTGCTTGCTCATTACCCATGGCTGAGGCAGATTATCCTCATCACTATATTACCTCTGTTGTGTGACTTTTCCTGTGAAAATATGAGCAAATGTTTGGTCTCCGCATATAGAGAACCGACAACAGCATCAGAATGATTCCATATAAGCCTACTTTGTGCAACAAATAGATTAAATGGGGCTACTTACAGAAGCAGAGCAAAGGGGAGAGGTCATATACAGAAATGTATGTGACTCAAAGACAGCAACATCCCCTTGACATCTGACCCAGCGTGGATGATGACTCAAGAGCCCTGCATCCCTACTTCTACCTGTTCAGTTTTCAGGCAGCTCTGCCAAGGAATCTATTTCCTCTCAGCATTTGTTTATGGATATTTTTAACCCTAGGGATGGGATTATTGGATCTTGTGACTTACTGACCTTGTGAATCTTATAAGTTTCTGGGGTTTTCTAAATCTAATAAGTTTCATCTACTTCCTTATCAACTTCCCCCCTCCCTCCAGAAAAGAGACTGTCTCTATTAGGAGAGGTGAAAGAAAACAAATTCCCTAGCAGGCAAGCCTGTAACTCAGGAACTCTGTGCCTACTATCAGTCCTTAGAGCCATTCTGCAAAGGGGAAGATCTCTGGTGGATGAATAGTCATCTCTAAGTTCATTGTTTTCATTCCTTTCAAGTTTGGGGTTTCAGAACAATTTTCTTTCAATGTTCATTGCAAAGATGTACCCAAATGGCCCTATCAGCACTGCTGATTGAATGGTATTGTTTAGATATTCTACAAAAATAGAAAGGTGGTTCAGTCAGTAGGTGGTGCTTGAAATACAATTATGAGGATCTGGATTTAGATGCTCAGAATTCAGTTTGGGGTTGCTAACTCTAAAAGGAAAATACATAGCACATGGTTTACTCCCAAGCTCCAGAGATCTTTGGGGAGGAGGAGCACAAGTAACATAAGAGTCAGAGGTAGCTGATGACTTCAAGGAAACACAGTCTTTAGGACACAGCAGGACAGCTGTGCATATGAGCTCACAGTAGTTACGATAGCATGTACCTGTGCAATTTCAACCCCAACAAAATTTCACCATGGAGAGGGAAGGTGAGCACAAAATATCCTAGCTAGGGAACTATTGGTGATTCATAGAGACTTGGAAAGGGAGAATAGTTTTCTCTAAGAGTTTAGTCTTTGGTAAACTGACCATGTGTCAGTGGAAGGCACCACATCCAAGAATATGAGCCAAACCAATTGAACATGATGGACTTAAGGAAAAAGAAATTATAAAAGTGGGTGGAGAGGAATTGTGGTACATCTAGGAAGAGTTTGTGGAGGAGAGGAGGTTATGATCTAAATACTTTACATAAACATTTCAAACAACTAATAAAAACAAACAAAATTAATCACACAAACAGTGGGTATGGTAAAGTGTAACTTTTATCCTAGCTCTGAGTCCATGAAAGCAGGAAAATTCCATGAACTTACTGTCCAACTAGTCTTGCCAAATCATGAGCTTTAATTTCAGTGAGAATGAGAGACCCTGCCTCAAAAGAAAGCAAAGAGTGATTGAAGAATACACCATTTGAATGCACATGACATGTAAACACACACACACACACACACACACACACACACACACATCTACCAATAAAAGTTCATGTGTTTGGGGCTTAGTCTCAAGAAAGTAATACTATTGTGATGGGTTCTGGAACCTGTAGGATGTGGAACTGACCTGAAAAAAGTAGGAGTTGGTCACTAGATCTGGATACATAGGATATATTACTCCTGGTACCTTGCTTTCTTTCTGCTTCCTATATGCCCTGCTGTTAGCAGATCTCTACTGTCCCCTTCTGTCACAATGATGTTTTACCCTAGTACGTGGGGCTAACTGACCATGTGCAAACCTTCTGGATCTGCAAGACAAAATAAATCTTTTATTATTTATTTTTTCCTCATGGCTATTTTGGGTACAACCATGATAAAACTAAAACTACCCCTCTACTTATGATTCTCCTCCTTTCAAATTCAGGGTTGTATTAGCACAAGGTAAAAACATCTGCACCAAATAGATCTCCAGTTTCTTAACAGTTCCTGTGATCTGACTTCTATGGCAGCCTCCTCAGTCAAACAGCTTTGATCCTTGATCATTCTGACTTGAAACTTTTTAGCAATGAAAGGATCTGTGAAAATATTCATGTACTGAAACTAAAACTCACCATGAACAATCACTTTGTGGCACAAAACATCAAGATCATTCATAAAATAATTAACCACAAAAAAGTCAATACCTTCCCAAAAGCTACTTTAGTGCACTAAGATTTATGTTTTTACATGACATGAATAAGGTTAATTCACCTATTGGACATGAGTCCTGAAGGGCTTAGGAAAGGGGACCAGTCTGAAGCACAGTTGACATTTCTATTAACTGCACAGCTAAGCAACTTAAAATTTTCATATGCAAGAATTTGAACCTTTGCACTATTATAATGGTGTTTCAAAAATAGCATCGCTAGGTAAGTGTATACAAACATATCCAGTTCCTGGAATGAGCAAGCCAAGATTTCTTTCTAAGAAACAAAACAAAATCTACATTTCATGTCTTTATTATGCAACTATCTCATCATTTGCCTTTTAATAGAAATATAATATGCATAATTTTGTAATAATTATTTAATATTCCTTATTCTCTTTCTCTGTGACTTCCAAAACTCTTGGATATCATAAATCCTAGATTTTAAATGGCTAATATATTAAATTACCATGTTGTAATAACAAACCTTTTGAATATTGTTATTTGTCCTGTATGGTTATTAAGAGGTTATAATGAACTCACTATAATGGTGATCCCATGCTAAAAGAGAGTTGGTTAGGGTGTTAGAGGGACAGAGGATTATTCCATAGTTTTAGAGTGACATTTGTGCTCCTCACTTTAGCTAGGAGACTATGAGTCCGTTTTCATTTGCAGCATTATCCTTTTCATAACAAGCATGCAGGACTCATAGCTTGAGGATATCAAGTCATGTGTATAGGTATCCTCACGCCCATGCATGTTCCTTTACCTCGCACCTATGAGAGGATTCCATGGTCAACAATCTCTTGGAGACCAAGAACTAATGGTGATCTCCCACTTACCCTCTCATAAAACCTTTGTATCTCTTTTCTCCCTTGAACACAGGAGGTCTTTGAGACAATGTCTTGTCCCTTTCTTCAGCCTCCACTTTGAACAAAACAAGGTTGTAACTGCATAAACTCTGATAGCATAACTGCTTGAAACTGGCTGCAGGGAAATGGGATAATGGAGGCCACCCAAGGAAGAACAGCCTTGTAAACTATCTTACCGCTAACTCCACATTTCTAAGTTTTGTCACATGGTTTTCTATACCTTTAGAGACTAGTCAGAAAGAATGGAGGTAGAGTGAAACGCCATTAATTTCCAACTTAGTTTGGAGAAATTATAAATCAACCTTTGGTCCTTGACTAGTATCTCCTTTATGATTTCTTTTTGATTACTGAGCAACAGATTATGGATATGAATATCTGGTAACAGTCATACAAATGTGCCAATTTTCTATTTACTTATAAGAATGCTTTCTCACCACCCTAGACATCAATTCCAGGACAGTTTTTAGTTAAGTGGATCCAAGGTCACTATAACCCACAATGCACATAATGGTCCTTAAAACACATATTTGGATTTAGTTGGAAGGCAATGGACAAACTCTTTATAAAAAAATAAAGTCAGAATTTTGGATTACCATGCTTATGGAAAGGATTGTTGATTGATAATCTCCTTTCAATTTGGGGGAACACAAACGGAGGTTATGTCTGCTTGAGTGAGTGCTTTCTTTAATGAACAGTGGTAGAGAAGAGTGAATATGCCTTATAGGAGTCATAGCATCTTAATCTGTTGATGGTGACATTACCTCTTCTCTTCAGTGATGACTTCTTTTCTCAGTCTTTTCTCCAGGAGATGACTCTATGAATCACACAAGCTCAAACTGCATTTAACTGAAGTGTCTCTTTGGGGTGAATATTGACTTGGAAAATTAATATGAAGAAATATTTTAGTATAATGATTTGTAGACCTGTCTCTGAGAGTCTGCTCTTCAAGATCACCAAGTTCTGCTCAAAACTAATGAAGGGATGTCAGATGGCCAATGCTGTGTTTTCTGGATGGTGGTATGATGTGGGAGTCCCCTCTGTATGCTGTGATTACCATTACTGAATAAAAAAACTACTTTGGACCTATAGCAGGGCAGAACTTAGCTAGGTGGGGAAAACTAAGCTGAATGCTGTGAAGAAGAAGGGAAGAGTCAGAGAGAAGCCATAAAGCCACCAGAGACAGACACTGGGAATTTTACCCTGTAACCCACAGCCTCATGGTGATACACAGATTAATAGAAATGGGTTAAATTAATACATAAGAGTTAGCCAATAAGAAGCTAGAGGTAATGAACCAAGCAGTGATTTAAATAATACAGTTTCTGTGTGATTGTTTTGGGCCTAAGCTAGCAGGGTGGCCAGGAACCAAGAAGCAGCCTCCTCTAACGGTGGCAATAAGTTGGTCCTTTTCTTGTCTTTCTTGCAACTGTTTCTGTGTCCCTGCTCATAGAGAGCATGTATCACACAGTCTGCCTCTCTTATTGATTCAGTCAGGGGTTAACAAAAGGTCCCAGGGATCAGACCATAAGAAACATCAGTTGAAGCCTCCTACTATCATGATTATTGATCTTTTCGCTTAATACTGATATGTAATTGGCCAAGCCTTTCACATTTTACAGATCATCAAGCCTGGATGTCACTTGTTATACACTCCAAGCAAAGTTCTATTTTCTAAATAAAAGCACAACTTGATTTTAACGTAAAGGTCAGTCTTATCGTTGAGACAGAATTATAAATGAGGCCATCTTAAAAGGGAAAATAATCAACTATTAATTATTTAAAGTGCTTAATGATGCATGGAGTGTGTTACATTTCCAAGTGCATCTCTAATTAAGTAGGCATAAATGAAAAAACCCTGAGATCCAAATCAGCTATTAATTTCAAATCAAAACATATTTAAAATTCAGCACACTAAACTTCTATTTTCTAAACCTAAAAGACACAGAGAAATCTATGTGTTTCCCTTCTATTTTATTTGTATTTGTGTGTTTCATTTAGACATACCTATTTATGTTAGAGAAGCCATAATATACATACCTTTGAAAAATCTTCAGAATTGCAATATAAATTTAAATCAACATTGTTCGAAAGCCACTGCGTTAGCTTTTCAGAATATTATACTCAAATCACTTTAATAATAAAATTGGAATAAACGCTAACAAAATATGAAAACGAAATGAGGTCACTGTGTTTAAATATTATACCCAATGTGATTTAAGGAAAGAGTAGACATTTGAAAAACACAATTAACCTTTGGAAAGAAAAATAAGCCCTATTGCATTAGGGAATAGGCAAACTCAACTAATGAAAATTTATAGCCCTCTAATGTTTGCCAGGAAAAAAAAAAACTTTCTAATTTGAAATGTCAGAATAATCTCAGATCTCCTGTTAAGCAATTTGTTAAACTTTAAATGGTAATACATATTAGATTTAATAATTGAAAAATACTCAAATAGAGACTACTGAAGTGGATTTACAAGCTGTACCTCTTAATTTCAAACATCTGTTTGTTTGTTGATTAAATTATTTATTCATTCTTTTAATCACTACTTCAGCAAATGTAATGTCTCCTAGTTACTAAGGTACTAAACTAGATTATACTGACACTAAAGCTAAATAGATGCTATCTGTCCTCAAGGGTCTCACATTCGTGAGACCAAAACCAATGCAAAAAATATGTAAGAGACATTGCAAATGTAACAACAGATCATGAGTTTTGACAGGCTGGCCTCCTGTATTAGTTATCCATTCTTCCACAGCTCCACCTTTTATTCTGCTCCCTAAAAGGCCAGATTTCTCCAGATTCACTTGTTTTTATATGTGACCATAATCAATAATCTTGCTGGTTGCAACTGTGGGGAAATAGGCAGAACTTAGGTGGTAATACTGGCTTCCATACCTGAAATGTATTCATGTCTGGAGCATCTACAGGCATCTTAGACCATGAAGTATCCTTGAAGATTTGTGCTCTGCCAAGGTAAAGAATTTAAAAAGAAAACGTTCCAACTCCATAACAACCATGGAGCCCACAGACAGCCCTGGGAAGATTATCTCTGCATTCTCCTGAAACAGAGGACACAGTTCTACCCTAGTTGGGTAGGATTAAGTTAGAGAGAGTGAACTTAATTCTTAGTACATTCACTCAGTCTTTATGGATGTGCCTCCTACCGTTTTATGTTTAGTCGATGTTCTTCAGCACACAAAGGATTTGGTGGTTGAGAATCATGTCATGGAAAAAGCAGTAAGGTAGGGAGAAGGATGTTCACATGTGGTATTGGAAGGTTAATTTTCTGGAGCATCTATAGTTCTGACCTGAAATATTGCAATGGTCCAGAGAGATACCCAAGAGCAGATTCACTCAGGTGTTCTATAACTGAACAGAATTTTAATTAGTCACTGTATCCTTTACTGAAGAGGAATAATGCAGGCTGAAGGAGGAACAAGCAAGAAGGTAGACCCATGGCAGCAGAGCACATGGTCCTTCATGACGTAAAAGAGGCTGTTGCTGAGTTGAGAGGCTGGAATGATGATAATTGCCACGTCCCATCAGAATAGGACCTGTCTTCTCACAAGTCGACTTGCTGTAGGAAGATAATGGAAAAGGGTCATGGACAAGAGATTTGTGTGTGCACTTTCAGGTTTGCATATGTCTCTGGAATACATGGGATTTTCAAGTTGCAACAAAACAAAAAAAAAACTGATATTCATTAGTATTTATGTCATGTAAGACATGGCTTCAAACTTTTAATAGCAGTGTATTTTATCCTAACACTAGCCCTGTAGATCTCAGGTTAAGTGTTATTTTGGCTATATTTTACTAATGAGGATACATCCTCAAATAACAAATGTCTTGATGGAATGGAGTCTTGGCTCACAAGCTCAGTGAAACAAATTCAGTCTCCATAGAACCTATTTCCTTTTTAGTCGTGTCCCAAGTAGTGAGGAGATGGGTCTGTGTCTGTTTGGGAAGGCTAAGGCAATGCTGGATCTTCTCTGTTAATCTGTGCCTTTGCTTTACCCCTCTGAATAAGAAGCTAAAGTTCAGAAGGTTGCCATACTCATTGAGTGTGATGCTGTGAGTCAGCATCAGGTGTTGGGAGCAGTGAGACCCCAGATCCTGAATTTCTTTTAATCCCCTGATCTGAGTGCCTATAGCTGTTCTGAGCATGAGACCTTCAGGAGTTCCTGATGGCAGAGTGGTTTCTGGTGAGTTTAACTGGGGCTTGGCTATCTCTATATAATCTGCCCCTGAACACAATAAAGGGGACATTCTTGGGGAATTCAAGGATGACCCGTGTCGCTGTCTCTCTGTCTGTGTGTGTCTGTGTTTTCTAACCTCCAGCCCCTTGCCTGAAGCTCAGTAACTGGGTAATAGCACACAGAGCGCAGACACGGGGGCTCGGTGTGCGGCAATCAGGGAAGGTTTTCCCTCTAAGCTGCCTCCAGAGGAGAACCTGATAACCAAACCTTCCTATTACCATGGCAGCCTGAGCTGTAGCAACAGACTTGGGCTCTCCTGCAAGCAAGTTCTCAAAAGGACAAAGGCAAGAGGGGCTGAATCCCTGCAAGAGCAGATCACTAATAGGAGATGTGGTGGTCAGGGATCATGGGGCAATGTAGAGCACTAAGAATTTCTCCTGGACAGCTTCTTTTCCTTATTCATGGCAGTAGGATGAAGTCTTGTAGCACACAACATATATTACTGAGTGCCAATAATGTGCTGGCAAGCTATGCTGTGTATTGAAATGAGGGGCACACAGAACCAGTGAGGCCTGGGCTCTGTCATCAATTATATGCACATAGAATTCTAGGATGGATCAGGTCCAGGGAGAAATGAGTGTGGTAGACAGTAACTCACTATAGGGCAAAAGCAGGTCATATCAGACTTGACTTCCAGAAGAACTTTGCTGGTGCTTCTTCATTCTGGACATTGATTCTGAGGTAGTGAGAAGATCAGAGGGGATATATATATGGAGAAATGTCGAAGGAGCTCTCCTCTACCCCAGCCTATCAATTAAACCCAGAAGCTCTCAAGCTGCGTGTTCTCAGGTCTTGTGAACACACAGGTCAGAAAGGCACATTGGCTGGATCCAGTTAGAACTTGAGGGCAGTGGGCTGAGGCACATCAGGCTGTCTTTCAGTGACTACAAGAGCAATCAAGGGAGGTCTAACGTACGTCAGTGAGACCAAGCTGGGTGAATCAATGCACTAACCAAGCAAAAGATCCAGCTTACATTGCCCAAGTCTGTCTGTTGCCTGTATGGCTTTGATTGGTGTTTTATAACACAATGCCTCAAGTTTTTCTTCTTTTATGAAAAGCAGGGAAGAGGTCCTCAGTCAGATGTTGATACTTGTCATAAATGCTGCTGTTGCCCATCTCTTGCTGTCCCCAACAAAAATTCCTGGATCTGTCTGGACTGTTCTTTAGATCTGAAAGAAATCCTTCCTCTCCCTAGAGTACAGCAGCAATCCTGATTACCCGAAGTAACCTGAGTTGATTACCTATTATCTTAGAAGTGTTTTTCTTTATTTGCTTTTCCACATGCAGGAAAATTCCCAAATGACCAGCTGATAGCCTCAGGTTCACATTCTATGATGTATTTTGCTTTCCTTTTGGCAGAAGTGTTCCTTTTTTGGAGTTTCTGATGTGGGAGTTTGTTTGCAAATGGAAATATCATATTCTTCCATTCAGGCTTGGTTTTTGTCCCCAAGGATGTGCTGTCTTGTTTTCTGTAGGGCCAATCTCCAGCCCAACAGTAATAAGTCTCAAAGGTGAATGCTGACAAATGTTTTTAACGGTGTCTTCTTGTTCTAGTAGTGGCAGATCTGGATAAGACCAATGTGTCTCAAATGTGTGTATGTGTGTGTGAGGGAGAGAGAGAGGGAGAGAGAGAGAGAGAGAGAGAGAGAGAGAGAGAGAGAGAGAGAGAGTATGTGTGTGTGTGAGAGAAAGAGAAAGAGAGAGAGTTAATTTTTAACATTCTTTAAAAATGAAAAATGCATTTTTGTCCAGATATATGACACAGGTAAAGGAGAGTCACAGGGTAATATTTCTTGGATAATGACATAGTAGTGTGTCTTGAAGTCATTCAGTCAAAGTCATATATAATCAGTAATACAGAAAAGGATATATCAATTCTATTGATATTCAATGGATTTTAATAATGAAAATATGCATTGATTTTTCTGACATTGGGTTTGAGAATCTCCAAATTCATGGAGATTTGAAGCAGACTTTTTGGGAAAAGAGGTGATGCTGATGTCTGCCTTCTTCATAGTTGAGATTTCCTCATTCCCTTTGAATCTTTAGGAACCTTGTTCCAGGCACAAAGAATATAAACACTCAATTGTTGCAATGTCATTTATAACTAATTGTATTTGAAAAGACAATGGTAGGGAACTAGGATCATGCAGGCTCTCAGGTCAGGTTCTACTAGGTTTACCTCACCTTTAGCAAGAATACAATTAACTCCAGGGAATATCACACAGAATCTAAAGTTCCAAGTGACAGTCACACATCACTGAGTTCTCCCTAACAGGAGCTACAGAATTGGATGGAGAATACAGCTTTGACCAAACAAATGATTTCGGGATCTAATATTTGTCATGTCACTTCCTTGGTGGAAAACTGTAAATGGATGTAGTGATGAGCTGTGGGTAGGCCTACTTTTCTTCCCACCTGGCTCCGGCACGTCTAGCTTTACACCCGAAATAACAACACACAAATTGTATTCATTTAAACACTGCCTGGCCCATTAGTTCTAGCCTCTTACTGGCTAACTCTCAGATCTTGCTTAACCCATTTCTAATAATCTGTGTAGCACCACAAGGTGGTGGCTTACCGGGAAAGATTCAGCATGTCTGACATGGTGGCTGGCTTCATGGCGACTGTCTCAGAGAGGAGAGGCATGGCATTTGACTAACTTCCCTTTTTCCCAGCATTCTGTTCTGTCTATTCCACCTATCTAAATCCTGCCCTATCAAAAAGCCAAGGCAGTTTCTTTATTAACCAATAAGAGTCCTCCCTCAAATGGATCTGTCTATTTACACTGCTGGATAAAGTCCAACACTCTAGGTTTATCCCAGCACTTTCCTAAATGTTAAAGTGCATTCAGTTGTTTATGTCGCATAGTAGGATGTACAGAACATGAAAATTGATTTATGAATTTGGTGGCCATTGCATACTGCTGGCTATTCACCACCACCCTATCACTACTGCAGCTACTATTATTAGTTGTAGAATATTTCTCAGTTTCTTCAGCTGTAATCTATTGTTGCTAACAGCTTGGTATTTGATAGATTAATGTGAACCCTTGTTATGAACATGAAACACAGCACAGAGGTAATAAGTATTCGGTTTAGTTTTCATGTCGTTTCCTCCTTTCACTGTATGAGGAACTTTGTCCTAGTTCCCCGGATGACAACAGCATTCTGCAGTTCTTAGGGTCTATTTGTCCTGTCAGGCTAGAAGTGCCAACTAAGATAACCATGTGCTGAAGGGTGTGAGAAAGGTACAAAGTAATTCATCTTAAGAAAGTTACAATAAATTTACTAAATTAGAATGTGATCAAAATGATTTATATAAGCAGGAAATTGGAAGATAAGAATGTTTGGGTAAAGAATGCTTTGAGGATAAGAGCCTAGGGGTAGTCAAGAAGACTGAGGGCAATCTGGAACCAGAGATGGTTCTCAAACTTTAAGGCTACTGAGATGATAAGAAGAACATCAAGCTGCTGGTGTCCAGATGGGGAGGAGCTCTTTGTGTTTTCACCCCAGACACAGGCCATACTATCTAAAGAGAGATTTGTGCCAATTATACCGCTCTAAAGTAAAGAGAGCCTTTTGCTGAGAAGACTTTTCTTCATCAAGAGAATAAAAGAGGAGATTGTAAGGTTGCTGTCCACGTCCATTTCTTCCTGTTTCAACCATCATCTGTGTGTGTGTGTGTGTGTGTGTGTGTGTGTGTATGTGTGCATGCATGCAAATATGCATGAGCATCTATGAATGTACGTATGTCTTCTAAATGGCTTATGTAGATCAGATGTTCTGTGTTTCTCATTTTTCTTGCCCCAAAGCCCATGTCCTGGCATTTCTCCCAGCTCCTCCTGTTATCTCTTCATATATTTTGAGTTCCTAAAGGAATGTCCAGATTTGGGATTCTTACTGGATTCTGTTGTGGAAAGAACCCCTCAGGTTAAAATTCTCTTGAAACTCATCTTGGCTTCCTGCTACCTACTGTGTTTAGTGCTAATTCATTTTGCTGATATCAAACTCTTTTGTTCCTGCTACCTAATTATCTTTTTCTGATTGATCCTCTTGCGGTGTTTCAGGAAAGCCAATGTCACTTAAATTCATATTGGAAATAATAGAATTTTTTTAATAATTAGGCAATCTTGACATTATCATAAGTATCAGGACTTCGGCTATTTGTCACGCAATTGCTAGAGAGTTGAGAGCAGCAGGAGGGACTTCTGGTAGTGAATTTTCCATCAATATAGCAAACTTCTGTGTTAGACAGCTCAGAAAGAGTGAAGATTCATTTTGGCTCACTGTTATAGAGGTTTGAACACATGGTTGTGAACACGGGTTGGCTGTCCTGTAGTGGAAGCATGATGTGGCAGGAGCCAGATCTCTGTAAACCATGAAGCAGCCTGGCCCATGGCGAAAACTGTGGTGAAAACATAGCATGAGATTAAAAGAAATGTATCTGAGAGATTGGAGGGTAGTAATACTCAAAATTAACTGACAGTTAACAGACACTGAAGTCAATAATTAGCAAGAGTAGAGTCAGCGTGAAGAGAGGTGTCCTTGAGCCACCTGTAATTGTGCAGGTAACATGTAGACAACATGGCATTTCCCTGGTTGGAACGGAGGTATACGCTAAATGTGTGTGGGTTCTTCATGGCTCAGCCAATAACATCCTAGAAAGCCAGCAATTCTCCCACCAATTACCACTGTTGTCTTATTTCTGCCATAGCTCAGTAAAACCCCTGAGAAAAAAGGAAGTATAGTGGCTCTTTCTTCTCTTGAAATCCCCTCCTTTCTGGAATGTCTTACATTTTCCTTTAATTTCCCACTTTTCTTTAATTCTGAATATAATTTATTTCTGTCTTGTCTACTCCATGAGAATCTGTCTTTAAGCTTCATTTCCCTATAACAATGGTATGAAAGCCACTGTTTGAGGTTGATCATAGTTGGGAACTGTGAGTTTTCATTCCAGTGACCAAGTCATTGAATCATGGCCAACGGAAGCATGAAAGCTTCCATCATTTTAAAAATTCCCATATCAATATCATGATGATGATGTGGCAAAACCTTTCACCTCATGGCCAGGAAGTGGAAGAGAGAGGAAAAGGAAGTGACTGAGCTTTCAGGGTCTCCTAGGACAAGTGGCCAAAATCCTTAGATCATTTTAGTAGACAACATCTCTTAAATGTTAGATGTGCTACACCATTGTGCACATCGGACCAATCATTAGCATATGAGCCTCTTTGGAGCAGTTATCTAGACAATAACACTTACTCAAGTTTTCCTCAACTGACTATTCTCAATTCTAAATTGTTATATGCACAAAACCATCCATAATATAGCATGCCCAGTGTGATGTTTTTCTTCACCTTTCCAATCACTCTCATGATCACTGAGGAAAACCAAGCGAATACGCTGCACATTTTTAAAACCTCTACATGTTTCAGTAAGGTGTTGTGTGTTTGAAAATACATTTCCTTATTTCTCCACATAGTATGAATTTGTCAACCATTTAAGGATCACCATAAAGGTTCACTTTTTGGGACATATTCCTGGGCAGTCTCTGTTTTCACTCTTGAAACACTCCCATAGAACTTTACCTATAAGCATTTATGCCACCTTAATGCTGTCATATTCTCTACTTTATGCAAAGAGTACATAGCATTCTATATTAGGGCATAAATTATTTGAGGTCAAATACAACACAAATTGGAATATAAGACCTGCAGATTACATAGCCAAAGTCCACTAAATTAAGAGCTGTTGACCTTCCTTGTACTAAATGATGCTTTCAGGTCTTACTATTTATGGTATACAATTATAAAACACTTTTCAAGCAAAGTCATCTGTGGTTCCTCGAGTCACACTGCTTCTATTAACATGTCTTCCATTTATCTCAGAATACCTTTGTCATTGCAGCAGCTTTTAACTTCATAGGCCAATGATTATTTCTCTTCTCCAAGATTAATCAACCCTTGGAGGTATCATTTGATATAGCTGTTCACTCTCTCTGCCTGATGTATATTCTGGCTTGGCTTCTACAAGGCCACATTTTCCCGTGTGACCCTTCCAGCCAATTCAGTTTCTCTTCTTGAAATTTCTCTGCATGGTTCAGGTAGACAGTTCGGAAATTAACAGGGATCAGTTGAGGATCCTCTTGTTGCTATATCTATAATCCCTTCACTGTTTACTCCAGTGGCACTAAGCAGGTAAACTAAAATGTATAATGTTTCCATCACCCAATCCCACTCTACTAGAAAACAACAGTCTCCACAGTGCAGGAGTTAAAGGCACATTTTTTCCCAGTTAATATATGCAGTTAAAGACTTAGAGGTACTATTTTTCCTATGGCTATATCCAGTTTCTAATGGAAAATGGTGTAGCTCATGATACTTGATTTTCTTGGGTATAACAAAGCAGGATATAAATATTTGTCTTGAGTGTCTTCTTCCAGGGCTTTCTCTCTCACAAACTGACTCAAAAGTTACTTTGACAACATTCCAATTCCTGCAATAAGCAATATGTAAATTGAGAGAGTTCTAGCAAATTCTGCTCCAGGCACATTCTGGACTTTTTAAGTTATGCAAATTAAATGAAAAGTTCATTAAATTTATGGTATTTCGTGACTTTTCAAAGCTGTGTGATTGCCTGTGCAAAGCTGACTGCACTACTGTCGCTTAAAGAAATATAGTAGTCAAGGTACTGTGTACTTGGACTTATTAAGAAGCATTTCAGAACCATTTCAGAGTTAATTGTGAGCATCTCTTTAGGAGAAACTAGTATGTTTAACAGCATTAAAAAAATAAATGAATTCATAATTGCAAATTAAGCTATGATTTAAGAGGTTCCCTATTTTAATAAAAAAATACTGATGACTATATGTGAGCAAGGGTTCTTTTTAATATTTTGAATCAGCTTAAACAAAAATGCTTATGTGTTTTAATTGCCAACTTAATTATGGATTTTAAACATATTCAGTTTCAGTAATCTGCAGTGGCCTTGTGCTCATCACATTTCATTGGGTCATAGAGAAAATAGTGAAAGACCGTTCAATACTATTTTAAGGTTGCAAAAGGAATAAAAACAATTGCAGATGCCCTAATTTCAAGCAGAACCTCTTGCCTGACCAACCATGGGTGCAGTATATAGGTATCGAGGCCTCTAGCTGACTCTGCCTGTGAATGGAGCCACCAAACACCAAAGGAAGAGGATCTCTGAATGCCACTTGCTTATGAACCTGGGTGAACCCCAGCTAGAATGAGTCCTGTGTATCACACACTGTGAACACAGAGCTTGTGAATGATGAGTATTCCACCATTCATATGCACAGATTGTGGCTGTGACAAGGTATGACACTGGAATAGATGAGTGTTTGGATTCAAGCTCTTCATTACCATTTTCATCTTTTCAAAATTCTAAATTTCTTTGTGCTTTGATTTTTGGCCTTCCCTGACCTGATATGAAAGAGTAATAATCTGGCATGCCCACCAACATGGTTGGGGCATGTCTGGAGCCTCTGAGAACAGGAATGCTGCCGAGAGCTTCCTCTTCATTGTGTTATTTACCCAAAGCTGAAAGGGAAGCTGGAGGAAAAGGCTTAGAGCCATAGAAGCGATGAAAGTTTGGGATGCTAACACAGAAGGATGGCCAACTCCAAGCCTGTCTGGATTACACAGCAAGTCCTCAGCCAGGCCATCCTACATAGTAATACCTAGCTTTAACAGTAACAGTAATACTCTCCCAATAATACTGAAAAATCATAGGCAATTGACATTGCTTTAAGCATGTCTTTTCTCTGCCTCGGAAAGATTAAATAATTATTTTTCAGTATCTTTCATTCCAGTTTAAATCCATGGAATAATGAAAGCACAAAGAAGATAGACTCTTAAGCTAACTAATAAACAATTAGATTTTTTGAAAGTCTATGATTAAACTATTATAAATTTTCCATCTTATTTAATCATATAATGTGTACATATATGTGTATCACTATATATGTGTGTATAATTTTATATATAAAATTTTTCAATATAATTTTTCCCAATTAGTTCCAAATACACTTTTTTCTTCCAAAAATTGGGGAAATACATACTTTACAAAGAATATTCTTTAAGCGTTTTAGGCTCCACCCACTGCAAATGTCTTGTTTCCACAGGTTTCCTAATATTGTTGTTTTACAAAGCATTTTGTGAGATTTGTAAGTTCCATCTTAGCTCTAAATTCTGTTCATTTCTTATGTTGAAAAATGTTATAGGAGGAATGAATATGATCAATGTATATTATATGAATTTATTAAGATGTTATAGTGAAACCTGTTACTATTACTTTGCACAATTAATATAAGCTAAGAGAAGGTAAATGTAACACACAAGCCAATTGAGAAATAATGTTTTAGTACAATAATATAATTTAAAACATCACTTAAAATGGAAAGAAAGGTGAACAGAGAGTAATTAACACCAGCAAATTACATCCTGTCAGATCATGGTCAAGGAACATTTCTACAGAAAACTGATTACATTAAGTTTAACTCATTGAATGAAAACATGAGCATAACTAAATTTTATTTTTATTAATAAAATTTGTTCTTTGAACATTTCATGAATATGTATAACACATTAAGGTGGCTCTCACTGAACCCCTCCTTGTCCTCTTCCATCCCCTGTCTACTCTATTCCTCTCATATCTTTCCCACATTCATAACTGCTTGCTTTGGTTTTCTTCCTCTGGGTTTGACCATGGCTTGGGTGTGGCCTTAGGATTGTCACTAACATGAAAATCTCATAGGTATACCAGTGTGTACACAACTGAAGAGAGACGTTCCCTGTCTCCCAGAGTACATATTTATACAATAATTCAGCCCTAAGAGAATGGGTAATGTGTGGCTTCTCACTGCCCATGAATGATATTAAGAGGACCTGCCTTATACAGATTTACTGCAATTAACTACAAATGCTAAATGTTTGTGACATTAGTTTTTTTATGTTTATAGGATTTTTCCACCTCTCTCCCTGACTTCTTGTTCTAACAATCATTTCAATTTTAAACAATCTGGTCATAAATATCTCTTATGGAATTTGCTGTTGTCTTAGAGTAAGATAAGTTGCTTGCCTTTTAGTAGATTCCAGATCTAGTAAAGTTGAAAGATGATTAATCATGTAAATCAGAAATTATTGAAATAGAAAATAGTATGAAATGCTTACAAAGTCCAAATTGATTTTGTCACACTATAAATAAGCTTTTGCTTCTTAAAATATGGGTTAAGAAGAATATTTTTTAAAACCCATAAATTATCAAAGCCCAAAATGAATGAGTAGAGCATATCTTAATACAGTAAAATAAAATTTTAAATAGAAAAAAACGAAGGACAATTTAATGCTGATAATTAAGTAAACACTGGAGATGATTATTTGAGAAGAAGGAAATAATATTTACTATATTAGCTTTTCTGTAGCTTTTATCCATTTTATTTCATAATCAAAGATGGTAAAATGCAAATGGGAAGAGTCAAGACCCAGGCATTTCATCAAACAACTTTGAAAAATTATCAATTTAAGTATGTGTTTATAGAAAATAGTGGAGAGTGAAAAAACCTCATTTATTATGTGGGAGAGAAATATTCTCAAGCAGTTAAACATGCAAAAGTCAAAAAAATTCATTAGGCAGTATAATCCATGATCTTATTTGTAATAATAAATATTTAAAAAGTATTATGTTATGATACTGATACTGGCTTCTAAAATATTTACAATGCAATTCAACTTTTAAAAATTTTTTCCTCCCTCAAAACTCTCTCATGTAACTCCCCACTTTGCTGACTTTCAAAACCATGACCTATATACATATGTACATATATACAAATGCACATATATACCTATTCTTAAATATAAAATACAACATTCTCAGTCTGCATAATGTTTTTCAATCTGTGGTTATAAAAAGCAAAGTAATGTTTTCCTATAGGAAGAGAGTAGGTATATCAGCTTTTTCTAGGCCCTAATCACATTGGTGGCTACATGAATGCAGTCTTCAAAATCCATCTCTTTTATATGCTTTTAAATGAAATTTAATAAAACTCTAAAATGCATATATCTTTATATGATAGAATCCTACATTCTTTTAATGTATACACTTTGCTTTCACTTAAGATATAGTGGTCAGGAACTCTGGAATGTGATCTCAGATGGAAGTTGTTAATTGTCTACATTTTCATCACAATTGAGAAGACAATGTCACCCAGTAGGACTCCAGAGTAGATGGAAAGAATATGGCTAAGGATGGAGCTCTGGACAATAGAAGCAATGAATATTAGAGTTCATTGACAACTAGAGGTATATAAATAGATGAGATGAACTGATACACAATAAGCAAAGAGAATGTTACAAATATTTGTATTCCAAACACACAAGGAGAAAAGACCCAAACCAGTAGAACCAACAAATAACTCAAAAGCAAAACTGTGATCCAGAAACTTCAGCAAGTGTTGCATAAATCCTATCTTTCTAATCACTGATATTAGGTAAAATGCTTAATTTTGTTGGCACTGTGTAGCTATTTCCTCTGAATTAACACATTTTTTTCCTAGAAGGAAACAAAGGGACTCCTGCCACTTACCACTTCAAAAAACTTACCATCTCTGGTGGCTTGAAACCTTACAATATGTGTAAAACATATCCCTAAGTTAATATAGGCAGTGATGATTGCTAAAAGGCTAAGACTTTCTTCATGAAGCTGCCAATACCCTGTGACGGGAACTCCAGGGATATTGTGTTCATGAGTTTTCACCCATGCGGCAATGGGCTTCTCCCTTACATAGCTTCCTTTGAATCATCTTTGCTTCAGTAAGTAACCTGAGTAAACTGATTTGTTAAGCTATCCTTGATATGGGGTTGTTTCTTCCTTCTGTTGTCAGTGTCTTACCTACAGTGAGTAGAAATGGCTCTCTGGGCTGTCTTGCCAGGGCAAACTCGACTCTTTCAGGCAGGTGGTCTGACTGAGTGTGGTCTGTGAGCAGAATGCTGCAGCTTGCTTGCTGGCAGGGACCTTAAAACACCATAGAGTTGGGACAATAAAAATGGCTACAGCCAGTACTTCCACCACAAGGCTGGAAAGCTAAGGAATGGGCTGGATCCAGCTGCCAAAACCACAGCTTTAGTCCTACCAATATTGCTTGGTGAGTTAAAGACTCATGTGATCACAAAAAGAGAGATATACACTAAAAGAAAGATTCAAAGTCAAAGAAAACATCTAAATGGTTTACAATTTGTTAAAAATATATGCAGGCTAAAGGTTAAAGTTCTTTAAAGTAAAAAAAAAAAACAAAGAAAAAAGAAAGAGAGAAGTTGGGTGTGGTGGTACACACCTTTAGTCTCAATGCCTGGGAGGCAGAGGTAGATTGACCTCTGTGACTTCAAGGTGTGGTAGCACATGCCTTTAATCCCAATGCCTGGGAGGCGGAGACAGACAGATCTCTGAGGGTTCAAGGACAGCCTGGTCTATAGGGTTATTCCAGGACAAAGACATACAGAGAACCTGTCTCAAAAAATAAAAGTAAAAATAAACGAAATAGAGGTTAAAATAAAGCCGCACAAAGATGGAAAGTACAGAGAGAATCTTGATACTGTATGCTATTATGCTCTCTTTGAATTGTTTGAATGCTGAGGAAGAAGTAACAGCTGCTAAAAGATATTTGTTTATAAATGCTGCTGAACTAATCCAAGATATATATTTTGAAAATACCTTGACTTCAAAATTTGGATCTAAGATTATGATGCTTTGGAAAAGTTCTTCTTTTGTTTTCACAGAGGATGAGACCCTGTGGATTCCTTCTATCCCAGTATGGTATGATAGACTACACCCTCCTAAAAGGTTGCTGTGAATACCCTCAAAAATTACTTCACTCAACTGCCGACTGAGATCAACCTAGCAGACAGGTTACACCATGAAAGACCTAAATAACAGCGCCCCCATTCAACATGAAGCAGTTTGGAGAGAAATAACTGCCCATATTCCCAAATATTGTTTATAAATGTTCTTTTACATTTAAAAGGGGATATGATATAGATATGAATAATTTGCATTTGTATGGATTTTAAGGTCAATTTTGTTATATGTATTTCTGATATTGCTTAAGGTATTGTGATTATGTAATTCATTTAAAATGTAATATATAATTAGGAAATATAGGTTGTTAATGGATAATCATCAATAATAATCAAGCTTGTAGTTATGTTAGTTAGATTTTTCTAGATATATAGAGATATATTTCAGTTAGATAGGCATTCTTCATATCTTCCAAAGACTACAGAATATGATGTTTAATGTTTTAATAACTTAGGGCTTTACATGACAATGAGACACGTCTGCTCCTGGCAGCACCAATCTACTTCAAAAGGAAGATGGGCATTGAAGAGGCTCCTTATGGAGTTTGATAGCCATTTGGGCAAGAAACTGCTCTTGCCTGGACTATTGCATAAACTGGACACAGAGAACCTTCAGAGAGAGGACTGCTGAACTCTCCTCTAAAGGTGAGATGATCTTTTGGGGTTCCTGATTTATAAAAGAGTCTGTGAGACATTCTGCAGGACACAGCAGAAAGTGACTGAAGTGTCTTTGAAATTTCCTGCTTCATGGAAAAGTCTGGTGGATACTGTGGGCCTGAAGGCAGAAGATGGATGCCCCAACAGTACAAAAGAACTTTGGGTGACTGTCCAGACAGTGAGATGTCTCTGTCATTTCTAGAGTTTGGAAGTTGCTTATTTTTTGTTTACTTAGGTAATATTATATCCTTCTGGAGTCTTTGGTGGAGTTGAAGAATAGATAGATAGTTATGGTTTTCCTTAGATATGATAAAAGATAAAATAGATATAAATATTGTAACTGTAATTCTAGCTTGATAACTGTTTTATTATATGAAATTTTATTATGTTAAAGATAAAGCCTTTCTTTTTTGTTTAAACAGAAAAAGGAGAAATGATGGAGGACTCTCATTGGTTAATAAAGAAACTGCCTTTTTGATAGGGCAGGATTTAGATAGGTGGAGTAGACAGAACAGAATGCTGGGAAGAAGAAAGTTAGTCAATTGCCATGCCTCTTCTCTCTGGGTCAGTCACCATGAAGCCAGCCACCAGGTCAGACATGCTGAATCTTTCCCCGTAAGACACCACCTTGTGGTGCTACACACATTGCTAAATATGGGTTAAAGCAAGATATGGGAGTTAGCCAATAAGATGCTGAAACTAATGAGCCAGGCAGTGTTTATATGAATACAGTTTGTATGTTGTTATTTCGGGGCATAAGCTAGCCAGATGGCTGGAAGCCAGGTGGGACAAAAAGCAGGCCTGCTCATCTCAACACTACACCACAGCCCATCAGGCATGTTTCTTATTTATTTATTTATTTATTTATTTATTCATTCATTCATGTAACATTATCTGTTGCATACATTGGTTAATTAATAAAGAAACTGTTTGGCCTGATAGGGTTGAACTTAGGTAGGTGGAGAAGAAGAAAGGAGAGAGAGAGAGACAGAGAGAGAGAGAGAGAGAGAGAGAGAGAGAGAGAGAGAGAGAGAAAGACCATGGAGATGCCAGAGTCAGACATGCTAAATTTTCCTTGTAAGCCACAACCTTGTGGTGAACACAGATTAATAGAAATGGGTTAAATCAAGATGTGAGAGTTAGCCAATAGGAGGCTAGAGCTAATGGGCCAGGCAGTGTTTAAATGAATAGTTTCTGTATGATTATTTCGGGTGTAAGGTAGCCAGGTGGCCGAAACAAGGGGTCCTGATTACTGTTACAATTATCACACAGCTTTCAAACATGAACTTTGTGGTTGACAATGTTGGGCACATCTGCTGGAGTATCATGCTTTTGTGAGGAATTGACTCTTCTGTGCTGACTTTTATAGCTCTGGAAAATACTATGGAGCAAGTTCAAGAAAACCATCACACCCATGTCCTGATCAGCATGGATACTGTGTGCTACATTGCAAGCATTCCAGAGATAAGATGCTCACTACTGCAATAGTGGCTGACTACTTGGGATGCAACTAACCACTTTCCTGTAATATATGAAGCCCACTCCATAGCTCACACTTGTCACTAAAAGCTACGATGGAAACTTGTGGCTGGAGATGTCATAGGAACCAATGCAGAAACAAATACTGTCATATTGTTAAAGAGATATGATTTGTCTCATGAAAGGTCTTCTAGATATTGTGGGTAGCTAATAGTTTTGAAGTGAGGAGTGTGGATCACTAAAGATTCTGCATCACTAAAGATCATGCATACCTGTTGATAGGCCCGTTTTGGTGCAGGGTTAGTGTAGTCATCTGAAGTTGCTGTGAGTTCATGATTTCAATGGATTTGTATTGCCTGTAAGATGGTGTTTTACAATTCTCCATACCTTCTGGCCCTATATTCCATTTTCCCCTACTTATGCAACTATGCTTGAACCTTAGAGTGGATAGTATAAACATCTTAGTTACAAAGTACTTACCTGATACTTCTCAGCACTTTAAGTAGTTATGAGTCTTGCCTTAGCTACTTTCACTTGAAAAAGTGGCTTCTCTGATTAAGGAGGTAAATAACATCAATCTATGGATGTAAACATAAATATTAGAAGACAGCTTGATATTGCATAGATTACATTAAACAACAGTAGTCACTTCTCTGCAAGGGTCTATAACCTCTCACACTATTGATTTTTGACCAGAATTACAGAAATAGCTATGGTTACCTCTTTCGGTGGAGTGAACCTTAAATTCAATCAGAGAGTAGGTACTCTAATAGTAGTGTCATTATTGCAAAAGTGGGCAATCTTTCCTTGTAGGCTGGTTTAATAATTCACAGTTTCACAGTTCGGTAAGATTATTGCTGCCTTTTCTCTCTCAGCAGCCTACACAACACATTCGGGCACTATGAAAAGGAGCCAACAGGGAGGAAGTTTCCAGCTCAGTTCTAGTCTTATTTCTATATATCAAGCAACTGGTCTGCAGTGTCTTCTTCTATAAGGCTTTTCCATCTAGTTCTATTGGCAACTAAGAGGAATAGCAAGATCTTATTTGGTTTGGGAGTCTCTGAGGTCTCCCTGACCAACATTTCAACTATAGAAATCTCATTCTTGGTCCTGAGGATTTGTTGATAACTTATGTCCTTTAGGAACAGACTTTTCTATCCTTGTGTGGTATTTTCCTTCAAGTTCTTTTGCAGAATTTGCTGAGTAAACCCCTTCCTGAGGAAAAACAAAGGCTGATTCTTGCTGTACAATGTACTCTACAGTCATTGTCTGACTTATGTCTAAGAAGATGGAGAAATGAGTCCTATTAGATGTTCTGGCAAGGGCCGTGGAGGTTGCTGGGAGCAACATGTGATACATGCATGATGTGAAATCCTGTTCTTGGTTTATTCTCTTGAGAATATTTTTCTGTTATAGATACATAGAAGATTCTTTAGAGGATATAGCTAAACACTTAAATGTACAAATGTAACCTGTGTTTCTATATAAGGACACTGAAGGCATAGTATACAGATGCATACTAGTTATGTTTCTCAAATACGAAAATTTTTATAAAACATTAAATTTTACTTATTATTTTTAGTAACAAATTATTGTTGCACACACTTACAGGCACAATGTGATATCTTGATGTATATGTAAAATGTAGAATTATTGCTACAAGATAATTAGAATGCATTTTAATTCTCTACATTTTCTGTGGTTGGATTGGGAAATGTGCTCTCCCAGTTGTTTTGAATCTGTTATTGTTATAATTAGAGTTGCTCTAGTCTATGGTAGGAACAGCTTCTCACCCTTTTGTCTTTGCACCTCTCCACCAGAACCCTCTGGCTCCCTTCTCTCTTCCCACACCAGACTCTGGCAGTCACCATTCTACTTTACCTTCATGAATTTTAATCTTCATATTCTGCATACAAGTGGGTAAACATGAGTATAAGCACACATTTACAAATACAAATAATATCAGTGAAGAATAAATATTTACCGTTCTGTGTCTGGCTTATTTTGCTAAGCACATTGCTCCTTTTAACCTTTGTGGCTGCAGATTCCAGACCTTCTTTCTTTTATAAGGTAGAAGAATATCCCAGAGTGCATGGGATGGTTTATTTTGTTTGTGCATTTTGTTCACACGTTCATCTCCTGATACACACCTAGGTTGATTCCTTATTTTTTAACCAATATAAGGAATCTTATTTTGAACACTGCTTCAGTGAACATAGTTGTGTAGAAATCTCCTTGATATACTGCCTTCAACTAATTTGAATATGCACAGGCAGGATCATATAAAAATTTTATTTTTGATAAACTAAAAGCTTCTGTATAACAAGAGAAATCCCTCATAGGGAGAGGAGACATATAGAGTACGGGAAAATATTTGATAACTATGCATTTGGTAAAGGATTAACATCCAAATATGTGAAGAAGTTGGCAATAAAACAAATAGCTCAATTTCAGAAAGCATAAAAACAGAGTTTTCACAACAGGCAAGAGAGAAAAATGGTCAAAAGGTCTATGAAAAAGACTAAGTCTTGCTAATCATTAGGGAAATGCAAATTAAATCCATAATGAGCTATCCTCGTTTGCCTGTTAGAATGGCTATTATAAAAAAGGACTAAAAGGGACAGATGATAAATGTTGTTCAGGAGGTGAAGAAAATTTTTGGCCCTGTTGATGTTTGGAATGCAAATTAGTACAGCCATTTTGGAAAATATCACGGAAGTTCCTGAAGCCTGTAATCAATCCAAAATAAATCTACTATTAAAATAAAAGGAAAAAAGTAAAATCTATTATATTTCAAGAAAACATTAAGATAAAATTTGAACATATTACCATACAGAAAAACAGCTTTTCTGGTGAAATTACTGAATAGCAGATTCTTTTTAATAATTTTGACATCCAAATTATAATTTATACGTTTATAAAGAAGTTTATAATTGCCTCTATTATGTATATCACAATCTACCTATTTCTATCTGTCTGTCTGTCTGTCTGTCTGTCGTCCGTCTGTCCGTCCATCTATCATCTATCTATCTATCTATCTATCCATCCATCCATCGATCAATCTATCTATCGATCTATCTATCTATCCATCTATTGATCCATCTATCATCTATCTCTCTATTATCTCTCTATCATCTATCTATCTCTCTATCATCTATCTATCATCTATCTATCTATCTATCTATCTATCTATCTATCTATCTATCATCATCTATCTATCATCTATCTATCTATCTATCTATCTATCTATCTATCTATCTATCTATCTATCTATCATCTGTCTATCACCTATCTATCTTCCTATATCTAACATCTATATATCTATAATTTCCTATCTTTCTGTCTATACCTTTTTAATTCTCTATATCTTGATTTCAACTTCATAGTAAACATATTAACTAATGGAGTTTTAAAATTTCTTATTGCTTAAGCTGAGTGAGGTTGTCATAGCTGTAGTCCCAGCATGTGGAGGCTAAAGCAGAAGATGCCAAGGTCCAGGCCAGGAAGGGCTACATAGTGTTATTGGAAATTTTGGTGAGTCTCTTCATGGTCAGCATATGATAGAAAGGAAGTCAAGGTCTCCTCTTGGGCTTTTTAGTTTAATTAATAAAATGTTTTCAGAACAGGCTCAATGTAAGCCTGATAAAACTTTGCTTGAGTTTAAAAGAAAAACTTCAGGTCAGTCTCGCAATAAATCTTGGCAGCTGCCTGGAGGATGAAGCCAGAGTAGAAACACAGAAAAAGACATGAGTTAAGCTAACATGAAAGTCAGCCACATGGTAGAGAAGTAGCCACACGATAGGGAGAGGAGGTTTTGAAAAGGACCGAAGCCCAAAGTGTTAGGAAAACCATGCTTAGAAAAGAGATAGGTTGAAGAAAGGAAAATTTAAGCATTTCTGAGTAATTCAAAAATATAAGAATAAATATAAAAAATATAAGACTGAGGCTCTGCAAGCCACTGGGCAAGGAAATGTACATTATCTCATTAAAGAAGTGAATTACTCCTCTCATGTCTTCAGCAAGGCTTAAGGTGAACTAGCCTTCCTGAGGGGTGGTCCTTTTGGTGGTCAATAGATTCACTCTTAAAAGAAATGAATAACAATCATGTACCCAGAGGTATATTGCATTTTTTTTGGGGGGGGGGGATAGGAGAGGAAAGGTTTCCCTTAATGGACCTTCAATACTATTCTGTTAATAGCACGAGCGTGCATCTAAACGAGTGAAGGAATGAATAGCTTTGTTGTTTACAGCCAGCTTTAGGAACTCTGGTTTAATTTTAGAGATGAGAACAGACATCCTTTTTGAGAACCTCAGGGTAATAACCTGAGAGAGGAAAGGACACAAAGAACCTTGAAGTTGTCAGCTTCATTCCAAGTGCATTTCAGATTCATTCCAGCACTAAGGTCAGCACTCGGTCCTCGTTTTCTAGTCACATCCTTTTCTAGGTCACACCAAGCCCCGTGATCTCCTTAATTTATGTCCCTGTCCCCTTCTTTTTTAGTTTCTGTCAGCCCAATTCCTCTCCCCACTATAATGAGGCAGAAGTGTTATTGTCTCCCAGCATGGTTACTTACTTAGTCCAGGCATGTGGGAATGCAAAGGGACATCTCCCCCACACTGCATGACAGCTGCATTGTTGTCTAAGGAAAAGGAACTCTGCCTCTGACAGGTCAGATCTCTCTCTGATTGTGTTTCTTTCCATCCATGGTCACTGCTTGGTGCTTCCTCTTCAATATACCTGCCTCTTTGCATATGGATCTACAGGGATTATGTTGCCGACATAAAGCCTGGTTTCAAAGGGTCTGATCTTTCTTAGAGTCAAATCAGAGAAGGTGCTTTTAAGGGAATTCTAGACGTTATAAGCCTTTCTTGGAATATTGTCTTCAAAAGATCAGTTACAGCTATTGCAGCATTTCCCAGAATTCTCTGCCATTCCCCCTCAATTATTTTACCCTGAGCAACTTCTTTAAAGTTCCCTTTTGACAGACTCAAAATGATCCTCCTGAATCATCTTTTCCCACCTATGTACCCAGCATTGCCTTCAACAAGCAGAGTCTCCAGAGGTTGCTGGCCCTGCCTTCTGCTCCATGTTAAATGGCTGTGCTACTCTCTTTGAGACTCTGCCTCTTTAAATTGAGGGCAGGAGGCAGTAGGAATCTGTGAAGCTTTCTTCTTTTGACTGCTTTTCATGAGTCTCATATAGAAGGAATGTTTGAATGAACTTTTCTTAACTCCTGTCATGAAAGGCATCTGCTCTGGAACTTTCTACATGCATGTGATTGCCCAAATACTTTTAACTTCTCTTCCATGAGTGGTCCCCACCCTGTGTTATTGTGACCCTGTTCATCAAAGACTCTGTTTCCCACAGCCACTGTCTCCTCAGTTCACTGACTATCCACCATAATCCTTGGCTTCATTGATGGATTTGCATCCAGTGCCCTCTGGCTTCTATAAAATATGCCTTGTACTCTTTATCCTCTTGGACACTGATCTTGCTTGTCCTGTTTTCTTTATCTCTTTCTTTGATATGGATTTTGTTCTCCTTCTTTTATTTTTTCTTGTAGTTTCTAAGTATAAATTCTTGGGCATTTGTGAGATCATGTACATTACTAAAAGCCTTTGACTTCCATATTGCTGGACAAGTATAATTCGACTAATTTCTAGATCTTATCCTTATATTCACAGAAAGTATAGCTATGACCCCCGCACCTAACAAGTCTCTCTTTACAGCAAATGAAGACTATCACAGACAACCACCCCTGGACACAAGGCAGAGATAAATGAGTTGTGGGGAGACCAGCCCTGAAAGATGCATCCACAACTTAACTCCTGAATCTATGGTTCAGGGATCATATTGGAAGAAAAATTTTAAGAGCCAGAATACCAGGAAGTCTGCATGTATTTCCTAGAGATAGCTACATAAACAAGACCAGATTAATGGGCACCTTACTAGGGTAGGGGATCTTACAGAGTCCCACCATTAAACAAAGAATTATAGGCTATTCATTCTCCTTCTTCTTCTAGGAGAAGATTGTCTAACGCAGAGTGTTCTGCCTTGAAGACATACATACACCAGCATCAAAAAATGGGCTCAGCAGGTTGCATATATCTACATATATTTACATATACAAACATGCATGCCTGTTTATTAAATAATAATCAGTGGGAAAAGAGACTATCAGCTTGAGAGGGCACGTACAGGAAGATTTGAAGGAAGAAGATAGGAAGGGTTATAGGGTAGAAAGTGCTTGGGAAAGTGATGCAATTCTATTTCAAATAAAACATACTTAAGAATAATTGAATAAAAACAATCTTTAGTGAACTGTTCTTTTCTCTCACAGGGATTCATAAGCAGATGCTCCTTTGGGGGAATTAACCTTATTGTTGTCTCTCCATTATTTCTGTTTCCACATTTCAACCTCAGGGCTCTACTGGTACACACATCACAGTCCTGGCTGAGCAGTTCTGCTCCTGCTGAAAGGTGAGCTTGTCTTCTCCATGACCTTTCCTTTCCTCACTGTGCCCATCTTCTCCTTATACTTGCACCATTTCCCTCCTCCAAGTTCTTTCTGATTTCTTCCTATATTTTCCAACCACATGTGTGATTTAAAAGCCACAGTGATTGGTGAGTTGATTCAACCTTTGCCTGTCATGCGTGCCTGGCTTCTCACCACCTGCTGATGGATTTACACAATCTTAAAACCTCTTCCACACTTAGACTCTTCTTCACCTGTTACTTTTCATACTTTAACACTTCTTTGTAACTATTGTGGAGGTGTGCCTCCTACACTGAATCTGTGTAGCTGGCTGGGCATGCTGCGAAGTTATATTTTGCAAACAGAGGATTTTAGAAATTCCTGCTAGTATCCACTTATAGGCAAAAAGGAACAACGGAGGTAAAGGAGGATGACATGATGCAACACAGACTCAAAGGCAGCTTGACTGACCTGTAAGACACCTTGACTTAAAACTTGTTCAGAAAAACAACCTTCCTCTGGGTAGAGCTGTTTATGTTCTTCAAATGATTATTTGTTGAACACTTGATCCCCAGTGCAGAAAAGGTCCTTTGGATTATGTTTGTAAGGGTGAGGTTGCTCTCAGAAAAGACTGAAATTCCACGTTCTTGAAGTTGCAGAGGTGTGAACTAAATAAACTTATCCTCTTTCCAAAGGTATTCTGTTAAAACAGCAGGCTCCAGGACCATGGTGAATCTACAGTGAGGGTCTAAGGACTTCGGTTAGCCCTGTCAATAATCACAGCAGCCAGTGACTGAAGCTCTGTGCACAACCTTCCTAGTATGTTCTTCACTGAGGAGTCTGAGCAGCTTACACCATGGACCAGCAATCTATCCCAGAGTCTTGTGTGGCCTATGAGCTAATAATGGAGACTTTTAATTCAGCATTCATGAGCATATCTGCCTGGTGCAAATCCTCTTGTGGTGTCCCTTTTCTAAAGCACTATAGTGAATGCCTTGGCTGTCATCATGTTGAGTTATTTAGTGTTCCTTCTGTATGACATATAGTTTTTCATCTCTGTGACTTGCTCATGATTGCCTATTTTGCTAAAACTCCCTATTCAATCATTCTTGTTTCTCAAAACACACTCTGATTTCCAGAGTGCCGTTTGTATGACACTTTGTACAAAACCCTTTCTGATAGTCCAAGCTTGAGAGAGCATCTCCTTAATTTGTTTCTCTGATAAACTTCTACTTGGATAAAATGATAACAGTCCAACTTCCTTTTCTTGTCACCATTTCTACATTCTCATTTAGGTCAGTTCTACTTAGTATATTATGTTGTGTGATGCTCAGACCCTGCTTGGCTTCTCTCTCTGTTATAGTTAGCTGTTTTTCTCTGAGCTGTGATGGAACACCTTCCAAAAGCAACTTCCTGAGGTCAGAAATTCTTTTTAGCTCATAGCCCATTAAGGTATGATTTGGGGACCTTCCTTGTCTAAAGTTCCAAAATTCAGCACATCCTACAAACCATCCTCAAAGACCCAAGAACTACACAATCAAGTTTATTACAGCCAAATCCTCACTCTTTAGCAATAATTTTTCCTACTAGTGACCTTTCTTGTTTCTGTGACCTAAATACCCTTTCAAAACAACCTAAGAAGGCAGAGTTTATTTGGATCACATTTAAGGGTACAGTCTACTAGGACAGGAACAGCATGATGACAGAAACTGGAACAACTGGTCACATTACAGAGTAAAGTGGAGACAGTTGAATGCTCATGCTTTGTTGTCTTCTAAACTTTCTTCTGTCTGAGAACACAGCCTAGAGAACATTCTACCTATCATTTAGGGGAGTCTTCAAACCTTAGTCAAACCTCCCAGGAAATGCATGTAGAGATAAGCCGAGAAGCTTGTTTCTTAGGTAATTCTAATTATGTCAAGTCAAAAATAAAGATTAGTCTTCACACTTTATCAAGAGACCCTTGACTATGGCCTGTAACTGGAGTCTGTGCTTTCATTTGCCATTAATATAACACAGAAGTTATATTAATTACAAACTGTTTGGCCTATTAGCTCAGGCTTATTATTAACTAGCTCTTACAACTTAAAATGACTCCCTTTTATTTTTGTAAATTTACCATGAGGCTTGTGGCTTGTTACCTCACATCTTGCATCTATGACAGCTGCTGGTGTCTCCCATTAAATAAAGACAAATATTTATCAACAATATTTTGGAAATTTGGACATAGTTTCTATGCTACTTCCTGCTCATTGGGGGCATTGTTTATCTTATGGAGATCCTGAGGAAATTTAGAATTATGGTTGAATCTTGACTGTATATCAGTTTATGAGGCTGCATCGACTCAGCCAGTTGTCTTGAAGATGTTCTGGATGCTGGATTATCTGGGCCATTGTTTCCACTGGAGACCTCTCAGGGGATTTGCACAATAAAACACTATTAATCTGAAAAAAAAACACAGTTATGGCCAGACATAAATTTGGAATGCTTAGAGAAATATGATCACTGCTTTGGGTCTAGATGCCAGTGAATAGTACTTTTCTAAATGGCTAAATAGATACAAAACTGTGTCACAGATTTCTGTTTTGCTACTGGCCTGGTATGGCAATCCTTAACTGAGAAATTCTATGATACAAGTGAATGTTATACTTTAAGTCTTCAGCTTCTCCAAGCACTGTAAACATTCTCCAGTCTTCAAGCAAGCAATCAACAGTCTTTTAGTGATAGAATCAGAAAGAGTCAAGATGAACCCTGCCTTTGTCAAAAGGAACAAAATGTGTTCCACTATTCAAGTTAAGTTTTCATACTGATATATCATGGTCCCTTAATCAATGAGACTAGAAATTTTGGAAAAAACATACATTTAGAAACAGTCATGCAGAATATCAGAATGCAGAGTATTTATAGTTTAATGAATTAAAATATCTTTTCAATTTGTAACTTTAAGATTTGAATGATCTTGGTTAGAGAATCCTTGGAGTCTCCTTCAAAAGATAAATATCTACTCAGGATCTTGCTCACAATGAACAAATTTAATTTGAGTTACTCTGTTGTACTTGCTTTTGCTTTTAAGCCCACAAGCTCCTCTAAAGATGAAAGCTTAGAATGTGCTACATAAGATGTTAAAATTATTAAGTACCAAGGGTTCATGTGGAATAGAATATGTAGGGAAAGATGAGCTTGAAAGGGGATGTAGCCAAGATAAGCATTAATAAGTGTGCTTTCTACTGGGAAGTGGGAAAGAATATATGTCAATTATGCATGGATAATGTCATTACAGCTATAGGCTTATTCAGGTTTATGCTATTGTAAAATTCAGTAAATAGATTATTTTATGTGCAGGGAATTAAAGCATTTCACAAGGTTCCTACATACAACAGTATCTCTAAAATTGGCTTTGACCTTTCAGAATTTTCCTCCATTTTCTCAAGAAACAGTGTTTTTCCCAAAATGGACTTTGATTTTTAGCTCTTTCTTCAAAGCACAAATAGATGACTTTAAATTGACCAAATGCTAAAAAATTTCTCAAATTGTCTTAAAATGGGATTAAGGCTCCTATTTCTAATGAGAAATAAAGGTTACATATGCTACCACACTTGACTGTGCCTGTCGGCCCAATAATTCGTCTACTGTCAAATTAGGTATCGTTAGGTGATGGTGATGTGTGGAGAGCTTTAAAAGGCAAGCCTGAGTGAGACATTCTGCAGCCAAGGGTCTTCAACCTCATTCATGGATTAATGCTGGTCTTGGAGAATGAATTAGTCCTCTTAGGAGCAGTTGCTATAAAACAAGGCTAGTCCATTTGCTATGTGTCTCCTGAATTTATCTGAGTCCCTTTTCAGCCCCTCCTTATAGATCCTTTGAGGAGAAGCTCTTTGCTCAAAATACGGTTGCATGCTGTTTGGAATTATAATCTACCATAACTATAATCCAAACTAAAGTATTTGCTTATTAATACCCCAGTCTCATGCATTTTGTTTCAGCAACACAAAGCAGATTGAAGAAACACACACACGCATATATATATATATACACACATATGTGTATTATAGCAATAAAAATGTATTAATATGGAATTGTTTTGCTCTTGCCCTGTGTTGCTGGCTTTGATAGATATAATCTTGTCTTAGCCTTCTTAGCTGAAGAACACATCTTGTTTTCTCTTTTTGTCTCTTTTCTATAATCAATCTTCTATAAGATAAACATATAATTTTACTTTGCCCCTTGTTGATATTTTTTATCCTTTTTTTGTTTTCCCTACTAGTTGGATGTCAGTATGTAGACTAGTTGTAGTTTCTTCTTATTGTTTCTGTAGTGGATGGAATGGAAGACATGCTACTTGGGGTCTGAAATAGAAGAACCAAATAGAAATCATTGCTTGTTGTAAATGAAAACCACAGTCTTCCAAGTCAGTCAAATATTTTATATTGTGACCAATATATATCCTATGACATGGACTGTCATGATCTTTACGTGTTAGAGACTGGCCTAACTGGGGCAATGGGATAAATGAACAGCATACATATATACAGGAAAGCCAGGATTGGGTGGGTCATGTGCTCTGACAGAGATGCCTGGATAAAGGTGCATTTGTTACTGCAGAATACGGGAAGGTTATTATATAAAACTGAATGAGAAGGAGGTTTATTACATATAGCTTAATGAGGATGTGGACTTATTAGATAAAACTGACTGAAGGGGAAGGTTTATTCTACATAGCTGAATGAGGAGGTGAGTTTATTACATATAGCTGAATGAGGAGGTTGGTTTATTATATACAGCTGAACAAGAGGTGGGTTTATCATATACAACTGAATGAAGAAATGGTTTATTTTATGCAGCTGAATGAGGAGCTAGGTTAACTTGCCTCAGTAGGGGTATCTTTAGGGGAACTATCTCAGGCTGTGGTAATCTTGGAGCAGAAAGCTGTGTTTGATACTTTCTACATACAGTGTTAACACCAATGGGAAGCCCCTGGCATTTCAACGGGTTTAAGGCCTTGGAGTCCTTGACATTGCAGTGCTCTGTCAACTGTTCCCATAATGAATAAACAATATATGACACCAGACACAAACATCTGACTGCAGTTGGTAACTATTTCCAGTACCTGGTGTCAGGAAGTAGTATTGGGATGGGGAAAGGCTCAGGTGTCCATTGCTTTTCTTCACAATCCTTTAGCATGGTTTTGATCATCTGAGCAATAAGGGTATTTGCATTTAGACAAGGGCTAGGCATAAGAGGGTCTGGAAAGGAAACTTTGTAGAGGATTATTTTACATCTTTGGCATTTCAAACTGCAATACTGTTTATAGTGAGTGAGTTTTTAGTAGTGGCCATGAATCTGAGTACACATCTCTTGAGAAGAGTGAAGATGATAGACACACTTCCTTGAGCCATTGCTACATTGGAGAGCTAATAACAATTTAAATAAACATGGAACTGACTGAACAACACATGATCAACTATATGAAAGCCCAGTTCTATTTTCCCTGAATACTTCTTGCTTACAACTTTGAATACACCTTCAGTTTCTCCAGGCTCATGGAATATGGAAACTTGCAGGGACATTAGCACGGAAGAAGGCATAATCTCACCATAGCACAATGTGTACAAATTCTATGGAAGCAGACATGTGAATGAGTTACTATGGCCCACCTCATAGTACCTTAAAAGGAGCCACGAGATGTGATCTCTTGAAGTAAGGCTACTCTGCTTCAGAGTGATCTGCTTACGGAGACCACGGTCAAGAATTTGTGTTCTAAGTAGGAAAAGAAACATGTAGGAAATACCAAGAGTCAGGCGATGACTTACAATAAGGAAAGAGAAAGTTGACATTCTGAAGTTTATGCCTGATCTTGACCAAGTCTAGCAAAATAATCATGTATCATTTCACTTATTATTTCTAGCCTTCATCTGTAAATTAGAATTCTTTCAAACACTATTGCTGGAATGTTTTTTTTTTTAAATTCATAATTGTCTTTTTTGATATTAAAAAAGAATATCCAAGAGTATGTCATTAAAAAAGAAAGACATGTTCTTGATAATAATTCTGGAGGATAGCAAGTCCAAGACTGAGATGCTACCATATTTGTTGTTGGGAGAAATTGAGTCCCTCCTTCCAAGAGAACATCATGAGGATTGCATTCTTCAGAAGGAAGGAATGCTATTCCTGGCAAAGAAATGTAAGAACAAAGAGAAGAAAAAGGGAACCAATCCTTTTATAATAGAAACCCATGAAACTTTAAAGTCCTCATGGCTTTAGCTTGTTCTGAAGGTTCTCAAAGTCCCCACCATTTTAGCAATGCTAAAATGCTAAATGGCAGTCAAATTTCTAAGTGTGTTTTGGAATAGAAAACAATCAAATCTTACCAATATTTCCCTGGCACCAGAATTAAATTAGTTAAATTTGGATATTTCTGCACTGAGTACAGGGATATTATAACTTTTTAGGACTTTGTCACTTGGTGTGTTAGCTTAAGTGGAAATATTTCCTTTTTGTAAAGCACGTGATTGCATGGAAAGTTGTGTTTGCATGTATCTTTTCTGTAGTGAATTTTCTCCTGTGTGGCAAGAAAGGGAATATGTCCCCAATGGGCCTCACCCAGTGGCAATGAGTGGTAAATGGTTCCTTGGAAATGTTGATGTCTGAGGCTGGTAGAGATCTAGGTAACTGCTGCCAGAGATGCTCAGTAGCACGTGTTCTCTGGACAGGAGTTTCAATCACAACATCTGTAAAAAAGACTCAGCTTTCAATCTCCTGATATTGAGTTGTTTATTTGCATTGCTGCCTGACCCTGTTAAGTTTACTTAGTAATTTTTTTTTCAAATATGAAAGTTAAGAAATTTCTGAAAACATTCTTAAAGGTAGCATCATTGAAAATTAGATCCCTATCATTTGTGGCATCTAGGGTTGAGATCTTGAGTTTGGATGTTTCCTTCACATGGCTGGTTGACCCTGAAGGAGTCACTTCACCCTTCTTGCCCTTTAATTCCTGAGCATTAAAGTACAAGGCAATGTATTGAGTACATGGTTTTAAGAATTCATGTCCAACTGTGATAGTCTAGTTCTGCCCTTTGGCTCTTCTCTTATGCTGAAATAATGTTATCTAGCATAAGTAAAGTACTTTGCTTGTACCAAGAGGCAGACAATAAAAAGAGGAAGATAATGTTTTGTTTAGTGTTTTTTTTTTTGTACATGTCCTGAGTAATTGCTTCACTGAGATTATTTCCTCTTTTATGGGAGGCTGTTAATGCTATATAATCTGTATGTACGTAGGCTTGCTGAACAAAGTCTTGGTATGATGTGCCTCACACAACATCTTGTACCATTGTGTAATTATTAGCTAGCATCATCATCATTACCAAAATTATCACTGCTAAATCACATTTCTTTGTTCTCTGGTGCAAGACAGCTGAGCAGAACAGATATCCTAAGCATATCAGCCTCAGAAGACAAAGGGTTTGCCTGTGCAGCTGGGCAGCCGGAAGTGCAGACGTCCTCAAGTATCTCTAGTCACTCCCAGGAATGCAAATCAAGATTGAAGAAAGACTCTTCCTTTCCAGGCCTGAGGAGCCATCTCATCTGTGGAAATGAACTTCCATTCTCTCTGGCAATTAGTTTCACTCTAAAGTATGATAATTCTTTGAAGCCTCACCAGGAGAGGAAATACTGCATTCCACATTAAGCAAAGGTAATATATGGTGCTGGCTGAGACATTAATCTCATTTGCTCTGCACCTGATTTTCCACTGTTCGGATATTGCAGCAAAGCGCTATGCTAAATCTTCAGCAATTTAGCTCAGCAAAGCAGATTAGTTAGAGCCGATGCAGAGCTCTACCTTATAAGTTTCTTTCAGTAAAAGTGATACTTAGATATGTAGGCTGAGGCTTGAACTGGAAGCTGCGATGTTCCACTTCTAACAATATTAGATGTGAATAAAGGTCATCCAAACACACCTGTGACCTGGGCTCTTTCTCTAACAACAGTTAGATATATGCAGTTAGTTTATACAGTCAGTGCCTTTCACCCAGATAGAAGACTACTGGGGAAAGGATCATGAAATTAGGGTACAATAAAAACAAGAAAGTTCTTAGTCATACCAATTTAAACTAAAAATAAATAAATAAATAAATAAATAAATAAATAAATAAAACAAAAACCAAACCAAACCAAACCTGTCTTTTGCCCTTTTCCAAGAATACAGGCTTATTTGCTTGCTTTACTTAAGCTGTTGTTTACTAAACAGCATTAAACAGACCCATTTACAATGTGGGTAACCCACAGCAGGAGTCTTATTAGTGTTTTGTTGACCATGATCTTTTTTTTTTTTTTTTTTTTTTTCTAGAAAACGTTTCTCTGTGTAACAGCCTGCTCTCCTGCAACTTACTCTTTCGATCAGGCTGGTCTCGAACTCACAGAGATCTGCTTGCCTCTGCCTCCCGAGTGCTGGGATTAATGGCGTGCATCACCACCACCTCTGTTGACTTTAATCTTGAGTTGTTCTTGTTCCATTCTTTGCAACTTCATATCCATACAAATCTGCACTTGGTTACACAGTGTGCTCTCCAATCACTATGCATTACAACCTCAGAATGGAAATGGATTGCAGACACAGCCAGGATTGGCTTTAGCCTGATGGCTAATGTCCTAGTCATAGTCTCCTGTAAAGACTGGAAGATGCCCACGTGGAGGAAAGATCCTATATAAAGGCAGATGTAGAAACTGAGGACTGCCACTCCAGGCAAAGAACAGGCTAGGGTTATGGGAAACAAAGTGTCAGAAAGGGGTTAATTCCTAGAACTTGCAGTGGGAACAGAATTGTGCCTTGAGTTTAAACACTAGCCTACTACATCATGAGAAAACAAAGCTCTGTGTTTATGGCCACCACTTTGAAGTCCATTGCTGTTATTCAGCCCTGGAAAGCTAACACAGGCCTGCAGTCACTGATATCAAGTTGTGTCTCTAGTCCAATGTTGGCAAGGCCTTTCTGAGCTAATGATCTGACCCTCTGCCTTGTTTACAATGTGATCTCCACAAGAGCACTTAGCACAAGTCACACATCAGAGAGACCTATAAAATCTCGTATCATATACACCCTGCCTTCTACAATTCATTACCTTTTCTTTGCACAATTTCATGTCCTCATTTTCTAATGCACAGTGTTACCAAGTGCACACAGTTCATGATCAGTTTGCGCAAATATACCTAATGTGCCCCACCTCAGGCTTAGCCCCAACCCACTTGTTTTGTATTTCAAGACCTCTCTGAATCTTGGCGTGCACTGTTCTGAAAAGTTCTAGCTGTCCCACTATACCCAGGGAACTAAGCATGTTTTGGACACTGGCTGGTGAATGATGGAATCTTAGACAAAGGAGAGTTCTTAGTACTATTTACAGCTCATTGGGTATCCTTCTTGTGTTGTGAAATAACTATTTTCTTTCTTTTTGTATTAAGATTTTTTAATACAATATTTACTCATTTTACATAACTATCCTCATTCCTACTCCCTCTCCTCCTGCTTCCTCCACCTTTCCCCATCCTACCTCCCCATCTACTCAAAAATGGTAAGGCTTCCCATGGCTAAGCAAGGAATTCCTCCAAAAATAATATGGTCCTAGATTCCAATTTGAGCACTATAATGTCTATATCTGCTTCCATTAGTTGTTGGCTGAAGGTTCTAGACAATTAAGGCATATACCCAAAGGATGCACACTCATAACACAAGGACATTGACTCAATTGTGTTCATAGCAGCATTATTTGTAATACTAGAACCTGAAAACATCCTAGAAGCCCCTCAATTGAAGAATGGATAAAGAAAATGTGCTACATTTACACAATGGTGTACTACTCAGTGGTAAAAATTCAGACATCTTGAAGTTTGCATACCAATGGATGGAACTAGAAAAAAAACCATCCTGAGTGAGGTAGCTCAGACCCAGATAGACAAACATGGTATGTACCCACTCATAAGTGGATAGTAGATGTAAAGCAAAGGGTAACCATCCTATAGTCCATGATCTCAGAGAAGCTAGGTAACAATGAAAACCTTAAGAGAGGCATGGATCCCTTGGGAAGGAGAAACAGAGAACATTTCCTGAGAAAATTAGGAGGGGGGAAGGGAGGTTGGAAGGGAAGGAGGAGGGAAGGAAGGAAGGGAGGAGGAGAACATGAGGGAATGGGATGCTCAAAAAGGGGGAAGGACAGTGAGGGAAAGAAAAGAAAGAGATTCCTCAATAGAGGAAGCCATTAAAGGGCTATCAAGAAACATATTATTTAACAATTCCCAGGAGTCCTCAATGATAACCCCAGCTAATACTTTAAGTGACAGTAGAAAGGATGCTTAAATTGGCCTTCCCTGTAATCAGACTGATGACTACCTGATGTGGGATTCCCCTCTGTATGCTGTGAATACCATTGGTTAATAAAGAAACTATATTAGGCCTGTAATAGGGTAGAGTAGAGCTAGGCAGGGAAAACTAAACTGAATGCTGGAAGAAAGGAGACAGAGTAAGAGAGAAACTATGGAACTACCACCAGGGACAGACATGCTAAAACCTTGCCAGTAGATCATGAGCCTCATGGTAAAATATAAAATAATGGAAATGGGTTAAATTAAGATGTAAAAGCTAGCCAATAAGAAGTTAGAACAAATAGACCAAGCAGTGATTTAATTAATACAGTTTCTATGTGGTTATTTCTGGAGTCTGGGCTTCTGGGAAACAAACACAAAGCTTCCTACAACAAACTGGGACCCAACAAATTGATGCACAAATGTGGCCAACTAAATCCACTTAAAACCCTGAGAGAGCTTGAAAAGGAATTCTAGACACAAAAATAGAGAGTTTAACAGAGCTTCTTGCTGTTTGCTGGTGGCAAGCTGCAGCTCCTTTAAGAGAGGTTTTCCTGATTCAGTGGTAGCAAAACAAAAATCTGTTCTGAAACAGCAGCTTCCTGGGCCATTCTGCCAGTGTGAACTCTGGCTCTTTCCAGAGGCTGAGCATTTAAATGGGGTTTCTGGGCAGCATGTTGCAAATTACTTGGTGGCAGCCAGGGCCAATGGGTTCTCAGAGTTAAAATGGTGAAGATGGATCTCATCCTGCAGTCTCAGAGGCAACGAATAGACTTCCACCATGTCAGACTGAGTGGAGCAATCAGGCAGAGCCTTATTTCCCCTAGCAATGGTGCTGTTTAAGTTCATAAGAAGGGCTTAGCATTTTAAGAAGCACTTCTGGTCAGAAAAAGATTACATATACACAGCAAAGAAAGATTCAGATAAAAAAGACCTCTAAATGAGTCACAGTGTTGGATAAATGTACATAGGCTTGGGAGAGAGAAGAAAAAGTGTATAGAGAGTTGGAAAAAGAAGCAAGTAGTTAAAAAATTAAAACAAAGTTTGTAAAGACACAGAATACAGACAGTCATAGATTAAAAGGAGTAAAGAAAAATAAGCCATATAAAGATGGAAAATTTACAGAGAGTATATTATGTATATTACTGTGTTTCTTTTGCATTGTTTAATTGCAGAGAGACATTTGATTCTGGGAATGTTAAGCTAAAGCAACATATATGTTTTAAAGGTTTCTTAACTTCAAAATTTGAGTCTAAGGATTTGTTACTTTAAAAAATAGGTCCTTTTATGTGTCCAGAGTGGATGAACCTCTGGATTAATTCTAGACTAATGTGATTTGATGGACCAAAACCCCCTTAAAAGTCACCATGAATACCCTCCAAAATTGCTTTGCCCAACAAAAAGCAGGGAGAAGTTTGGAGAGAACTATGCCCATATTCCCAAATATAGTTTAAAAGTGTTTGTTTACCTTTAAAGAGAGATATGCTATAGAGATTTGAATTGGTATAGATCTTGGTTTATTGATACAAATTAAAGATCAATTTTGTCATATGTCCATTTCTGCTCTTGATTAAGGTATTATGTTTGTTCAGCTCATTAAAAATGTAATGTATAATTAAGAAATACAAATCTATAATAGTCAAGCTTGTAGTCATGTTAGATTTTCTAGATGTACAGAGATATATTTAGATGGATAGACATTCTTCAAACTTTTCAAAGACTATAGATTATGGCATTTAAAATGTTTACAAATTTAGGACTTTTCCTGACAATGAGACACACCTGTTCCTGGCAACACCACTCTACTTCAAGAAGATGACAGGCACTGAAGAGGCTCCTTATGGAGTTGGTTATCCACATGGGCAAGAAACTGCTCTTGCCTGGACTGCTTGATGGCATGCTATGTGAACTGGACATGCAGGACCCATGGAAATATGACTGATAAAGTCACCTAAAGAAGGTGAGACAGTCCTTCTGGGTTCCTGCTTCATGAAAGAGTCTGCCAGACATTCTGCAGGACACAGAAGGAAGTGACTGACAAACTGCCAATATAGTCGGAACTATCTTTGAAATTTCCTGCTTCATAGAAAAGTCTGCTGGATACTGTGGGCCTGTAGGCTGAAAATGGATGCCCCATGATACAGAAGAACTTTGGGTGATTGTCTAGGAAGCAAGATGTTTCTGTCAATTCTAGACTTTTGGAAGTCACTTACAATGCACTTCCTGTTTACTTAGGTAATATTATTTCCTTCTGGTGTCTTTGATGGAGTTGATTATTATAATTATAGTTTTCCTTAGTTTTAATAAAAAATAAAATTGGTATAAGAATTGTAACTAATTTTTACTTGATAACTATTTAGTTTTTAGCAATTTTACTATGTTAAAGTTAAAACCTTCCTTTTTATTTAAACAGAAAAGGGGAGTGGTGATGGGATTCCCCTCTGTATTCTGTAAATAGCATAGGTTAATAAAGAAACTATCTTAGTCCTGTGATAGAGTAGAGCGAGGTGGGGGAAACTAAGCTGAATGATGGAAGAAAGGAGACAGAGTAAGAAAGAAGCCATGGAGCTGCTGCCAGAGACAGACATGCTAAAACATTGCCATAAGCCTCCTGGTAAAATATAAGATAATGGAAGTGGGTTAAATTAATATGCAAAAGCTAGCCAATAAGAAGTTATAGCTAATAGGTTAAGCAGTGATTTAATTAATACAGTTTCTGTGTGATTATTTTGGGATTCTGGGTGACTGAGAAATGAACAAGCTGCCTCCTACTACAACTACCTTAATTGTAATACAGGATAACTTTTCAAAAATTAACTTTTATTGATTATTTGTGGTTTTCAGATCATGTATCCCAATTCCACCCTTCTCCCTATCCCTGTGCACCTACCCTCCAACCTTGCAACCTCCTCCCTGAAGAAAACAACATTTGAAAGAAAAATCAAAAAATAAACCAGACAAATAAATCAAACTATAGCAAAAAAAAAGAAAGAAGCAAGGGCAGGTGGGAAAGGAGAAGAATTTCTTCCTAGACGCTGTGGTGTGGCTTCATCATTTAGTCCCTTCATCTTCATTTGCAAGTATTCTTTGCCTTGAGTCATCAGTCTGCTTCAATGCCTCTATCCTCTGTCATACCATAGATAATGGGCTTTCACCAGTACTTCCTCAGACTTCCTGCCTTTGTTTTGTGTTGTAGAGATCCTGGAGTGTTAGATCTGTAGGTTCATACACTTCTCTTGCTCTAATTATTCATAGATGAGGTAGGCCAACTCAGCCCTGGTCTTGGATGCCAGCTGGACTGGTCAGCCCAACATCATTCTCCAATTATTACCTACCCCATATAGTAGTATGGATGAAGGAAAATGCCCTCCCTTTCCCTGGCTACCTGTGAGAAAGCTGACCCTGGGATCAGGGGAGCTGGAGAACTGGTCCTGTCCTTCACATGCTGCAGTACATGGGAGAATAAGCCCTGCATCCCTGCTGGATTGTACACTAGAGCAGAATAACATTTAACATGAGGTACGCCAAAGTTAGAGGGCAGATAAGTGTCCACTAAGGCAGGACCCAGCAAATGATTTCAGATATTGAGAAAACATGCCTACAGAGGCAGTTCCATAGTGCAGAGTTCTCTGGTAGAGGAAAATGAGAGATTGCTTAAGCAGAACAAAGCCTAGAAAGATACTCTTCACAAGACCAGCATGCCATCACAGACAAAGAGTGTCCTTACCTTTAGGTAAAGGGACATTACAGGCCAGAGGCTATGATTACCCATCTCAACCGGTACAGTTCAAACAATTGCTCAGAAAGCCCAGTGGGACTGAATATTACTTGCCCAAACAGTTGGATATTTGGTCACACAGCTTTCTTGGTATGTCTTCCTTCCCACTTTTTCCTCTATTTTCTAAAACAGTCCTCACTAAATGGCCCCCACAACACACACACACACACACACACACACACACACAAACACACACAGACATTCTTTTCTTTAGGAAAACCATGGTAACAAGTAAACAAGTAAGTAAAACCAGAATTTGCATTGTCAGGACTTTTAGGAATCATAGTGATAAATGGTAGGAGGGGGGTCTGTCATTAAGGTGACAGCCAGGAATGGAATACATGACAGAAAAGAGCCTGTAACAGGCTGCATTTGACAGCTTACAATGACTGTAGAAGATTCATAGATTCTGGTGGTGCAGGAAAAGAATGTCCCTAAGTGCAAAAGTGTCAAAATGTCTCCTCAGCAATGGGAAATTGTATTAAACTTTGAGGTAAAACTCTCTTTTGGCACATTTCTACCACATAACAACAAAGTCTTGGTTAACATTCTATGCTCCCACAAGTTCAAATCCCACATTGTCCAATTCAAGTTTCCAACCCATATAAGGATCTATTACTTCTCTATTTAGTTTGGAATCTCAAGATAAAAAGATTTCCCATTTACTTTATCTCTTTTTGCTTATTCCACTAAATTCTTACAATGGGGGAAGGCAAGAACTCAGTGAGACAGGAGAATCCACTGTGTCATGACTGTATCATAATTGGTCTGATGGTGAAAGGCCTCTGCCTCCACCTCCAGAGACAAGTGGAGTGTGTGATGGTCTCTAACCTGGAGGAGTCTCCAGGCTACCATGTCTTTCTTTCATTGAGACAGTTGAGAAAGAATGAAGTACAGGTAAAGAGTTTGACTCTCAGTGAGCTGAAGCATGTGGTGACAGCACATGTATGGATAGTGGTGAAGGAGGCAATGATTCATTTCAAGTCTACTGTTAACTGCTTTGGGTGGGAACATGCCTCAGGTCCCCTAAAAACAATTCAAGTGTGCCAGGAAAGCCAGCAGTGCTCTATGCTCACCTGGAAGGAGACCCTTATTCTCTGCAGCAATTAGAAAAAAACTGACTAAACATTAGGTGCAGGATTGAATTGAAAGGATTAGAATGTTTCAAAGAGGTCTCCCCAGACTCAGAATGACTCCTACACACAAGCAAGGCCTTGGTTATAAAAGACTGACACTCCAGAAGGTGGAAAGAAGATGCGTGGGGATCCACTGTGAGGTGGGAGAGGCCTTCTCTTATTTGGAGACCCCACAGAGATACAACAAGGAAAAGACCTCCAAGCTGAAATAGTCCCATTTATGATCTACCATATGACACTCAATTGTCTACAGCCCAAACACTAAGGTTAAGTCTCTTGACTGTGGAAGAAAAACTGACTCCTGGTACTGGGAAGGAAGACCTTTTATCAGAAGTACACTGTTGTTACCTGTAAGCACATATCATCAGGAACTGGGAGGACAGAGATAGAAAAACTAGATATCAAGGCTGAATGCAAGGAATACTCAACAATGGCTTAGAAGTAAATGTCTTGGCTGGACTTCTGGAGCTGATTCCAAAATGTTAATGGAATGTAAAAGACCTACAGGAAATGAAGTATTCTTTAGCTTCTTTGGCATACATTTCAGCAAGGAGTCAGAAAGCTAAAAGCAATGCTGGAATTGCTGTGTAGACCAGATATGTCACTGGGTTGGATCTTTCACTAGAGATATACATCTGTTCAGGCTACCCAGGGCTTCGACAACAGTCACCTTCAGGCACAGAATGGCAGTAGTAGAATGTTATATTATGGGGTTCCAGAATGAATGACTGAAGCTAAGTAGTTGATCTTAATTATAGAGGTAAAGTGGAAATAATAGAGAATAACAATAACAAGGAATGTGGCAAGGGTCAAGAGATAATACATGTGTAGGAAGACTTGGCTTTTCTTTATGCCAACAAGAAACAAAAATGTAACATCATGAAGAGAGAAGAATAACCATGATTGAGAAAGAGAGGAAAGGAGAGGAGAGAGAGAATGTTTATTCCAGTTTTCAATTCGCATGTACAAAGTCCATTGCTTAAGGGTAGGGGATGGATGAGGATCTTTAAACACCAGTGTAGGTGATCTAGTAACTACAGCCTAATATCAAATGATACTCACATTCATTTACTAGGGTACCCACACTAGCAGACACATGATGCTGAGGTAGCATATAGAATTAGCAATGAGGCCCGTCTCCTACAATGGGTTAAGTTCCAAAAGAGAGGAGACCTTAAAAATTTGCCTCGGACTTGAAGTGATTCAAAGTGCTCAGAGAACTGGTTTTATCTCTTCACATTCTTCCAAAATATAATTGGAATATATTTCCTTAATAATTAGCATAATTTTCAGTTTATTTGTTGACCTGAAGAATAAACACCACTAGGATAGGAAGGGTTAAGGAGAACCTGCTGAAATTTCCTGACCTCCTTAAACTAAAACAGCAAATCAGAAAAGATAGTGTATGCAGGGGTAATTGTAAGAAACTAGAATATGGGTTAGAATCTAAAGCAGGGGTTCTCAAACTGTGGGTAGTGACCCCTTTGGGGAGGTGTCAAATAGCCTCTTCATGGGGGTTGTATATCAGATATTTATATTATGATTCATAACAGTAACAAACATACAATTATGGAGTAGCAACAAAAATTTTATGATTGGGGTCACAAAAACATGAAGAAGTATGTTAAAGTTTCACAGCATTGGACAGACTGAGAACCAGTGGGCTAATGTTTGGTGCAAAATTGAAGATCATTGATTATTCATCATGATATGATATACAGCAGTTTGTTGAACAGGAATTTCCCCTTTCATGGGTCCAAGAGTGAAGCTTTGCCATGACATGATTCTTTGTGAAGTCTTGCTCAAAGGTTTAGTTACACCAAATCCTTCACACTGTAGAGTTTAGTGCTATTTCTCCAAACAGTAGTTGATATCTGCTATAAACATGAGTTTGCATCCTATATTTGTTTTGTTCCAATTGCTGTGATAAAATATTCTGACAAAAGAAACTAGGAGAAAGGATATATTTGAGCTTAGAGTTCCATCTAGAAAGGATGTCTATGATGGCAGGGAAATGAAGGAGGAAGAAGATAGCCTATCACAGTGCATTGACAGTCTGGAAGCATAGTTATTCTTATTCTGATTTTCTTCATTCTTATCCTTTTTTGAGTGAATGGTGCCACCAATAGTGGGCAGTTCATCTCTTTTCAATTAATATAGACCAAAAAACCCACACCAGCTATCTCCACAGACAAACCTGACCTAAACAACCATCATTGAGAATCTCTTCCCTGGTTCCATGATGAGAGGATAACAATTCCCTGAAGCATAATTTATATAATGCTGAGTTCACAGACAAGTGTGTTCTTTTTGCCTTGGATCATGGTGTCTACTTAAAAGACAATTAACCATGGAATTTACATATTGTATCCCATATGTCAAAGGCCATCAGCTAAAGGAAACTATATACTTGCGTTGAAAGCATGTCACCAGTTGGTTGGGGCACTGCCATTCAAATCATGATGCTTCTTTCAAAGCATTGACTATTAGGACATGTAGTCGTATGACATAATGACGTATGATATTATCTAATCAAGGGAACACATGTATGTGAACTATGGCATGTATGAAGTCAGCTTTGATTTTTCTCTGCAAGATTCCCAGTTATAAATTTTAAACTGTAATCGAAAAACTACCCTTATAACACAAGTACTTGTAATTCTTACTTCTTATCAAAGTAGCTTCCTCCTGCAACATCTGGAGACCATTACAGACCCACAACTGATCAAAGTTCAGATAAGAAGTGACTCTGATATGACTAATCATAACTTATACATATGAAATGTGGCTTCTATATCAAAGGCTCAGGGAAAATCATAGAAGAGTGATAATACTTATGAGCCAGAAGTCAAGGATACTTGCTTCTATATGGTGACCACCAGATGTGAAAAGGAAAATATCCCAATTAAATCACCACAACACAATTGTCTGAACAAGACCAACAGAATGACACCAGTTAAATGCCAATTTGGACAAAGGAATTTCTACACGGTTTCTTCCTAGATGAAGAGCTATATGTGTCAATGAGACAGGGAGAATCATTTTCCACAGGAACATGCTCAAAGATAGGTATTCAATACTAAGTGGCCAGTCCTTGACACATGTAAATATTAGCAGCACTAAATGAACTCGCTATGTCATATATACATTTGTGTATATGTACGCAACAATATGAAATAAAAATGTGAAGTTGGGAGGAGTTGATTCAGTGAAGGAATTGGACATTGAAGGATGAACAAGAATGATGTAGATACCATGTACACACATGAAATTCACAAAATATTTTAAAGGTTCTTTGTAGACTGCATGTCATGCTAAGAGTATATACAGAAAGTTGCAGCAACTAAGACCGGAAAATAAAATTAAAGATAATTAAGGACTCAATATATATCTTGAAATATGTCTAAAAAAGAACTGGGACAAGTTAGAAAGCTGGTCAAATTGTTGGGTATGATTGGTGCTGATAATGGATAATTTTCGGACCTTGGGATCTTTAATGATGGCAAGACATGAAGCCATGTCCTCATAAATCTCTTGAGTCCCACATTTACAGCACCAATGTCTAACCACCGTCTTAATCTAAATTCTTCCTATTGGCTCCCAAATATCGACTCTTGTGGAATTACCATATAGGGAGTATCCTGGAGTCTATGTCCCTGAAAGAATGATGTAAGACAAGGCAGATGAAGGTCTAAATGTCAATGCAATCTAAGCAAATTCCTCAGTAAATCACACATGTCACTCTAGAGCTGAGATGATCCTTCAGCTCTCCCAATGTGGTCATATGATCCATTTCTGCTGATGGACATGGCTCTGGGTAATTCCTTTAGCTGAAGGCGGTGAGAGGCTAATAAGGACTTAGCTGAGAGCTGTCAGCTATAAATTCTCTTAGCAGCTGGGGAAATGTGTGCCTTGTTTAGGCAGAGTCAGGGGCTGTATACTACAGCATTAGTAAGTGTTGGAGCACTGAGAGCCAAAGATAATGAGTGAATCCCAGAGAAGAGAAGCAAGAGTCCTCCTCAAACCTCAGTTCAACAGGGAGAAAAAGAGTCTAGAGATGGTCCTAGGAGGGAGCATGGGAAACAAGCCTGACTACTATGTTTATTACGTTTGTGACCTGGAAACTTTATTCAGTCATTTTGGCCTCAGGTTTACAGATTTTGATTATACATTTAATTAGAAATAGAAGGTTATTTCACAGTGTGATTACAAGTACAAAATGCTTTATAGTTATGAAACACATTGGGTATCACATAGTAAGATATAGCATCATTTATTAATTAATAGAACAGCTATGCAATAGCATTTGAAGAAACAATTAGAAACAAATGTAAAAGAAATATTACAATAAGCAGATATATAGATATGAAAGGGTAAGTAATAGTGGATTATAGACTAAAGGAACTCATCTTTCTAAAAGGCAGGTGACATCAAATTAAAGCTTGATACAATTGAGAATTGGGGAATTGTAGTTATAAAATTAGCCAATTGACTTTGTAAAATAATATTAATATATAAAATTCACATATGGATTACATTTACTATTCATCTATACATAATAATAATTAAATTAAGTTTGTATATAAATGTGATTTGTAATTATTTGCAATTGTAATAAATGTAGAAGCTGCAGAGATGGCTTAGTGATTAAGAGGACTTACTGCACTTTGGTTCCCAGAATCTCTGTCAGGGAGATCACAGTTGTAAGTCCAGTTTCAAGTGACCTCTTCTCTCCTAGCCTCTACTAGCACCTGCATTCATGTGCAGCCCCCACAGAAAGATGCATACATAATTAAAAATAAAATAATATAAGCAAAGAGTTTGGATAAAAGCTCCTTTTATCCCACAAATTAAATAGCTCTTATACTCTATCATATGTCTATAACAGTATATTTGCAATGCTAGGTGGTTATGCTTTATCCAATAAGACTTATGCAACAGAAGATTAAAAATATAAAAGTATTTGAAATGACAATGAAAATCATTTCAAAGATTTTAAAGAATTCATTCAAAAACTCTGCTTTGTCTTCACATATTTTTTTTTCTCATTTAATCACAGAATAAGAATTTCATGTACAAAGACACCAGCAGCTTGACCAGTCTTCAATTCCTTATGCTTCTCTGCCTTATTTCCTGTAATGAACTCTGGGCTCCTTCCTCATGTCTCATCATTTGATCTATGGACATTTTGTTACCTAGCCATTTTTCTGATTGCTGAATTCCCAATAATTATTTCCTTCATTGTAATTGACTAACAGCTTTCAGGAGCAATTTTCTAGGGCATACAAATAGCAGAAAAGTAAAGATATTCATTAACAGTAGAGGTGTTGTGGAATATTTGTTTATGCTGTGAAGATGTGTATTTGACTATGTGCCTTCTGATTATTTTAGTAAAGAGCGGAATGGTCAATAGCTAGGCAGGAAGAGGTTAGGCAGGACTTCCAGGGACAGAAAGGGCTCAGGGAAGAAGAAAGGTGGAGGTGACAGCAAGACACAGTGGGAGTTGGACATACAGGATTAAAGAAAGGTAAAGAGCCACATGATAAAACTTAGATTAATAGAATCAGATTAAATTAAGTTGTAAGAGTTAGTGGGACAAATCTAAGCTAAGGCTGAGCTTTCATAGTAATAAATCTCCATGTCATTATATGTGTGCTGGAGGTCCAAAAATAGTTGAATAAAAGCTTGCTACACAGAGGATCATGGATGAATTATCCAAAACGAGAGTAAGAAATGAATAGCTGAAATATAGAACTTTGCTTAATTTTGTATCTGATTAAAATAATTCCTCATGCTAGGGCAAGCTGATTTATGACATTTATTTAAGAACAATTCAACTATATTTTCCGATAGATAACTAAAGATTCATACCATCATACCTCCCCATGTACCCAAATCTACAATCTCTCTCTCTCTCTCTTTCTCTCTCTCTCTCTCTCTCTCTCTCTCTCTCTCTCTCTCTCTCTCTCTCACACACACACACACACACACACACACACAGGAGAGAGAGACAGAGAGAGATACTTGCTTCTTTTTTTCCAGTTTATTTATTTTTTATTAAAAATTGCCATCTCCTCCCCTCCTCCTCCCCCTTCCCTCCCCTCCCCTCCACCCATACCCCCACTCCCTCCCTCTCCAGGCCAAAGATCCATCAGGGTTCTCTACACTATGTTGAGTCCAAGGTCCTCCCAACTCCCCCCAGGTCCAGGAAGGTGAGCAACCAAACTGACAAGGCTCACACAGAGCCCGTCCATGTCGTAGAGACCAAGCCCATCGCCATTGTCCTTGGCCCTCGGAGATACTTGCTTCTTAATAAAACTGTGCTCTTGATTCAAACATGAGCTAAATTTTAAAATAAATAATGTGAGGTGATATGATAATGATTAATTGTTTGATTTTCAGTTGTGTACCTATATTTTCTATAACTGAGCATTAAGATAGGCATTGTCCTCAGGAATATATACTTATTCATATATATTGTATATGTCTGACTGCAACTCTGTTAAAATTGTGTGCTGAACAAGTGACTGATGTTCAGGAGTAATCCTTCTGGGCAGTGATCAAAGATAGTATCCATTTATCCACTAAAGACACTTTAAAAGATGTCCAGGAGGTACTGAGCATGTTTTGCTTGGGTAGTAAATGTACTGTGCATGAGAAATGCTTCCCTACAGGCCCATGTGTTTGAACATTTTGTCCCCAGTTGATGGGTATAACTTAGGATGGATTACCTTCTCAGGTACTCTCAGTTTTCTACCTTGAGCTCTACCCAGGCAAACAAACTAACTAACAAGTAAGTGTCCATTAGTTTCATTTTAAGCAGGCGTCTTTCCAAATCTTTATCATGGTAATGGCTTACATAAGTCTGTGAGAAGGAGTGTGTGGAGTGATTCCACCCCTCAGGACTGAGCCACCCTCTGCTCTGTCCAGCACACGTTCCCCTCTGGAGAACCACATGTCACAAACCTTTAGGGTCTGAGCCATTTCTTCTTGCCCCGCCACATGGAGCTGGGTTGACATGTAACAGGGCACTCTTCCAGAGAGCCTTATTTAAGGCAGCGTATGGTTAGTGTTGATGTACACACTTCAATACCTCATGCTCCAACAACTCTGGCTCTGGAGGAAATGACCTGAGAGTGGATTTGTGCTTTCCTTCAAAACAATTATAAAGCGGTATCACTTCTATTCCAAACCCCAGTGCCCTCTCCTTAAAAGCAGAAATGTTCCTGCTTGTTTCACTCCTGGGGGTAATTTCTCTTTGAGTGTTTTCTTACAATGCCTTATTGAGTTTAGAAAACTCTAAAACGCTTTCCAAGGCCTAGTGAGGTCACCGTTTTCAATGCAGTTCCCTCTCCCAGTTTATCCTGGAATTGCTTGTGCACAGCGAGATTCATATGGGTGCACCTGTCCATACCATCAAAAACAGGGTCCTGACGGCATTCCAACCCACAGTCTTGCTTAGGGTTCAATTTGAGCCTCTGTGAAGAAATGCTTACCTCTCACCAAGGCCTGGCTTATTTCTGTAGAATTAGAAAAGTGATCTACTTTCTTCACCATACACCCACACACAGAATTGCTTTCTGTGTGCCTGCTATAGTATTAGTTATAAAACAATTTACACATTTCGCAGAAGGAGGTTTGGGGAAATTTATGACTGTGATGTTTAGGTGAAAACATGATTTGAAAAGTATTATATTAATTGATCTGAGTCTGTGGAATACAGTAATTGTTGATATCTTCTGCTGAAAGTGTTATTTCTCATTGATAGTGCCACTTACTCTGCAGACATAAATATGACCTGGAGGTCAGTTCCTGTGCTAACTAGTTTTTGTCAAATTGACACATCTTGGATAGTGTCATCCGAGAATAGGAAACATCCCTGAGGAATTGGCTTCATCGGACTGGTCTATGGGCATGTCTGTTGGGACATTTTCTTAACTGCTAACTGATGTAGAAGGGTCCAGAATGCAGTGGGCAGTGCTATCTCCAAGTAGATTTACCTGGAGCATATAAAAAAAGCAGCTGAGTCAACTAGAGGAAGTAAGACAGGGCATAGTGTTCTGTTGGGGGTTTCTATTTCAGTTTCTGCTTCCAGGTCCCTGCTTCTCTTTCTGTCCTTATTTCCTCCTGTAATGCACTATTATCAGGACATGTAAAGAACATAAACATGTTCCATCCCATGTTGCTGTTGGTCATGGTGTTTATAACAGTAACAGGCAGAAAAATGGAACAAGTCCATCCGAGAAAATAGCAGGCACTAGATGTTTGCCTTCTCTTGTCAGGGAGCTCCTCTGCAGAGAAGGAACATGGGTTCCACATGGACTTGCCATCTTTGCTAGCAGAGCCACTGTCCTGAGGAAATAAACTGAACTAAGAAAGTGAGCGAAAGTTTCAGTACATTTCAGAATACTTCATGCGCGAGAAGACAATGGTACTCTTGTTTTCTTGACATGGGTCAGAAGAGCTGAAAATAAACATGATTTTTATGAAGTTTCTTTAAGAAAGGGCATGAAAGAAGGTATTTCAGATTTAATTGTCAACTTCCTATTCAAGGCTAGAGCCTATTTTTCAAAATATTGAAAATTTTTTCTTCTTATAAGAAATTATCCAACAAAGAAAAGCTTTGACTGCAGTTATATCTGAACATCTAAATTTGATGCCATTAATATTTGGTACTTTTATAGATGAGTTTGAGAAGAGTAAAGGGTAAATACCAGTTTATTCATTTGAGGAATTGGATTTTAAGTAAAAACTGTTAATAAAATCTACTCTTAGTAATCATTAAGCATGTATAACACATCATTTAGATTCTGAAGCTGGTCTGTGGTCTTATAGGTAAAAATCAGGTGGAGAGTGTGTGTGTGTGTGTGTGTGTGTGTGTGTGAGAGAGAGAGAGAGAGAGAGAGAGAGAGAGAGAGAGAGAGAGAGAGAGAGAGGGGGGGGGAAGAGATCCTTTAGTGGGCTTTAACAATATTTAAAGAGTAGCTCTCCAGTGAAGAAGTTCTGGCTTATACCTCTTGCCAGTCTCCAAGGATCCAGGAATAGATCCTGTCTAATATGAACATAACTGCATGAAGAGTTAGGAGGTGGTGTTAAAAGAAGTGAGAAAGTGACTTGGGAGCTGAGGAAAACTGGATCTAGCATATGAATGCTCTTTTTGTCTTTGCAAGACTGTATCTGTGCTGGTGATTAAAGCTGAGTGGATTAAAGCACTTGCTTCCAAGCCTGAGGAGTTAAATTAAATCCCCAGAGACCACAAGATAGAAATGAGAGAAACTGATTCCTTCCAATTATCTTACTTCCACATCTGCAGTATGTGCAGTATGGCACATGTGTACTCATACAGCCCCTTCCCCTTAAATAAATAGGTATAGAAAAAAACTTTAAAATAGAACATCTTGGTCAGCTTTGGCTAAGATAAAAAACACTGATGACAACTTATGCTGGAGGAGATGTGAGGCAAAGGGAACAATTCTTCATTGCTGGTGGGAGTGCAAACTGGGACAGCCCCTTTGTATCTTAGTGTGGTGATTTCTCAGAAAATTAGGAAACAACCGTCCTCAAGACCCAGGAATACTTTGTTTGGGTATATACCCAAAGGATGCTCAATTGTGCCACAAGGGCATGTGCTCAACTATTTTCATAGCAGTATTGTTTGTCATAGCCAGAACCTGGAAACAACCTAAATACCCCTCGAACAAAGAATAGATAAAGAATATGTGGTACATCAACACAATGGTGTACTACACAGCAGAAAAAAAGATAACATCTTGGAATTTGTGGCCAAATGGATGCATCTAGAAAACATCATATTGAGTGAGGTAACCCAGAACCAGAAGAACAAATATCATATGTCAGTCATGAATGGCTTTTAGACATAAACTAAAGAAAACCAGCCTAAAATTTACAATCTCAGAGAAACTAGACAACAATACGAACCCTAAGAGAGACATACATGAATCTAATCTACATGGAAGTAGAAAAAAACAAGATCTCCTGAGTAAATTGGGAGCATGGGGACTATGGGAGAGGGTAAAAGGAGAGTGGAGAAAAATATATAGCTCAATAAAACAATAAAAAATAAAAAAGAATGGGAAAAACAAAAAACTTTTCAAGAGGTCATGCCCCTGGAAAAATTTGATTATCCTGAGCCTCCAAATACTTAGTTTTTGAAGTATCCATTTTTTCTCCCTCAAGAAACACTTGGATTATTTACAGCTCAAGAATTATTTATTTCTAAAAAGCCACTCTATCTAAATTCTAAGCTTACAGAGATTCCTGCAGCATTGGATCAGTGATTGTTGATCCATAGTGCAAAGTTGCAGATTGTAGTTGTTTCTATTACTGGCTGCCACATAGCATCTGAGTCACATACCTGGCCGTCTTCAGCTCCTTCTCTGAATGCAACAGTGTTTTTCCAGGAGAACAACCCACCTACATGTGCCATTCAGGGCTGTATTCACATACACATCAGTTAGGCCTAGTACACACTCTCATCATCAGAGACTTGGGGTGGATTGAGGATGTAGAATTTTCCTCCCCTCTTCCAGCCTTTGATGTGGGATTCACCTCTGTATGCTGTGAATATCATTGGTTAATAAAGGATTGCTTTGGACCTATAGAAGGGCAGAATTTAGCTAGGTGGGGAAAACTAAACTGAATGCTGGGAGAAAGAAGGCAGAGAGAGAAGACATGTAGCACCCGCCCCCCAGACGCCGAACTTTACCTGGTAAGGCACAGCCTCTTGGCAATATGCACATTAATAGAGATGGGTTAATTTAATATGAGTTAACCAGAAATATGCTGAAGCTATTGACCAAAGAGTATTGTAAATAATATAGTTTCTGTGTGATTATTTCAGGGCTGAGCAGCCAGGAACAAACAAGCGACCTCCTACAATATACCTTTCTCTTTCATCCATCAGTGCCTCATCTTTAGGCATTAATTGGATATTGAAGTGTCCCATAGGGCAATAGATCTGGGTGGTGATGCTTCTTATAGCGTTGTAAGAAAATTTAAAGACACTGTAACTAAAATACCAAAGCTTTGCCTTGAAGGCCAATTAATTGAAATGGATTTGAATCTTCTAAGTTCTTCATTCAGAGAGCCAAGCCAGTTTTGTAGGAAAGCAGCAGATTAATATCTTTTTTTAGGCAACCAAAATTTACTATCATTGTCATTGCAAAGAATACATTTTTTGCAATAATATGCAAAGACATCTCTTCCAATACAAAATTTCCATGTGTGGACAGAAACAACTTTACAGCAACATATACACTGCCCTCCTGATGTGCATCAGACAAAAATGAGAACCAGCATCATGATCTTAGTCTTTCCACAATTTTACTACAATGAGGAAATATATTCTTTTTTTATCTTGTGAAACTGGAGCTCTATACCTTCTGCTCTTTGCTATATCAACTTATCCTCTTTCAGGGCCATCTATTATAAGTTTATTTAAGAAAACACAAGAGCAATAATGCATTTAGTAATAGCAAGAACAAGAATAGCAATAGTGATTTCAAACAATACTTAATGATAACACAAGCTCCTGTGTAATCTGGAACAGTAGAAAATGTACACCCAGGTAACAGCAAATTGAGAAGTCAGTTGCTCAAAACATCAAAGGAAATGTGGTATGCATTTGCTGAGTTATTTGAACAGTGTGGGATGGTGACCAAAAAGTGGGGGAAGCAAGAGCCTGAGAGATGGATCAGAGGTAAAGTAAAGTTTGCTTGCTGGATTTCAAGAGTACCTAAATTTAGTGATCTAAATCCACCTCTAGTGACTCACATACACCTGAATCTCCAACTCTAAGAAATAAGGCAGAGTCAAGCAGATACTATGTAGCTGCCAAAGAGAAAGATACCAAAACCTTACTGATAAGTCACTGTGTACTGGTGATACACAGATTAATAGAAATGGGTTAACTGGAGATAAAAGAGCTAGCTAGGGATATGCCTGAGCCTTTGACGAAACAGTGCTATAATTAATATAGTTTTGTGTTATTATTTGAGTCTGGGTAGTCAGAAAAAAGTACAATTTCTGATTACACACATAAAGTATATTTTGTGTTCATGAAATTACAATTTGTTCTGAGGTGCCAAAACTTGCATTTTTCAATATTATGAGTGTTTAGAAATTTTCTAATGTTATTATTCTCCTAAGTTTAGATCTCTGCACTTTCTCTTCACTTTCATTAACATAACCCCTCATGCACTTTGTTTTGAATGAATCCTGACCTCACCATGAATGGCAGGCTTAGCTTTAAACTCAAGATCTTCATGACTCACTTTCCATGGGCTTACATGCTAGGTGGATACCACCATGATTTTGAAACTTCCTTTTAATATTCTGTATTTTATACTATTGTGTTTCCTCAGACAAGACTTTCATTCACTTAAAGAAGATTTGTATATACTTAGTGCATGTGCATATGTTTGTGTCTGTGTCTATTTAGGTATATATTCCATGTGTGCATGTGTGTAGGTGCCTGAAAGGGCCATAATGAGGCATTGCATTTCTTAGAGTTGGAGATTAATATCTTTTAAAAGGCTTCCTTAGACTTCTCCTCTAGCCTACAAAGTTTGGGAGGGGTGGAGATGCAAAGACAATCAATCATTCTTGTGCTTCTTGTCAGAGATGGTAAGCCACATTTCTGTGCTTCTTTCATAGTGCCTTACACTCTCCTCTTGTTCTCTGTGTTGATGGGCCCAAGCAAACATTCAAATGTTGGGTGTAGTTGATTTCTGCTGGCAGCAACCTTGGGACATCTCCTGGGACATCTGTGTTTAGGGACTTTAACTCAGAACAAATCATTGCCCATGCATACATGTTCAGCTATTTATAATGTACATGTGCCAATTTTTTTTTACAATATAGAGGACCTGCACATCTTTATAGTAGTGAACATAAGAGATTCCTCTTGTTTGCTCTCAACTTGCACACATGATAGGCAGAATCCCCCTGAGTACTGATTCTACTCCACAAGCTACAGTTTTTCAAATTTTCATTATTCATGAAATACCCTAAGTGCTTTTACTGCTACCCAAAGTAGTGATTTTTAGTTATATATGAAGGAATAAAAGAGTGGTAGTGTGACAATATTTAGCATAATTAAAACATACTGTGAAACCTAATGATCAGCCTCTCCACTTAATGTAGAAAGAAAGAAGGCATTCATTATACTCTCCCCAAAAGGCAAGGCTCTGATGTCTGGCTTAGAATACCAACAAGTTCTCAATGATAACTCTTTGATATTCTGTGTTTTTTCCACTTTATTCCTAAAGTTTATAAAATAAACCATTTTATAAGATTCAGTATTTGATCATTTGGGCTACCTACAGAGACCATGGACACAGACAAGAGGAGACTCTCCAGTAAGGACTTACTTCAGTGCAACAAACTCTCAGTGATACCAGAAATTACCATGGGTACTTGGGTGGTAAAAATTTGACATGGTACTTAGTGGGTTTCTTGCTCATTTCTCTGATATGTTTTTCTCAGAAAAGTATTCACTTGCCAAAGTAGGACTAGTATCCCAAGCCTATACACCCAAAATTGAGAGATGCATGCAGGAGGATTCCAAGCCTGAGTCCTGTCTTGGATACAGGGGCAAACCCTATTTTAAAGAATTAAGTTTCCAGTTCTTATAACTTTCTGTGTTCTGTTTCTATTTAATACCTGAAATTGGTGAGGAAGACAAATGGGTAAGATATATATGGATTGGTCTCTCCAAGTGGGCAAAGAATGTGAAGATACTTGTGTCCCATGCAAATTCTCATTGAAAGGTGGCTTCAGAAGAGGAAGCATAGAACAATCAAGTAAGTAGAATGGTTTATATGTAGACAGTCAGCTTTCTTCCTAGCCATTCCCATCATTGCCCAGTACCAAAGCAGCCATTATGGTAGACAAAGAGGTCATGCATGGGCTAGAAAATATGGCCCTCCACTCACAGAGGCTGACCAGTCTACAGCTGCTGTGGAGTGTCAGATTTTCTAGTAGTAGAGATCAACACTAAGCCCAGATATGGCAGCATTTTCTGTGGTGATCTGCAGGTTGACTGACTGCATTGCACCACTTCCTTCATGCAAAGGACATTACTAGAGTATATATTTATTCTGATTATAGATTTGCCTTTCTTGTATGTAATGCTTCTGCCAAATCCACCATCCATGAATTACAGAATGCCTTATCCACTCACTGCCATAGTATTTCACATAGTATTGCTTCTGATTAAGGAATTCAGTTGACAACCAGAGAAGATTGACAGTGGGTCAATGGTCATTATCATGGAATCCACTGGTCTTATCATGTTTACCACCATGCTAAAGCAGCTGTTCTGATAGAAAGATGGAATGATCTTTTGAAGACACAGATGCAGCACCGATTAAATGACAGAAGCTTGGAGTGCTGGACCAGGGTTCTTTAGAAGGAGGTATATGCTTTGAATCAGCTTCCAGTGGAAGATATGGTTTGTCCTGTAGTGAGTATTCATAGGTTCAGGAATCAACGGGATATTTCCAATGAATATCATCCCTAACAACTTACTAGGAAAATTGCTTCTTGTTCCCATAACCTTAACTTCTAGTGGCCTAGAGGAGTGAGAATTCCTGCCAGGACACATAACAAACATTCCACTGAATTGGAAGCTCAGGCTTCCCCTTGCCATTTTGGGCTGCTGATGCCTCAACAAGTAAATAATGGTGTTAGGAGAAGTGATTGAGCCAGATTATCATAGGAAAATGAGATTTTTTTTTCTGCAACGGAGGTAAGGAAAATACTATCTAGAGTGCAGGAGATCCTTTAGGGAGTCCCTTGGTGCCCCATGTCCTGGGATCACAGTCAGTGGGAAACTATGACAGCCTAACCCAGGCAGGATGATAAAGTGCTTAGACCTTCCCGGAATGAAAGTGGAAGTCACTCCTCCAGGAAGAGTCAAGACCTGCTGAGGTGCCTTCTGAGGATGGCAGAAACACAGAATGGGCAGTAGAGGAAGGCTGGTTATAGATACCAGTGCAGGCCGCGTGAACAGTTGCAGAGCAGAAATGAGGATTATAATTGATCAGAGTGTTTCTGTCATATTTTCTCAAAGGGTGTTTATACAGATATTTGTATATCTGTTTTATACAGATATTTTCTATTCTCTCTTTCTTTATCATCAATTAGAGAATATGAGTGGCTATCATATTTAAATTTGAGACACTAAAAGAATGTTCTTCAAGGGACATTGCCACCTATTCTAATTTCATAAAGTGTTTCCAGTTAGTTGTATGTGAGATATCATATTGGGCATAATTATGACCCGGTTAAACATATTTAGGACATTTACAATTGTATGTGGCAAAGTTAAGTAATGTTAGGTATATTTATGACTTTGTTAATAATATAAGAAATTTCCAATTATGTGTGGGATAGTTATATCATGTTAGGCATAATATGAACTGATTATTGTTTTCATTTGGAATTTAAGCAATATATATGGAAATATGATTGTGTCAAGTCAACAAAGGGTGAACTTATGATGGCTGTTCTTTATTCCCAACTTGACTACATCTGGAGTTAACTAAAACTGAAGTGCTCGAGTAGACCTATGAAGGAGTTTTGTTGTTGTTGTTGTTGTTGTTGTTTTTTCTTAATTAAACCATTCAAAATGGGAAGATCCACTTTCAGTCTGGATTTTTTTTGTTTTTGTTTTTTTGTTTTTGTTTTGTTTTGTTTTTCGAGACAGGGTTTCTCTGTAGCTTTGAAACCTCTCCTGGAACTAGCTCTTGTAGACCAGGCTGGCTTTGAACTCACCGAGATCCACCTGTCTCTGCCTCCCGAGTGCTGGGATTAAAGGCATGCGCCACCACTGCCCGGCCTCTGTCTGAATCTTTAGAGGAGGGAAGATCCATCTTTAATCTGAGCCACACTACTGGCATCTTTATGTCTAAAGGACATGGAAGAAGGTAGCATGCCTTCTTTGCCTGTTTACTTTCACTTTGTCTGGCAAGTCCATTCTTTCACTGGCATCTGAGTCTGCTTATTCAGAGTTCTGTCATATAGTGAAGACCAGACAAGACATCCATCCAGCATTGTGAACTGAACAGCTATCAGATTATTGAACTTTCCTTTGGTAGATAGACATTGTTGGGCTAGCTGGTCTACAGACTGCAAGCCATTCTTCCATTCTAATAAATTCCATATCGGTTCCTCTAGGGAACCCTAATACACCTGCTAATTCTTTGTTTGTTATTAAGTGTTGTTGAAATTATACAAAACTACTTATTAATTTCAGAATTGCTTTTATGTTTTAATGCACTACTTTGGGAAAACAATCACTTTTGTGAATTAAACATTTAACACAATGTAAATAGTAGCACAAATTTTACAGCTATAAACAACTTGAAATTACATTAGTCAGATATGATCTAATGTAAATACATAAAATTGGATGTAGTATTCACACTGTATGCACAGACTTCTGTTTTTTGAGAGTTGATGAGATGTAATTAGTGCAGTTTTATGGCAGTGTTTGAGAACTGTGTGCATGAATGTTTTGTGTGTATGTGTGTATGCATGGGTGTGAGAAAGAGATGGGGGAAAGAGGGAGAGAGAATGACAATGAAAACGAGAGAGAATGACAGATGGTGTATATTGTAATGGGCAGGCTACCTACCAGAATCCTGTCCCTTAATCTTCTCATCTGCCTATGGATCACCTGGAAGGATGCTAGGTTTGTGGGATGTGAAGCTGGGAACCATGACATTTATTCTGATCACTTATCCATCTATCTTCTCTCAAGAGTAAGTTTTCGTTGGGAATCTGCATTACTCTATTTTTTGTGGGTATATTAATATGTACCCAACCTAGGAACTTTAGAAGGTTAAAGGGTTTATTTAATCACAGTTTGGAAAGTTGGAAATCAAATTTGGACTTTTGGGCCTTGGTATGAACTACTGGCTACATTAATTCATGACAGCTAGCAGGAACATGTACAAAACATTGCAGAAAAAGTGATCTAGGAGAGGCTGGGATTACTCTACTCTATGAGACCTAACCTATTCTGTAAAACCACCATTAATGAAGAGTGTTAAGAGTGTTTCTGAGACTCAGTCTCCTTTCCCTAGACCCTGATGCTTAAAGATGCTCCACCTCATAAGATATCAGAGACTATGCTTCAGTAATGGACCTTCTGGAGAAACACCACACCCACACCACAGTAGGACCGTTATTGTTTTGTTTTTCCAGTAGCAGTCCTTGACAAATCCTGCACAGCGAGCTGTCAAGAATTTCTTTCCAAAAGAACTGTGCTCCCTCCCAGGATCAGATTCTCTATGCAAACAGATCCACCTGTTCCTTCCACTGGGAAAGGTCATAAACAGGACTGTTTTACCTTTTACAACTACAAAGTCAGAGAAAGATGGACATTTTAGTGTCTTATTCAACATGGAAATCTGCTCACGTTGTCATGTCCTTCTCCCTCAGATGCATGCTTCTTCTCAACCACCTCCTCCATAACTATATAACGATGCTGTTCCCACACATCTGTAGATGAGGTCTTGGTTAGCAACATTTGTGATGAGGTTGCAGGTTTTCCATGAGTTCTACCGAAGTTATAGTCATCTGTTTTGGCAGAACTAATGAGCACCATCCCACAAACCTAAAAACCATCCCATCACTGAGTAAAGTTGGAGCTTCCTGAAGAGTTGCCCATGGCCAGTGTCTCTATTATGTCAGAGCTCAAGAACACACCTACAATCCAATATTTCTGACTTATTGCATACTGAAGCAATATGAAAAAATTCAATTTCTAAACACATTTGGCAAATGCTGAGACTATTGATGTGGTATATCATTATCCAAGTTCAATGAGAAACAATAAGAGTAATTGCTTCTTTTTGAACTTTTTGCTTCCTAATATATTTTAGAATAGTTCCAATATACATGTATTTATGTCTAGACATTAACAACTAGAATGCAATTATCATAACATGTCTTCTTTGACACCAAAAGTATTCTGGTCAGGGTGTCACTGTATTTTCTTAGTAAAATAAAAATGCTTAGAATAGATAATATGGAAAATGTTTATGGGATTCTGCCTAGGGAAAGGAAAAAATAACATCAAATTTCCTAAGTGTGTGGAGGCACTTCATTAACTAGAAACATCACAGTACTTGTGCTTCATTGATTGCAAATCCAAAGTTTGGTTCCCAGAGTCAGGTGTGGCCACAAATCCTTTCTTAATTTCACACTGCCTCTCACAGGATGGGTCAGCACACAGAAAGACACATGGGCATACATACATAGATACAGACAGACAGACAGACAGATACACACACACACACACACACACACACACACACCTTGTCTTCTAATCTCTGTACCATAGCTCTTTCTCCATTTCCTTTCCCATTTCCCAGCATAAATCTGTTCCAGTGTCTTTGACTATTGCAACAGTGAACTCAATCTAGCTGGAATCTGGGCTTGATCTGGAAGTTAAAGGCACCAAGAAAAGAATCTTTATCAAGAGTAAGTGGAGGATTGAGAGCCTCCATCACTACATTGAGGGAGGCATGGCCTCAACAGAGCCAGTTCTGTCAGCATGAGGATCTTCATGGCTCCGTACAAAAGCACAAACCAGGAGTCACTTTAATTTTATATATTTACACTGCTTTATTCCTTCCTTTCTCCGTTCTGCTTCTCTCCTCACATTTAGACAGATTGCCTCTTATTTAAAGAAAACTTGTGCTGTCAGGAAGTTGCCAAAAGGCTTTGTCCCATGGGGTTCATCACATGGCTGGAGAAACATTTACCTCAAAGGTGTAGTTTTCCCCAGATTTTAATGTCTGAAAATACAGTTTGTAATGATAATATTTTCTTTAAATTTAATGAATGTCATGCACACTGAATATACAAAGATGTCTTTTAACAAGATGGTTATGTTTTTGACATTATAATGGTGTAAAGGCTGCTGAGAGTTCATAGAAACTAAGGTGTAACCCTGATTTGGACCTTGTTCTATGAGTTCATCATCCCCTTTTGTGATGCTGGGCAGTCACAGAATCTCAGGGAGACAGAGTAATATCAGGGAGTCAGAGTCTGCTTTGGTTCAGGCTATATGCTGCACAGCTTAGACAGATTCAGTCCATGTTGAGTCAGTGATGTTTGATATTTGATGTGCTTGTTAGGATTTAACCCCGTCAGAAGTAGAGGTGCATCTTTTTCAAGTTTATTTTTGGCTTCCAGTCTCTTGTTATTGGCTAAGAAATCTTCAGTGACAGCATTAAATGTTAAAACCATTCAGAAAGGCCTGAGGACTAGAAGAGTGGGGATTTAGCTAAGATGCAGTAATTTATAATTAGCACTTTTTGCCTTATCTATGAGCATGCTATCAAATGTAACTGCATCACAATTATTTTTGGTATAATGAAGTCTTACCCAAACAATTGCTTGTGTACGTTTTTCCTGAATCATTTTTTTTTATATTTCCTGACATTTTTTTGATTTCTCTCACAGTGTTCCCTAAAATTTTTTCATTTTAACTGCTGACATAATATGGATAATTGCTCCCTTCATGCCCGTATACTAAAAGGCTTGATCTCTGGCCTATGGTACTATTGGGATGTGATGCAACCCCTAGGATATGAGGGCTAGTGAAAGCAAGTTAGACCATTGGGAGTACTTGCTTGAATGAGATGTTGGCGTCCCAGGTTTGTCCTTGTCTGCCACCTGAGATCAGGAAGAGAAGAGCCTTCCACTGTCATGATCTTTGCAGGGCCAATGTGAGGTCAATGACCACTAAATTAAACCTCTAATACTTGATCTAATATAATTCCTTTTTTTGTCTTTTTAATTGCTTGTCTCAGATGTTAAGTACATCAATGAAGACATGAGAGGAATTAGATGTAGATGGAATGGCGGGGTGTGGGCTTCCCCTTCAATTAGAGGTCAAGGTCAGAAATCCAGAAACATATTTGACCTTTAATGACACCAATTCCAGAGAGAAGTAAAGTTCAGCGAGAAGAATCTGAATTTTAATGTTGCCATGGGGAAATCAGACAATGTAAATGATAGAAAACCATGTAACGGCCTCAACCATGTGATGGCCTCAGGATTGGTTCCTTGTGACAACATTACTCCTGAATCCTTCACAGAGGAATAAGGTCACACTTAAGCCACATTGTATTTTTTGACTTTTATTATTTTAGTTTTGTGCTGAGTGTTGTAGCTGAATGTAAGCAATATATACATATATATACATACATATATATATATATATATATATATATATATATATATATATATTTGGGATCTATCTACTACCTACAGGAGAAAAGACTCATAAAGTCTGACTATTTTTATAAATATTGGCTCAAAATAACTGATTAATGGATATAGCCTCTATTAAGTATCTGTAAGGCAGAATCCCAAAAAATGCTTAGCCAGCTCTGGCCTCAGTTTCATCCTAGAGACAAGTTAGTGTCCAGCACAAGTATAGGCACCAAACAAGGCAGGCTGCCTTAGAGATATAGAGAAAAATGAGATGCGCTCAACGAGTGAGTGTATGTGTTTGAAATTAAGTTGCTGGTAATGCCTATAAGGTGTGTAGCCCCTTACTGGATATCCTGAGTCCATGTTCTAGTATAAGTGAAACTTCGCAGGGTTGGAATTAAATTTATTTCAATACCTTACATTTCCCCTTTCTTTTTCTTTTTGTTTAGATAAGTAAAGAGGTGTTCTTCAGTCTGTATCAGTTTGTTTTGGATGCTTCTGTCTCTCTGATAGCTCCCAGGGTTTTAAAGGCCACCTGTGGCTTGCTTGTACCTCTGGCCTGGGTTCACTGCCCTTGCAAGTACTCCAAAGAAAGCATTGCTTGCAGGAGAGGAAAAGTGGCTCAAAAGCAGTAGCGCAGGCACTCTGGGTAACTAAGAATTATTTCCCTCTCTTTTGAAAGCCACTTCTGTGGATTAACTTCATGGTGCAATACTGTGTCTGGCACAATCTATCTTGCATAATAACACTCTACAGTAGGTGATTCAAACAGCCTCTGAATAAGCAGTATTCCATTTCCCTCTGAGCCTGGGCTTCCAACAGAGACATGTTCAGCCAGAAGTTGGGGAATAAATAAAGCATATTGTTATGAAGAATCTCTTTAAGGCTTATGACTATGCAAATTTATTTAAATATATACATTAGGACAGTGTGGTTCTGAAGATTTAAGGGGTCTTTGAAAGTCCTATGTGTTTTTAACATCTAGCTATTGCTGATGCAAGTTTTCTTTGTTGAATTTTCTTTTTCCAAGAGCGTATTTATCACCTCATAACGATGGTCATTGCCTCATCCAATTTTTAACCTCCCTAGGTGCCCGCACACAAAGCATTGTTATTATTGTGCTTAGTGTTTAAGCTCTGAGTACACAGGGCAGTTTTAGGAAAAATTCATAAGCTTCTCACATTTAAGGTATTTCAGCATGTGTAAACATTTCTGTTTTTCCGCTATAGGTATTTCAGTATGTGTAAATATTTCAGCTGTAACTCAGGGATCTCATTAAAAATGTTAATGATAAGTGATTGGCATCTCCTCCATTACCTGTGCTACTGAGGTTTGCACGGAGCCACTAATTTTTATTAGATCTCAGGCTGTCAGAGTGGATCCATGAGAATGTTCTGGTGCTAATATGAAAGGAACGAAGGGTGTAAAGATCTTGCCGAGTTGAACGGCCTCTCAAACCTTTGGCCTCCTGATTCTAATGAGACAAATTCTAGAACAAAATCTCTGAGCTCTCTGCTAAACATTGGAAATTGCAAGAAACCAGAGGAAAACCATTGAAAATTGCAAGAAACCAGAGGAAAACACACACACACACACACACACACACACACACAGAGGCAGAAGAAACACATTATTAATAAATCAATTGTAGTAAAACATTGGCGTTCTTCATAGATTATGCCCTTTCCTCCAGCATGGACCACCTGCTCTTCTTAAGTAAATTACTTGGCCACGGAGACTTGTCTCCATACAATGTGCCTATGGAGGGATGGGGTAATGTCTGTTGCTTTTACACATGGATCTAACAGCTTGCTAAACCATTTGGATCTACAGTAAATAATATTTACATAATCCTAACATCCCTTTGAGTCTACATAATTGGCATATTGATAAAGCCAACTGCCTTGTACTGGTGAGGTTTCAGAAAACGAGTGACCAGTTCTACTGTTTACTCAGCTCCTATGCTCATTCCCTTCCCAAACTAACAGTTTTATTTTTAAATTTTTCTCTTCATTGAAAGAGGAACTAAGTCACCTCTGCCCTCCCACAAAAGACAACCAGACTGTTAAACCCTAGGTCATCAGCCCTGTCAGCTTCTGGGTAATGTCAAGCAAGGGTCTGAAGCCTGGTGTCTCATTTCTTCTTTGGCTTCATCAATTGTGATCTTTCCTTGAGATACCTTATTTCAAATGCTAAATGTTAAACTTTGTTTATATGATTAAAACAATAATTTCGAGGAGGCCTAAAAGTATTAATAAAATTATCTCCATCCCACACATATTATTTCTTCAGAAAACATAATTTATATATTTCATATCATCTTTCTATGTACAAATATCATCCATGTATTTCGAGTTAATGTTATGAACTCTGACATCACTACCTTTATTCTACTCTTTACCTCCTGTCTTTCTGATGCTTTTATTCACTGTGGCATTTCAAAAAATAGTTATTTCATCTTATCTATGTATCGCTGTGCAGATATGGAAGCCTAAAAGGGCATTGGATCCCTTGAAGGTATAGTTACAGGTGCTTTTGTGTGGGTGCTGGGATCCAAAGTCTGCCCCAGTGGAGGAGCAGCAAGCAGTCTTACCTCCTGCCGTATTTCTCTAGCCTGCTGAACACATTGTTTTCATGTCTGCTAAGATTTAAAAGATTCATATTCCATTCTCCTGTCATAAACATGTCTTCTATTCTTTGACTGTATGTCATTGGTGTAGACAGAGAAGCATGTTAGGATTATGCAAACATTAGTCACTGTAGAAACAAATGGTTTTACAAGCTCTGCAATTAGAATTCACACATAAATAGCAACAGACTGAATTACCATGATCCCTCTGTAGATACACTGTATGGAGATATGTCCCTGAGACTGTGTAATTTACTAAAGAACAGGTATTCCATGATGGAGGAAAAGGCAGACTCTAGGAACAGAATCTGGGGCCGTAGAGAGAGTGGCTTCTTCCCTCTGCTTTTTCAGGGTCAAGACCCCAGGAAGGAGAAGCTCACAGTCAATACCTGTGAATGTTTACTCATTTTCTTCACTACATCCAAGGTGCACAGAGCAAGGAGGTGGGAGAGAGAAAAGTCCCTTCTTCTAGGAATGCTGGGCTGGGGAAGGAATAAGGCAAGGCTTCACCGTCAATGGGGAACACCTGGACCAGAATTAGCGGGTCAAACCCAGTCTTCAAGTTAAAATTAAAATCATGTCATTCACCCTCAGCCTTTGAGTTACTGTGATGTGGCAAGCAGGGTGTGTCCATCTAATACCATTTGTCCACTCCCTGCTTGGGATTTTCTCTTTATTTCTGTTGTTCCTTTTGGGCCGGCCAGGGTGGTAGTCAATATTCCAAGGTGTCATTGCCTAGCTCCTCTTATGCATGGGAGTAACTGTGGGCCAGAAACACCCTGGTCATACATTTTCAAGAACTGAAAGTGCTCCCTTCAGGTACCTTCCATCAGTCGGAACATCTAATTTTCAGTCTTGAATCATTTGTTTGCTCTTGGTTACTCTTAATTCTTTCTCCCTAAGAATTATGACAGCACAATTTCCGATATGTCTAGAAGTGAAGATTGGTATTTGTGCTTAGAGGAACTAGTCTGTGCTCCCAATTTTCTAGTCTCCTGATGCTCTTGTGATATAAGAAAAATGCATCTGTTGCATGTAGGAGGGGTGGCACCATGGCTAGGTCTTTCCTCATGTCTTGTTGCTCCATTATACCAAGAGAACTGCTCCAGCTCCCAGACCAGGAGCCCCTCTCTTCCTTGTGATTGCAATTCTCATTCATGTGCATAGGTCCTTTGCACAATTTACCACAGTATCTCCATTCCACAAAAGGTTCTCCCATTCTCCACTGCTTCTTACTCCCAGGTAATACTTGCCCTCACTTAATTACATTGTCCTTGCCACTACTTGGCATGTTCTTTTACTCATTAGATTGTAGGTGATGGAAGAAACATATCTGTAGGAATAAATTCACTCCATAGGCAAGTATATACCAATGTACATACCCAAAGAAATATGCATACACACCACACACATGCATCAACAAATTCCCACAGACTATGTATGTAAAGGGAAGTATACAAACACAGAAACACAAACAAATACACAAATGCATTAACTCAAATACATACATGGATACACATGCACACACATACTCACACATACAGACATTCAAAAACCCAGATGCTCATACTCAGTATGTAGTATGATCTATATAGTTGTATTTGATATTTGGTTCTGTCTGTTGATTCATTCATTTTTGTATATGTATATGTGTGTATATATACACTCACAGATATATATGTTAACTATTTCAAAGAGCATCCATTGCTTTTTCACTAGGGAAAGTACTAACTGGTCCTCAACATACTCAATCATGAATTAAACTAGCATCATTTGGAAGCGAAGGCTTCAGAAAGTAGTATCTCTTCATTACTTGCCACTGTCTCTGCTTATTTTCTCAGCTAGATGTCTCACCTCACACTTGTATGCCTGGTCTTCTCCACACACATGTCCAAGATTAGTTCTGACCCATCCTAGAAGGTTTTCTCTGAGTTCACTCTCCCTAGCTTTGGGGATTATGCATTTAGTATTGCCTCAGTGTTAAAAGTTTCACCAGAGAGGAAGGAAGCCTGTGAAGAAACTTCAATACTGTTATCAAGGCTGCGTTCATGGACAAAATGGGGAAGGCCATGCATAGAGTAACTGTGTTTATCCTTGTGAGGTCATATAATTTTACTACAAAGAAGACGTATGTTCCCTAACTTGTGCTAGTAGCTGAATGTGTGCATGGCTTACATGTATGACACTTAAGTTTACTTTCTTGGGTTGAGGGGAACAGGATACATTTATGGGCCTGGGCAGGCTTGTCCCTGGGATAGAGAGATATCTGCTTCTTCGTGAGCAAAATGGGACTTCATTATAAAAAAAAAAAACGAAGTGGATGAGGAAGGAAAGATAAAGTCTGACTCACCTTAAGAGGGGATTCCTGTGCCAGAGAAGTGCTGGAACTTTGGCATTTCTGAAGGAAATTATATTAAATGGAAACTATTCCTTGTCTTCTGAAGGCGAAGCTGCTTCCACACGGTTCTGTAGCACTCGCATCCGAATGAAAGGAAGATGACGGCACTGGATACACAGCGTGAAGCTGTGCACAGCGAAAGAGGATTCGCTGCCATGTCTGGCTTTTCCCTTCTCCCAGGCTTTCCTGCCCAGTATTCCCAACGAAATTAAAACTTTCAGGTAGTGACTGCTCTTTTAATTTTTAAAACTTTTTTATACTTAAAAAATTTACTATGATTTACATTTATAAGGAGATACTTTGTAATTTGTATGTGTGTGATGATCTCTTTTGACCCATAAATATCAAAGTTTTTATATAAATGCACATCATGCATGAATCATGGAACACTGGCAGATGTTTGAAATATTTTGTATACACAGGGTGACACACGCAATACATATTCAGTGTGCATGCTGTGTCAGTTTCATGATGTGCACAAGTCCTTTTGATTATGAAAATAATGGGCCCTTTTTTGCCTAATTCCCATTATCTTTGTGGCTGGAAGAAGTGGGCCCTGCAGAATATCCAGGTGCATATGCACTGAAACAGTGACTTCATGTTGAACATTTAGGTGACTTCAGTGCTGAAGGGAGCTCAGGACAGAGCCCCTGGGGACAGTTCAGAGAAAAGAGGCAGACAGCATGCCAGAAAATACATGATACATGAAATCTAGAGAGCAAGGAGATAAGGGTTCCACTAGCTCTTCCAAGTAAGCAGAGTCAATAAGTTAAGGGAAAGATTTGACTAGTTACTTTGGATTTGGTGGCCTGTATGTTAGCAAGGGGTCAGCTTGGCCAGTGTCCATCTTTCCTTCCATGGACCATGAAGGAACACCTGCATATCACTGTGGGGTTCTGGAGCTTGGGTACCTTCTGAAGTGTACATGGCTTAGGGGAGCGCACAAGAAATTATGCAGACAGCAGACAAGATGCTTTGAGAGTATTCAAGAGGCAGTGGGGAGGAAGTAGGACAGATACGAGAGTGATTGAGTGAGGTCCCACTTGGTGGCAAGGAATCTGGACAGATAGTGTTATAGAGTGTACAGAAGAGATACAGTCCAGGATAAAGAAAGGCCTTTGCCTCACAACAGAGAGAGGAAACCCTTATAGTTTTCTCCTTTCGTTAAAAAGAACTAAAGGTATGGCCAAGAACATTAAAATGGCGTGGAGTTATTTTTCTTCTTGTGAATCATTTGACTTATAAGACAGTTACCAGACTGATAGAATGTGTCTACATATACACCACCTCCTTATGTTTTCCTTTCATTCAAAAAAGCTCAATGGAGCAGAAAACAGACAAGATCCTCCAGGACAGCAGATGGTCTGCTTTCTCAATTCATTTCTGCAGTCTATGTTAACTTTGTAGTTACTTAGATTCTACTACAGTCTTTGAAAATATGACCGTGTCTGTTTTTAATTAAAATTGGTTCATCAGGTGCACAGCGTGGATGTAAAAGTAATAGGGTCATTTTTCATCCTGGACTTGCTTAAACTTGTGGTTGGTTTTAGTCCTTAATTGTCTACCAGGGATTGCTGCAGCTACCTTATTATCTGTGTTTTTCTTTTTCATCCAAAATTGCTATCAGACACACTAGGTAGACAGGAGAATTTTCTTCCTGTGTAATCTATATCCTTGCATTTGATGTCAAAGACCTCAAGGAATTAATAGTGTTTGTTATGTTATATAGAATGTGCTAAAGTATTCCTGAAACATTATAGTTCAATATTTTGAGTTTATTTAGTGAAAATATACATTTAGCACAATGAAAAAAGACATAGTTCATTGCTAATAACTTGAAGCAGTCAAGGTCTTTAAAATATCTGATCATTTGTCTCAGTGTCTGACTGAAATGTTCATTAGCCACCTCCTCTCCCCCCATATTATGGGGTAACCAGAAGGCATTTGCTGGGGTTATCTCCCTGTGTCCAGAATGTACTGTTGGTTGCAACCTTAGTGACCAGCGGATATTCAAAATCAGTCTTAATCTATTTTAGTTTTGTTCACATCCCGCCAAGGGATAGCTGGGCGATGAGCTTTGCTCTCCAAAGCTCGTGTATCTTACCCAGGACCACGGAGCTCAGTGTGGACTGAGATGGCCTGTGCTCTTGCAGATGAGCTGCTGTTCGGCAGCTGTTCTTGCCGAAGGCATCCATTTTCTGGATATCTCACCTTCCCTTCACTCCCCACTAATTACTGCTTGTTACTGCTTGTCTTATGTTTCACCCACTTGCTCCTTTTCCTTCTTTCTGGGTCGTCTCCAGTCAGAAAGAAGGGACTCCTACCTATGCTGTTACCGGCTCAAGTCCCTACTTGGTTTCTCTGTGTTCCCCGTGAGATTCTTTTGCCTTTTGAGCTTTCTCTCGCATGTGTTTCCTACATTTTCACTAATTCCCACCTGAGGCCTGTACTCATTTACACCAACTTTCCTGAACAAGGGGAGCACCTATACCTCGCATCTTTGACTTCACACTACCCTATTCCCACCTGGATACGTTTGACTCTGTTTAGCTCTCATGACAGCCTCTGTCATTGTTGACATTAGAAATGTGGATATCAACTCCTGCCAAACACAAAACACACCAGCTTATTCATTTCCCTGGTTAGTTGTTTCTACTTGGTCTTCTGGGTATAGAACCTAGTACTTTATATTTTTCTTATCTCAGGTCCACTGGAGAAAATCTATTTAACAATTGCTTCTAGTGTTTTGATGTTATCTTTCTCTACAAGATTAACTTCTGTGCTCTGGAGACAGTCCAACCTTCAAGTATACATTGTATGATAATCAAGTGAATTTTATAAGAAATAATTTTTTTTTAGTTTTAGAAAGTTTTTCTGTTACCTGAAAAATCTATATAATCCTACTTATACAGTGTATCTGATGTAAATTAAGTTCTAATTGATAACATATAGTAAGAAAAAGTATTGTTTGAAGAACTCAAGAAAAAACAGGAAATTTCAGTATTATAAAGGATTTATCTATGATAATATGCTATTTTAATAGTATGTAGAAACTATTTTAAGATGAAATTTGATGAGAGATCCCTAAGACATCTAAAATGTGTGTGTCCTTCAGAGGAAACCATTTCAAAAGAAACCATTGTATTTTGGATTGGCTCGAATTAATATACTCTCAGAACTTCATAATTGTGCCCTTTGTTAAATTACTGTCTTGGCAGAAATGAGTTTATTCAGGTGTGGGGGTGTTATGAAGAAAGAAATTAATGTGATCGCCTTGAAGTGATCCTGGGTATCATAATCCCATAAACTTCTTATTGCAAACTAAACTCTTGAAGTAGGAAACCCGGAGCTTTGTGCTCAGCATGGCTCCTATGCATATCCTCATCGAGTTCTGGCTTCTAATCCTAATAGAAATCAGCTCTCACATTTATGACACTCAGGATCATGATTAAGTAGATGCCCCACAGAGGACTATCTTGTCATGTAAAGAATATGTTTTAAAACGTATTATTCTGCCTGAATAGAAATGTTGACTCCCTGTAAGATCCTAAGCTGTTGCGGGAGCTCCTTCTGCTCCTTCAGCCAATAGCCGCTGAGATACCAGCCCATTGGGGCGTGGTCTCTCTTTTTAAAAATGCGGCCACTTCCCTCCGCTCGTTCTCTGGCTTCCGGCTCCCCTTCTGACGACTAGGCTCCCTTCCTTATTGCGCAGAGGGCTGTTGTCTGGGACGGTGATCTGTAAGTTTTTTCCCCTTTAAATAAATAACCATTCTATTAATCATAATTCCAAACTGGTGTGGGATTGTTTGTGATTTACGCCATCACTAAGCTAATGCCAAAAATTAAACATATATTCTTTCTCTTGAGATTTGTTTATTTGGTAAATTTAGAAAAATTCTTTAGATCAGGTTGTCTCTATAGATGAACGTGTCATATCTGGTTTCAGGAATATGAAAGAGTGCATGTTCATTGTACCCTTAGGTGGTGTTTGCTTTTAGATAATTTTTTCAGAGCACATTCAATGGAATTGTCTAATGTGCACTCCAATGGTAGACTAGCATAGAAAAATGTTGCCTCATTTCTGGATGGTAGTCAAGAGACACAAACATATGTAGAAAGCAGTACCTTTCTAAAGAGAGCAGAACAAGGGTTGTAATGAACATAGATCTGCCTTCCAGGCACTAGTCTGAGTATCCTGTTATTTGCATTCCATGGCAAATAACAGGATCAGGACATGTGATTAGTACAGAAAAGAATGCAGTTTGAAGTAAGAAAAACACCCTTAAAAATATTCTTGTGAATTGAAGGAATACTCCCCAAAGTATGGGGCCACAATACACATGACCCCTTTGCAGGCCATTAGCATCCACCACTTGCCTGTCAAATGTTTGTATATTCCTAGACTTTCTTGAGCATATGTCAACCATATGCAGGATTAGTGGGAGAGATGGTAGGATGAACTGAGCCTGAGGAGAGAGAAGGCTCTGCCGGGGTCTTTGAATTTTTCCTACAGCACAGTGTGTCTGTCAGCCCCTTGAGGAATACTCATCCAATGAGAAATGTGTTAGAGCCTGAATGCTGTAACAGAGCCTTGGGATCCAATGTTTCTGAAATGTCCTCTAAAATACTCAGAGAATGTCATATAAATCCAATTTTATACTCCCTCACCTATCTTCATTGGTCATCCTAACTCCCCAAATTTATTTATTTATTATCATTATTTTTAAATAGAGTCCTTTTTCTAGGGAGACTAGGCATGATAGAAAAGGACAAAAATGAAGCTGGGGAGGAACAGTGAAGTGAAACCAGAGGAATCAACTAAACTACACTTTGTTTGAAAATGCCATCACGATACCTAATGCTTTTTGTGCTTATTAAAATAAAAAAAATACTAGAATTCAGAACTCTTTGGTCATTCCAAAGACTCAAAGCTTTGAGATTCTGAAAGAATCAGAACCTGAGAGGCAGGATCCATAACTGGGTGTGTTTTGTTGTCTTAATGGGGACGTCGTAACATACACAGGACACCTGACCTTACATCATTGCTGGAATTTGTAGACATAAGGGGACCACTTTCAGGTGATCAGAAAGATTGGGAAAGCTTTAATGAGAAAGTTAAATCTATATTGCAAAACTCAACACAAAGATTCACAAAGTGGCTCTAATTAATTGCTGGGTTAATCAGTGTCAAGGGACTCTCTCTGTCCTGTATAGTAACCTTTGAAAAATAGGAGCAGAAAAGTCAGTGAAATCTAGTTACTGGAATTCAATGAACACAATTAAATTAGGCTTATGTTCTTTGGAATTCAGCTCAGGTAGGTGGTAAAAGTGAAAAACAAGTTCTACAATTTAAAAAAAATTGAAAACCTAAAGATTTATGGATCATTTCTAATTATCAGGAGGATATGTCTAATGTACAAAATGGCTAACTCTAAATAATTACTAATGAGGTTGTTTGTTTATTGTGTACTTACTTGGTAGAAAACATTTTAATAAAGCTCAAAGGTTTACTTAGTTTTTTCTCTATTATCTTCCAAATGCTTTCTATAAATACAAAACTTACCATATTAAAATTTCCTAAACAAAGCCCTCTGTATCCCTCCCAAGTCAAGCCTCCCCTTTTCGTATTTTTGTTCACATTTTTACAAATGAATAAGGAGAACTGAGGGAAGCAACATCTTTGGTCTTCAATGATATTTGCTATCTCCACAGATAGAGCCATGCTATCGAATGCCGTCTTTGCTCTTGGTCTGTTCTCATCACAGCACAGCAGTATCTGATTTTTCTTTTTTTTCGGTGTTGTGAGTGATGCTTGGGTTTGCGTTTTCCTCTTAAGACGTCTTGACTTTGTGATGTTCTGTCCTCTCCCTTGTTTCTCCACCATCATCTCATCTCTTTGAGCTCTTGTGAATTCTAGGTGAAGTTAAAATACTGATGTTCTGGAAGGAACCATGTTTATTGTCACAATTCTGTGGAGTTTCTAGATCCATGCTAACACTAAGAAGCCTGATACTGGCTCCCTCATAAACACCATTTAAGTGTTTGGTGGCCGTAGCCTCTTAAAAGAGCTCTGAGGTTTTTGTCATTAACGTTGAATCAGGAAGTCTCTTTTAAAGGAGCTGTACCTTTGCTTGCCTCTAGCAAACAGAACTCACCCAAGACAAAGCTGCTACCAAGAACCTGTGCTTGCCTCTGTCCTCTTCTATCTAGAATTCTTTTTTGTTATATAATAAAACATATTCACAGTATATAGAGTGCAATCCCACATCACTGATGAGTAAGAAAGAAATGCAACCTCAAGGATTTCTTTGAAGAAAAATTTAGTACAACTTGGTTTTGTTTTGAGTTAGGATCTTACTATGTAGTTATGGCTAGACTAGAACTCCCTGTGTGGACCAGGTGGGCCTTGAACTCACAGAGCCCTGCCTGCCTCTGTATTCTGAATGCTCAGATTAAAGGTATGCACCACCATGACTGACTATCCTTCACTCAAATATTGAAGAAATTACTTCAGATTAAGAAAAAAAGCAAGCAGTGATTTAACTGATACTGTTTCTGTGTAATTATTTCAGGTTTGGGTGTCCGGGAACAAACAAGCAGCCTCTGACTACAAGGGGTCTTTGGTCTGCATGTGGGAGTGTGAAGTACAATTATCTGTGTGGGTTCTGCTTATCTAGATTCATTGTTGGTTCCTTACATCTTCATCAAAATCCATCTGAGAGACTCCTTTTATTCACTTTTTGAGGTGATGTGATGTGTCCTATGGTCATGTACACGGAAGAGTGATGTTTGACTGGACAGGAAGAAAAGTATGAGGAGAAGCCAACTGCCCTGCACTGTATAGCATGCCGGGGCTGCTATGCAAAAGAACTGCAGACTAGATGCCTTAAAGGAACCTGAAACCTTACCTCAGAATCCTGGGAGTCCATAGTCTGGAATCCCAGGGTTACAAGGGTAATGATTTCAGAAACGTTTTTGAATATTCCTCCCTCCCTCTTTGGTGCTGGCAGCCACAGGAAATATGTTACTCTCTGCCTTCAGGACTCCTGAAGAATAAAGTAGTCTCCCCTATCTGTAAATTGCTTTCCATGGTTTTAATAACTTGAGGTCAAACTGTGACCTGAGGATATTTATCCACACTGTACATGCTACCTGTTAGTCATTAGCAACTGTCTTGGTTATCATATCAGTGGCCATGGTGTTATACTTCTTCCAGGGAAGTAACATAACTTTATTTTTCTTAGTAATGGGCCCAAGAAAAAGGGTGATGTTAGCAAGTGTATTACTGTTCTATTTCTACATCATTATCACTCATTATTCTGTTCTTTATCCAATTTATAATATATAACACCTGTAAAAGAACTGTGTCTGTGGAGAGTTCAGTGATGTCTCTGGTGTCAGTCATCCACTGGGAGTCTTATAGATAAAGACTTCTACTTACCAATCACTAGTTACCATTCGACAGCATAATTCTAAGTCCTTGTATTAGGGAGGGTACTGCACTGAAGAGGAGGATGCTTCAAAGCCCAATGAGCTTGTGTGAAGGGAGGCAGTTACTGGACTTGTGGGGTCTTACATGTCAGAGATTGAGTGCAGTGAAGTGTTTATCATGTGCTTCTCATACACAAGGCCTTGGATTCAGTCTCCAGCAAACCGCACCCCAAACACTTTCTTGCTTCAGGTATTTCTTGGCTTTCCATTCATCATTTCGCTTCTGTAGACAGAGTTCTGCTTTGTTGTCACCTTGAGGCACGCAAAGCTGTAAGAACTTTTTAGCTTCTTCATGTCCTGCATCAGAATATTTGAAAATGACACTTGTCAGAATCAATATGGAAAAATTTTTAGGGTTGGACAGTGGAGAGATTATTTTTTTTATTTTTATTAAAATAGAGTCTTCTCTCATACAATCCATTATGATCACAGTTTGCCCTCTCTCCACTCATCCCAGCATGCCCCTCTCCCTCTCCCAGGCCCCCTCTCCCTCCTTTTCCCTTCAGGAAAGAGCAAGCCTCCAAGAGATGACAGTCAGGCTGAAATAAGATACAATAAGATGAGACTATTTTAAGCATCAAATATGTCACTGAATTCACACACTTACAGTACATATACCACAAGGCATTGGACTACCATTTGGTTCTCTATTTCTGCTTTATGTTAACAGTTGGAAATTGATTTTTGCAAATCATGTCCATGCTGTCTAAACTCAACATTATTTATTCTTAAGCAAATGTTACTGCTATGATACATGTACATCTTCCCTTTACCAGACACCCATTTTTCTCTTATAAACCAGCTTTCATTTTTTTAGGACATTTGGAATCTACAACCACATCTCTCAGTGTTTTGCCCATTATTATTTATATTAGTGTCACCTGGCCAGCTTGCACCTTGTTACTAGCAAATTGAAGTCATAGAAGCCCCAGTTTTCTATTTCAATGCCATTTACATGCTAGTCTACAAAGATCTGAATGACTTGTGCTTTTGTTTGTGACCCTTGCAGCCTATTGGACAGAATCCCAAGAAACTTTTTAATTTTTATCTTTGGTGTCTATATTCTTTCAAGTCATTTCATTTTTGCATAGGTAGAAACTGAATAAGATGGAATATCATGAAGGGTGATTAATTTGACAAAGAGGAAGACTCTGACAGATTCCAGTAAGTGTTTGAAAAAGCTGAGAGGAAGACTGAGAGGAACTAACAGGGAGTATGAGCTGAGGCGAGAATCTTGAGCTTATATGTGGACTTCTGGGATCAGTCATCAACAAGAAAGAAAATGGGGACTAAGATCCTGTCTGAGGAAATCAATTATATAACCATCTAAATACATTCCAAAAGGGAACTTGAATGAGATAAATTCTACCAGGAGTGGGCATCTGTTTCTATCCTGGAGAGCCCTGGGAAGAATAGGTAATCAACTCCTACATAAATACACAACCCATAGAAACCTGGAGAGAACAAGTACATTCCTTCCATCTTTTAAGCTTGTAATAATTTATTTCTCATCAAAAGAAGCAAATATATCCACTCAACTGAAAAGAACAGGAAAGATAATAAGCAATCCCATAATAGGGAATCCAAAGTGTTGCCCCTTCACTTTACCACATATGATTGATAAGCTGAGGCTTTGACTTCCAAGATGTTGTCATGAATCTTTTGTCTTCCACTGACATTTTCACAGAACAGCAAATCATTTGCCAGTCTGCTCTGTCAGAGTAATGTTTTCATCTTCAAGTCCAAAACACAGGGTTCCATCAGATTGCCTGTTGCCCTATGTCCGCTGGACAGCATGCTGCTCACTCATTCCCCTTTGAGCTGTGCCTTTCATTAATGGCATCTTCTAATTGTTATGTGGCCAAGGAGTATTTTGGTATTTTACACTTCTTTGGTTTATAAAAGAATGCATTCAAACTACTAATCAGTGTCTGCCAAAACTATCAGCCCTCAAATCATTAGCTTTCCATATGTAAAACAATGTTAAATGTAGGTACTGAGTGTGTTTAAAGTTTCATAATTTGTCACTGCTTTATGCTGAAGTATATAATTATTCTCTTATGAAAAGATCAGTTCACAGTGCATTATCACAAGTTATTAGAAATTCAGAAAAGGGTTAAGTGGGTGCAGAGTCTCACAGAGTTGAAAGTAAAGTAAGCTTACATCTAAGCTTAGGATCCTTTCCCAAGGTTATTCGGGTTATGAGAGATCTTAGTTCTTTGCTATTAGAGAACTATATTTAAAATTACTTATAAGTAAATGACATAGAAAACTACACAGGCCACTCATGACAGTAAATGTCAGAAGTAGAGGCTGAAATTCTTGAAAATTTGTCATAGTCTGGGAAGGATTCTATGTTTATTTTTTGCCTATCTGATAAATCTTGTCTGTTTACTTCTGCTCCCCCTCTCACCCTAAGAAGTGCTAGGGAGACAGAAGACTTTAATCCATTTCATGAGTCTTATACATGGGTCAGATATGGTTTGTGGTCTCAGGTCCTAGAACACAGGTGTCGCTATGCCAGGATTAGCACTGTCTGAAAATGCAAGGTTTCAGATAAAAGCACTTATGGCCAAATTACATACTTGAACTCCAAGATAAAGGTGATTACAATCAATTCGTAGAAAAGCCTAATGGTGTACTACATTGACAAAAGAGACCATTCAGTGCTTCAGACCTTGTTAGTGCTAATGCATGCTCTGCAGAACAGCAGCCCCTTGGATGGTGCACACTTAACACTGATCTCTCCAAAAGGGTTTTGCACTTCTTAGGAGATTTTCAGAAACGAGCTGTATTCTAGTCTTTGATATGGGTAATTGGTCATTAGCTGATGATATCACTTGCTCTTATTTCGTAGACAATGAAAGTTTTTAATACTGTGAATGTTCGAACTGGCAAGAACATACACAGAGAAGTGAAACCAGGTTCTCACACAAAGAAACCTGGCTGGAAATCTTCTCTCTTCTTATATACTCTATATCCGAGTTGTTACAGAAAAAAAAAAAAACTTAGCTAAAATTCAATTCCTTTAGCTGCTTGTATGGTGTGTGCACTTCATTATTCTAGTTACAACCTTGAAATCCACAGCAACGCTAACCAACAAAATCAGGCCATTCAATGTCTAAACTAAGCATTATCACAAATATGCCAAAACCATAATATTTTATGAATACTTTGAAGACTCCTTAGGCTTAGTAATATATCATGCACATTTTGTTATTCTCTACTCGTTCTAAGCAATAGGAAACACCAGAATAAAACCAGGCAAATAAGGAACAATTTAATGCATGTATATGTATGAACATTCTTGTAGCAAATAATGAAATATTACAGTTACCATTTAAGTAGGGACAGAACATTTTTATTCTATTTCTATTCTTTAAAAATGATCTTTTAATGTATTATCTAAGAATTTTAATGTATTTCCCTATGTCTTTCCATTGTCTTTATTGCAAGAATTTAAGTATTAAGGAGACTTTAAAAGACAAGCCCAGAGTCTGAATGTGGCCCTATGGTAGAGCACTTGTCAACATGCTGAGGGACATGGACTCAGTTACCTGCTCTGTAAAGTAATAAGATAAGATTTTAGAAGAAAATCGTCAAATGGAGAGTGAAACTGCCCTCAAGTTGTATTGCCTTAAATGTATCTTTAGGTCAGAAATGGGAAAAGAGGAGTGAAAGACGGTCACCCAGGTTAGGAAGTCATTCTCTAAACCATTAAGGATACTACAGGAAGCAGTTAGTTATGGTCAGGGAGACAAGCACGTAGAAATTAAATTCTTTTATTTATCCCTGATACTCAATGACATGGAAAGGGAGAGTCACAAGGCACCAGTCATCTCCTATTACTGCAAGAATTGTTTTAAGAATGTAAGAACTAAATTTTAAGTTAATTGTAAGCTAGTATTAAAACAAATGGGTTTCATTGTAACATCTTTATAAATATTCGCTATATTCTGATTATTCATCCTTCACTTTGTACTCTCTCCCAGTTTTCTTTCTCCTCCAAGATTTTCCTTTCCTCTTCTTATAGGATATCAGAACTATTGCCAAGGAGCTAGCCCACAACTCCATTCTGTATCAGGGAAAGCAACATAATTAAATCCCTTTTGTTATTTATAAACATATGGTAGGGGACCAACCCTACGAGGGATGGTGGTCTCATTAGTGGACCTTGATGGGTCCCCTTGGTGGGTGAGAGACAGACAGATACACAGCATGTAAAAAAGAGAGTTTGGGTATAGAGTTTGTTTAGTGGGTTAAGGAGGGGAATGGGAAGGGGAAATGTGAGAAGAAAGAAGGGGGGAGAAGAGAGGGAGGCAGAGATGGAGGGAGGGGGAAGTAATAGTTACTTCTTCAGAAGAGGGATGGAGAGAGGGGTGGGGGAAGAAGGTCTGAGTTTAGCTTTGCAGAGTGGAGCTTGTCTCTTAAAGGGACAGGGTACCCAGGTGACAGGGAAGGTCAGCAAATGATAACACCTTTAATTTTCTTAAATTAATTTAAGATGTTACCTCTCACGAGTAGGATTGCCTTTCCTAATTGCCCTCATAGTTACTGGTTCAGAATGTTCTATAGGACTTGGAGAGTTTATTATTGGTTGTTTCACCAGTAATTTTGAGGGGAAAAGATTTAAGAAATTGGAGCCAGTGTTAACAGAGGCTTCTCTCCCACCTGGTCCCACAGCCATTCAGTCCCAAAGGAACACACAGAGGCCTACATTAATTATAAACTGGTTGGCTTATTTGCTCAGGATTTCTTATTAGCTAATTCTTATATCATACATTAACCTATACTTGTCTCTGTTAGCCACGTGGCTTGGTGCCTTTTATCAGTAAGACATTCTACATCTTGCATCTTCAACACCTGGGTGATGACTGCAGACTGAGCATTTCCTCTTCCCAGAAATATTCTGTTCTGGTGACCCTAACCATACTTTCTGCCTGGCTAGTGGCCAATAAGCACTTCGTTAATCCAGTACAACTGACAAATCTTTACAGATTACAAGACCATTGTCCCACAGCAGACCAATGAGATGGTTCAGAAGGTAGTAAAAAGAAAGGTATTTGCTTTTCTGTCTAATGACCTGATATTGGTTCCTGAAACCCATATAGTAGAAGAAAAGAAGCAACTCCAAGTTGTTCTCTCATCTCTATACATGCATCTTGTTACCCATAAATACATGGAATAAAATATGGAATGTCAAACATTTAAAAATACCAAAACCAAACCAAAATTGATCTGTTACATTTTGTGTAGCTATCCACTGGCCATTATAGTTACAAATTGGGATACTTAGCTATGCTCAGTGTCAAAGAGCATATACTAACACAGATGTCAAAGTGGGATATTGAGCTATTTTCTTTCATCTCAAAACCTTCATAAGAAAGTCTGTGGAGTTTGATTATAAACATTATATTAATTTAACAACAGCAATAACAAAAATCACAAAAAATGTCGCATAAACTTGCTTTGCTAGCAGTTTAAATGATTGGTTAATATTTATTGGTATTAATTGCATTTAACACATGTTTGTGCTATTATTTAAATAGCTCCATATTAACTTGTGATCAGTATGCAAATCTACAATCTGGAATCAGGGCACTTTGTATTTCTGAAATCCAGTTGTCGGTGGGAACTTCTAAGGTATAATACTCTCTTTTCAGATAAACAGAATCATAAGAGATGGATGGGCTTAGCCCCAAACTAATAAATGATCCTCATTCTGTGTTTCAACAAAGAACAATATCACATTTAAGCCCAGCACAGACTTAAAATGCTAAGACATATGTTTATTTACCAAATTGAGCACTTGGTTGATATAAACAACAATATGGGATGCAGTGATGGTCCCTTTATAGCCTTAAAATGATACTGTGTTATTAACAAAAACAGAAAAAGATGGGTAAAGATAAAGAAGGAGTGAGAATGGGAGAGGAAAATTGTAATATCATCAGTGTGTGGCAGGAACGCTATACAAACAAAGGATATCAGGAGGGCTTTTCCAGATAATGATTTCATAGTAGAAAATGTTTGTTTTATGAGCATAGAGGTGAGAGCAGATGCTGCTGTTTTTTTATGTTCTGCTACTGCAAGGTTTTAGAATCCTCCCTTGACAAACAACATTTTTTTTGTCTTTTAGTGGGTTTTAATTGTCACCAGTGGTAAGCACTGTAATATTCCCTTGTCACAGAATGCTTATGACAAAGTCATTCTTTGTGTAATCAGGTCAAACACTAGGGGTCACTAAGCATTCAAATCAGGTGGATAAATAAGCTGCCTGGAATTTGCATGGTATTGGGATATGGCACATATTCTGTAAAGAAGCAGGTAGGAAATGTCAATTTACTGGGACTACCATAGTTTCCAGGACATGGATAGTCACAAACATTTTCATTCTTCATCATTTCCTCTGCCATAGTGCGCTAGCATTTATAGTTATCGTTTACACACAGTGGAAGACACCATGGAGAAGGCAAACCTTTGTTCAATACTGTATAGCTGAGACCTAATTCTACCTGTGATAGGGGCAAAGAACAACAGAATAAGGTTGTTTTTTCCATAAGCTCTATCCTTACCGGCTAGCATGTTCCATTATCTAACTACAAAAGAGAATAATTTCAAGTCAGTTTTTCTGAATGAAAATTCATCCATTTGGTTCCATAACTTCCGAACTGAAACACGCAGGACACTGACAAGCCTACAACAATGGATGCATTCTCTTGAGTGGTAACCATCTGCCGAGTACACTCTTACTGTTGATTGTACCATGTGTGTTTTGTTAAGAGTTTGGGGTCTAAAGTGAGGACTGAGCACCCTTACATTTGAAGCTTCTGTTATTGAAGTATTTTTACTCTGAAATGTTCTCTTCTTGTTGTTTGCTTTGTTGTTGTTTATTCCATGGAAACAAAGGAACCTCCCTCTGTATGCCCACAAATGGACAGTGGTGCCGTTGGGGCAAATCTTTGTTGTGGTGGTGGTTGTTTTGAGATCGTATTTCTCTGTAGCTTTGGATACTGTACTAGAACTAGGTCTTATAGAACAGGCTGGCCTCAAACTCATGGAGATCCACCTGCCTTTGCCTCCCAACTTCTGGGTGTAAAGGCAGAAGCATATCTTTTAACATGTCACTCTCTTACAAGAGGAAAGTTGAAGAGTCGGAGGACTTGTGGGAGTTCCTAGCTTCCTTTCAAAAGAACATGACCTAAAGTCACAGAGAGATATGAAAGCCAAGTCACAATACAAGTTAATGGGAAAATAATATGAAATGATACTTGTAACCATAAGGAATAGATGGATCAATGAGAAAATGGTTAATGTCTTTATAAATTACATAGACATTTTCATACGTGAGTTAACTCAGGGGTTATCCAACCTGTATTAGACTTACCAAATGCTTCCGTATTCCACCCCATGGGAAAGAAAATCAAAATAACACACCACACATGATAAAAAGAAAAACCAAACACAAAGCTAGTGTAGGAAGAGAAAAAAATAAAGGAGGAGAAAACAAGGACCAAGGAGTGTAAAGGTTGAAAGAAAGAAATTGAGTTAAAGAGGATGGACCCACAAGTGGGGAAAGTGTGGACTGAGAGCCTTGTCAGGCAACTAGAGTCCTTGGAAGTGATCATGTTCATAATATTGAGGACAGGTTCACTATTATTCTTTGGCCTGAACATGCATTGATATTCTTAATATTCTCAAGACCTTGATATGAATTTGCTTATCATCTTCTCTTTAGAAATGAGCTGGATGCTGAAGATAGAAACAGACTCCTTCTTTGGTTCCAACAGCAGGGATAGGTATGTGATCTAGAGCATGAATCACACACACACATCTTGGCCCCATTCCCCAAAGCTGGTCCTATACCACACAATGGCTTACAGGGACTAGATAGATTCATAAACTGCATTGACCTTTTCCATATTTCTACTTTTCAACGTTTGGTGGCTCCTGGCACTGCTAATGGGGCATGCCACTCATGTTCTGGTTTTGATGCAGCCTGCAATTTTTGAATTTTTACTCTTCTTTGGTCAGCTAATCTATGTTCTTTCTCTTCTTTTTTCTGTGTTTGGATTTTTCTTATGTTTGCTGGCAGTCACCATCAGTCGGAGGGTGTTTTTATTTTTTTGGGGGGAACTCATGAATACATCTCATCCTTTTGCACTAGTGAAGTGAGAATGAGAAGTTACTGTAGCGGTTTCTGTGTTACCAAACTTTCTATTATACTGAAGGACATAGTGTCTCTCCTTTGGTCTGTTCTCCGTTTTCTACCAGAGAAGTGAGCTGGTAAGTTACGCAGTACTATTCACTTACAAAGAGCTCAGTTCTTCCTGTCAGCTCTAGACCTACATTCACAATATCTAAAACCCTCAGAGCTAGAGGAGACAGGTTTAGAGATTCATTAATTGTAGCTTAGGGAAGGGCTTTGTAGAAAGGATTTACCTTATGGTATACAGATATTCCAGAACAGAATTCCAGCAGAATATAGAATTTTCCAGTTTCAGGGTTATTCTGTTCTCATCTCAACAATCAAATCTCTCTGTCAAAGAAAAAAAAAAACTATGATTCTGTAGGTGAAGTTTAGTCCTTTCTTCTCATTTCAAGTTTGCTGTGGGACAATGGTAAAGATTTGTTTCTTTTTTTTTTTTTTCTTTTTTCTTTTTTTTTTCTCATGGTTTATTTTTTTTAATATATTTAAAAATTTCCATCTCCTTCCCTCCTCCTCCCCCCTCCCTCCCCTCCTCCTCCCCCTTCCCTCCCCTCCTTCTCCCCCTTCCCTCCCCTCCCCTCCACCCATACCTCCCCTCCCTCCCTCTCAAGGCCAAGGAGCCATCAGGGTTCCCCACTCTATGCTAAGACCAGGGTCCTCCCAACTCCCCCCTGGTCCAGGAAGGTGATCTACCAAGCTGAGAAGGCTCCCACAGAGCCCGTCCATGCAGAAGAATCTTGTACTTGTTTAATATATGCTGATTGGCCAGTAGCCAGACAGAAAGTATAAGTGGGGAAATCAGGCCAGAAGGAAAGGTAGGGCAATGAGAATTCGGGGAAGAGGGAAGTTTCAGTCCGTAGTTGTCACCCAGCCAGAGAGGAAGCCAGACACAGAGCAAGAAAGATGTGACTGCCTCGCCGAAAAAGGTACCAAGCTACATGGCTAACACAGACAAGCATTACGGGCTAATGTAAGCTATAAGAATTAGCTAATAAGATGCCTGAACTAATGAGCCAATTGGTTTATAATTAATGTAGACCTCTGTGTGATTCTTTGGGACTTAATGGCTGCAGGACATTAAGGTGGGACAGAATCCTTGGTCAGCACAATTTTAAACTGGGCAGGACCTGAGGGAGAAGATGCATGTCAGCACACACAATTCAGTTCAGAGAATCAACAAGGCAAGAAAAGCTAGCCTGTTGGAGTCATCAAGTAGCACTGAGATATTTCTTTGGGGAAACAGAAATCAGGAAGAAAAACTCAAGAATACTAGAGAAAGAAGTATATCAGCAAAGTACAGCCACGTGCAGCTAACACACGTGAGTGGGAGGGTCTCCTGGCACAGTAACTGAAGCACACTGCCTTATGTCCCTAAGCAACAGAGTAACTAGATAAGCACAAGCTGAATTGGCAATGCAATGTGGGTCCTCTGCTCTGTGTAATCCCAACTTTAAGTGGTTAAGAACATTAATGAGAAAAAAATGCTTCAGGGAACAAGGTCACTCCACTTACCAAAGCTGTGAAGCTCTCAGAGTCATCTTGATTGTCATGAGGAGAGCAAGCTACAAAACCCAGCAAAGCAATTGCCTATGTAAAGTCCAGGGGCAGAAACCTTGAGCATGGGTCAAATGAGGTGGCTTTGGAGAATGGTAGAAGAAGCATCTGATTGCTTCATGCTAAGCTGAAAGCAAGCAGTGTTTCAGGAGGAACGCAGCGCAGCACACCAACCTTCTTCTGTGTATGTTGCTTCACCTAGCACATGTAAATTGCATCAGACTCAGTTTGATCCCCTTGCAATGATTTTGGTCTTCATTCAGGACTCTGTAATCAGATGTAGTGTGCATGATCCCATCTCAATGATGCCCTGCCACAAAGCAATTTTAAATCATCATCTCCTGTTCTCTCACTTGTAGTTGTAAGGTCCTTCTTTTTCATTAATGCCTACAATCATAAATACCTGCCCTGGTTTCATCAGGGATGTCTCTGTTTCATTTAATCAACTATAATGGAAAATCACGGATGCTACAATTGGGTTTTGAAAGGTCAGAGCAGAAAGCTTTTATTCCACCTCTTCAAGAATACTTTAATTGTGCTGCCTAGTGTTGCATAATCATCTCCGTGGTGACAGTTAGCTAACAATGTAGCTAACTTTAAAGCTGTTTTTTGAGACCCAGGAGCAGTAACTGGATAATTGCCTAACCTGCATAATTAGCATCACAAGTGATGCAGAGACAAAACATAGAATTATACGTTACAGAGGAGTAGTTTTACCCACGACCAGCAAAGAAGCAAAAGACATATACAGACACCCTCTATGAAGTCTCAGGCCTGATTCAAGATATCTGACCAGAGACATACACTTTTGCAGCTGTGGAGTCTGAAAGTTGAAGACTGTGCAGCTCCCTTCCTGGTTTCTAGCTGGTACCTCGCTTCTGTGCTCAATTGATGAGAGGAAAGAAAGCCCCCTCAGAATGAATCTCATCAGGTCTTCATGATTTAATTGCCTCCCAAAAGCCCCACCTGTCAATATCATAATGTAGTAGAAGAGTCTTTAACAATGAGACTTCCAGGGAAGGTAAAGACTCATTCTACCATTCCACCACAATGTTTAAGGTGTTAGATTTTTCTTTTTTAAAAAAAAAATTGTTTTTTGAGACAGGGATTGTGTAGCCTGGCTGTCCTGGAATTCCCAGAGATCTGCCTTCCTCTGTTTCCCAGAGTGCTGGGATTAAACGCGTGCACCATCATTGTCCAGCAAAGCACTGGATTTTTAATCTATACAGTTCCACATCCAATTGAGAGAATCAAAAGAAAATAATATTCCTCCCCCTTTCATCATCATTGAAAAAATTTGACTTTACATTTCGAGCAGTATTTTGGTCAATAGATACACAAGGCTCCAGTGAACCAGCTATGAAGGAACCAACAAAGGCAGTTAGCTTGTGCTGAGTAAATTCCTTCCTGTTTAGGTACCATGGGCATGGATACTACCATCTTTTATATAAAAATTAAACTTTGGCTCACAAAGAAAGTACTGTTATTTTCATGTTAAGGATGAGAAGGTTGTGTTAGACATCTGTCTATCAATAAGGCAAAATACCTGAGAGGACCAGCATGTAAAGAGGAAGGATCTTTGTGGACTCACTGTTTCAGAGACCTTGTCTGTTCTGACTGGTTGTTGTGTGGGTTGTAGCAACATAGTGTATGATAGCAGGAAAGTTCTCCTTGACAGTTAGGAAGGAAAAAAGTAGGCTGGAATCCCAATATCCTTCTCAAGGACATGCCCCCAGTGACTTCACTTCATATAAGTAAGTCATACTTATTAAAGCTTCCATCTCCTCCCAGTGGTGATACAGACTAGGAGCCAAACCTTCAATACAAGCCATTTGGGCAATAATTTAAGCCAAACCCCAGCATTGACCATATATAACTATGGTTTTAAGAAAGATTAGCTAAGACAGATCATGGCATTCTTTATTAATGGTTTTTTTTCCAGTTTATTTATTTTTTATTAAAAAATTGCCATCTCCTCCCCTCCTCCTCCCTCTTCCCTCCCCTCCCCTCCACCCATACCCCTACTCCCTCCCTCTCCAGGCCAAAGAGCAATCAGGGTTCTCTACACTATGTTGAGTCCAAGGTCCTCCCAACTCCCTCCAGGTCCAGGAAGGTGAGCAACCAAACTGACAAGGCTCACACAGAGCCCGTCCATGTCGTAGAGACCAAGCCCATTGCCATTGTCCTTGGCTTCTCAGTCAGCCTCCACCATCAGCCACTTTCAGAGAGTCCGATTTGGTCGCATGTTCCATCAGTCCCATTCTAAGTGGACTTGGTGGTCTCCCATTAGTTCTGTCCTGCCGTCTCAGTGGGTGAACGCATCCCTCATGGTTTTTATTGCTATTCTAAGAATCAATGAGAAATCCATGAGAACCATATAGTGTTCAAATAATCATTTCCTTTGTTTTGAGAAGAACTGGCCGAGCTCTTTTGGCATTAGAAACCAACACCACTCGGATCAAATTAAATCACATGTGTTCAGTAACAGCTTTTCTTGGTATAACTGTGTTCTGACCTCAGCTTTTATTGAATGCCCTTGTAAGACACATCCATTTGAGGAATTGGAAACCTGTAGTAACAGAAAACACTGTCTATGGCTTCTAAAAGCCTTTGTACATAAACTCAAGGGATGTAATTTTCATGAATCTACACAGAGTAAAGGTTGTTTCTTAAACAGTTTCTTGGCTTTTACTTAACAGAAAACAAAAAACATGCACAGCTCAGGGGAAATTTACTGTGTGTTGTTGCATAAGTGCTGGGTTGGTACCAAGAAAGTGCTAAGCCCTTGATAATTTTCACATTCTCACCTAGACTCACTGTTAATATTTCCAAACCTGTGCATCCCAATGTACCACATCATTCTGATTAGTCCCCCACAGTATTGGCTAGGTCACCAGGCACCTTCGGATTAACACTTTGCACATCACTTTGTCGGTGCAAAATGTAGAAAAAACAGCTAAGCCTTAGAGCTCACCGAAACACTTAAGGAGAGTGAGGATGTGGATACACATCGTTACCTATTTCTAGAGCAGGAGAGGGCTTGCAGGATGACACAGTCACTTGGCATTGGCCGTGGTGTGTGTGTGTGTGTGTGTGTGTGTGTGTGTGTGTGTGTGTAATAGAGAGGGCGGGGTAAGCAAGCTAGGGCCAAAGATGACATGAAAAAGGGACCCAAATGCCAATCAGCACATGCCACTGGCCAAGCCTTTTCTGAAAGCCCAAGAAAATAACACTGACTGCTGTGTTTGAACTCATTTCCTGAAAGGTCATATGCTGGAAAAGTAATTCTCAGAACAATGGTAAGATGGGGCGTTTTAGAGGAAATTCTTCTTTTCTCAGAAATGGGTTAATTCTCACAGTTACTTATCCTGAGACCAGGTTGTTGTAAATCAAGCCTTCCCCTGATGCTTGCTTCTTTCCCTAGCTTTAGCTTGCCTTCAGCTAGCACTCAGTCAAAAATACACCCATTATTTCAAATATGTTTAACAATATTTACATTATTTTAGATAGGCTAGTGAACAAAATTGAAAGAAAATTCTCATTTGAGGGTCTTTGTAGACTAGTAAGGTAAGGGAAAACTACAGGAACATAAACGGATATCATAGAATATTAGAAAGTAATATCTGAAATTATGGCTAGGAAATAGGGTTGGAAACTCTGGCCTTGCAACTTGTTGATTTTAATGTACTGGTTATAGAAGTCCCTGAGAAAAGGATACTCATGTCTGGCAGAGAACAACAGGAGATGAAAAGGGATCATGAAGATGTTCAGAAGAGATTCAACAAGCAGCATGTGTAGAGCTCCCAGGTGGCAGTACACCTGCAGATAGAGAGTCAGCATAGAGGGCAGAGCATGAGGGCAGATCTGGTGATGGCCAGGGACACTAGAGGGAGGCAGATGGCACTGAGCCATCACAGAGCTGCCTTTACAAAAGCAAGGGTATTTACAATGTTTACAGTGGCAGGCAGTTGGAGTCAGAATGTGCCACAAATCAACCTTCCTTTTAACAATTTAGCATGTCACAAGCTGCTGCCTTAGAAAGGGCAGGGGAGGAAATGAAAGTATGATACTCCAGAGCCATCTTGTGGAGAGGAGGACCCAGAGCGCAAGTCAAGGAGAAGCACATCCTGTGAGTATTTTGTTTCACTGCTGCTTGGTTAGATAGCATGTCTGGAAAGTCAAGGTGATTCCTACATGTTTGGTTAATCAAACCATGTATGTAAAACCTGGAATGTAGCCTGTTGGTTTTCATAGCACGCACAAGGTGTTGGGTTTGATTTTCAGCACCACGAAAAGAAAAGATGTTTTGAAAAGAAAATTGCTTTCCTTGTCTCTTGGGCACCATCAAGATGTCTCAGCTGGTAATGTCACTTGACAAATAAACTCGGTGACCTAAGTGTGATACTTAGAGTTCATGGAAATAACCGAATAAGAGAACTGACTCAACAAAGTTGTTCTTTGACTTCTCACATGAGCATTTTCGTATATGTACTCACAGACACACACATCATGTTCATGCATGTGTGGGCTTGTGGGTATGTGCACACACAAACACACACACGCACACACACACATATGCACACAACCAAAAAGAATATTTAAGCCCCTTTAACAAAAATAAACAAAACTTAAAAACAGAGATCTGTAGGAAATGCCCAGAGTTATTACTAATATATATGATACTCAAGGATAAGTAATCTAACATTATCTGTAATTGAGGGCAGTTGTGTGATCTAGGATACACATATGTACATATGCTACTGGTGTGCAGATGGTGTATAAAGTCATAAACGTAATGACAGGTAACTGGATGAAAGAAATGTTGCAGAAATGTTTCAAACCAAAATCCTGGGGAAGCTCAATGTTAAAAAGCTAACATGATGAAATGGTTACAGAACTTTGGATGATATTTTAGCTTTTTGACTTCCTACAACCACAAGTTTATAGTTATGGTCATGTGGTTTTTATTCTCCCCTTTTCTCTTTTGTTTCTTTTGACAAGGTATCATTATATAGCCTCTGTTGACCTTAAACTTGCCATACTCTTCCTCAGCTTCCCAAGTGCCAGTACTAAACAAATATGTCAGCATAACAGACTTATGATTATACTTACCAAGTGTTGATCATACCTAGACTAGAAGAAGATAATATGAGGGTGATGATGGTGGTGCTTATTCTAATCGTGCCAGTGGTCATTAAGTTGGAAAGCAACAAGAAGAGTACCACTATAGCTAGTGATGGATGAGCACAAAGAAGAAAACATCTGCTCTGCTTTTGTGACTTTTGGCTTGGGTCACATGACTTATGAACTCAATGACAGCTAAGTTTCTACACAATGCTATAGAAAGCAAAATATTAAAATCAATGTACAAATGTAGAAAACCAGACCTATTGAGATCAGTTTATTATTCTAAAACCGGATAGCTGTGAAACAAATTTAAAACCAGTCACATTGTAAAGTCAAATCCAGGCTACTCTGCTTCAGAGGCCAAGCTTTTCCCACTACATCTGCAATCTCATGTTAATAAAGAATAGCGTGTGGTTTTAGTTAACTACCGAATAGTAGCTTTGTTTTATGTGGAATATTGTTCAAAGTGATAAAGGAAGCTGACTCTCTGGGTACTCCCAAATCTGAAACTTGAGGAGTCTGCCTAATTTGGAGTCTATATTTTACATGTATAATTGCAAGTTAGGTTAGCAGGATTTTTTATCTGGGTCAACTTTCATTTTAAAAGCATTTCTTCTCTAACAGAACAAAAGTAGCTTGAGGTAAAAGAGCTGTAAGTGCACTTTTGCTAATATTTTAGGCATCAACTTATACCATTAAAATATTGATTTTGAAGTTCTAATATCACTGTGTCATTGGTAATCAATATAGAGAAGTTGATAAATTATTCAAATGATTTGAAGTAGTTAATATATGTCTGACATTGTTTCAAGTGCATTAATTATTTCAAAGGCAACAAAATGTTGTAGGTTTTAGTGATATAGTCAAAATAAAGTTTTAAAATTATGTACTCATTTCCTATGTGATTTAGAAATTCCAGTTGACTACTAATAATTTGATTTACTCTCTGAATCATTTTCAGCGTAGTTATGTATGCACATAGCAGAGTGTGGCTTTGCAGCCAGAAATAATATATCTGAATTTTGTCCTTGCCATGTAGATTTTTGTGACTTGACATGCTCTGTCAGCTGTCAGAAACTTAAACAGGAGCATCCCTGTGAAAGTCTAAATAACAGACAGATGGAGCACAGATGTGTCATGTGTAGTGAGTCTGCTACTATGGGAAGGAGATGCCAAGTCTGTTTTCAACATGATCCCCTAGATGACTTTTCAGAGAAAATCATTGCACAGATTCCTAGAATTCAGGCATTTCAGTGAACTTTGATCCTGTCTGTATTTTGGTTCACCAAGATTCTGTTGTTTTATATTCTTGGTACAGCAAGATTTTGTTGTTTTATATTCTATGCCCATCATTGGTATACTTCATTATTCTCTCATTTTGCACTAATATACAAACATAGCTTAATTTTATTTATTTCATTAAGGTGTGTGTGTGTGTGTGTTTGTGTGTGAAAGTGTGAGTATGTATGTGTCCCAGAAAAAATGTGAAGGTCAGAGAACAGCTTTTGCAGACTTGTTCTCTCCCTCACTGTGGCTTCTGGAAACTGAACTCCAGTTGTCAGTCTTGCATGGTAGATACTTTTACCTGCCAATTCATCTCTCCAGTTCAAATTTAATCTTTTAAGGCATTAAAATATGACAAACTTAAATCCCTCAGCTATATACTACCATTGTTTAAAGGGCATTTGTTATGGTTGAAATAATTATTTGACCCTGAGCTCATGTTGAAATTACATTAGTTCTTAATGTAAGTATTGAGAGATGTTGAAACCTTTAAGATGTCCAATGACGACCATCCTCATGCTAATGAAGTTGAGAAGCCACAAATGGTTCATTAGGAGGTTGGTTGTCTCAACAGTTACAAAGTGGTTTTGGCCTTCAGTTCACACTGGAACCTGAAGAAGCTGAGTTATGATGTCAGGAAACAATGGCAACAGCAACATCAACAACTATGGGATGGATGCATTCACCAGTGTGCTGTGAAGGCAGGAAAGCAAGCAGTACTGTTGCTTGTAGGAACTTTTTTATATCTGTGGTGTTGCAGGAAAGTGCTATTTATTCTGGGAGAAGTTACCCTGCTTACAGCTAATCATTCCTGAAAATGCCCTCACAGACCTGCCCAGAGGTCTGACTTGGAATTAATTGCATAGACAAGCAAGTTGACAGTCAGTGTTAACTATCACACACAGCCACTGCAGAGCAGAGGAATCTTGAAGCAAACTTGCCTCTAAGGTTTTTGCTCTTCTGTATACACCCACTTTCTCTTCTGCTTTTAAGCCATATTATGATGCAGAATGTAGGAGAACAGCACAGGAAGCCCAGCACATGCTGGTCCCATGCACTTGAACATTCTAGTGTCCACATCTACTGAATAAAATAGAATGCTGTTCTTAAATTATGTGGTTTATGGTGTTGTGTTATCGCAACAAACAAAACAAAACAAAACAAAACCCTAAAGCCAAATAAATAAAAATTCACACTAACGTACTTTTTTTTTTTCATGGTTTATTTTTTTTTATATTTAAAAATTTCCATCTCCTTCCCTCCTCCTCCCCCCTCCCTCCCCTCCTCCTCCCCCTTCCCTCCCCTCCCCTCCCCTCCACCCATACCTCCCCTCCCTCCTTCTCAAGGCCAAGGAGCCATCAGGGTTCTCCAATCTATGCTAAGACCAATGTCCTCCCAACTCCCCCCAGGTCCAGGAAGGTCAAAGAAGATCAAGCTGAGAAGGCTCCCACAGAGCCCGTCCATGCAGAAGAATCAGAGCCCAGAGCCATTGTCCTTTGCTTCTCAGTCAGCCCCCGCTGTTGGCCACACTCAGAGAGACGGGTTTGGTCGCATGATCCATCAGTCCCATTCCAACTGGAGTTGGTGATCTCCCATTAGTTCTGTCCCACCGTCTCCATGAGTGAACGCACCCCTCTCGTTCCTGACTTTCTCCCTCAAGTTCTCGCTCCTTCTGCTCCTCATCAGGACCTTGGGAGCTCAGTCCAGTGCTCCAATGTGGGGCTCAGTCACCTTCCCCATCTGTCGCCAGCTGGAGGTTCCCTCACGGTCCTGACTTTCTTTCTCATGTTCTCTCTCCTTCTGCTCCTCATCAGGACCTTGGGAGCTCAGTCCGGTGCTCCAATGTGGGGCTCTGTCATTTTCTTCATCTATCGTCAGGTGGAGGTTCTATGGTGATATGCAAGAAATTCATCAGTATGGCTATAGGAACTGGTCTTTTCAGGCTCCCTCTCCTCAGCTGCCCAAGGAACTAACTGGGGGCATCTCCCTGTAAACCTGGGAACCCCTCTAGGGTCAAGTCTCTTGACAACCCTCAGGTAGCTCCTTAAATTAAGATATATGCTTCCCTGCTCCCATATCCACCCTTCCTATATCCCAAGCACCCCATTCCTCCGAGCTCCCCCCGTTCTCCCCTTCACACTTTTCTCTCCCCATCTTCCCTTGGCCCAGTCTTGCCCAACCCTCAAGTTCCCAATTTTGCCTGGCGATCGTGTCTACTTCCAATATCCAGGAGGATTACTATATCTTTTTTTGGGAGTTCACCTTCTTATTATCTTCTCAAGGATCCCAAATTTATAGGCTCGATGCCCTTTAATTATGGCTAGAAACCGAATATGAGTGAGTACATCCCATGTTCATCTTTTTGGGTCTGGGTTACCTCACTCAGAATAGTGTTTTCTATTTCCATCCATTTGCCTGCAAAATTCAAGATGTCATTGTTTTTTTACCGCTGAGTAGTATTCTAGCATGTATATATTCCACAGTTTCTTCATCCATTCTTCCACTGAAGGGCATCTAGGTTGTTTCCAGGATCTGGCTATTACAAATAATGCTGCTATGAACATAGATGAGCATATGCTTTTGTTGTATGATTGGGCATCTCTTGGGTAGATTCCCAATAGTGGAATTGCTGGGTCCTGGGGTAGGTTGATCCCGAATTTCCTGAGAAACTGCCACACTGCTTTCCAAAGTGGTTGCACAAGTTTGCATTCCCACCAGCAATGGATGAGTGTACCCCTTACCCCACAACCTCTCCAGCAAAGGTTATTATTGGTGTTTTGGATTTTAGCCAATCTGACAGGTGTAAGATGATATCTCAAAGTTGTTTTGATTTGCATTTCCCTGATAGCTAGGGAGGTTGAGCATGACCTTAAGTGTCTTTTGGCCATTCGAACTTCTTCTGTTGAGAATTCTCTGTTCAGTTCAGCGCCCCATTTTTTAATTGGGTTAATTGGCATTTTACCGTCTAGTCTCTTGAGTTCCTTATATATTTTAGAGATCAGACCCCTGTCAGTTGCAGGGTTGGTGAAGATCTTTTCCCAGTCAGTAGGCTGCCTTTGTGTCTTAGCGACAATGTTGTCTGCTTTACAGAAGCTGCTCAACTTCAGGAGGTCCCATTTATTCAATGTTGCCCTTAAAGTCTGTGCAGCTGGGGTTATGCATAGGAAACGGTTCCCTGTGCCCATTTGTTGTAGAGTACTTCCCACTTTCTCCTCTATCAAGCTCAATGTGTTCAAATTAATATTGAGGTCTTTAATCCATTTGGACTTGAGTTTTGTGCATGGTGATAGATATGGATCTACTTTCATTCTTCTACAGGTTGACATCCAGTTATGCTAGCACCATTTGTTGAAGATGCCCTCTTTCTTCCATTGTGTACTTTTGGCTCCTTTATCAAAAATCAGGTGTTCATAGGTTTGTGGTTTAAGATCCAGGTCTTCTATATGATTCCATTGGTCAACCTCTCTGTTTTTATGCCAATACCAAGCCGTTTTCAATACTGTAGCTTTGTAATAGAGTTTGAAGTCAGGGATGGTAATGCCTCCAGAAGAACCTTTATTGTATAAGATTTTTTTGGCTATCCTGGGTTTCTTGTTTTTCCATATAAAGTTGATTATTGTCCTCTCAATCTCTGTGAAGAATTTTAATGGGACCTTGATTGGGATTGCATTGAATCTATAGATTGCTTTTGGTAGAATTGCCATTTTTACTATGTTGATCCTCCCAATCCACGAGCAGGGGAGATCCTTCCATTTTCTGGTATCCTCTTCAATTTCTTTCTTCAAAGACTTAAAGTTCTTGTCAAATAAATCCTTCACTTCCTTGGTTAGAGATACTCCCAGATATCTTATGCTATTTGTGGCTATTGTGAAAGGTGATACTTCTCTGATTTCCCTCTCTGCTTCCTTATCCTTTGTGTATAGGAGGGCGACTGATTTTTTGGAGTTTATCTTGTAACCTGCCACGTTACTGAAGGAGTTTATCAGCTGTAGGAGTTCTTTGGTGGAGTTTTTGGGGTCGCTTATGTATACTATCATATCATCTGCAAATAATGAAAGTTTAACTTCTTCCTTTCCAAATTGAATCCCCTTGATTCCCTTATGTTGTCTTATTGCTATTGCTAGCACTTCAAGCACTATATTGAAAAGATAAGGAGAGAGTGGACAGCCTTGTCGTGTTCCTGAATTTAGTGGGATAGCCTTGAGTTTCTCTCAGTTTAATTTGATGTTAGCTGTCGGCTTGCTGTAAATAGCTTTTATTATATTTAGGAATGACCCTTGTATCCCTATTCTCTCCAAGACCTTTATCATAAAAGGGTGCTGAATTTTGTCAAATGCTTTTTCAGCATCTAATGAGATGACCATATGGTTTTTTTCCTTCAGTTTGTTTATATGATGGATTACATTGATAGATTTTCGTATGTTGAACCAGCCCTGCATCTCTGGGATGAAGCCTACTTGATCGTAATGGATAATTTTTCTAATGTGTTCTTGGATTCGGTTTGCCAGTATTTTATTGAGAATTTTTGCGTCAATGTTCATGAGTGAGATTGGCCTGTAATTCTCTTTCTTGGTTGAGTCTTTGTGTGGTTTAGGTATCAGGGTAACTGTAGCTTCATAGAAGGAATTTGGCAGTGACTCTTGTGTTTCTATATTATGAAATACCTTAAGGAGTATAGGTATTAGGTCTTCTTGGAAGTTCTGGTAGAATTCCGCATTGAAACCATCTGGTCCTGGGCTCTTTTTGGTAGGGAGGTTTCTGATAACAGTTTCTAATTCTTCGCGACTAACAGGACGATTTAGAGCATTTACCTGGTCCTGGTTTAACTTTGGTATATGGTATTTATCTAAAAAACTGTCCATTTCTTTTACATTTTCCAATTTTGTGGCATACAGGCTTTTGTAGTAAGATCTAATGATTTTCTGAATTTCCTCTGTGTGTGTGGTTATGTCCCCCTTTTCATTTCTGATCTTATTAATTTGCGTGTTCTCCCTCTGCCATTTGATTAGTTTGGCTAAGGGTTTGTCAATCTTGTTGATTTTCTCCAAGAACCAGCTTCTTGTTTCATTGATTCTTTGGATTGTTTTCTGTGTTTCTATTTTGTTGATTTCTGCCCTCAATTTGATTATTTCCAGTCTTCTACTTCTCCTAGGTGAGTCTGCTTCTTTTTTTTCCAGAGCTTTCAGGTGTGCTGTTAAGTCACCAATGAGCGCTTTCTCCGTTTTCTTTAAGTGGGCACTTAGTGCTATGAACTTTCCTCTTAGCACTGCTTTCATTGTGTCCCATAGGTTTGAGTATGTTGTGTCTTTGTTTTCATTAAATTCAAGAAAGACTTTAATTTCTTTCTTTATTTCTTCCTTGACCCAGGTGTGGGTCAGTAGTTGACTGTTCAGTTTCCATGAGTTTGTGGGCTTTCTGGGGGTAGCATTGTTGTTGAATTCTAATTTTAATCCATGGTGATCTGATAAGACACAGGTGGTTACTAATATTTTTTTGTAACTGTGGAAGTTTGCTTTGTTACCAAGTATATGGTCAATTTTCGAAAAGGTTCCATGAGCCACAGAGAAGAAGGTATATTCTTTCCTATTTGGGTGGAATGTTCTATAGATGTCTGTTAAGTCCATTTGGTTCATTACCTCCATTAAGTCTTTCAATTCTCTGTTAGGTTTCTGTCTGATTGACCTGTCCATTGGTGAGAGAGGAGTGTTGAAGTCTCCAACTATTAGTGTGTGTGGTTTGATGGCTGCCTTGAGTTCTAGAAGTGTTTCTTTTACATAAGTGGGAGCTTTTATATTAGGGGCATAGATATTCAGGATTGAGACTTCATTCTGATGGATTTTTCCTGTTATGAGTATAAAGTGTCCCTTTCCATCTCTTCTGATTGATTTTAGTTTGAAGTCAACTTTGTTGGAAATTAGAATGGCCACACCCGCTTGTTTCTTAGGGCCATTTGCTTGATAAACCTTTTCCCAACCCTTTACTCTGAGTAGATGTCTGTCTTTGTGGTTGAGGTGTGTTTCTTGTAAACAGCAAAATGTTGGATTCTGTTTTCGTATCCAGTCTCTTAGCCTATGCCTTTTTATAGGTGAATTGAGTCCATTGATATTAAGTGATATTAATGACCAGTGGTTGTTAACTTCAGTCATTTTTAGTAGTAGAGTTTGTGTGTTTCCCTTCTTCTAGTTGTGCTGGTGAAGGGTCGCTAGATGCCTGAGCTATTGTGGGCGTTGTTGGACTCCTTGGTTTGTGATTTTCCTTCTATTACTTTCTGCAAGGCTGGATTTGTGGCTGCGTATTGTTTAAATCTGTTTTTGTCCTGGAATATCTTGTTTTCTCCATCAATGGTGAATGCAAGCTTTTCTGGGTATAATAGTCTAGGCTTGCATCCATGTTCCCTTAGTGTCTGTAGCACATCTATCCAAGCTCTTCTGGCTTTCATGGTTTCCATTGAGAAATCAGGTGTAATTCTGATAGGTTTCCCTTTATATGTTACTTGACCTTTTTCCTTTGCAGCTCTTAATATCTGTTCTTTATTCTGTATGTTTTGTGTTTTGATTATTATATGGCGTGGGGATGCTTTCTTTTGATCCAGTCTATTTGGTGTTCTGTAGGCTTCTTGTACCTTCATAGGAACATCCTTCTTTAGGTTGGGGAAGTTTTCTTCTATAATTTTGTTGAATATGTTTTCTGGGCCTTTGAGTTGTAATTCTTCTTCTTCTACCCCAATTATTCTTAGGTTTGGTCTTTTCATGGTGTCCCAGATTTCCTGAATGTTTTGTGTTAAGAATTTTTTAGATTTGTTTAGTTCTTTAATCTGTGAGTTTATTTCCTCTATAGTATCTTCAGAGTCCGAGATTCTTTCTTCCATCTCTTGTATTCGGTTGGAAATACTTGTCTCTGAAGTTTCTGTTCGTTTACTCAGAGTTTCCATTTCCCGTCGTCCCTCAGATTGTGTTTTCTTCAATACCTCCATTTCATTTATCAGGTCTTGTACTGTTTCCCTTACCTGTTTGATTGCTTTTTCTTGTTTTTCTTGTTTTTCTTGGGTATCTTTGAGAGATTTATTTATTTCGTCTACCTTTTTGTTTGTCATCTCCATTTCTTTATGGCAGTTTTTTACCTCCTGTTTGAGGTCCTCTATTATTTTCATAAAGTACTGTTTAAGGTCGGTTTCTTCTATATCTTCTGGGGTAGGGTGTTCAATTCTTGTTGTTTCGGGATGTCTGGCTTGTGGTGATGTCATGTTGCCTTTCATGTTGTTGGAGGAGCTCCTGCTTTGGCGCCTGCCCATCTTTTCCTTCAAAGGGAGCCCGGAGGCGTTTGGTGTCCTAGACCAATCTTTGCTGTGACTGAAACTGGTTGGATCTCCCCAGTGCCAGAGGAGGACCTATTCCTTGCGACACAATCTGAAGAAGCCCGCACGCCCTTGCAGGAATCCTCAGACCTGCCTGGAGGCCCGTGTCTGACCCCTTTGGGTGGATGGCCTTAGAACAGGAGCAGGATACCTGAGAACACTAGGGAAAGCTTGGGAGACACAGGGACGGGAGAAACAGACACAAGCCTGCAGAGGGAAGTGGGGGTAGGGGGTCTGTGCTCTCTTCCAGGGCAGGTTGCCCCAGGGTCCGCCTTCACTCACCATTTTAGATGGAATGTCAGTGCACAGGATCAGGGATTCCTGGCAGCCCAGGGTCACAGCCCAGACAAAAGGGCCAAGGTGGGGGCAGGGCGGGATGGAATACCAACACAGCGAACCTGGCAGCACAATCTGAAGGAGCCCGCACCCCTATGCAGGAATCCTCAGACCTGCCTGGAGGCCAGAGTCTGACCCCTTTGGGTGGATGGCCTTAGAACTGGAGCAGGACACCCCAAAGAATGATGGATCCTCTGGCAGACTGTCAGGTCCCCTTGCAGGCCAAGCAGCTCTCAGACAAAGGCCTACCTTGCCCCGGGCAGTCAAATGAAGGAGGGGACCTCCCACTGGCCTGGGTGCACTCAATTCCAGGTCCCCAGAGCACAAACAGGCTGAGCTGTGGGATTTTGTGGCCCCATAGACGGGAGGATGAGGCAGGGGGAGGGGGGGAGGATTCTGGGTGCAAGCTGGGAAGGGACAGGGAGAGAGAGGTGGTATCCCGGGAGAATAACCCCTGCAGGAAGAGCAGGAAGTGTGCTGGAGGCAGGGGGAGTTGTGGAGTGTCGGTGGTCCCTCTCCGGGCAGCTGCCGCGGTTAGGGCACTCACTCCTCACTCACCCCAAAGAATGATGGATCCTCTGGCAGACTGTCAAGTCCCCTTGCAGGCCAAGCAGCTCTCAGACAAAGGCTTACCTTGCCCCGGGCAGTCAAATGAAGGAGGGGACCTCCCACCGGTCTGGGTGCACTCAATTCCAGGTCCCCAGAGCCCAAACAGGCTGAGCTGTGGGATTTTGTGGCCCCAAAGACGGGAGGATGAGGCAGGGGGAGGGGGGGAGGATTCTGGGTGCAAGCTGGGAAGGGACAGGGAGAGAGAGGCGGTATCCGGGGAGAATAACCCCTGCAGGAAGAGGTACTTTTAATGAAACAAAAATGTATCTTCAATTTCTTTTTTTTTTTCTTTCTGGCTGAACTTTCAAAGGGATTTGATACTGGTCCTGTGAACAAAGTGAAGACATACACCATGATGCTTTTTCTGATATGTGTGCTTCTGCTCATAAAACTATCATGGAATATCACTAAACAGTACCATTACATGATTATATATCTGTTGTTGACAAAAATAACGCCTAAAATGCCAAACAACAAAAATATTGACCAAACAGTGATGCAGCCCACCATTTCCTATTGAACACATTGAAGAGAGTATTCTCTATTTTTCTTTTGGCTTTGGAAGTATCCTTCATTCTTCTCAGGTAAGATTTGTTATAATTCCTTATCATAACAAATGTCCTGCTTCTGCAGAGATACAACCCAGGCACAGCTCTGCTTCCTGATTTACCTCAAAATCATTCAGCAGAGTCAAATCCAATAACTGTGACTGCACTATCTCTAATATCCACCAGAGTTCGCTGAGTTGAGTGCACTGTCTCACTGTCGAGATTAATCAACCCAACTTGCTCCTCGGCAGTTGTGCTTCTGGCAATCTTTTGCTCATAAGCACCGTGACAGCAATGCACTCATGTAAACTCACCTCTGAGTCTTGTCTCCTCTTCATTATTTGTCAGGTAAATTTGATTCTTGTCTTTCCATTTGACACTTGTTTAAAATACTGAGCCATAAAATATTTTAAAATTTGCTAATAGATCAAGTACATTAATTATCTTAAATATTAATATGCATTTCTCTCCAAATATGGGAAGAAAATCTTGGTGACTATGTCACTGAATTTTAAGGAAGTCTATGCTTGGAAAGGAGTGGGAGAAAAATGAGAGGCAAAAGCTGAATGGGAGACTGAAAAGCAAATGAGGGGGAGAAATTGGAAAATGAAGAAAAGAATGCTCAGGAAAGAATGAATGCCACAAAAGATGTAGAGGCCTAACTCAATCTGACATGGGGCATTTTTCTGCATCTGCCTTACCTGTAAAGTCACCATGAGTAGTAAGGGACAAGTACATCACTGCAAAAAGAACAAAGACTACCATCTGTGAGTGATTTTCTATGTATATCTACAACACACAAAGGAGAGTAAGCCACTGCTAGTGCTTAGGGCTGATGTAGGGTTGTGAATACAGTGAAGAGTTAGAGTCCTTCATTATCATCCTCTGCTATTAACTCCTCAATCAATCAACCACAGTTGATTATCTACCTAAGGAGGCAGGAAATAACAATATAAAATAAAAATCAAAACAGTATGAGGTCATTTCCAAAGATACTGAGTACACTTTCTGGGAAACTCTGTATCCTTGGCAAGCTCAGCTGAACACTGTTCCTAAGTGACCATGGGGACCTGACGTAGTTATGATCACCTCACAGTTCTCTGATGGTTTGAGGAGGAGGTCAAAGTATGAAGATTTTGTACTTTATTCATCATCTAGACAGGTATTTGAGACAGACATTGACCCTGATCTTCTTACTGCTCAATTTGGTTTTAGAATTCAGGCATCAAAAAGATATGTTCTGGCTCTACCTTATTTCTTCCATTAGATATAACCGAGAATAAAGAGAAACAAGCAGTCTAAGATGAGAAAAGAATGTCTGACCATTAAAAATATGATGGCTGAAATACAAATGTTTGGCTGTTAGTGGTCATAGTTAACTAGAAGATATAAGAGAAAGAATGCAAATAAAAGAAATATAAATGTGTTTTTGTTTTTGGTTTTTTTTTTGTTGTTGTTGTTTTTTTTTTTTTTGGTTTTTCAAGACAGGGTTTCTCTGTGGCTTTGGAGCCTGTCCTGGAACTAGCTCTTGTAGACCAGGCTGGCCTCGAACTCACAGAGATCCGTCTGCCTCTGCCTCCTGAGTGCTGGGATTAAAGGCGTGCACCACCACCGCCTGGCTATAAATGTGTTTCATATGTTCTTGAGGGATGCAAATTATTTGTAGGAGAACCAAAGCTCATTTGGATTTTCGTGAACAAAACTCCATGCTAAATTGATGCCAATATTAAACAATAATGTTATATATTAGTCATACTCAGTCTTCAGAAACAGAGAAACTATAGAATGTTTTGTTTAAAAAATCAGGTGAATATCTGAATCCCCAAGGAGAAAAATGAAAGACCAAGTTTATTTTGAGTACATATGGGTAAGTTTATTTTGAGTACATATGGGTATATATATTAAGTCATATACAATATAAACAGTACTTTATTTAAATTTCATGGACCACTGAATATTATAGAGCTAAGCAGATTTTAAAGTATTTTAATGAAAACAATTCTAATCAGAGTGATACAATTGAACAAGAAAGTTGAGATGTATAGATCAATGGGAAAAAAACATAATTAGCAGACACGTATCACTTTCTGGGTTTATATTGAACAAAAAAATTTTATCAACAAAAGTGAAAAGGCTTGATCACTATATTTTATATATTTGATTATTTCTTAGGTAACATTCAAAATGATAGATCTTTTATGATAATTTCACACATTTATATCCTTGTGCTTTTTTCTTCCTCATATTCCATGCCCCATGCCTCCTTCCTGGTCACTTTTATGCTTCCAACTAGTCCTCCATTTTCCTTCCATTATTCTTTCTCCCACCTCAAGAGGTCTTCCTCCCGTCTCATTGTCCTTTCCCACCACCCTAACATTTATGCATATGTTCTTCATAGGAGAGAAAATGTGCTTGACTTTCTCTCTTAATCTGGTCTATTTCACTTCACATAACAAATTGTGTTACTGTATTTTACTTGAGAAAATGCAAAAACTGTAGTCTACAATATATAGGAATACGTAAATAAACATAAAAGTGTATCATAAAATGAAAACTTATTTTTGTACATCTAAAAAATTGAAGAACTAAAGTTAAACATGAAATAAATCAATTTCAAAGCATTCACATTTAAGGCTGGGTTTATTTAATATTTCTGAAATAATAATCCTTTAAGTGTGATATTCAAAATACAATATCAATAGACAAAGAATAAGAGTCACCGGCCTCCTGGAAGAGTGCATAGCAGCTGAATAAGTTAGCTCGCACTAGAGAAGGTTATCTCTTTATAGGATGTCTCACTTTAGCTTATGAAACCTTGACTTTTTCATTTGGAAAGTAGGGATAATAAAAGCTCAAAGTGACAGCCTTGTATGGTAAATTGGAAATTATAGAATGACCCGAGTGCATTGTCTACCACCAAACATATGTGTGCTAATATTAGTGCCATCAGTATCATCATTCTGAATTTTAATCCTCACAATGATTATATGAGAAATGTATTATTATCCCTATTTTGGAGAAAGCAAATCACATGTTGAGAAAATAGCAGGGATTTAGACTCCAAACCCAAGCTATTAATATGTGTGTGTGAAGTGGGGGGAAGACAGAGACAGAGAAAGACAGAGACCCAAGCTTACCTTGCTTGCTGTAGTATAATAATACATGTCAAAAATAAGAATTAACACTATTATCTAAGCATGAGCTGTGTAGGAATGGCACAAATAAAGACACCAAAAGGGACACAGGAAAGACCCGGAGGCCTCAAACTTACATAAAGAACTACAGGCAATGAAGAAATGCTGAGAGCAGGAGAAATAACACACACATTGGTTATCCAATTCCAAATGGTCAGCACTGAAAACATATATACAAGTGACTTTATATGGAAAAATCAGGTTATATTTAGAAATATATATCTATATACATGTATATAGATATGCATATAATAGCAACTAGTGAAAAAAAAGAGGCCATGGATTTAAAATAGAGCAAGAAAGGATATATGGAATGGTTTGGACAGAGGAAAAGCAAGGAAGAAATGGTGTAATTATATTGTAAGGTCAAAAGCTAGTTCCTTGGGAAGCTAAGGAGAGGGTGCCAGAAATGTCCAGATCCTATTGCCATACTCATGAATATCTTACATATCACCATAGAACCTTCACCTGACATTGGATAGAGAAAATGACAGAGCCCCACATAAGAGCACCGGACTGAGCTCCCAAGGTCCTGATGAGGAGCAAAAGGATCGGGAGATCATAGGCAAGGAAGTCAGGACCGTGAGGAGTGCGTTTACCCATTGAGACGGTGGGACAGATCTAATGGGAGACCACCAAGTCCAGTTGGAATGGGACTGATGGAACAGGGGAACAAACCGGACTCTCTGAATGTGGCTGACGGTGGAGGAAGACTGAGAAACCAAGGACAACGGCGATGAGCTTGAACTCTACAGCATGGACGGGCTCACTGTGAGCCTTGTCAGTTTGGTTGCTCACCTTCCTGGACTTAGGGGGAGCTGGAAGGACCTTGGACTTAACATAGTGAAGGGAACCCTGATGGCTCTTTGGCTTGGAGAGGGAGGGAGTGGGGGTATGGGTAGAAGGGAGGGGAGGGGAGGAGGAGGGGAGGAGATGGATATTTTTTTATAAAAAAATTAATTAAAAAAAGAATGGTTGGCCACCTTCTTGAAACTCTTCTTCTATGAAGAAGTGTCTATGTATCCTCCATAATTGCTCCCAATATAGCCATTCTTCCTCGTTAAAAAAAAAAAAGGAAAAAATAAGAATTAAACGGCTATACTTGTATGTTTTATTTATATTTGTCACCAGGGTAGCAGAATGCTCCTGTTGGTGAGAACAATGTCTGTAGAAATGAATCTCTTGGCTCACCAAACCTTCTGACCTGAGACTTTCACATTCATCCTCAACCCAAAGTGACCCAAACCACCAATGTGTCTCATCCTTCTTGCTTGATATTTCTTCCCGGAAAGGTAATAAAAGCATTGTCTGTGGAGCATGTGGGCTGCGGAGGTTTAAGTGAGCAGTATTAAGCAATATAATTATAGTTACTGTTACTCAAATCTGAAATACTACAATGAAAATGCATTTCTGGTAGGTATATTATATTTGCATATGTCTAAGAAAAATAATTTTCATAAATTATAATATATTGTAAGAAATGTATTTTGCCTTATCAAAAAATTTCTTTCCCTTGGAAAACTTTCTCAAAGGTTATCATTCAAAATTGCAGAATACATATCACAGGCAGGTGTTATTTGCCATACTGTGTGATTGAAATGAGGACATGAACTCTACTGAAAGGGCAAGTGTGATGAAAACACAACCATAATATTATGGAATACTTACATTAATATGTTATGTAACTATTAGGTAAACATATGGCTCATATAATAGCTTGAACAAGTTTATGATATAATATTAAATGATAATCCATATAATTATTTAATATTACAGCATCAATTTGCTCAAAGTCATAGATAATCAAAAACAAAAGGATGGTATTTGACATAGCTATATTACTTTTATACTATTTCCTTTATTGTTATAATAAAATTTTAATTAATTAATTAATTAAAAAACAATCTTTTATCATTTTACACACCAATCTCAGTTTCCACTCCCTCTCTTCCTCTTGTTCTCTCCAACTTTCCCCCCAACCTACCCCCCAACTACTCCTCAGAGAGGGTAAGACTTCCCATGGGGAGTCAACAAAGTCTGGCACATGAGTTTGAGGCAGGACCAAGGCCCTCCCCACTATTTCTAGGCTGAGCAAAATATCCCTCCAAAGAGAATGGGCCCTAAAGAGCCAGTTCAAGCAGTAGGAATAAATCCAGGTCCCACTGCCTGTGGCCCCACAGACTTCCCCAAACATCACCCACATTCAGAGGGTCTAGTTTGTTCCTATGCTGGTTCCCCTGCTCTCAGTCTAGAGTCGGTGAGCTCCCCTTAACTCAGATAAGTTGTTTCAGTGGGTATTCCCAATATGGTCTGGACCTCTTTGCTCATATTATCACTCCTCCCTCTCTTTGACTGGACTTTGGGAACTCAGCCTAGTGCTTCACTGTGGATATCTACATCTGCTTCCATCAGTTGCTGGGTGAGAGTTCTATGAGGACAATTGAGGTAGTCATTAATTCCCCTTTAATTAATTACAGGGGAAAAGGCACCCTCTCGATTATTGTTTAGGGTTTCAGCTGGGGTCATCTTTGTGGCTTCCTGGAATTTCCCCTAATTCCAGTTTTTTGTTAGCCCCATAATGGCTTCCTCAATCAAGGTATCTCTTTTCTTCCTCTCTGTCTCTGTCCTTCCTCAATCTGGACCATTCCATTCTCTCATGTTCTCTTCACCCCTCCCCTTTCTCCCTTCTCCTCCCAATCCACTCTCCCTTTTCCCCACTCTTAATTTTCTTAGGAGATCTTCACTATTTCCTTTTCCTAGGGGCATCCATGTATGTTTCTTTTAGGGCTCTCTTTGTTACCTAGCTTCTCTGGTATTGTGGACTATAGGCTGATTAGCTTTTGCTTTATGTCTAATATCCACTTATGAGTAAGTACATACTATGTCTTTCTAGGTCTGGGTTACCTCATTCAGAATGGTTTTTTTTTTTTTTAAAGTTTCATCCATTTGCATGTATATTTCAAGATGTCATTGTTTTTTTGACCATTGAGTAGTACTCCATTGTATAATGTACCACATTTTTCTTAATCCATTCTTCAGTTGAGGGACATCTAAATTGTTTTCAGGCTCTGGCTATTACAAATATTACTGCTATGAACATACCAGAGCAAATGTTCTTGTTTTGTGATTGAACATCTTTTGGGTTTATGTCCAAGAGTGGTATTGCTGGGTTTTGAGGTAGGTTGATTCCCAGATTTCTGAGACACCACCATACAGATTGCAAAAGTGGCTATACAATTTTGTTCTTCCACCAGCGATGGAAGAGTGTACCCATTACTCTGTATCCTCTCTAGCATATATTATCATTGGTGTTTTTGATCTTAACCATTCTGACTGGTGTAAGATAGCATCTCAGAGTCATTTTGATTTGTATTTCCCTGATGCTTATATATGTTAGCCATTTGAGATTCTTTTGTTAAGAATTCTTTTTTTAGATCTGTACCCCACTTCTTAATTGGATTATTTGGTATTTTAATTTCTTGTTTCTTGAGTTCTTTATATATTTTGGAGATCGGTCCTCTGTCCAATGTGGGGTTGGTAAAGATCTTTTCCCATTCTGTAGGCTGTTATTTTGTCTTGTTGTCTGTGTCTTTTGCCTTACAGAAGCCTCTCAGTTTCAGGAGGTCCCATTTATTAATTGCTGCACTCAGTGTCTGTGCTACTGGTGTTATATTTAGGAAGTGGTCTCCTGTGCCAAGGAATTCAAGGCTATTTCCCATCTTCTCTTCTATGAGGTTCAGTGTGGTTGGATTTATGTTGAGGTCCTTGATCCATTTGGACTTGAGTTTCATGGTTGGGGATAGATATGGATCTATTTGCATTCTTGTACATGTTGACGTCCAGTTATGCCAGCACCATTTGTTGAAGATGATTTCTTTTTTCCATTGTATAATTTTAGCTTCTTTGTCAAAAATAAGGTGTTCATAGGTGTGTGGATTAATACCAGTGTCTTCTCTTCAATGTCATTGGTCAACCTCTCTGTTTTTATGCCAATACCAAACTATTTTCATTATTGTAGCTCTGTAATAGCACTTGATGTCAGGGATGGTGATGCCTCTGGAAATTCCTTTATTGTACAGGATTGTTTTGGCTACTCTTTGTTTTTTATCTTTCCGTATAAAATTGAATATTATTCCTTTCAGGTCTGTGAAGAATTATGTTGGGATTTTGTTGAGGATTGTACTGAATCTGTAGATTGATTTTGGTAGGATTGCTATTCTTCTTATGTTGATCCTACCTATACAAGAGAATGGGAGATCTTTCTATTTTCGAATTTCTTCTTTAATCTCTTTCTTCAAAGACTTAAAGTTCTTATTGTACAGGGTTTTTACTTCTTTGGTTAGCGTTATCCCAATATATTTTATGTTATTTGTGGCTATTGTAAATGGTGATATGTTTGTTGACTGAGGTTTCCGTCCTGCCCGGTTCCCACAGTCATTAAGTCCCAAAGAAATCACACAGAGGTCTACATTAGTTATAAACTAATTAGCTTAGTAGTTCAGGCATCTTATTAACTAATTTTTTTTTTTTTTTTTTTTTTTGGTTTTTCGAGACAGGGTTTCTCTGTGGCTTTAGAGCCTGTCCCGGAACTAGCTCTTGTAGACCAGGCTGGTCTCGAACTCACAGAGATCCGCCTGCCTCTGCCTCCGAAGGCGTGCGCCACCATCGCCTGGCTTAACTAATTCTTATAACTTACATTAGACCATATTCTTGTCTGAGTTAGCCACATGTCTTGGTACCTTTTTTGGCAAGGCAGTTACATCTTGCTTCTTTGGTAGCTGGGTCAAGACTGCACACTGAGCTTCCCTTTTCCAGGAATTCTCCTGTTCTCATTTTCCTACCTCTACTTCCTATCTGGTTGTCCCTCTTCTACTTCCTGCCTTGTTATTGGCCAATCAGCATTTATTTAAAATATAATTTACAGGGTACAGACCATTGTTCCACAGCAGTGATATTTCTGTGATTTATTTCTTAGCCCTTTTATCATTTGTGTTTAGGAGGACTACTGATGGTTTTGACTTGTCAAAAGAAAATTCCACATATTCTGGGCACTGAAAAGGAAATGTTGATTGACTTGCAATAGGTTATGTCTTTATGACTCAATCATAAATTGAAAATAGTCTTTCTGAACTATGCTTGGTTTCTTAAACTCAACAACTTAGCTCCTAAATAAAGTATACAGAAAACATCCCTCGTTTACTGTGCCTCCAAGATTGCTTACTTCTGAGAAGTGATCAAAATTTGAAGTGCTGTTTCTGTGAGAGGGCGATGTTTTCTATGCTGTTCGAAAGTTGAAAGTTCATGTGTTGGATGTTATAGATTGGGAATTGACCAGTAGCTGTTTCATTAAAATAACATATATAAAGAGATTCATGTTACAGGATGATTTTTACAATGAAAATTGTTTTCACTTTTTCAAGTGTTTAAAAATGCCCCATGATCTTTAGTTTTGCTTCCTTGGAGATGACTTCGAATGACATATTCATCTTATTACTGGCACCCAGAAATGCCAAGTGACATTTGTACTTGTTGTCTGATGGTTTCCTCATGATATGCCTTAAGTCCCTGTAGTTCTAGGGTTTTTTTTTTTTTTTTGAGTTTTTTAGGTGCAGTTTACTTAGGGTAAAATGATAAACTGCTTACCACTTGCAGTGTGCAATTTGTTTTCACTTTGTAACATCCGAACTCTGAGTCAAAGCTGATCAGCAAGAACTCACCTAAAGCCTCCTCTACATTCTATAGAGAGGGGAGGGGTGTCAAAATATACTTGAGAATGTATAAATAGAAAAAATTGCCAAGGATTTCCAGACTGCCAGAAATGCCATCAAGACTTTTCAGTCTCCATTTTTATTATGTTAATACAAAAGCAGGTCACTTCTTGCTTGTGTGCAAGCACACAATGTTGAGATAAGACTTGGAAGAAGGTTAATCCCTCACACCGCTGGACTATGTGAGATGGTAGACTGGCTCACCAGACTAAGGTAGTTGTGTGTGCTGCCTGGACTGGAAGAGCGTTAAGAGGATAGTGTTGGTCACTGATTCTCTGGCTTTGGAAGAAGTGAATGCTTACCCATCTATGTGTGACCATTTTAAGTCAGCATGTTTGCCCGACTCAGCAAATAGATATGGTAGCAAAATTAAGCTATATTTTCGTACATCTTACATCATCTTATTACTATCCATTTATAGCTTGCTCAAAATCCACCAAACAGGAGCAGTGCCTTCTGTGCAGGGAAATTTCATGCTGAGTAATGGGCTGAAGTACCTCAAGACTCTTGGTAGCTCTGTTTCTGATGATAGGGTAATAAACACTGCCCTCATTTCTGAAACCTGTGTCTGATGAAATTGGCTACACCTACTGTGACTTATTTGGGAAACCTGAAGTCCTGGGCGGGTGAAAATTGAGGCCCTGCTCCTAACTCTAAATTATGTCTGATACGACAACAGGTGGGCTCCATAATACATTTAGGTTCAATGGGCTGAGATAATGTTAAAACAGGAGATCTAGCTGCAGGCTCTTATCAGCTTCCCCAATTGCCATCTTTAGTTAGTCATGCTAACTATGAGAAGTGGTCAAATGTCACAAAGAGACACTGAGTTTCTGTTCTTGGATTTTGGAAACAAAGGGTCTATCACATTTTTTAAAGAAATATTCTAATGAGCAGAAGTAGTTAGAGAAAAAACCAAAACACTGATTATTCATTAGGATACTTAGACTTTGAGTGTTTATTAAGCAGAAATCCATACCGACATGACATCAACCTCTGTGGCTGGTACTCCTAGGCAGATGCTGACTAAACAGTGGGTCTTCTTTGTTGGAGGAGAGAGGGTTAGATATTTCTATTGGAGAATATGACGTCAAAAGAGATGGCTAATCTCTAAACGTATCTAATACATTGTCTGCAAGGCTGAAGACTGAATAATGGATTTCATACCTGGGTACTTCTATTTTCCCTGGGTTCATTTTTCTAATGTACAGTGCTTATCAAAGCTTTCTGAAGTAGAAACATATAAACTATTTCTAAATTTACAGCAGGTATATTTTCATCACCCTTGTTCTCAGTCAATGAATTTATAAAGCACATCCACTACTATATCAGTAGCTACATTTGGTTTGGGTATAGAAATGGGTCCTTGTCCATGTAATTCTAGATGTGAAAAGAATGATCACAGCTTCACAGACTTCACTTCCACTTTTTCTTGATTTTTTTTGCTAGTCTTGTTTTGTTAGTTATACTTTGTTTTAAATCACCTATATTTTTGGTTTTTCTATTATCTTACAAGCAATCCACAAATCAGGGAATATTAAAAAAAAGTGGAGATTTCCTTTCCTTATTTGGAATACATGATTTTTCTATGTTAATAAAAAGGATTACACTTATAAAGTCACTCAATTATCCTTGAAAATATATAAGGTACCATTTTGAAGATAGTTTGTAATTGTACTAGAGGAAGGATTCCTGCCTTCAGATGATTGATCCTAACTTCTTGGCTATAATTTTTCATGTCACTCCCAGAAGCTTAAGGAAGTTCTGGTGAAGAAGAGTCAAGGAATATGAGGTAGACAGCATTAGTGACTAATTCAGCAGGAACTCAATATTTTTACTTCTCCCCCACAAAAAAAATAGACCCTAGGAAAACTTTAAGACTTCTATGAGTTTGATATTATTAGCATAAAAATAGTTTGGCTGTTCAAAGAAGAAACAGTATCCATGGAGCTAGAAATATGGTGGTGGACAGTTAGGGCTGGACCATGCATTCTAGCAGGCTTAATGCCAGATACCTATATTAGGTAACAGAGTGATCTAATTAGAGCTGGAGTAGTGACACCAGTGATGTCTAATCAATTACTCCTGGCTGTGGAAGGGGAGCCATTGATTTCTAAGGAAAAGCCATCTATTTCTAAACTCACCCCAAGCTTTGATGGTCTCTAGCTGGGCCTCCATAAATCAGAGGTGCTTTCAAATGCTTCACCTTTTTACACTCCGTGAACAATGTGAACTGAGCGGCAGGCTGTTTAGTCTGCAGTGTCAGCAGCATGAAGGAGGAGTGCACAGCAGTGTGTGCTGCTTGAAGGAGTTTCAGTGTTCTGTGCTTGTTTTCGTTTGCAGTCCCCGTGCCTGGTTTCTCTGTTTCTTCATGGATTGAAGAAACTTGTGAGTACTAAAACATGCAACTGCGCTCTGAAATTAAATGCACCGTGTATCAAATAGACTCAAATTTATTAAAATGATTGAATCAAAATCCTCTATTAGTATGATTTTTCTGCTTTGTGGGGACAATGTTTAGCCTCTTGTGGAGAGTGAAGGAAAAGTCTTTGCTTGGCTTCTGAAAATCTATTAGGAAGAAATGACAAAGGATAGATTAAACAGTAGATGAGATATACACATTTATCATGAGCAGGATGTCAGTCTTGAGTAATTGCCAATAGTCCAGTACAGTTCAGATGTTTATATTCCTCCTTCTTCTAGGGAAATATAGGGAAAAGTGAAGATGGAAGGATTCAGATCATTTTTTTAAAAAAAATAGCAAATGATTGTAAGAACAATTCTGTGACCCTGGTAAGAATATTTTATCCTATAACAAGGACCTTGAACTCATGAACAGACAATGTCTTGTGAATGACCGCATTTGGAATATCAGGTAAGACCAAATTGAAAGACAGTTCTTGTCCTGGAATGTAATGATAAGGCAAGCAGGCCTGCTTTTCGTCTTGCCTGGCTCCCACATGGCTAGCTTAAAACCCGAAATAACAACATACAAACTGCATTCATTTAAACACTGCCTGGCCCATTAGTTTCAGCCTCTTACACACATCTTGACTAACCCATATCTAATAATCTATGTAACACCACAAAGTGTTGGCTTACCAGGAAAGATTCAGCACATCTGTCCTAGGGACTGGCTTCATGGCGACTGCCCCAGAGAGGAGAGGCATGGCGATTGCCTGAAGCATCTGACTAACTTCCCTTCTTCCCAGCATTCTGTTCTGTCTACTCCACCTATCTAAATCCTGCCTTATCAAAAAGCCAAGGCAGTTTCTTTATTAACAATGAGAGTCCTCCATCACTGAAATGTTGGTAGACTTTGTGTTTTTCCCAGTGATTTGATTTAGTTAAATAAAAACTGATGGAAGGGACTGAAGGAATTGTTATTTTGTTTGTTTGTTTCTAAGAGTAAGTTGATAAGGGTCTATCAGATAAAGTCCTGTTCTCCTAGTTTCTTTCTTTTAACTTGATCAGCACACTAGGGCATCTTTGGCTCCTTCTTCAGCCATGGGTTTGCTGCTGGTGCAATGTGGGGAGGCCGTGAAGTATACCAACCTAATTTGTAGGAAATGGTATGTGTTATTTTAGACTTCTGTGGATTAAAATTGACAGAAAGGATCAGCAAAGATTGCAATGTTTATGAAAACATTACCCGACCTCCTCAGTACAAAGGGATTCCCTTTTCTTCTAATGCTTTAGACACTTGAAATACCAGCTTCCCTGAAAAGATCAGTATGTCAAATAATCTGAGGTTCCAGTCAGAAAGGAAAGAAAAAGCATTTTTCTAAGTGAATTAAGTCAGATACAAAAAGACAAATGATCCAAGTTCTTTCTTATGTGAAGAAGTGAAAATAATAATAATAATAATAATAATAATAATAATAGTAAAATTAATAATAGTAATAAAGTACTGGGTTCCAGGCAATGATACTAGAGCTGTGCAGGCAGATGAGGAAGGCCTTGGTTTAACATGTGTGTGCTGACTATGTGTTTATTATGATAATCATTTGTATCAGTTCAGTCAAACTGTAAATGTCTGTTTACCTTAGCTAAAAAAAGATTTTTAAAATGCAAGGAGAGACATTGAGATGGCTAATATACAAATAATGACAGTGGATGCCATATAAGTATTGTTCTTAATCTAGTACTTATCAAAATACAAATTTATTACCTCATAGTTTAGAGATATCCAAGGGGTTTACACTGGGCTAAGGTCAAGCTGCTCTACGCACTGTGTTCTATCTGTAGTTCGGCAGGGAGAACCCCTTCCTTTGCTTGCTCGGTCCTATCCTTACAAACTGCCTGAACTACTTCCTCCAGGCTCACAACCGTAGCACAGCACTGTCCAGTCTCTTTCAGTCTTGGTTAATTATTGTAGGTGTGGGCCTACCTTGGTGATTCAGGGTGATCCTTCTGCCTCACATCAGTAATTTAAATAAATGCCAGTGAAGATGCCTAAACTTAAGCAAAGAGTCCATCACATTTGTTTAGAAATAGTCTGTCAAAGTCCCGACTTAGTAGAAGGATTTAGGGAATTATCTCATCTTTAACAGAGACGTATATTTAAAAAAACAGAACTGTCTAACCTGGGCTCATAGGAACGCACAGACTCTGAACCAACAACTGGGGACCTGCATGGAACTGAACTAGGCCCTCTACATATGTGTGACAGTTGTGTAGCTTATCTACTTGTGGGACTCCTGGTGGTGGAAGTAGGACTGATCCCTAAGGCTTTTGCTGGCTTCCAGGAAACTATGTCTCATACATGGTTGCCTTCCCCAGCCATAATGCAGGGGAGGAGCTTAGTCCTACCTCAACTTGATCTGCCATGCTTTGTTGACACCCATGGAAGGTCTGCTCTTTTCTGAAGAGAAGCAAAGGAGGAGTGAATGGGGACAGGTAGGGGAGTAATGGGAGGAGAGGGGTGAGGGAAAACTGCAACTGGGATGTAAAATAAATGAATAAATTTAATTAATAAAAAGTAGAACTGTCATATTATCCAGCTATACTATGTCTGGGTATATAATCAAATTTAAACACATAGCGGAGATCCATACATATTCACGTGTATTGCTGCACTATTCACAATAGTCAGGGTATGTTGGCTATGAATAGACACATGGATAAAATGTGGCTATGTATAGTGGGGTTTAAATTAGTAATGGAGAATGAAACTATGTCATTTGCAGAAAAATAGATTGAACCGGAGATCATCACATTAAGCAAACTAAGTGAAGCTCAGAAGTTGTGTATTTGGAAAGAGGAAGGAGGGAGGCCGAAGAGTGTAATCAACATGTATATAACAAGGTGAAAAAGAAAGCCCATCATTCTAAATGATGAATATGCAATGACAATGGTTATAAGGATCAGTAATGTACCTCTTGTAAAATTGCCTATTCTGTGTAAGCCATATGTTCGTGCTGTTAGAGTGTAGACATTTATGTGTCGTCTATTTACCACAGAGATTACAAAAAAATAAATTTGAAAGAATTAAGTAAATATTTCTTTTGGTCTCTTGGTCTGACTACTTTAGTCAAAGAGAGCTGACTTAATTCCCACCCATCGTTTGTTCAGTGCAGAGAACAGCAGACTAATGCAAAGAAGACTCAGCTTCACTCGGAATCTAGAGAATATTGCACTAACTTGAGGTGAAGCTGACAGCTGATGTATTATTCTCAAAGCCACTGGACACTGGAATTGTGTATTATGCAAATATATTCCATCCCATAGCATTGTTAAAATAGTTTTCATAGGTAATTATGGGAACTGTAGTATCGGCCTTTAGAGAGTTTAATGTTTTCAGTGGATGCTCATGAATAGTGCTATTACACCTAAGAATAAAATCGCTCACTTCCAATTGAAACACTCATTAGCAAACTTTTAAATGGCTTCATTGTCTGAAGCCTGATTAGTGCTGTAAGACTGTGATGAATGTTGCTCATTACATAGATTAAGCTTTAGCTTTGTGCACACTACTTTATTGCCTAATAATGTGAAACATTTTACACTGAAAGAAAGTCAGGTAGACAAATGAGAGTATTTTAATCAATTGACTTAGTGGTACCATCAAAACCCCCATGAAAGGTCTAGACACTTTAGAAAAATGTCACCTTTTTGATAATTACCATTTGGAAGTAAATTGGTTTCACATGAGCTGAGAAGTCATTTGAGTTTTCTTCCTGTGTGAGATGTACTTCTGATAACAATGGGAAGTATGCATAGCTCCCTGCTTAAAAACATTATGGCTGGCATTAACAGTCAAGGCATCCAGTTTAAATCTGTTTCCTGGATAATTTTAATACTAGGGATCTAACTGAAAAAAAATGTCTACTTCTTCACCAGGCAAGGTAAATCAGGTAGAACCACAGCATGCTGTGTGCTCTTAATTGGACTATTAATATGATGAATGAAGACTATCATTTAAAAGTTTATGGTGTAGAACAACATGGCATACAAGCTCCCTTCTGTGTGTGTAAGCAGATGAACAAAGACAACTAAAACCTCGTAACATCTCACGTGCAAGCTGTAATTTTGTCTTTTTGAGAGGGAGATCAAGAATATATAAATCATAGACAAATTTATTCATGAAAACAGTCCAGCCCATAGGAATAAGAATAGGAGATATACAGATTTATGAAGTAGAAAATATGAGAAATACACTTGAGGGTTTTCAAAGATTTTCTGGTCGTTTCCTCATTTGGTTTAGTATGTAAAACATTATGTTAAAATTTGAAATCTATACATATTATGATTGTAAATCAGTTTTCTTATCATTGATTTTCCACCTTGTTTATTTAGTTTAATCATAGGAATTTTATACATTTTTTCATTTGTAAAGCCTTTCTTTAAACTTTTTTATTGCATTTGTGTGTGTGTGTGTGTGTGTGTGTGTGTGTGTGTGTGTGTGTGTGTGTTAAGCACAGCATCATGGTTCATGTATGGAGGTCAGGAGAAGCTTTAGGGGAGTAAGTTTTTTTTCCACCATACAGGTCCTGGGGATTCAACATAGGTTGTTTGGCTTGGTGGCAAGTGCTCTAACCTTCTAAGCTGTCTAATCAGCCTTAAGGGCCATCTTTAAAACAGAAAGTTCTTTTTAGACTGACAAGAAATATTTGCTCTACTGGAAAAATACCAATTATATAAAATATTCTTATATCAATAAACATTATATTTATAAATCTGAGATATTCTTAACTTTTAAGTGTTTTTATTTACAAAATAAAATTACAGCTAGGTGTGGTGATTCATGACTCTAATACCTGAATTCAGGAGACTGAGACAAGAGGTTGAGAATTGTCTGAGAACAGTTGGGCTATATAGGAAGAACTTATCTTAAATAAAATGTTTTAAAATAAAAAAGTTTTAAAATAGATAAAATAAGGGCTTTTAAATAATTTAAAAAATATCTGCTACCCACATATGCCATGCTCTACCAAATAATTAAAATTTATTGATTCATGTAGATCTCTCTCTAATAAAAACATCCAAAATTGACCAGTATTTTCAAGAGTAGCATGCTATTGTTGACTCTTGATATCTTATGTGTAAAATGGCTTATAAATTTCTTGTGTCAGACTGCATTATTTGATTCCCCAGGTAACATCTCCTCAGTACCTGACCCCTAAGGTCCAGCCTCTGCTAATGTCTATCCTACTGTGTTTCTGTATATGTAGCTACTTACGAGAGACATGGAAGTGAGACAATGCAATGTTGTGTGTGTTTGTTTCCCTTTCTTTTCCTTACTTACTTGACTTAGCACAAGAGTCTCTCCACGTTTACCTACACTGACAAAAGTCACATGATTTCATTCCTTTTATGGTGAATTGTGTGCATTCCACATTGTTTGAGTCATCCTTCTTGGACATTAAAGTTGATTTAATGACCTGACACTTGAATCCTGCTGCAGTAATCCCAGGCATGCAGGCCTATCTTTAGTGAACTAATTAATTTTGCCTCATGTCCCTAGAAATAAGATAGCTGGATTATATTATGATTTTATTTTTTTTATTTTATTTGAAGAATTTTGCCCTGATTTTGTTTATGCCCCTGGTAACTTACCTTCCCGTCAGCAATAAATGAGTGCTATTTTCTTTTTACTAAGTTTTAGCCAATTATTGTGCTTTAATTTTTGAGTAGTTGTTCTTATGATAGGTGTGAGGTGATATCTCACCTTGGCTTGAGTTGACATTTCCCTGATGCTTTCTGATGTTTAGCACTTTTTCATATACTGTTGAACTTTTGTTATTTCTTTTATGGAGAAAAGGTCTCTTGCCCATTTTTAATTGGGATAATTGGATTCACTTTCTTTTAATTTTGTAATTGGATTGTCAGAATTCTTTTTATAATCTGGACAAAATGTCCTTATCAGATATTTGTTTTGGATACTTTCTTTAATTTGATAGTGACTTATTACTTTGCATAAAACTATCTAATTTGAGATAATAATGTCTTTATTTTTTACTTGATTACTTGTGTTTTGGAGCTGACAGACACATCATATATATCATACACAAATATGTTCTATATTGCACAATATATGTTCTAAATTGCAAAATTTTCCTGTTATAAAAATGTTATGAAATATGGTCTATAATAGAACTTATGTGCAAGAATTCTTGCTTAGACTCATACCTTTTCCAGTTGCTGTGATAAAATAACATGATAACACAGCTTGAGGGAGAAAAGAGTTATTTTGTTTGATAGTTCAAGGGTACTAAGTATCCTTGGCACTCTTGTTGGTAAGTCCAAAAATCTTGCTAGTTCACTAGACTATATTTGGGTGGAATTATTTCTTTGGTATGTTGTCAGTACCTATCTGGGATGAGAAGACATTTGTTTATGTGTCTCTTGCAAAGTCATGGGTTCAGTGCTCAAGGAGAGGTTTAGTGAGCAATGTGAAAGTGTCCCACCTGCTCCATTTAAGGCACCCTTTCTTATATTTGTGCTTCATTAAATGACTGCAGTCTCTTTCTTAGTACCTCAATTCTTGGGAAGTTATTTTTATAACTTGTGAAGAGTAGTTCAATGGATGTTTGTGCATTCCTTATGCACTAAATTCTCATTTTACTTCCTATGTGAAATAGCTAGTACATAGTTTATTGCATAATGGCCATTGGCCAAGCATTATCCTTAGACATTTATCAGACTTCCAGGTTAGTTATGTGTACGTGTTTTCATAAGAACTTGCTGAACAGCATCTGTCAATAATGTGATGGTGGTAAATATAAAACATTTCTCCAAAAACCAGGCAGGTTGGAAGGATATTTAAGAAGCTCATTTAAAATCTAGGATTCTAGAGAGAAAAGGATTTAACAGCATGAGAGAGTTTCTATGCAAAGATTAACAAATTCAAAGCTCTGCTGGTTGTAAATTATGTTCAAGTATAATGATCAGATTACAAGACTTTCATTACAGACAATACCATCTCTAGACGTAGGTGTCTGTCTTTGTTCTTTTGTCAACTTGACACAAACTAAGAAAAGGAAACATCAATTGAGAAAATGCTTCTATCAGATTGCCTATAGGTGAATATGTGGTGCATTTTCTTGAATAATGATTGACGATAGGAAGGCCAAATTCATTGAGTATGGTGCCTTGGACATCCTGCCCAAGGGACTATAAGATAGAAGGCTAAGTAAATCCTTAAATAGTATTTCTCCATGTGTTCTGATTCAGTTCCTGGTTCTAGGTTCCTACTTTGAGTTTCCACCATGACTTCTCTTCACAGTGGATGAAAACTGAGCTTAAACACACTCTTTTCCAATTAATTTTCCTTTGGTTATTTCTTCTCCCTCCACTCTTTCCAGCTCTCCATGCCTTCCCTATCCCCCAGATTCACTCCCCATATTTCCTTCAGAAAAGAGAATACCTCCAAGAGATAACAACCAAACAAGACAAAACAAGATACGATAAGATATGGCAAGCCCTCATATTGAGGCTAGACAAGACAACCTAATTGAAGGGACAGACCTCCAAGAGTAGGCAAAAGAGTCAGAGACACACCCACTTCCACTGTTAGGAGGAGTTTCACATAAGCACCAAGCTTACAGACATAACATATACACACCAGAGAACCTGGTTCAGACCCTTGCATGCCCTGTTTTGCTGCTTCAGTCTCTGTGAGCCTTGCTTAGTTGATTCAGTCAGCTATGTTCTCCTGAAATCCCCCATCCTCTCTAATTCTGTACAAGTATGTTTAGCACAGATTCATCGTTTTAAAAAATATTTGATAATCAGGCTACAATCCAGAGCTCCAGAGAAGCTAGGTAACAAGAAGGACCCTAAGAGGAACTCACAGATTTCCCTAGGAAGGGGAGATTTATAAGATGTCCTAGTAAAGACGGTGGTGGGAGGCAAGGGGAAAGAGAGAGGAGGGGACAGGGAGATGGTATGGGAACCTGAAGGATCAGGTTGGTTGAGTTGGGTGAGGCATCCCAACATGAGGAATAGGATCAGGAGCTTTTTGTAACCTATTTCTCATGTTGGGATGCCTCACCCAGCCTTGATACACAGGGAGCACCTTGGTCCTGTCTCAATGTTATATGACATGCTTTGTTGACTCCCTTGGGAGGCCTGCCCCTTTTTGAACAGAAAATGTGATGGGTTGAGGTAGACAGGAGGTGAAGGGAATGGACAAAAGAGAGGAAGGAGGAGGAAGGTTGGTTTGTAAATTATTGATTTTTAAAAACTGTATTGATGCTGATTCTTATATATTGATATATTGAACATTGTATGAGAGTATGATCCTACCTCTGTTTAAAACAATTGTTATATTGAGATATATACCATATTACAATGTACATTTCTACCTCTAATATTATTTATGTAATGACATTGTTTACCATATTACAATGTACATTTCTACCTCAGATATTATTTATGTAATGACCCTGTTTACATTTGAAAATCATTGTCTTCATTTATTACACAGTTGTCTATTCTATTAGTCTTAAAATTAGATAAATGTTGAGAATTATATGTTTGTCATATTTATATTTAAGATAATCAGATTTTTAGACACATAGAGATCATATTTAATATAGATAATATAATCTTCGACCTCTTCAAAGAGCTATAAAACATGGCCTTTAATCTAACCTAGAGTTTTGTACTTATGAGACACAATCACTCCTGACAACAATGCTCTACTCCCGAGAGAACGCTGAACACCAAAGACACTCCACTGGGAGTTTGTCTTCTTCTTGGCAAAACTGGCCTTTGGACAAAGAAAAGCCCATACCTTCACTACTGACTAAAATACAAAATATCCATAAATGGATAAAACAAAATTGTCTTATCTTGCCAAGACTGGATAGGATAGTTCTACTAAAGGTTCCTTGCCATTAAAAAATAATATGTCAGGTTATGTTAGGCCTTAGCCAAAGTTGGTTGCCTCAACATTGCTAAGGAGACTTTATATGGTTGCCCAGGTAGTCAGTTGTCTCTGTCATCTATTGCACCTTTTGAAAGTTTCTCATTTATGCTTCCTGGTTGCTTTTATAATATTACTTCCCTTCTCAGATCTTTGATGGGGTTAAAGATTAGATAATTATAGCTACCTTCTACATTATTTAGACTTCCTAAGATAAAATGTTTAATAAAATTTCTGTTATATGTTTCTCCCCTAATATTGTTTGCTTCTTATAATTTTATATGATCTATTCCCATTGTATATAGTTGTATTTGGTTTCTAAATCTGCCTTATTTAGACAAAAGGGGGAGATGTAGGGGCAGCTGACCAATCCCTGATTTGAGGGGCATGGCTGCTCCAGGGGAAAACGGTACCTTTAAAAGGAACTGGGTTTGGGATAGGCACCCTGTTTTCCTCCCGCTTGGCTCT